>NW_024412376.1:58745414-58996892 GCF_014898765.1 Herpailurus yagouaroundi
TTTCTTTCTTTCTTTCTTTCTTTCTTTCTTTCTTTCTTTCTTTCTTTCCTTTCTTTCAGGTAGATTCACACCCAGCACAGAGCCCAGAACAGGGCTTAAACTCACAACTCTGAGATTGAGACCTAAACTGAGATCAAGAGTCAGAAGCTTGACCAACTGAACCACACAGGCACCCCCCCAACCCATTCTTTCAGTACTCTAAACATATTTCAGTTATAGTATATGCCACATCGCTCTGTAACTGTGTTTGTGTGTATCTCTTCAACTAATGGATGTGTGTGTCTATAAAAGTGAGTCTTTTAATCTCCCTCATCTTCATGACATCAGTGCTGGCACATGACAGAAATCCAATTCAATATGGCTGAAATCTTTTAATATATGGGAATTGGAAGAGGCAGACAATCAAGGTTCACCTAGCAGTTTATGGGAAGAAGAAACCATGTCCATACAGATTCATTCCAACAAGAAGGAAAAATTCTTTCCCTGTCATAGAAGCCTGCATAAGGGCAAATAGCTAGGGAGTGAGAATGAGCGTAGTATATGAGAAGGGAGGAAACTGATCTCACTAGAACAGAAAAACAGAAGTTGGCTAGGAAAGGGAGATAAAGTTGGGTACAGTGGGTGGAATCAGAATATGGAGGAGTATAAATGAAAGTTGGTATGTTAGTTGGCATATTTGGTGGCTTAAAATAATATAAATCTATTATCTTACAGGTCTGAAAGCCAAAAGTCAAATATGAGTCTCACTAGGCCAAAGCCAAGGCTATACTTCTTCCTGGATGATTTAGGGCAAAACCCATTTTCTTGCCTTCTAGAGGCTGCCTGCATTCTTGACTCACTAACTTTTCCAACATCAAAGCCAGCAATGGTCTTTCTCACATTATTACCCTCTGACACTTTCTCCTGCCTCCTTCTTTCACTTTTAAAGACCCTGTGATTACCTTGGACCCACTCAGACAATCCAGGATAATTTCCCCATTTTAAGGTCAGCTGATAAGCTGGTTATTCATTTCAGGACAATTAATTGTTCTTTTCCATTTAAACATATATTCAAATGTTCCAAGAATTAGGATATGACAACTTTGGGGCCCTTATTCTGCCTACCACACTCAGTGTGGAATGTCAAACCTCTATCTAGCTCTTAAATCAAAAATGCCACGATGAAAACATAGAGTTGCCCTAAACCGCCCTCTCTAAAATCTTACACAATTCAATCATGATGAGAATTTTTTTTGCCTTTGTGCACACAAATGTTTTTTTTTTTTAAATAGCAGATATACATTAGGCACTTTCCTCACATGCATATAGACAGATAGCAAGTACATTTTAACCTTCTCTGTGTAGAGATGATGTTGGCCCTAAGAAATGGCCCAGCAGTCATACTGTGGGATGCCCACATGCACAATATTTTGAATGATTTTAATTCATTTACTGGGATCTGAGTCCCTATTAAACTAGTATTATTCTTTTGCTTTTACATAACACTAATTAATAATAACAACATAACTATCTTAAATGTAGTTATTATCTTTCTTAGAGCTCAAAGAGTTTCATATAATTTATCTTTTTTCTTTCAAAAATATGTCTACAACATTACCAGCTGCAGTATCACTATGTGAGATTAAAATAAGAAATAATTTTCCAATATTAGTGAAAGGCATAAAGAAGTTTCTAAATACAATGATCTGATTGAAAGAATAGTCAAAACGTTGTTATATATACAAACTGTAAATTAAAAAAATGTTTAAGTGAACCATTCTGAAGTTGACTATTTGTATATTCAAACTACAGGTGATAATGTCTGTGTTCATTCATTCATTCTGTTAGTGTTTCCCGTAAACTCCCAGGTACCAGATACCATTCTAGGCATAAGAATCCAGCAAAAACAAGGAAAAGCATCATCGAGGAGCTTACTGTTAGTAGGAGACAGACCATACACTTCTAACAACAAATTAACAAATCATCTTTCAGGTAGTAAAAAGCATGCTGAATAAAAGAAAAAAAAAATAGCACAGGGTAGAAAGAGAAAGAGGGAAGAAATGTTTAGTTAGGGTGGTTAGGAAAGGCCTGAGTAGATATTTGGTTGTTTGGGTTTGTTTGTGTGTGTGTGTGGGGGGGGTGTTTTAGAGAGAGAATCTTAAGCAGGCTCCATGCCCAGTGGGAAGCTTTATGGGGCTCTATCTCACAACCCTGAGATCATGAGCCAAACTCAAGAATTGTCACTCAACCAACTGAGCCACCCAGGCATGCCACCTGAGCATATATTTGAATAGGGAGCAAATCATGTGAAAAAATGAAAAAAGGGCGAACATTCAATTTGATTCAATGAACAAATATTAATGAAGCATAGACTATGGGCCAGGAATCATTTTTGGTGCTGGGGAGAAAACAAATATAAAGACTCTGCCTGATTCAGGGCAAGCCAAAAGAGATAAAGAAACAACAACAGGGGCGCCTGCGTGGCTCAGTCAGGTAAGCGTCCAACTTTGACTCAGGTCATGATCTCACAGCTCTTGAGTTTGAACCCTGCATCGAGCTCTGTGCTGACAGCTCAGAGCCTGAAGCCTGCTTCAGATTCTGTGTCTCCCTCTCTCTCTGCCCCACTCCCTACTTGCACTCTCTCTCTCTTTCTCTCAAAAATGAATAGACATTACAAACAACAACAACAAAAAGTATATGTATCATTCAGTTATATCAACAAATGTCTACCCAACACAATTACCCACTAAGAGGTTGGTCTAACTACTCCTCTTTCTAGATTTATGGTTTTAAAAGCTTTTGCAATAAAACCATTTGTTTAAGCAAAGTCTCGTGCAGAATTCCATATCAAACAAATAAAAATGGTTTGTTCTGTTGAAGGATTGATGGATGTCCATAGGCCCATCCTCTGTCTTCTCTTCAAAATTTCCCACTCCCACTTTGTAGTGATGTTAATTTCTTACCTTTGATAATTGTACTACAGTTGTATAAAATGTTAACATTAGGAGAAGCTGGGTGAAAAATATATGGGAAGTCTATGTACTAGTTCTTTAACTCTTCTGTAAGTCTAAACCTATTTCCAACTAAAATTTGAAGGAAAAAAAACTCCTCGCTTCTGTCACTACCAGGCAGACCATTTAGGGTACCAGAAACACCACCATGCCTTGCCGATTTAGCCTACTTATAAGACACCTTCAGAAAAGGACAGTTCCTTTCTGGGTAGCCTATTTTGATTTTTAATCATTCTCAATACCAGAAAGTTATTTCTTATGACTCTTTAAACCCTCAGGCCCTGGGGTAAACCTACTTTTCCAAGTTTTGTTATCAGTTAAGAGAATTGAGAGAGTTAAGTTGCCTTCTACAAAATAATACTTCATGATATATTTAGAGATCACATAATTCTCCACCAACCTTCTTTCTACAAGTTAATAGCAATGCCTTAATCTTTGCTCACAGGTTTTCTTGTTCCACATTTGAATCATTCAGGGGACTCTCCACTTTAAGTTCTTCTTGACCTTCTTAAATTATGGTGTCCACAGCTTACCAATGGACTTCCAAAAAATAAATAAATAGAAATAGAATTAAAAGAGGATCCAGTCACTCAAATATCTTGGGTAAGAGGGGAGTAATGTTCAACTTTATATACAATATTCCTATTTGGATATTATTGCTGTAACAACCTCACTACATTACCATATTTTGTTTTTTCTTACACATTTTTTCTCACCATTTATGACAGTTGTTAAGCCAAGTGCCCCAGGCATTTGCTCCTAACCAATGAACAGCCAGACTGGGAACTTCAAGTCTTTCAGCAAGTCACAACTGCCAAAAATGCTCTCTCGCCAGGAGACATATTCCCTGAATTATATAAAGTGGAAATTCATTTTGAAATCATTCACCTGATATCATTAAACAATAAGAAAAGTAAATCAGCTAAGTCTGTGACCCTGTCTGTTGGACCTCTCCATGCTTTAGTTCCCTGTATGAAAAACAAGGATGAGTGTTTACCAACTTCACACGGGTGTTGCAAGAGTTGATTAATGCTTATATGGCACCATCTGATGAGAGGCTCTGTGGCTGTTACCAGTTATCACAGGCTATGGAACGCCCAGGTCCCTCAAGAGCATCCCCCTGGATCTTGGTACTATGAATTGTAGGTGACTTGCTGAAGCCCGTCACTAGTTTGTGACCCAACTGTACTTTCAGACATGCACACTGAGCGCCAGTAAGGCTATCACCCAAAGCTGAAAAGCAGTTTTTCTAATGCTGCAGGCTCATGCACAAGGCACCAAAATAGCACTAGAAATACTATACCCATATTGCTTTATCCTAGACATCTGACACTTGTAAAGCTCATGCCAAATTTCTTGTCACATATGTGTCTGGAAGCCTTCGTGCTGAGAGGCATTTCTTATCTTCTGACATTTCAGAGAGCTGCATGGAGCTAGACAAGCATAGACCCTCCTTCAAACAGGCATGAGGCAAATGTAAGCACTCTTTTCTGGTGACCTCCACAGCTCTCATTGGACAAGATCCAAGACACCCTCCAGCACATCTGCAATCCTTAGCATGGCCTAAATGTTTGAATGTGCTTCTTCCAGTGAATAAAGCTGAAGTGCCCTGGCTCTCCAAGGTCATCTGGAAATGATATGTCCATTAGCTAAATGAGGAAATGTTACTGCAACCATAAGATCAAAGGATCCGCAGGGGTCCAGGGGTCCAGATTACTCTGTCTCTAGTGACTCAGTCCACCTCCATCTATTAAAATCAGGCTTCAATTCACTGTAAATACTGTGACTGATTCCCTCAAATAGAAACTAAAATAGGATTTTTGCACATGATACAATAGTAAATAATTTCTAGTGATTTCCTTCTCTTCTGATCTTACCTACACAACTGGCATAACAAAGTAGGTGCCATGGCGACCCCATTCCTAGCCACCAAGGAGCAAGGCTGTTTAGCAGCAGAGTCCCTAAAGCAACATGTATCAGAATAACCTAGTTTTAAATGCAAATTCCTGGGCCCTATTCCAGACCTTTGACTCAGAACGTCTGGCAAATGAGATCCAAGAAGCTGCATTTAAAAAAATTTATTTATTTATTTATTTATTTATTTATTTATTTATTTATTTACTTATTTATTTATCTATTTATTTTTAAGTAGGCACCAGTGCAGAGCCCGCTACAGGGTTCAAACCCACGACCCTGAGATCAAGACCTGAGCCAAGATCAGAGTCAGATGCTTAACCAACTGAGCCACCCAGGTGCCCCAAGAAGCTGCATTTTAACTAACTCTCCAGATGATCTTTTTCATTTTTTATTGTCCCAGGTAATTTTTATACAAACTAAATTTTTAAAAACCTGACAGAATTTTCCAGTAAATTAAAACTTACAGAAACCTTTAGCTTGTTGGGAGAGTTTCTGGTCACAGGTATATATTTAGCGGTCATTAAGTCATCTACTCTAAATTCATCCACAAGCAACAATGACATTACTCAAGAGGAAGGAACACAATTCATGATTTCTTCCTTCTCTGAGCCTCATTATTCATACCCTTCTTTTGGAATAATAAGCACCATATGATACTTCTGGCATCAGTTGCCTTGTATTGTTTCATTTCTTATATTAGTTTTATGTTGCTACTGTATCATATTACTATAAACTATAAGATAATTTATTATCTTACAGTTCTATTGGTTAGAAGTCCAACACAAGTTTTACTGGGCTAAAATCAAGGTGTCAGCAGGGCATGTTACTTCCAAGGAGGCTCTAGGGGAGAATCCATTTCCTTACCTTTTCCAGCTTCTAGAGGCTGCCCATAATTCTTGGGTCGTGGCCCTCTTCCTCCATCTTCAAAGCAAGTGACACTGCATCTGACTATTCACATTCCCTTCTGACTCTCTTCTTCTGCCTCCATCCTTCACTTTGAAGGACCCTTGTGATTACAATGGGCCCACTCAGATAATCCAGGACAATTTCCCCTCTCAAAGTTCTTTTTTTTTTTTTTTTTTAAATTTTTTTTTTTCAACGTTTATTTATTTTTGGGACAGAGAGAGACAGAGCATGAACGGGGGAGGGTCAGAGAGAGAGGGAGACACAGAATCGGAAACAGGCTCCAGGCTCTGAGCCATCAGCCCAGAGCCTGACGCGGGGCTCGAACTCACAGACCGCGAGATCGTGACCTGGCTGAAGTCGGACGCTTAACCGACTGCGCCACCCAGGCGCCCCTCAAAGTTCTTAATATGTGATTAAATCTGCAAAGTCCCTTTTGCCATGTAAGATAACATTTTCACAACTTCCAGGGATTAAGATATGGACATCTTTGGGGGGCATTATTCTGCATACCATACTTTTCATGTGTAATAGGAAAAATATCTTTTCCTTGGGTTCCCTTCAAAGCAGACTCTGAGACTAAGATTTGAAAACAAATCCCAGGACCCCAAGCAAAGGAGTGGAGAAGTGAGGCAGTAAGTGAGGAAAGCAAGTAAGTGAGTTAGTAATAAGCAGGGTACCACTATAGGCAATGGACTGAATTCCTCTGAACACATCTCAGAAAAGTCCCACCAAAAGGCAAACAAACAAACACACCCTGGGGCATTACTTATCAATTCATGTCATTTATTAGTTAGGGGTCACATTAACTCCTGGCACTTTGGGCACTTCCTGACTCTCAACTGTGTAAGGACTCCACAGCTAAAGAATGCCCTTGGCAAAGACACACAAGAAGCTATAAGCTTGTTCCATCTGAAGGTCCTCCAGAGTGGGCCAAGGGGATGACAGCATCTGAAACAAGGGGCTTGGTTTTTCAGGGAAGTGTGGTATTATGTAACAAAAGTTTAAATGCTCATATCCTTTGACCAAGCAATTCCACCTCCAGAGAATTTATGCTTAAGGGCATAATTGGACACATATGTAATGATTGTAATATTCTTTTAAAATTGGAAACAATTTTTATTTCCATTAATAGGGGATTGGTTAAATAAATTATGATGATACAAATGAACACTCTGCTATGATTAAATATGTGGATGGTTGTCTACATTTGCTGATAAGGAAAACAGTTCCTGACATATTCTGAAAAAAAAAAGTGGGTTACAAATAGTAAGTATATCATAAATCCATTTATGTAAAATTATGTATATATAATGTGTGTGTGTGTATGCATGCATAGCAAGATGGCTGGAAGAATATTCATCAAAACTCTAACAGTAGTTATTTCTAGGGAGCAGAATTTCTCATCCTTTAAATTTTCTCCTTCATACTCTATGTGTTATGAAAAATTTTACAATAAACAATGCATTACTAATCAATATATTACAAACACATATTTTCCATTTTGAAAAAAGAATTCAAGTTTGCCCTAAAAGATAAGCTTCTTTTCAGGTCTAATATGATAATGCTCAATGTGTTTATATGTGCTTCTCCATTTTAAAACTGTGTGAGGCTAGGGACCATGCATTACACAGAATACTTAGGGCGTATTTTGAACACAGCAGGCGCTTAATAAATATTTATTCTTTAATTGATTTTCATTAGTATGAAATTCAGTAAAACAACACACTGAACAAACTGGGTCACATTGAAATTTTCACACTGCATGGAGATGACTTCCCAATATGCTGAGAAGCCTGGTGTGGCCTTATCAGGCAGAGACTTGCTGAAGCAGGCAAGGACAGGCCTGCTCTGCATGGACACACCCACATCATACCAGAGATGCTCTCGAGAGCCTCACTTCCTTTAGGTAGAGGTGAAAAGCAATTCAAGGACAGCCTCACAATTTTACAGCACAAACGAGACAAATGTGTCACTCTATGTGAAATTAATTCAACACTTTAACCCCTGAAACTCTAGGCCTTCCAGAAACAGTACTGCATTTACATTTATGCACAGTGGCAGAGCTGACTAGAAGCACAGAGAGGAAGAACAAGTGGGAGAACAAGACATAGTGTGCCCACAGTGCAATAGGAGGAAGAATATTTAAATATAAACCTCCGTAGCCTTCTCTCCAGACCCTATATCCCCCTTTTATTTTTTTAATGATAATTAATTTTTTTTGAGAGAGAGAGAGAGAGAGAGAGAAGCAGGGGAGGGGCAGAGAGAGAAGGAGACAGAGGATCTGAAGCAGGCTCCACACTGTTAGCACAGAGCCCAATTCGGGGCTCAAACTCACAAACCACAAGATCATGATCTGAAGTCAGACACTTAACTGACTGAGCCATCTATGCCCCCTGACTTTGTCTCCCTTTTAGGTCTAAAGGGAAAAATTTCTCATCTGTCCAGTTGCTCTTGGACTCTTCTTTGATGCTTAGAATCTAAATAATGAGCAGATAGAGAAAAAATAGAAAACAAACAAGTCCCAGTTGATCTATATATTAAAAAGCTAAGAGAGGTGGCAAGAGGAGGAAGGAGAGAGAGAGAGACCACAGAATCAGGTGGAATGGATGTCAGGGAGAGTTTGTGAGATTGGGAGGTGTCAATTAGAAATTCAGAGCTTTAGGGAGTCCCTGATACACACATGGAAAGGAATGAGGATGACAGTGAAGTAGAGAGATTTTTGAGACGATGTTTTATATTAAGAATGCATATCATGGGCGCCTGGGTCGCTCAGCCAGTTGAGCATATGACTTGAGATCAGGTCACAATCTCCCAGCTCATGAGTCCGAGCCCCACATTGGGCTCTGTGCTGATGGCTTGGAGCCTGGAGCCTGCTTTGAATTCTGCGTCTCTGTCTCTCTCTGCTCCTTCCCTGCTTGTGGTGTCTCTCTCTCTCAAAAATAAATAAAAACATTAAAAAATAAAAAATAAAAGAATGCATATCATGTATTAAAATCCAATCTAAGTGGTATGCATTAAATGGGTGAATAGTATTTGTGAATTGTATCTTAATAAAGGTGTTTTTTTTAAATACCCTCCCAGAAAAATACACACCCCACTTTAGCAGTTAATTGAGAAAGTAAAAAAAAAATATTTTAAGAACTCTAGTTACTTTTTGGGTACCACACCTCTTCTCTGAATTCTTTCTTGCACAAAGACTGAGCCATGTGGAACTTCAATTATGTTTGGGTTATGATAGATTAGAGAAAGGATCCTTAAAGATTCCCTAGTCCAAGTTCTCATTTCAAAGGTGAGGAAATGTAGCTGAGAAAGTTAAGTAAGTTTTTGTGGTCACATGGTAGTAAAGTTGGGAACTATGGATCTGATCTCATGTCTTTTGAAACCCATCACGCCACCCCCGCCAACACTCTTCCTGCTATTGTTAACAGAAAGAAACAATTTGAAGATAAACATGATTAGAACACATGAGTATTATGCCCATGGCTCAGTCTAGTTTTTCTGGCCTTTGGCCAGTCAGATTGGCATCAATCCAATCAGTTGCACACCATTGCCCAACTAACAGCCAAAGCCATAAAGATTCAGCCTTTCTGGCCCAAGCCTGGAGAAAAATCATCCTCACAATGGCAGTGGTTGCCCTTGCTTTCTTTTGAAGAGCAACAGGAAATAATAACAGTTACGATTTACTTGGACACTTATCCATACATCAACTTGGGCAGGGCAGTGAAACACCTTTGACATTGGAACTTGGAGAGTGTAATTTTTAAATGAGAATTTAAAAACTACTAAATGCCACTAATGTAAATAACACCCATCTGTGAATCACATCAGAAATTTACAAAGTTAATTATGGGGATGGCATCTCTGATGCTCTCCCAGGATGGCTCTGGCACCTGCTATGTGCTAGGCGCTGGTCTAGACATTTTACATATGGCATCTCTTTTAATCCCCATAATAATTCTATTACATGGGTATTAATCACCCCATTTTAATAAAAAAAACCCTGAAACATAATGTGAGCATGATAAAATAAGTAAGTGACAAATTCTGATGTCAATATAATATCTTTAGGGTTCAAGGAGAGTATCTTCATGATGTGATTTAAGGCTGCTTCAAAAGTGTCCCCATCTCTCCCAAAAAAGCCACCCTGGTGCCTGTCATTTCATCATTAGCTTCATCCATCTGTGATTTAAATACCCTTAATAGTCAACAAGGAAATTAAAAATAATCTATGCATTGATCAGAGTAGACAATGCTATGCTGCAGAATAAACCAGAATCTCAGTGGCCTGACATAATAAAGTATCTCTTACTCATGCAAAGTCTAATGCAGATGTCTGGAGCCCTTTAAGGGAATCAGGGATAAGATAAGGAGAGCATGGAAGATGGATGGTACAGGATGCTTTGGATTCACAGCATGCAGATCATGGAGGCCTACAAGTGGAATATATCATTTCCACCCACATTCTGAGGGTCAAAACTCAATTACATGGCCAACCTAATTGCACAGGAGGCTGGGAAATGTAGAGAAGCAGAGGTATGGGTGAACACTATAATCCCTGCCACACTCCTACAAGAATTATAGCTTTGGTTCTTATCCATCAGTACATTAGTTAATAAGAGTAACTGTAGATACAAGTAATATGTAAGGAATCTTTTCTCTAGTATAGGACTAGAAAGAAAGAGATTTAAAAAAGGGACAGTGACAGAGACAAATGTACATACTTGACAGCTTTGTTGGTTTTTGCCTGACTTGAAAGAGCAATCTACTAAACTCACTGTGTCTCCAGCTCATTGCCCATGCTCCCAATGGCTTTGATTATGTGATGAATTAGACCTTGCGTTTACACGTATAAATTCTCTCAGAAATAAAGTTGTTTGTTCATTTTATTCATAGAAGCAATGGGGTACTCTGGGAGATAAAACTAAATGAATATTTTCCTGACAAGTTGACTCTAACAGATATTAACAAATTCACAATTTTTCTACTTACTTCTACTGTAAAACTCAACAACAATAAAACAACAAACTGGCATGAAAGGAAATTATAAATCAAGTTTAGAGAGGCATAAAAATTTTAAATCATAGAGTTAAAGGAAAAATTATAATTTATTAAAACATTAATAATAACTATTGGTGCATGACCCAATTAAGACAGAAATCTGGTTTGAACCCTCCTCTTCACTGAGTCTAATCACCAGCTGCCTTTTGATTTTAACTCTAAAATCTTTCAAGTTCATTATCTTCTCTTTATCCTTATCCCTACTCTTGCCACCTCAAACTTTCTCACCTGAAGTATCATGTCATCTCTTAGATGATCTCTCTGCACTCAGTCTTGCCCACTTTCTCAATCCAACCCGAAAAGGTGGTGAGCTTGAAACCACAGGGTACAAGCTTCTTTTCAGAAGCTAGTTGAACACGCTGATTCCCAACCCCTTACCACCTCAAAAGTCTGATTCAGTGGATCTGGAGTACAGTTCAGAGCTCTGAACTTTTAACAAGTGCTACAGAAGATTTTAATGTGTGTGGTCCTAGAAGAAATGGTGCTCCACACAAAATCTCAAAAATCCCAAATCTCAATGGCCAATTCTCTGTTTATAACAATGGCCAATCCTCAATGGCCAGTGCCTCCTAAATAAATACCAAGCCCCTTATCATGGAATATAGACTCCATGACCCAGGCCTTGAATATCTTTCCAGACTCATGTTTCACTATTCCTCCTCAAACGTGACACTTTGAGAACCACCAGTACCAAACTATTAGTCTTTCCTGAGCATACTGTGTTGTTTTCTTGACTTTACATCAGCCCATGCTATTCTAGCTACCCAAAATTTCCTTGCTGTCTTCCTGATAAACCAGTATTTACCTTCAAGATTCAGCTCAAGTCATTTACTTTGTTAATTTCCTCAACTATGTCACCATTGACAGACAATGTCTTCCTCCTCTTTCTTCCTCCTGAATGCTCCTGACCTTTGTGCTTACTTCTATGACTGCACATCTTTGTTTACATTCCTCTCATTCCCTGTCTGTTCATCATCTCACCTCCTTGCTTCATCTCTGTGCCTGGCATGTAGAAGGCACTAAATAAATATTGTTAAATGACAGATAAATAGATACATTAAACTCCTTTGAGGATAGCAATAGATAAAGATTTCTCTTTGGATTATTTGTTTCTTTAAGTTAAAAATTGTAGTTCAGTTCAATTTATAACATTTTCTCTTTCCTACAGTATTCATATTAATTCTACAAACACTTTTTGAAAGCCTACTATGCAGGTCATTGTACAATAGTGTTTCTTAAAGTCCAATATTTATATGCTAAAAACTATGAGATATAGGTTTTCTTTGTCTTTTATTCTCTACCAGTCTTTCATTAATTTACTTATTTAACTAACAGTTTCTGTACCAGTTACATAGGCTATTCCCACTTTGAAGACCATCTGATATCTTTTGAGATGATTTATACTAGTAATAAATGTTTCACTCCTGACAAAGCTAAAATTTCTTTCCAAATAGTAGAGTATCAAGTTGTGTTAAAATGATTTCCATACATTTGTGTTTCTACTTAATGGGCTTCTTTGGGAAAGTACAGGACAAAGTAAATAGCAGCGTAGCAGAGTAACACTTAACCCACATCCATAACCCATCAATAAATTGTACTTGTTTTTTTTTTTAACTGCATAACCTAAGTACCTAACTCACATCCTGAGGGAGACTGTTAAGTAACAGAATGGACCACTGTTTTTCCATATTTATCTCTAGATCTTTGTACTTAATTCATAGACCTCCTCTAGATTCTGAAAGCAGACTGACAGTTGAAAATGTGGCATAAATACTATAGCCTTGATCACCCCTAGGTGAACTAAAATACCTCTTTTGTATATTTATTCAAAAGTTCAGGTTAGGATCTCAAGTTTGTACATAACAATGCACTTAAATATTGCTGCTTTATACAAATCCTTACATATCTTATTAGGTATTATGTAAATTTGTCTCTCAGAGAAAAAAAATGTTACCTTAAAACAGACAATAAACTTCTTTTTTATTATTTATTTATTTTTAATTTACATCGAAGTTAGTTAGCATATAGTGCAACAATGATTTCAGGAGTAGATTCCAGTGATTCAACCCCTATGTATAACACCCAGTGCTCATCCCAACAAGTGTCTTCCTTAAGCCCATTTATCCCATCCCCCCAGCAACCATCTGTTTATTCTCCATATTTAAGAGTCTCTTATGTTTTGTCCCCCTCTCTGTTTTTATATTATTTTTGCTTCCCTTCCCTTATGTTCATCTGTTTTGAATCTTAAAGTCCTCATATGAGTGAAGCCACATGATATTTATCTTTCTCTGACTAATTTCACTTAGTATAATATACCCTAGTTCCATCCATATAGTTGCAAACGGCAAGATTTCATTCTTTCTGATTGCTGAGTAATACTCCATTGTATATATACATCACATCTTCTTTGTCCATTCATCAGACAGTAAACTCTTAAAATTGCCAAAATACTAAAATTTAAAACAATTCTCTTACAGTCAAAGACACTGCTTCTTTTTAGCAGAAGAGTAGAGGTATTAGAAATGTGCCCTCTGACATCAAAACAGTATGAATAAATATTTATCCTATATTTTGTAGCATAGTTATTTGGATGTGATAAAAATATGTCCAAGAACAGTATTCACTCTAGCCATAAACCTGTAAACCTTCCCTGCAAAGATGACAACTGTCCATAGCAATCAAAAGTAACACTCCAAGTCTAACATACCTAAACCAACATAGTGTGGGTAGTCAGGGAGCACTGTTAGCATTAACCAGAAATCACACAGAGCACCACACTCCTGCCCAGAGAACAAGTGACCTTAGTGTAGCAGTGGACCAAATTCAAAACTGTCCCAAAAAATACACAATGTAGAATTACAAATATGCCCCGAGGAGGGATAAGAATTTATAATAAAAGTTTAAGATCAGTTATAGAGTGGCTCTAATTATTTTTAAAAAACAGAAAATAACAATTGTTGATGAGGATATGGAAAAATCAAAACTCTCACACCTTACTGGTGGGAATGTAAAATGACACTTTTTAGCAGTTCCTCAATATATCAGACATAGAATTACCATATGACCACAATTCACTCCTAGGTATATACCCACAAGATAAAAAACAAGGACTCAAGGGGTCCCTGGATGGCTCAGTTGGTTGTGTGTCTGACTCTTCATTTTGGCAGGTCATAATCTCATGGTTAATGGGCTTAAGCTCCATGTCGGACTCTGCAGTGACAGTGCAGAGCCTGCTTGGGATTCTCTCTCTCTCTCCCTCTGTCTCTGTCCCTTCTGGGTGTGCATGCTTTCTCTCTCAAAAATAAATAAACTTTAAAAAAAAGGACTCAAACAGATACACAAGTGTTCAAAGCACATCAAAAGGTAAGAAAAATGTTAATGTCAATCAACAGATAAGTGGATACACAAAATGTAGCATATACACACATTGGAATATTATTCAGCCTTATAAAAGGAATGAAGTACTGATACATGCTATAACATTGGTGAACCTAGAAAACATGCCAAGTAAAAGAAGCTAGTCACAGAAGGCCACATGGTATATGATTCCATTTATATAAAATATCCAGAGTAGGCAAATTTATAGAAACAGAAAACAAATCAGTGGTACCTATGGACTGTGAGGAGGGGAGAATAGGAGTGACTGCTTAATGTCTCCTGCTGCTTTTGGGGGTGATAAAAATGTCTGGAGCAAGACTGTGATGATAGTTGCATGACATGGTAAATATCCTAAATGCCACTGAATTTCACTGTTAAAAATGATTAAACAGTGATGTATATTTTGTGAATTCTACCACAATAAACAAGAAATCATTTGGCAACCAAATAATTCTTTAACATGTGATGCCATTCTGAGATATTCCATAGTAAAAATATTTTTGACTAAAGTATGCTTGTTTGTTTTATTTTTTTATTTTTAGAGACAGAGACAAAGCATGTGAGTAGGGGAGAGGGACAGATGGAGAGAGGGAGAGAGAGAGAGAGAGAGAGAGAGAGAGAGAGAGAGAATCCCAATCAGGCTCCATGCTCAATGTAGAGCCTGACACAGGGCTTGATCCCATGACCCTGGGATCATGAACTGAGCCAAAATCAAGAGCCAGATGCCAAACTGAATGAGCCACCCAGGTGCCCCTAAAGTATGCTTATCAATAAAGCATTTGTAAATTGCTTAAATTATCAAATGTTAATTTTAATGTGATTGTTGTATTTCTAAATAAATTTTCCATTACGGTAGAATTTCAAAGGATCTAGAAAACAGAAGAAGTTTGGTGAATATTTATTATAATTCATTAGGAAGTAGCAATGTTATAAGGACCATAAATGACAAACCCACAGCTAACATCATACTCAATGGTGAAAAACTGAAAGCTTTTCCTCTAAGATAAGGAACAAGACAAGGATGTTCATTCTTGCCACTTTTATTCAATATACTACTAGAAGTCTCACCTGTAGCAATCAGGCAAGAAAAGAAATAAAAGGCAAAGCTGAAGGCATCACAGTTCCAGACTTCAAGTTATATTACAAAGCTGTAGTGATCAAAACAGTATCATACCAGCACAAAAATAGACACACAGATCAATAGAACAGAATAGAAAACCCAGAAATGAACACACAACTATATAGTTAAATAATCTTTGACAAAGCAGGAAAGACTATCCAATGGAAAAGGCAGTTTATTCAACAAATGGTGTTGGGAAAACTGGACAGCAACATGCAAAAAGAATGAAACTGGACTACTTTCTTATACCATACACAAAATAAATTTAAAATGGATGAAGGACATAAATGTGAGACTTAGACCATAAAAATCCTAGAAGAGAACACAGACAGTAATGTCACTGACATTGGCCATACCAATATTTTTCTATGTATGTCTCCTGAGGCAAGGGAAACAAAAGCAAAAATAAACTTTTGGGACTTCATCAAAACAAAAAGCTTCTGCACAGCAAAGGAAATAATCAACAAAACTAAAAGGCAATCTATGGAATGGGAGAAGACATTTGCAAATGACATATCTGATAAAGGGTTAGTATCTAAAACATATAAAAAACTTATACAACTCAACATCCCAAAAACTAATAATCCAATTTAAGAATGAGCAGAAGACATGTATAGACATTGTTCCAAAAAAGACATCCAGATGGCCAACAGATAAATGAAAAGATGCTCAACATCAGTTATCATCAGGGAAATACAAATCAAAACTATAATGAGATATCACCTCACACCTGTCAGAATAGCTAAAAATCAACCATAGAAGAAACAACAGGTGCTGGTGAGGATGTGGAAAAAAGGGGAACCTTCTTGCACTGTTGGTAGGAATGCAAACTGGTGCAATTACTCCAGAAAACAGCATGGAGGTTCCTCAAAAAGTTAAAAACAGAACTACCCTATTCTTCCACAATTGCATTACTAGGTATTTACCCAAAGGATACAAAAAACTAATTCAAAGGGATACATGTACCCCAATGTTTACAGCAGCATTATCTATAATAGCCAAATTATGGAAACAGCCCAAATGTCCATTTACTAATGAATGGATAAAGAAGATGCAGTGAATACACACACACGCACACACACACACACACACACACACACACACACACACACACACACACTGGAATAGTACTCAGCCATAAAAAAGAATAAAATCTTACCATTTGTAATGATATGGATGGAGCTAGAAAGTATTATGATAAGCGAAATAAGTCAGTCAGAGAAAGACACATTAACATATGATTTCACTCATATGTGGAATTTAAGAAAGAAAACAAATGAGAAAAAGTGAAAAAAAAGAGACAGAGAGGCAAGAAACAGACTCTTAACTATAGAGAAGAAACTGATGGTTACCAGACGGGAGAGGGGTGGAGGATCAATGAAATAAGTTATGGGGAATAAGGAGTGAGCCTGTGATGAGCACCAGGTGTTTATGAAAGTGCCGAATCACTATATTGCATACTTGAAACTAATATTACACTGTATGTTAGTTAACTAACTGGAATTTAAATAAAAACTTTTTAAAAAAATTTTTAAAGTAATAAAAGGCATCCAATTTGGTAAAGAAGAATTAAAACTATCAATATTTGCAGATGACATGATACTATATATATAGAAAACTCTAAAGACTCCAATGAAAAACTATATGAACTGATAAATGAATTCAATAAAGTTATGGGATACAAAATTAATATACAGAAATCTGTTGCACTTCTATACACTAATAGTGAGCTGGCAGAAAAATAAATTAAGAAAATAATCCCATTTACAATTGTACCCAAAAGAATAAAATATCTAGGAATGCATTTAATTAAGGAGGTGAAAGATCTGTATTCTGAAAACTATAAGACATTGATAAAAGAAACTGAAGACAACAGAAATAAATGCAAAGATATGTCATGCTCATGAACTGGAAGAATTAATAATGTTAAAATGTCCATACTATCCAAAGCAATCCATGGATTCACTGTAATCCCTATCAAAATACAAACAGTATTTTTCACAGAACTAGAACAAACAATCCTAAAATTTGTGTGGAACCACAGATAACCTCGAATAGCCAAAGTAATATTCAGAGAGAAAAACAAAACTGTAGGTGTCACAATCCCAGATATCAAGCTATACCACAAAGCTATAGTAATTAAAACAGTATCGTACTGGCACAAAACAGACACATAGATAACAAAACAGGATAGAGAGCCTAGACATAAACCCAGGATTATATGGTCAATTAATCAAAGAAGAAAGCAAGAATATACAATGGGGAAAAGATGGTATCTTCAATAAATGGTGCTGGGAAAACTGGACAGCTACATGCAAAAGAATGAAACTGGACCACCTTCTTACACCATATACAAAAATAAACTCAAAATGGATTAACAACATAAATGTGAGATCTGAAACCATAAAAATTCCAGAAGATAGCACAAGCAATAATTTCTCTGACATCAGCAGTAGCAACATCTTCCTAGATGTGACTCCTAAGGTGGAAAACCAAAAGCAAAAATAAACTATTGGGACTACATCAAGATAAAAAGCTTTGGCACAGTGAAGGAAACCATCAATAATACAAAAAGGCAACCTACTGAATGGGAGAAGATATTTGCAAATGATATATCCAATAAGGGGTAATATCCAAAATATATAAAGAGCTTATACAACTCAACACCAAAAAACCCAAAAAATCTGATTAAAAAAATGGGCAGAGGACCTAAGCAGAATTTTTCCAAAGAAGACATTCAGATGGCCAACAGCACATGAAAAGAAGTTCAACATCACTAATCTTCAGGGAAATTCAAGTCAAAACCACAACGAGATACCACCTCACACCAGTCAGAATTTCTAGTATCAAAAAGACAAGAAATAACAAGTGTTGTTGAGGATGTAGAGAAAAGGGAATTCTTGCACATTGTTGGTAGAATGTAAATTGGTGCAACCACTGTGGAAAACAGCATGAAGTTTTCTTAAAAATATTAAAAATAGGGTTACCTGAGTGGCTCAGTTGGTCAAGCATTCGACTTTGGCTCAGGTCATGATCTCACAGCTGGTGGGTTCAAGCCCTGCATCAGGCTCTGTGCTAACAGCTCAGAGCCCGGAGCCTGCTGTAGATTCTGTTCTATCTGTCTCTTCTCCACTCAAGCTCTCTGTCTTTCTCTCTCTTATAATAAATAATCATTTTTTTATTTGAAAGTAAAAATACCACATGATCCAGTAATTCTATTGATGGGTATTTTTCCAAAGAGAATGAAAACATTCATTCAAAAAGATATATGCACCCCTATGTTTACTGCAGCATTACTTAACAATAGCCAAGATATGGAAGCAACCAAATTGTCCGTCAATGGATGAATGGATAAAGAGGTGGTGTATCTATATATAGAATATTATTCAGCCATAACAAAGAATAAAATCTGCCATTTGCAACAACATGGCTGGACATAGAGGGTATCATGCTGTATGAAATAAGTCAGACAGAGAAAGACAAATACCGTATGATTTCACTTAGATGTGGAATCTAAAAAACAAAACAAATAAACAAAACTGAAACAGATTCTTAAATACAGAGAACAAACTGGTGGTTGTCAGAGGGGTGTGCGTGAGGAGGGTGAAAGCAATAAGTGAAAGACATTAAAAGGTTCAAAACTGGAACAAACTTCCAGTTATAAAATAAGTAACTCACAGGGATGAAAAGTACAGCCTAAGGAATATAGTTAATAATATTGTAATAACTTTATATGGTAACAGATGGTAACTACACATATTCTGATATGAACTGAGTAATGTATAGAATTATCAAATCATTATGTTGTACACCTAAAACTAATATAACATTGTATGTTAAGTATACTTCAATTAAAAAATAAATAAAAGTAGTAATTCTGCAAAGTCAAAGAACATAAAGCCCAAATTCACAACTTTAGTATTATAAGATTATAAATATCTACCGTAAACTGTCTTGGAAGACCACAAACTCTCAGAAGTCTGAGAAAAACTAATGTTTTATTTTGAAAACCAATAAACTCTCAGTATCTCAAAAAAAATAAATAGCCTATATCATTACTCAGCTTTATATATGTGAACATGAAAATTCATCAACAAAATTTATGTTGAGTGCGTATTATGTGTTAGGTACTTTTCTAGGCACTGGAAATACAAAAGTTATTGAAACAAAGTCCTTTCCCTGAAGGATTTTATGAAAAAAATGGAAACCATGTATTTCCATATAATACAGAAACCATATTATGATTTTACATATGCCAGTAATGTCACCCAGAACAGTACAGGGATAGATAAATAGGCAACCAGAGTCAAGAGTAAATGCACAAAAATAACTTCTGCTATTACATTCCTAAGTGATATTTTAAGCAAAGCACCAATAAGTCAGAATTATCATGTTGTCTTCCAAACAACTGCAAAGAAACATTATGCTGGATATTTGAGTTGGTAATCACATTCTCCTAAACTCCTAAGCTCTGTTTTATTCATGTTCTGTCTCCTCACTCAATCAGAAGAGTGGGTAAATATCTCATTTCAGGCTGTTATCACATTTGAAGAAATGTTTGCTACACAGAATCCTAGTACTGGGCACTATGAATAACTCAGAGTTCTAGAAGATATCCCTACATTTGTGCATAATTTGCCATCTATCTGACTAGGTAGGCAAAATGCCCATCAGAACTATTTAAGAGTAATTATAGAGTAACATAAGATCTAAACATATGTGAGTCGATAGAGTATAAACCAAGCTTCCATGTTCTGTTAGAATGTGAAGGATGAACTACTCACAATATGAGCACTTATCTAGTACCCATTGCCCTTCTGATACAACACAGGCTATGGTTTACATACTCCCTTGAAGTCAAACAATCCTAACCAGATCTATTTTCTTCATATCACATGTAGGATCAGGGAAAGGAAATCCAGGACTTACTATGTTGCCAGGCACTTTGGCAGGCATTTTTCTATTTAGCCTCACAAAAACTCAAGAGAGTTTTATCATCATCATCATCATTTAATACTTGCCCAAGATCACATAGCAACAAAATATGATGGTTGGAAAGGAGTCATTGGACCCAAGTTTAATTTCAAAGAATACTTTTCCACACAATTTTGCTCCATGATGCCATACTTCTTAGACTATACTCTAAGAGTTGTTGCCCAAAAGTAATGGCTCTTATCTAGAGGTGCTTCTCAAAATTACCCCAAGAGCTTTTCAAAATATACATACTGAAAGCCACAACCCAGATACATCATTCAGAAACTATAGAGGTGGGTCCTGGCCACATATATGTTAAAAATCCCTCCAAATAATTGTATACACTCATTTGCTTAAGAAGCTCTGCCTTCAGACATCATTCTGGAAGAAAACATCAATTACATTAATTCAAGAACATTTCACACACTGTAGAATATGGATTTACAGATTGAAGGGCTCAACAAGTGCCTGGCCTAACTGATGAAAATAGATCCACACAAAGGCACATTATTATGAAATCTCAGAATACCAAGAAAATGACTCTAAAGAATTTCTTTTTTTTTAAAGTCATACTTAAAGAATATAGAATAAGAATGCCTTTAGACCTCTTAACAACACTATTGGAAACTAGAGGACAAAGGAACAACAGCTTCAAAATCAGAAGAAAATTATCTCCAATCTAGAATTTTACACCCAGCCAAACTATTAGTCAAACATGAAGGTAATATAAAAAGTATCTTCAGACATGCAAGGGCTCAAAATTTTACTTTTCACACATCCTTTTTGGAAATTGTGTTCCATTTGAAATGAAAGAGTAATAAGAATATTTTGAGAAAAAAAATAAGACATGAGATTCTTTCTTAACAAAGGATCTGAGGGGCACCTGGGTGGCTCAGTTGGTTGAGCGTACGACTCTTGATTTCATCTCGGGTCATGGTCCTAGGGTTGTGGGATCAACACCCCCTCCCTCCTCTGTCAGGCTCTGACACAGAAGTACCTGACAAAGAAGAGTGCAAAGAGAATCCTTAGTTTGGGGGATAAAGGGTGCCACCAGACTGACAGCTGTGTACCTGGCCAGGGGCAACCAGTCAAGATCAAAATGTCAAAACCAAGACAGAAAACTCCAAAAAAGAGTGCCCCAAGAAATGAACTCAATTGAATACTTGATGTTACTGAGTATACCGAAAGGTAATACTGAAAATTTGCAGAGTTTGAGGTTGAATTATATAAACTGAAGTAGGCAAACTTTCCTGTAAAGGGTCAGATAGTAAATATTTTAGGCTTTTCTGGCCATATAGTCTCTGTTACACTAACTTTGCTGTTGGGAGGTAAAGCAGACATAAACAATATGTAAACAAATTGGCAAGGCTATGTTTCAAATAAACTTTATTTACAAAAACAGGAGGCAGACTGTATTTGGCCTACGAGCCACAGTTTGCTGATCCCTGATATAAACATAGAAAAAAAATCAGCAAATTTATAAACATGAAAATTAATTCCCAGGAATATAAAAGTTGTGCGAAAAGTAAATGTTATCATGACTCAGAAAAATGGGAATAAAATTTACATGACCATAATCACATAACAATTGGATACTGATGCTACTAAAATAACTATATATCTATAATAGGAGATGGAGGAACAGGAAGTATGCAAATATGTGATACGTGCAAGGGAAAGGAGTGGAAGAAAGCTAACCTTCAACTTTCATACTAGGGAATAACATCTAAAGTGGCAATATCAAGAAGGAGCCAAGACGACTAAATTCTCAGCCCCAACTGAGGCCAAACTTGACAGAGAAAATGTAACGGAAAAGTGGGAATGAAGTGAGGAAACACTAATGTGCCAAGCCATTGTTGTCCAAGAGTGTTTTTTTTTTTCATTTGGACACAATTTTTATTTAGTCTTTTTTAAAAAATAGGTTAGTCTTCTCTCTATGCAAGCCTTCAAATACTGTTTATTTTAAAAACCTATTTAGTAGCTCCATCAACATTATTCAAGTAAACACTGGACATTTTTCAAATTAAAGAAACAAATGTAATAAAAAGCTAGTCGGTGCACATATAAAACATATATGCAAATATCAGAATATATTATATTCTCATTTATGTGTAAAAAGATTACCAGCATTTCTCTTAGGTGAACTTCAGCATACCTGATAAAATACATTCACATTGCCACTTAAGCAATGGGAATATATTAATATAAAAGAGGGTAGTTAAGGCAAGCTACTTCCATTCAAAGATGTTAGCAAAATAGTCACACCTTTTTTTTTTTTTAACATTTTAAAAAATGTTTTGTTTATTTTTGAGAGAGTGCAATCAGGGGGAGGAGCAGAGAGAGGGGGCCAAAGGATCTGAAGCTGGCTCTGTGCTGACAGCAGTGAGCCCTATGTGGGGCTTGAACTCACAAACTGTGAGATCATGACCTAAGCTGAGGTCAGATGCTCTACTTACTGAGCCACCCAGATACCCTCTTTTTTTTTTTTAATCTACAAACATCTCCTATAAATTAAATGCCCAAGACTGAATCCAATTTTATAGGAGACATTGAATACTTATGGAGCATTTTTTTTGTCCAGGAGATTTGTTTGTTTGTTTGTTTGTTTGTTTGTTTGTTTGTTTGTTTTTTGAGAGAGAGACAGTACAAGTGGGGGAGGGGCAGACAGAGAAGGAGAGAGAGACTGCCAGTGCAGAGCCCAATGTGGAGCTCAAACCCATGAAACCATGAGATCATGACCTGAGTTGGAACCACAAGTTTGAAGCTTAACCAACTGAGCCACCCAGGCTCCCCCAGTCCAAGAGATTTTTTTAAATTGTTATTCTGAATGTCTTATGGCACTGCCCATGTAGGGAACTCCAAGAAGGAATAACTACCACCAAAAAAGCTCTAAAACTTCTCTCACATCAACACAATGAGACAAAAAGACTGATCCTTCAAAAGATATTCATTTGCTAAAGAACACACAGATACTGACACCAAGCCCATTAGAAAGAGAAATGTAGATGCAGAGAAAGGGGAACACTTTTATACTGTGGGAATGCAAACTGGTGCAGCCACTCTGGAAAACAGTATGGAGGTTAGTCAAAAAATTAAAAACAGAACTATCCTCCAACCCAACAAATGCACTACTAGGTATTATCCAAAGGATACAAAATGCTGACTCAAGGGGACATATGTACCCCAGGGTTTATAACAGCACTATCAACAGTAGCCAAATTATGGAAAGAGCTCAAATGTCCATCAACTGATGAATGGATAAAGAAGGGGTGGTATATATATGCAATGGAACATTACTCAGCAATCAAAAAGAATGAAATCTTGCCATTCCCAACAGTGTGGATGGAACCAGAGTGTATTGTGCTAAGCTAAGTAAGTCAGTCAGAGAAAGACAAGTATCATATAATTTCACTTAATGTGGAATTTAAGAAACACAACAGATGAACATAGGGGAAGGTAAGGAAAAATAAAATAAAAACAGAGATGAAGACAAACCATAAGAGTCTTAACTATAGAGAACAAACGGAGGATTGCTAGAGGGGAGGTAGGGGGGGAGGGTTAAATGGGTGATGGGAATTAAGAAGGGCACTTGTTGGGATGAGCACTGGGTATCATATGTAAAGTGATGAATCACTAAATTCTACTCCTGAAACCAATACTACATTATATGTTAACTAACTCGAATTTAAATTTAAAAAAGAGAACTGTGATATTGCACACCCACTCCCAGTTCTGGTAGAATATTACAAATAGAGGTAAAACATCCCATAGAAACCAGTTGATGAAGGCTCAGTGCTTAACACTATAGACTTTGAGCAAACGTATAAGACTGGAATCAGTAATAAAAGATTCAGAATCTAGAAGAGGCCATGTAAAGCAAGAGGAACAGGATCCTACCTAAACTCTTCTCTAAGCCACACAAGTTGTTTTCTCACCAGTTTCTTAGAGATGTCAGAACCCTTGGAGAGCCTCTACAATTTTCTTTTGACAATCTAGGTCAGTTGGTCCAACAATTATTTTCGACATCTTAATAAAACCTCAAGTTAAGGAATCCTTCCAGGCATTGTAATATTGAAGTATGTAGCAAAACAGTATTTTGAAATATTAATCTTTATGGCTTTTTAAGTTTTCTGCATTTCCTGGACCCAATTCTTATAGAGAATTAGAGCAAGAGTGAAGAAAACAGGGTACAGATTTCATATCATAATAATAAATTGGAAAGAGAATAGAGAAAGGCAAATTATGCTCTCTCCTCTCCCAGGTTAATCTTTTTCCCCCCCACCCCCGGATCCCTTGAGCTGGGATTGAGAGGGAAATAGTAGTAGGAGTGACTTTTTGAGTAAGAAAAATGAACTTGAAGGAACAGCATGGTAACTAGTATCAGGGAGCCAAATGGAGGCTGAGACAATACTCATCAAACACTAATACCATTCTAACTCAAACCATATATAAGCTAAGCTGAGGAGCTATAGAATGAGAGTCTACCATTGACAAAGGTCTACACATCATCCTGAGGCATCTAATGGATGGACACCCACTCATGTCCAAAGCATGCTTAATTCCAGTATAAACTGCCTCCTGAAGACATCCCAATAAACTCATACATCCATGACACCCAGAGGAGCAGTGGATCATGAAAGGGGAGCCCTCAGCACCATGTGAACTTGAATGGGACTAGACAGTAGTAAAATCTATCCTAATCACATTTGGTCTGAGTAGGTCTTAGTTGACTATAGAGTTACCTAAGCAGGCACTCTAAGTAATCCAGTCTTAATAAGATTTATTTTTTATAGGATTTATTTGTTTATTTATTTATTTAGATTGAAACAGAGAAAGAGAGAGAGTACACACACATAAGCAGGGGAGAAGGGCAGGTGGGGGGAGGGAGAGACTTGTGAGAGTGAGAGAGAGAAGAGAATCTTAAGCAGGCTCCATACTCAGCACAGAGCTCGACACGGGGCTTGATCCCACGACCCTGGGATCATGACTGGAGCCAAAATCAAGAGTCAGATACTTAACCAACTGAGGCACCCAGGCACCCTGTCTCTATATTTTAAGAACTCATGCCAGGTATGAGAAGATATGCATTCTCCAAGTTTCTAATTCCTGATGTGAAATATATCAAGGGGTAAATAAGTTCCCCTAAGAAACAATCTCTGAAATTGAAAGTCTTGGTTAGTCTCTAATTTGAAAGAAGGGTTCATTAACAACAGTGCCCATTGGAACAACAATGCCCATGAGATAGACACTAATTCCAGACAGTGATCCAAGCATCTGAAACAACAACAACAAAAAGTACTCTTTGGATACTTGGCAACTCTATGCTATTTTGATAAGAAAAGGCCTTTAATAAGCATTTATAAGCATAGGTTAAAAGTTCTACTCAGGCCCTGCATCTGTGTTCAGTCTTCACCTATGATTTCTAACCAGTACTACATGGTCAGCTTAAAGCTATGCCACCCTTTTTAAGCTCTACCCTTCAAATTTAATAAATACATAGGAATCTGAGGTTAACACTCCTATACATATTTATTTAGGAATTTTCTAAAAAAGGAAAAATGATGGAGGAGCCTATTAAAAACAGAACAGGCAGTGATCTGATAATAAATCTGTTGAATCAAGCACATGAGAGAGAGCTCAGACCTTCTCTAACAGTAAGAGATGCCACCTAAAAAGGTATCTACTGATTCTTTAAATAAATTAATTCTTTAAATAAATTAATAAGTTCTTTAATGCTTATGATAGGACTATGTGTCCATGTGGCATTAGGTAAGATGGTTCCCAGGGATGGACTAGAGTCAAAAAGGCCAACCACAGACACAAACTTCTAAGTGAAATATTGTGGCTCAGGGGGAAACACAGTGGGAGTATAACTATGCAAGTTATAAACACTAGCTAAGGTCAGACAGGGTGATTGGTGTCCAGGCAGTTTCTCATAAATTTCTGGGTACCTTTTACAACCTTACCAAACTAGATGTTCCAAATAGAACAGCTGTGTTGTCTGGCTTAAATAGACTAAGTTATTAAGTCTCAACAAAATGAGGGGGAGTTTCTGCTATGATAACAAGTTATGGAACATAGTCAAATGTTGGTAAGGGCTCAACACAAACGCTGGAACACAGGGTAAGTATTCAGAAGGAAGCTGAACAGATGTCATGGTGAAGAATAGATATTTTCACCAACGCATTTAAGGTCAGAAAAAGAATGATAGACATTAAGGCTCAAAAGAATCTTGGAGGATTATATAACCCAAGATTCTCTTTTTTAACATCTGAAGAGAATGAGACCGAAGAAAGTTGTTACTTATCCCATGTCACATGAGCTTACTTCACTTCCTGTTTAGACTCTTTCCACCATATTATTTTGGTCTTCTCTACTTAAGTTTCTCAAGGACAGGGACTTTAGCCTTCTAGACCATCCTTGCATTCCATAATCCTTGTTCAACGAAGGATTTCATGGGTATAAACTCTGGCCCCTTAGACTTCCTCCATACAAGTCAACCCTTTTTTTCTACTTCCCATACACATGCAAAACAAGCAAATACTAATGCCACATCTCCTCATGACTTTATGGAGGAAGTAAATAGATGGCCAGGTTTACCAGCAAAATCATTTTGTTGCTCCAAAGATAAAGGAAGAGTCATAAGCATCACCCCTTGGGGAGGCTAAAATTCATTCCTAGAGAAAGATAAAGAGCTAACAATGATGTACATGCTACAAAACATATCTGCCAAATGAAGTCTGCTGGTGGGAGAAAAAGCCCACACCGTATGGCTGGTAAATATTTGCTCCAAATCCCAGGTGGGTAATTCACAAATATCAAGTGAGGAATTAATTTAAGAAAGTCATATGGGTAATTTCATCTCATTTTTGGTGATATAAATGCTCTTCATTCTTTCATCAAATATTTACTGAGCACCTACTCTGTACTGAGTGCTGATTTAGACACTGAAGCTTTAGTGGTAAAAAAGCTAAAGTCTCTGCCCTTGGGTCACTCAAATGGAAAGTCACAATCCTTCTGACAATTTCTTTCCTGACCCTCTATTATCCAGCATCCTGTGTCCTTTCTGATGTCTCTTTTATCTCTTCTTTCTCCTTTACATTTGCTTCTAGAAATAGCACATTAGCCCAGGTCTTCCTTATCTCAGGCCTAACCCGGTTTTTAAACTCCCAATCTTCTTTCAACCTAAAATGTACACCATGACCAGATAATAGTTTTGAAAATCTTGATTTATTCTGGTTACTTCAATTCTCAAAAGCTTCAGATGGCTCCACACAGCCTACCTCAAACTCCTGACTGCCAAATTCCACCCTCAGAGTTCTGCCTCCACTTCTCCTGTCCAAACTTAGTCAACAGGAATACTATTCAGAAGCAATCTTAAACTGTATTAATGTGGTTGTGTGTATGTGTGTGTGTGTGTGTGTGTGTGTGTGTGTGTGTACCATACATCTTGTAAGTTTACACAAAGACAGAAAAGATTGTGAGACAAGCAATTCTTTCATTTATATGGGTTAAGTTCCTGGAAAAGTTATTTTAAATCAACATAAAGTAAACAGACTTTAATTTTCCCATATAAATAATGTTTTTATAAATATTTTCTGTCTTGACTAAGAAGCTAATGCCCAACATTTTTATTCCAGGTCAAGATAATGGAAAAAGTGTTGTAAATCAAAACAATGTCAGTAGGATTTTCTTTTCTGTGGAAATAGCTATACTTTTCACTAAGCATCTACCAAGCACCCCTTTGTGGAACCCCCAATCGCTATCTATTATCAATCATAAGTCATCTCCCTGTACACTATAAAATGTAAACATTTCTAAAGCATATGTAAACAATAAAGGTAATACAACCATACACATGCATTTAATATTATATGCTATCAAAACATTATATAATTTTCTTTGCTTACTTGATAACTTCTACTTTATTTGTACTACAGTAATTCAGAAGGTGAGAGAAAACTTCACTAAGGACATAGAATTTAGGAGGCTTACTTGGGTCAATTCTGACAGCATCTTTGAGAAAGAGAGACCTAGGGCTACTTGAAACTTTTTTCAGTGATACTGATACAGACATATCAAATTGTTGGTACCCATTTTTTTCCTTCAAGAAAAAAGTTCTTATAGTAAACTTAAAAGCTTAAGTACTAGAGATTAAATTAAAGGTCTTTGTGTGTTTCAACACTTTCTTGAATGGCAGTATCATTAACACAATTATCCTATAATAACTAAAAGTGAGACTCTCAAATTTTCATCTTTTAATCTCTCACCCATTTCTTATTTCATAGTGTTAAAAAGACCTAAAGTGCAGTAAGCAAAGCTCAACCCAAAGAACTCAGCACTAAGTTTGATTTGGACAAAGTGAAGCAAGTCTCTACCTCAGTCATGACTAAGCTGTCATGTAGTTATGAAAAGCAACCAGCCTTCAAGATAAAATCAGTCATTTATGTAAATTTTTATTTTATTTTATTTTATTTTAGAAAGAGAAAGAGTATAAGTGGGGGAGGGGAGAGGGAGAAAGAGAGAGAGAGACACAGACAGACAGAATCTCAACCAGCCTCCATGCTCAGCACAGAGCCCAATGTAGGGCTAAATCTCACAACCCTGGGATCATGACTGAGCCAAAGTCAAGAGTCGGTCGCTCAACTGACTGAGCCACCCAGGCGCCCCATGTGAATTTTTATAGATAGATTATGTCACCAGGTTAGTGGCTAATTTTTTTTGACAAACATAAAACTTTTAAATTTTTAATGTTTACTTTTGAGGGAGAGACATAGAGACAGAGTGCAAGCTGGGGGAGGGGCAGAGATAGAGAGAGATACAGAATCTGAAGCAGGCTGCAGGTTCTGAGCTGTCAGCACAGAGCCCAACACGGGGCTTGAACCCATAAACTGTGAGATCATGACCTGAGCCAAAGTCAGAGGCTTAAACCGACTGAGCCACCCAGGTGCCCCTGAAACTTTTAAATTTTTTTTTTCAACGTTTATTTATTTTTGGGACAGAGAGAGACAGAGCATGAACGGGGGAGGGGCAGAGAGAGAGGGAGACACAGAATCGGAAACAGGCTCCAGGCTCTGAGCCATCAGTCCAGAGCCCGAAGCGGGGCTCGAACTCACGGACCGCGAGATCGTGACCTGGCTGAAGTCGGACGCTTAACCGACTGTGCCACCCAGGCGCCCCGCCCCTGAAACTTTTAAATACAAATGTTTTTGCACCAGGGTGAATTAAAGCCTTTAAAATGTGTATTCCTATTGATCAGTAATAGACTCAGCAATTTTACTTATAGTAATTTTTTCCTAAGGAAATAAGCATTAGCTATGTAAAGATGCATTTATAAGAATGTTCGTGGTGACATTGTTTATAACAATGAAAAAAAGGAAATAAATGTGCATAAGGAAATAATTGTTAAATAAAGATGCAACCAGGTGATGCAAAACTGTCTTAGACTGGATTCTTGCCAGAAAGAAGAGGCCAAGGACTTGCGCTCAGGCAGCTTATTTTGAGAGGTGAACCCAGGGAATAGTAGTGTAGGACCAGGAGGAATGGCACAAGGATGAAGGAAAATCCAGTATAAAGGTGTATTATCAAACCAGAAATGATGGGAAACTGGAGCTTGATCTGACTGGGGACCTCTAAAGAACTACACAGAATGTGCCACTCTGAATTGTCAGCCTACACGATGGAGTTGGGAAGCATTTATCCACTGGCTCCCATCTTCCACTAGTCAAGATTTTCCCATAAGGATTAACATCTACATACTGCCAAGTCTGACCATGCTCAAGTGCTAAACGGGTCCCTGTAGGTTACCCACATGGGGTGTGAGAAGCTCCAGGCAAAAACAGAAATATATGGTGCAGCTAAACCAGATATATGTAAGGTAACACTTGTGCAATGGCTAGAGTAAAACCGGGGCTGAGAGGATATGAAGCATGAGGGAGCTAGAGGTGTCTAACACAAATATGTGCCAGAAAAGTGATATGATCCTATTATCTATTGACATGAAAGATCTGTTACTTATAAGGGAATAACAAAGTTATTGCAACAAGTTATAAAATGTTATATATAGTATGATCCCATTTGTTTTAGTTAGCTAGCTTTAGTTTCTACTAAAAGTCCCTCAAGGTAGCTTTTAAAGGGAAGGGGTGCTTTGAGTGGAAGAATCAATTAAGCAATAAGGGAAATGGGGGATCTCAGAGGAACCATAGTACAGACAACCCTCAGGAGAATGGGAAGCCACTGAATTTGGATACAGATTGGATACTGAGTTCTCTCTCCACTTCACTTGCTTTCTCATTCATGACCTAGTTCTGCTGTCTCTCACTGTTGACTGGCTCCCACACCCTATTTTTTGTACACTTGAATCTCTGCTTCCTCATCTAAGACATAGTTTCTGCTTCTTTACAACCTTTATGTCCCACTACAATAGTACTGGTTGTTTATAGCTGGCATCCACTCTGATTGGTAGATGAATATGCCATATCATCTGTTAAATATTTTCAATATTAACTGTGCATATATACATGCACATAAACACATATACATGCACAGGAACACACACATATGTATTATGCAATTTTGGAGGCAGGGGGAAGAGAAATGGAAGGAAACACAGAAGAAATCATCAGAGAGAAAATAACTGAACTAGAGCCAGTGGAGGAAATTATAACCATCATTGCACACACAAATATACAGTTTATATATGCAGTAGCAACATACACACAGAGGAATTTCCTTCCCTAGTGTCAGAAATAACTCTTTCTCCTTTCAGTCTCTACATAGAATGTGGTTAGTAAAAGGAAGGGAGAATTTGGAGAAATTTGTTCTCTCATCTTCAAAGAATGTGTGTTTCCCTGGAGAAAGGTAAGGAGAAAATAGCTCACTAACATATCTTTCTACAATATACCAAAGCAGTCAGGTACTCACGTGCTCATAACTAAATACATGAGAACTAGGAAAAGACCTTTCTTATTCATCTTTGCATGTCCTAGCACACAGTAAACACTCAATATTAGTAAATATTCTATTAAAATTTCAAGTACTTTAATTAAATATTACTGATAGCTGATATCTATTGTTTTGGCCCCTGTATTCATCATGAATCTCCTTGAAAGAACTGCCTACCCACCAACTTCAGGCCATGTGGTGTGAATAGCTTGGCTCCACTCTTAAATCAGGTGTGAGCCATGTCTGGATTAAGTTAATCAGCAGATTCAACTTTCTTACACAAAAGTGATTGATTCAAGGATGCCCACATGACCCATATCAGGCACTGAGAACCAGATCCAGAGCTTTTGTTTATCTGCTGAGAGAGGTCTTTTCCTCGCCAATAGACTTGCAGTCTTGGCATTGTGAAGTCTTGGAACGCTGCAGCTTTCTTTCCAACCGTGAGGGGACATTCTGCTAAGAATGAAGCCTACATGTGAAAGAGAGAGAAGCTGAGGTGAGATTCAGCCCTGGAGATGTTTCTGGAGCACCTGTGTCAAGACAGTTAAGCTAGTCTCCCCACTGGACTTGCCAGTTATGAAGGCCATTAAACTCTCCTTCGGATTAAATCCATTTAGGTTGAGCTTTCTTCAACCAAAAGAAACTTAATTGATATACTGCTTCTAACATACAGATGCTGATTTGTTTCTATGATTTCTTCCAAGAATATATACACAGAACCGATCCAGTGAGAAATAAGCCTTGCCAATAAAGTATTCTGTAAGGGGGACTTTACCTGGTTTTGAACACTTTGGACCCTTAAATCTTGAGCTTAATTAATTAAATTGGGTCTGTACAGTATATTTTTTTTTAAACTTATAAATCCTTAATTTCAGAACTTTATTAAGACAGATTTATTAAGCCTACCTTTTGGAATAAGAACTATAAACAAAAATGAGAGTTACTGAAAATTTAAATTCAGCTACCAAAACAGTCTCTTTTGTCCAGATTTCCCTCTTCTCTTCATTGTCCAGGCCAATCCTCTGCCTTTTTCATATTAGGTGTGGGGTAGCACATTACTTCTCAGTATTTATATCCATCACAGTTACTTACAGTCTCTATCTATAGTGCCTCCAAATTCACTTTAAAATACCAAGTCCTTATTAATAACACTCCCGAAGAGGTCTCACCAGGCCTTCCTAGTACTTCAGACAATTTTTAGCTCTATGGTTCTTCCCAATTTAAAAACAAAATGAATTTCACAAACAGAATTGAAATGTCAAATTTTACTACCATCTGGATTTAAAAACTGCAAGAAAAACTAGGTTTGGGTTGTTTTATTTTTGTAGCCAAAGTGAATGTATTACAGTACATTTGTTTTCAGATCATTTACCTCTTTATCCTGCATTTCACTCCAGGGGATTAAGGTATTCAAATGAAAAAGAGACCATCCAGAAAATTCTAAGAGAGAACCTATAAAATTCAGTAGTTTCATTCGATATAATGGAAGAAAAATCTTCCAACTCCTCTTCATCATCATCATGAGAATAAACCCGATCTGCTCACTGCACTGAATTTAGAACCGTGAATGTGAGTTAACAACTTGGCTCTGCTCCTCTGGGGGCTTACAATCTGATATATGTACAGACATAAAGGATATACGGGCAACTTAACAAAGGCTTTATAGTCCATCCATTTAAAGCGCCATGCAGCATCAATGCTTCCAGGATAAGAGAAGAAATGGCAGCAGCTAAGTTACATCAAGATACATCTGACAATGGAGGAGAGGTGCAATGAGGGAGGTGAATTTAAGCCTCTCCTGGCATGGGCAGCAAAGGTATGACTTCAGGGAGGAGCCCAGGACACACACAAAAAGTAGCTGAGTAATTCTCTACACTGGAAAAGCCCCTACTGAGTGTACCAGTTGATTCTCTCAAGAACTCCAATGAGAAGCAGGTCAAGAACTATCTACCAAATTTTAGAGACATGGAAACTAAGACCCTGAGAGATTATGACTTGGTTTAGGCAACTTGTAAAGAGCAAGGCCAGGACCTGCACCATAAAATGCAACATTGACTTTTGGCCAATAGTCCCTGAATGGAAACCTGACTCCAAATGACTTGGTTTCTCCTCCACTACAGCACTCCTCATAGGCTTATTCATTCAGTCCCAACAAATGATACCACTACGCTACAGGCACGGTGCTTAGATGCTAGGAATACAACAGTGAACAAGACAGACAAAATCCCTACCCACATTGACCTCACATCTAGCAGGGAATACAGATTTTTTCACTTGCAATTTTTTATCGAGGTAAAATATACGAAATACAAAATTTACCATCTTGACCATTTTCACATGTACAGTTCAGTCCCCCTAATGTTTCATTATATTCACATTATTGTGCAACCATTACCACTATTCATTTCCAGAATTTTTTCATCTTTCTAAACTGAAACTCTACCATTAAATAATAATTCTCCATTCCTTTTCCCACCAGGCCCTGGAAACCACCATTCTATTTTCTATGTCTGCTAATTTGACTATTTTAGGCCCTTAATTTAAATAGAATCATACAATATTTGTCCTTTTGTGTCATTTATTTCACTTATTTCACTTAGCCTTCAATGTTCATCCATGTTGTAGCATGTGTCAAAATTTCCTTCCTTCTTAAGGCTATTCTGAATAATATTCCACTGTATGTGTATACCATATTTTGTTTATCCATTCATCAATGGATATTTGGGTTATTTACACCTTTGGGCTATTGCAAATAATGCTGCTATGAACATTGGTATAACAATATCTGTTTGAGTTGTTGCTTTCAATTCTTTTGAGTATATACCCATAAGTGGAATTGTTAGATAAGATGGTAAGTCTATTTTTACTCTTTTGAGAAATGACTATATTATTTTTCACAGAAGATGCACAATTTTACATTCCCAACAGTAGTGCATAAGAGTTCCAGTTTCTCTACATCCTCCCTAATACTTATTTTCTGGGGTTTTTAAACAGTCATCCTAGTGGGTATGAAGTAGTATCTATCTTATTATGGTTTTAATTTGCATTTCTGTAATGGTTAGTGAGATTGAGAATTTTTCCATGTGCTTATTGAGCATCTGTAGACCTTCTTTGGAGAAATGTCTATTCACATCTTTTGCCCATTTTCAAATTGGGTTGTTTCTTTTGTTTGTTATTGAGTTGTAGGAGTTCCTTATATATTCTGTATATTATTCCCTTTTCAGATTCATGACTTGCAAATATTTTCTCCCATTCCATGAATTGTCCTTTCACTCTGTTGATGTGAACACAGACTTAAACAAATAATTACAAGTGTTAGGAATACTGTTAAAGTAAAGATATGGGGATAAATAATAAAGCCTCACCTAGACTGAGAAGTTAAAGGTCTTCCTCCCTCATTCACTCACTCAGTGCTCACTGCTCTAAGAACTGGGGACATAAGAGTGAACAAAAGAGACAAATTCCTGGATCCCAAGAAGCTTCCATTCTAATGACATTCATGAAGCAACATCTTAGCTGAAAGACAAAAAATAAAGATCAGTTTGTTAGAGGTAAGTAGAAGGAGGATAAGGCAGAAGAAATGAGAGAGTACAAAGAGCTCTCCAGGGACAAGAAACAGCCTCTCTGAAGGCCCAGATAAAAGTGAGAAGTTGAGGGGCACCTGGGTGGCTCAGTCAGTTAAGCATCTGACTTCGGTTCAGGTCATGATCTCACGGTCCTTGAGTTCAAGCCCCACGTCGGGCTCTGTGCTGACAGCTTGGAGCCTGGAGCCTGCTTCTGACTCTGTGTCTCCCTCTCTGTGACCCTCCCCCATTCATGCTCTGTCTCTCTCTGTCTCAAAAATAAATAAACATTTAAAAAAATGTTTTAAAGTGATAAGTTGATATGTTTAGAGAACAGAATGAAGCCTACCAAGACCTGAGCAGAGAGAGAAGCAAAATGGTAAACCTAAGAAAATGAGCAGAACCCAGATTACAGAGAGTCATATACTGTTCTAGGACTATAGTTATCATCTTAAAGCAATAAAAAGCCATTAAAGGTTTTAACCAGAAGAAGCAGTGACATAAACAGACCTTATATTTATGTATGGAATGTTACATAATGTTCCAAGTATGGAACATTACCTGACTCCAGCAAAGAAAATGGATGGAAGGGAGAGCAGGCCTACAGTGAGAGACCAACTAAAAGCATAATGCAACAGTAGAGCTTAGATAAAAGGAAAAGGAAAAGGAAAAGGAAAAGGAAAAGGAAAAGGAAAAGGAAAAGGAAAAGGAAAAAGCCAGGGGCCACCCGGGTGGCTCGGTCGGTTAAGCATCCTACTTCGGCTCAGGTCATGATCTCACGGCTCGTGACTTCAAGCCCCATGTCTCAGAGCCTGGAGCCCACTTTGGATTCTGTGTCTCCCTCTCTCTCTGCCCCTCCCCAGCTCATGCTCTGTCTCTCCCTGTCTCTCAAAAATGAATAAGTGTTAAAAAAATATTAAAAAAAAAAGAAAAGAAAAAAGCTGTACTAATAAGAACACTAAAGAGAATTGACAAAAAACAAACTCTACCTAGCTTGACTAAAAGAAGAAACTTACATTCTTATAAAATAGGAAGGTCCAAGGGGTAGCCTTAGGTACAGTTGGATCCAGGGATTCACATGAAGTCAACAGGTTCCCCCCTCCACCATATACATTTATGGTCACCCAAAATCATTCTTATAATTTTAGAGTTTTCCACACGTGAATAATCCTGCCTTTCAAACGTAGAATATAAAAAATTACATTTACTAGGGAGTCAGAGAAGATGGCATAGTAGAAGGATCTTGAGCTCACCTCTTCCAAGGACACACAAAGAAAACAGCTGTATCTATATGACTAACTCTAAAAATGACCCGAAGACTAGCAAAACAGACCTTCCACAGTTAATCATAGAGAAGAGGTCACATCAAAAAGGGTAGGAGGGGTGAAGACATGGTTCTGAACTAAACCCTTGGCAGTACTAGCCACAAACAGGAGGGACACCACAAGCATGGAGAAGCAAGAGGATTAGATCCCATACCAGGTACCCTGGTCCCTGGGGACCTGTACTGGAAAGACAAATACCCATAATGTGGCTTAAAAAATCAGTGGTGTTTAACTGTAGGAACTTTAAAATTCAGTGGGCTTAGCACCAGGAGAGCCAAAGGGCAATGGGAAATTGAGTCACTTCCCTTAAAAAGCCAGAATAATAAATGACTTGGCCCAAGACTCAGCATAGAAGCAGCCATTTGAAAAGTGCTTGGTTATAAGTAAAGGAGATTTAGTGACTAATCTTAGAATATGTGCTAGAACTGCTGGTGGGAATTCAAACTGGTGCAGTTACTTTGGAAAACAGTATGGAGGTTCCTCAAAAACTTAAAAATAGAACTACCCTATGACCCAGCAATTGCACTACTAGGTATTTATCCAAGGGATACAGGTGTGCTGTTTCGAAGGGGCACATGTACCCCCATGTTTATAGAAGCACTATTAACAGCCAAAGTATGGAAAGAGCCTAAATGTCCATCGACAGATGAATGGGTAAAGAAGACATGGTATGGGTAAAGACATGGAATGGGTAAAGAAGACATGGGTAAAGAAGACATGTATATACATACATGGTATGTATATACAACAGAGTATTACATGGCAATGAAAAAGAATGAAATCTTGCCATTTGCAACTATGTGGATGGAACTACAGGGTATTATGCTAAGTGAAATTAGTCAGAGAAAAACAAATATCATATGACTTCACTCATATTAGGAATTTAAGATACAAAACATATGAACCTAAGGGATGGGAAGCAAAAATAATATAAAAACAGGGAGGGGAACAAAACATAAGAAACTCTTAAATACAGAGAACAGGGGTGCCTGGGGGGCTCAGTCAGTTAAGCATCTGACTTTGGCTCAGGTCATGATCTCACAGTTGGTGGGTTCAAGCCCTGCATCAGGCTCTGTGCTGACAGCTTAGAGCCTTGAGCCTGCTTGGGATTCTGTGTCTCCCTCTCTCTCTCTGCCCCGCCCCCCCCCTCAAAAATAAACATTAAAAATTTTTTAAAAAAGAAAAGAAAAGAAACTCTTAAATATAGAGAACTGAGAATTGTTGGAGGGGCCGTGGGGGGTGGGGATGGGATGGGCTAAATGGGTAAGGGGCATTAAGGAAGACACTTGTTGGGATGAGCACTGGGTGTTATACATAAGGGATGAATCATTGGAATCTACTCCTGAAATCATTATTGCACTATATGCTAAGTAACTTCGATGTAAATTAAAAAAATTTTTTTTAATTTTTAAAAAATTAAAAAAATAACATGCGTGAGAGAAGCAAGAATCTGCAGGATATTTCTCTAGGAAAAAAAGTCCTAGTATACATAATTCTCTTCCCCTAACTCCTAGCCCAGATAGCTAGACACTTGCAGTAGCCAACACTAACACTCTCCATCTACCTGGCTAGCACTGGGTGCCCAACTCTTATGTTCCCCTCTAGATCCACCCCATCCAACCCACCACCTCTGCAAGTGTCCCTCCAAAGCAGCTCCTGCCCCACTATACCCTGCAAGCAGCCCTAGTAGGGACCAGCACCACTCCAAAGAGACTTCTACCCTGGAGGAAGGGGAAGTAACCTCACACATCAGCATGCCTGCAGTTCTAGCAGTCTGGCATCTTAACTGGCTGTGTAGGGAGCAAGTCCTGTGGTTCAGTGTGCCTGCAACTGTGGTGGAGAGGCTAAATGTAGACATCTTGGCTGACTGCCAGACCAGTACAACAATGAGATCTTCTCAGTTAGCCACTGCATGGAGAACAAGCCCTGCTCTTCCATGTGCCTGAAGTAGTGAGAAGTTAATTACTGACACAGAGGCTACCTGCTGGCCCCTTCCACCAACAGGCCTCTGACGGCCTTAGACAGGCATCTGAAAAATGCATGAACCAAACACCGCCTAATGTACTCACAATAGGCAAAGTGGGTCAATGTAGCCAGCTTGGCTGAAATCAACTGATGCTCAGCCACAGCAGTAGGGTGCATACAGCCCACATGGGACACTCCTAAAGCTCCCAATTCTGGAGACCAGGAGGGATTGCACTACAGGACACCACAGGACCTCTTCTACATAAGGCCACCACTTTCAAGACCAAGAGATGTAGCTAATATATCTAACACATAGAAACAAACACAGAGTTAGATAAGATGAGGAGATAGAGGAATATGTCCCAAATGAAACAAGACAAAATCACAGTAAAAGAACTAAATGAAAAGGAGCTGAGCAATATGTCTGATAAAAATTCAAAGTAATGGTCACAAAAGTACTCACTGGACTTGAGAAAAGAGTAGGTGAACTGAGTAAGAACTTCAACGAAGAGAGAAAATATTAAAAAAAAGAACCAGTCAGAGGTAAGGAACTTAATAACTGAATAAAACACACACACACACACACACACACACACACACACACACACACACACACACTATAAGGGATCATTAGCAGATTGGTGGATACACAAGAATAGATCAGCAATCTATACCCTGGAAAGCAGGATAATAGAAAGCAACAAGCTGGGGCACCAAGGTGGCTCAGTCGGTTAAACATCCAACTCTTGATCTTGGCTCAGGTCGTGATCTCATGGTTCCTGAGTTCAAGCCCCACATCAGGCTCTGCACTGACAGCGCAGAGCCTGCTTGGGATTCTGTCCATCCTCTCTCTCTGCCCCTCCCCCGCCTGTGCGCGCTCTCTCTCTCTCTCTCTCTCAAAAAAAAACTTAAAAAAAAAAAAAAAAAGAAAGCAACCAAGCTGAGCAGCAAAAAGAAAAATGAATAATAAAAAATGAGAAGAGGTTAAGGGAACTCAGCAACATCATAAGTGTAATAACATGTGCATTATAGTAATTTCAGAATGAGAAGAAAGATAAGGGAACAGAAATTTTACTTAAAGAAATAATGGCCGAAAAGTTTCCCAATCTGGGGGAGGAAACAGACATCCAGGTCCAGGAAGCACATACATCTCCAAACAAAATGAACCCAAGGAGGTCCACACCAAGGAGGTCCACATGTGATTAAAAAGGAAAAACAGAGTGATAAAGAGAATTTTTAAAGCAGCAAAACAGTTTCATTTGAGGGAAACCCCATAAGGCTATCAGCTGATTTTTCAGCAGAAACTTTGCAGAAGAGTGTGGCATGATATATTCAAAGTGTGAAAGGAAAGAACTTACAACCAAGAATACTCTACCCAGGTTATCATTCAGAGCAGAAGGAAAGAGAGTTTCCCAGACAAACAAAGGTTAAAGGAGTTCATCACCCCTAAACCAGTCTTATAATAACTATTAAAGGGAATTCCTTAAGTGGACAGAAAGTCCATAACTACAAGTAAGAAAATTATGAAAGGAAAAAATTTAACTGGTAAAAGCAAACATATAGTAAAAGTAGTAAATTAGTCACCTATAAAGCCAGTATGGAGGTAAAAACCCAAAAGTAGTAACATTAATTATTTCCACAAAAATTAGTCAGGAGATACACAAAGCAAAAAGATGTTAAGTGTGACATCATACACATAAAATGTGGAAGGAGAAGTAAAAATTTAGTGCTGTTACAATGTGTTCAAACTGAATCACTGGATTCTACTCCTGAAATCATTATTGCACTATACACTAACTTGAATATAAATTAAAAAAAAAAAAGAATGTGTTCAAACTTGAGTGATCATCAACTTAATAAAGACTGTAATACGCATAAGATGTTATATATGAACGCAATGGTAACCACAAATCAAAAACCTGTAATATATACAGAGAAACTACAGAGAAATTTAACAATTACAACACTAAGGAAAATTACAAAACCACAAGGGAAGAGAGCAAGAAAAGAAGAAAGGAACAGAGAAGAACTACAAAAACAACCAGAAAACAAGTAAAATGGCAATAAGTACATACCTATTAATAATTACATATAAATGGACTAAATGCTCTAATCAAAAGACAAAGGGTGACTGAATGGATAAAAATACAAGACCCATCTATATGCTGTCTACAAGAGGCTTACTTCAGACTTAAAGAAACATACAGTCTGAAAATGAAGGGATGGAAAACATATACCATGCAAATAGAGAAAAAAGCTGGGGAACAATACTTATATCAGACAAAATAGTCTTTAAAACAAAGACTGTAGCAAGTGACAAAAAGGGGGGGGCACTACATAATGATAAAGGGGTCAATCCAAAAGGGGAATATAACAACTGCCAATATATGTGTACCCAAAATAGAAGCACCTAAATACATACAGCAAATATTAGCTGACACAAAGGGAGAAATTGATAGTAATATGCTAATAGTAGGGGGAACATTAACACATCACTTACATCAATGGAGACATCATCCAGACAAAAAATCAATAAAGAAACAGAGGCTTTAAACAACACATTAGACCAGATGGACTTAACATATATACCAAACATTTCATCCTTCTCAAGTGCACATGAAACATTCTCCAAGATGGATCATATGTTAGGCAACAAAACAAGTCTCAATAAAATTAAAAAGATATAAAGCATACCAAGCATTTTTTCTGACCACAACAGTATGAAACTGAATATCAATTACAAGAAAAAAATCTGGAAAGAATACAAACACGTGGAAACTAAACAACATGCTACTAAACAAAAATAGTCAATAAAGAAATCAAAGAGAAAATTAAAAATACGTGGAGACAAATGAAAATGAAAACACAATGGTCCAAAATCTTTGAGATACAGTAATAACAGTTCTAAAGGGAAATTTATAGTGATATGGGCCTATCTCAACGAACAAGAAAATCTCAAATAAACTACCTAACTTTACACCTAAAGGAGCTTGGAAAGGAAGAACAAAGACCAAAGCTAGTAGAAGGAAGGAAATAATAAAGATTAGAGCAGAAATAAATGATATAGGACTAAAAGAACAACAGAACAGATCGATGAAACCCGAAGCTGGTTCCTTGAAAAGGTAAACAAAATTGGTACACCTTCAGCCAGATTCATTAAGAAAAAATGAGAAGGAACTCCAATAAAATCATCAATGAGGAAGGGTGAAGAACAAATGACACCACAGAAATGAAAAGAATTATTAGAAAATGTTATGAAAAATTTTATGCCAACAAATTAGACAACCTAGAAGAAATGGATAAATTCCTAGGAACATATAAATCTCCCAAAACTGAATCAGAGTGTAATAAAAAATTTGAACAGATTACTGCTAATGAAATTGAACTGGTAATCTAAAAACTCCCAACAAACAAAAGTCCAGGACCAGATGGCTTCAAAGGTGAATTCTACAAAACATTTTAAAAAGAGTTAACACCTATTCTTATCAAACTATTCCAAAGAATAGAAAAGGAAGCAAAACTTCCAAACTCATTCCACGAGGCCAGTATTACTCTGATACCAAAAAGGCCAACAAAGGGCCGGGGGGAACTACAGGCCAATATCTCTGATGAACCAAGAGGCAAAAATCTTCAACAAAATATTAGCAAGCCAAATTCAACAATACATTTTAAAAAATCATTCACCAAGTGGTATTTATTCCAGGGATGCAAGGGTGGTTCAATATTCATAAACCAATCAATGTGAAGCATCACATTTGGAAGAAAAAGGATAAAATCTATATGATCTTTCTTTCAATAGATACAGAAAAAAACATTTGAAAAAGTACAGCATCTGTTCATGATTAAATTCTTAACAGAGTGGGTTTAGAAGGAACATATCTCAACATAACAAAGACCAGATATAGCAAACCCAGAGTTAATGGCATACCCAATGGTGAAAAACTGAAAGCTTTTCCTCTAAGATAAGGAACAAGACAATGATGTCCACTCTCGCCACTTTTATTCAACATTGTACTGGAAGTCTTAACTGTAGCAGTTAGACAAGAAAAAGAAATAAAAGGCATCCTAATTGGTAAGGAATAGTGTCATTGTCACTATTTGCAGATGACATGGTACTATATACAGAAAATTCTAAACTCCACCAAAAAAAAAAAAAAACTCTCAGGATACAAGTTGTCAGGATACAAAATTAATATACAGAAATCTGTTGCATTTCCATACACTAATAACAAAGTGGCAGAAAGAGAAATTAAGAAAGCAATCCCATTTATAAAGAATAAAATACCTAGGAAAACATGTAACCAAGGTGAAAGAATTATACTCTGATAACTATAGGACTCTATTGAAAGAAGTTGAAGATGACACAAATGGAAAGATATACCATGCTCATGGATTGAATGAATTAGTATCATTTAAATGTCCACACTACATAAGCAATCTACAGATTCAGTTCAATCCCTAACAAAATACAAATAGTATTTTTCACAGAACTAGAACAAATAATCCTAAAATTTGTATGGAGATGCAAATGACCTCAAATAGCCAAAGCACCCTTGAGAAAGAACAAAGATGAAGGTAGCACAATCCCCAATATCAAGCTATACTACAAACTCTAGTAATCAAAACAGTATGGTACTGGCACAAAAACAGACATAGATCAATGGAACAGGATAAAGAACCCAGAAATAAACCCACACCTGTATGATGAATTGATCTATGACAAAGGCGACAACAGTATACAATGGGGAAAAGACAGTTTTGCCAATAAATGGTATTTGGAAAGCTGGACAGCTACATGCAAAAGAATGAAACTAGACCACTTTCTTACACCATATACAAAAAAAAAAAAAAAAAAAAAAAAAAAAAAAACCTCAAAATGGATTAAAGACCTAAATGTAAGACCTGACACCATAAAACTCCTAAACAAAAACATAGGTGTTAGCTTCTTGGACACCACCCCTAGCAACATATTTATGGACATATCTCCTCAAGGGAAACAAAAGCAAAAATTAACTATCAGAACTATACCACACTAAGAAACTTTTGCACATCAAAGGAAACCATCAATAATACAAAAAGCTAACCTACTGAATAGGAGAAGACATTTGCAAATGATACACTGGATAGTCAATATCCAAAATATATAAGGAACTCATACAACTCAACTCCAAAAACAAATCTGATTAAAAAATGAGCAGAGGACCTGAATAGACAGTTTTCAAAAGAAGACATATAAATGGCCAACAGATACATAAAATGGTGCTCAACATCACTAATGATCAGGGAAATGCAAATTAAAACCACAAGATACCACCTCACACTAGGCAGAATGGCTAGTATCAAAAAGACAGGAAACAAGTGTTGGTGAGGATATGGAGAAAAGGGAACTCTTGTGTACTGTTGGTGGGAATGTAAATTGGTGTACCCATTGTGGAAAACAGTATGGAGTATTTGGGCCTAGAGAATAAAAACGAGTCTCCTTGGGAAACATCTCATCTTAGGTAGTAGGCTGTTCAATGAGCAGTGCTTGCTGGGAGGAGCTGTCTCACTGGGAGTACTAGTTGCTGTTGAGACCTCCAAACCCTGGTCTCTCCCTTCATCATCATGTTGTCACAGCCTGAGCACCAGTGGGTCACTGGTTGCTCCTCCAGTTTGGAGATGCAGACAAAAGGGCCATAGTCTATCACAGAGCAGAAAGTTTTATGGCAATTGTAAATGAGTCCAGGTGAGGAGTTAGAGCCACTAGTCTCTCTTCCGAATTAGTAAAAGAGATTATAATTGTTTTCTTATCACCTGGAATTCTAGCCTTTAACCAACAAGTTTTCTTTTCTCTACTTTGTCCCAATACCCTGAATTATGTCTCTTTGGACTCCATTAAAGTTCTCTTTTCCCTTGACCATTATCTCAACAAAAAATACAATATAGACTTAACTGAACTGCCTTTATGCAACATTTCAAACAAACTCCAATGATATTTGAGAGTTCAGACAACAAGTACTGCTCCTTATCACCCTTTGTTCTCATTTCCATCAAAACAAAACAAAACAAAACAAAACAGGTAGATAAAGACATATGACAGAGAGATGGATAGATAGAAAGAAATAATAGGATAGACTGACAGATGGGTAAATAGATGGATGATAAATTAGAAAAGGGAAGGGAAGGAAGGAGAAAGGAAGGCAAGAGAAGACCGCAGAGGAGAGAAAAAGAAAGGAGGGGAGGGGATGGTAGGAGAAGGGAGAAGAAAAGATAGGTAAGATTTGGGCAACCCTTTGATGGCTAAAAAAAAAAATTGTAAGTATTCTTTGAACTAACCCTTTGTGAAAAGAATAATCTTGTTTAGAAATCTAATTTGCAAAATTAAAGCTCATTTCCTTAATTCCCCGACTTACACCCCCAAAAACTATGACACCTGCCAGGCAACGGTGCATTTGAAGTAGGAAAGTCCTAAGAAAGAGTTAGAAGGTCACTCTGGAAATGTCTTCTTAACCTCTGAATCAGAATTCATCTTAAAATCCCTGGGGTAAAAGAATCAGTTCAGAGTCAAAGCCAGAGCACTCTACTCCAAAGATCTGTTTACCTGTGCTTCCCAGGTAAACAACACTCTTAAATCAAGATTAATCTCACTATAATGATGAAGAACTGGCATTGTCTCTCAATAAGGATCAGCCAGTGGATTGTGGCAGCTCAAGAAGGGAGTCAGGAGCAGAGTTTCAAGAGCCACTGTTTGTGTAGTCCTCACTTAAAATCCCTGTAGTGAGTTTATTCCCTCAAGGGCCCATAAGACTTCTATTTCCCATTCAAATAAGCACTATGGTTTATTCTTGGCTGTAGAACCTATGACATTCCAGAGACTCAGATGAGAAGACAGACATATCCTGGACGATAAGTTCTTTTTTCTTTTTTTTTTTTTTTTTTTATTTTTTTTTTCAACGTTTATTTATTTTTGGGACAGAGAGAGACAGAGCATGAATGGGGGAGGGGCAGAGAGAGGGAGACACAGAATCCGAAACAGGCTCCAGGCTCTGAGCCATCAGCCCAGAGCCCGACGCGGGGCTCGAACTCACGGACCGCGAGATCGTGACCTGGTTGAAGTTGGTCGCTTAACCGACTGCGCCACCCAGGCGCCCGGACGATAAATTCTTAAACTCTGATGTACATATGAATTTTCCAATGAGGAGGATCATCATAATGGTAAGCTCCCAGCACCCAACCCTTAGAGTCCTATAACATATGACCAAAATTGTTACTATATTTTTTTTTGTTTGTTTGTTTCTTTGTTTAGAGAGAGTGCGTGTGAGCAAGGGAGAGGCATAGAGGGAGAGAGAGAATACCAAGCAAGTTCCACACTCAGCACGGAACCTGACATGGGGCTCAATCCCACGACACTGGGATCATGATCTGAGCCAAAATCAAGAGTTGGATGCTCAACTGACTAAGCCTCCCAGGTGTCCCTATTACATGTTTTTTGTTTGTTTGTTTGTTTGTTTGTTTTATTTTTTTTTTATTTTTTTTTCCAACGTTTATTTATTTTTGGGACAGAGAGAGACAGAGCATGAACGGGGGAGGGGCAGAGAGAGAGGGAGACACAGAATCGGAAACAGGCTCCAGGCTCTGAGCCATCAGCCCAGAGCCCGACGCGGGGCTCGAACTCACGGACCGCGAGATCGTGACCTGGCTGAAGTCGGACACTTAACCGACTGCGCCACCCAGGCGCCCCTGTTTGTTTGTTTTAAACACACCCTGTGTCTCACCTTTACATCTTTACTCATATGCTCTCTTTTGTCCATAGAGCTTTCATCCTCCAACTGACCAGGCTTCAAAGTCCAGCTTAAATTTTTTGGAAAATCTTCTCTGATCTTCTGAGTTGGATTTTATTGTTCTTTTTCTAGTATTTCTTCAAAATTTTATTTTTGTGACTCTTATTCTATTGTAATTAAGGGCTTATATATCTGCCTTCTCTACTATGTAATAAGCTCCTTGAAGATGGGAATGATTCCTTATTAATTTTTATACCCTCAAAGGACCCAGAAAAATTCTTTGCACCTAAAAGGCCATCTATAAATATCTGCTAAATTCACATGTGTATATATTTAAGAAATCATACACTGGAATTTAGTGTTTTTGAAACTGATCATTATGATCATTTATCTATGTAGACAAAATGTAGCTTTCAAGGCTTTGGCAACCTATCTCTTAGGAATTGACATAAAGGTCTTAAAGACATATTTATCACAGCCATGAAGTATCCTCTCCACCCAACTTTGGCCTCTCCCTCAAATCACAGTGATGGCTGAGCTTATGGATGAAATTATCATTTTAGAGAAAAATAATTGTTGTAATCTTCTTTCTTGGTTAAAAACACAAGGAAATATTTCCCCCTCTGAAGAGCCTAGTACATGAGAGATGAAAAATATTTCAATTCAGAAATAGGAATGGCAGGGATAAATTGTCGAGGCTTCAGAATGCTTTGTAAAACCCACCATGGACTTTCAATCCTTGTAGTTAGCAAGTCCCAGAAGCTACATGGTGCAGCAAAATGGCTTTGGACTTACCGCAGTTCAGCCACTGATAGCCTTTGAGACCTTATTGACTGCAAACAAGTCACTCCTTGCTTGCAGTCTCAATTTCCCTATCAATAAGCCAACATACTGGCTAATCTCTAAGGTTCCTTTAATCACCGATCTCTGACTCTGAGATATTAAGATGTCTCTAGTCTTCAGCCATTTGAAGCAATACAGCAAAGGGACAAACAATCTGAGCTCTAGAATCAGACCCCAAGAGAGGTCTAAATCCTACCTTGGCCCCTCAGCTGTGGAGCATCAAGGAAGATAGATAATCTCTCTGTTCTCAGTTTCTCCATCTGCAGGGAAGTTAATAATAATAGTAACTTGTTATTTTAAGGACTAAAAGAGATGTGTAAATTGCTTAGCACAATGCCTGGCACATAATAAGCACTTGATAAATTTTGCAACTATTAACTTAAGTGGGACCTATTTTTCCCCCAAGCAGTTAAGCACTCATTTATGCTTCTAAATATCAGTTTACAACCACATATATGTTAATAAAAGAAGATGGTACTTGAAGGATGCATTATACACCATGTAATTTCAAGCAGTTTAGCACTTGGCTATCCCAGTGTGTTTCCACACTTGAGATTACCAACACTGCATCTTATTAAAAGAATATGTTACATGAAGGGAGCCATTATACATATTATAGTTTAAAATACTATAGTTTTAGGCAGTTAAGTGAAAGGTTATTCCCATATGCTTCTACACATAAGTTTACAAATCCATATATTTTAATGAAAGATGCTACTTGAAGGATAGTTTATACACAGTGAACTTTCAAGCACTAGGCCATTCATTTTTTTTAAAGATAATTTATTGTCAAATTGGCTAACATACAGTGTGTACAGTGTGCTCTTGGTTTTGGGGGTAGATTCCCATAATTCATCACTTACATACAACACCAAGTGCTCATCCCAACAAGTGCCCTCCTCAATGCCCATCACCCATTTTCCCTCTCCCCCACCACTCCGTCAATTCTCAGTTGTTCTCTGTATTTAAGAGTCTCTTATAGTTTGCCTCCCTCCCTCTCTGTTTATACCTATTTTTCCCCTTCCCTTCCCCCATGATCTTCTGTTAAGTTTCTCAAGTTCCACATATGAGTGAAAACATGATATCTGTCTTTCTCTGACTGACTTATTTCACTTATCATAATACCCTCCAGTTCCATCCACGTTATTGCAAATGGCCAGACTTCATTCTTTTTCATTGCCAAGTAGTATTCCATTGTATATATAAACCACATCTTCTTTATCCATTCATCAGTTGATGGACATTTAGGCTCTTTGCATAATTTGGCTATTGTTGAAAGTGCTGTTATAAACATTGGGGTACATGTGCCCCTATGAATCAGCACTCCTGTATCCTTTGGATAAATTCCTAGTAGCACTAGGCTATTCAAATGGATCTATTTTCAAAAACAGTAAATGTATCCTGAGACTACTAAGGGAAAACTACCTTTTGCAGGTATGTGCCCAACTATGCCCTGAGGCAGTCAGGAAACAGCCATGGACTCATGAAGGTGAGCCTTCAAGAGTCCTTCTGGTAAGTCAGAGCCATATGCTCCATGAGTGTATTTTCTTGGTATGAATAATTTTGTTTGTATTTAATTGAATTATTTACCAACATTTAAAAATCAGGATTTCATATTTCTGTCCTATTTTGAAACATTGGGAGTATCTGACAATAGTGAACTTGCATTCCTGCATAGCATTAATAACTAAAGCTTCCCTCTGAAAGTTCCCATCACTCTCTAATGTCCTCCACCCAGCCTGTTCTCCTCATTTACACTACATGCCTCACCCTTCTAGATATTTCACTTTTGATCCCCTATCCTAGGGAATGAAGACAGCTGTTCTTCTCCCTTAAATCCCACAAGCAGAGTCTAAGAAAAAACCAACACACAGAGGGAAGTGGAGCTGAAACATGGAGTCAGAGGGAGCCCTAAATATATCATTTGATCTCTGGATCCAGCTCTGCCTGAAACCCATACATCCTTAGCTTTCCCAGTTAAATGAATCATTAAATTCCCTTTTTAAACTGAGGTAGCTTTATTTGGGTTTTTGCCCCTTGCAACCATGAAACATAACCAATTTCATGACTAAGGTGGCCAATTCATCCTTGTTACATCACGGAGAGTCCCACATCCCTGGAAACCTCTCACTTCCATGAAAACTGGGAATGGTGATCAGACTACTCATGACAGTAATGATTTCAAGTCAGGGGCTATCATCAAAGCCTATGCCCCCTACCACATCTTCACTTTCTCTCACTTTCATTTCCAATATTTGTTATAATTATATTATCAAAATATGAGCCAGAACTTTGTCTCTAATACCATCTTCCTATAAAATGAACAAGGCTCTTTGGAGAAATGGCTGATTCTAGGCCTGAAGCAGAGAATATACAAGATAGCCTGGAGCATCTTGTAGTACTAGAAAGTAAGGAAGTGCTCAAAAAACAAAATCATAGGAGCATGAGATACAGGAACCAGCCGAAAGAGTTCCCAATGGCTAAAGCTGGAGCAATTTGAGCAACCAATAAATAACAAAATATTGTATTATACCCAAAGTATAAAATAAATATCCATGGGTCCATACTGACGTAAATAAATGGCTGAAAGAAATTTTTTAAAAGAGACAAATCTTCCTTACAAAAGAATTCCAAATACTTTATGTTGATACTCTCCCCTTCAAGAAGTGGCATTTAACTTCCCACCTCCTTCCCCCTTTAGAGTAGACTGGACACAGTGACTGGCTTCCAAGGGAAGAATATGGAAATGGAGGAAGAAGTAACTTTACAGTGGAGAAAGGTTGACTACCTTGGCCAGGTGATCAAAAGTAACATCAACATGATGAATTACCTGGATATGTAACCTTAATATGGTATAATGAGAATGACACTATGTGTTTGTGGTCTTCTTCCTAAAAACCCATGACCTCTGTCTAATCATGAGAAAAACACTGAAGCGATCCAAACTTGAGGAGCATTCTGCAAACAAACCTGAACAGTACTTCTAAAACTGTACGGTCATTAAGGCAAGGAAAGTCTGAGAATCTGTCACAGACCAGAAGAGGCTAGGGAGGCAGAATGACTAAATGTAAATGTCTTGGGTGGGATCCCAGAACAACAACAACAAAGGGCATTAGAGAAAAACTGGTGAAATCTAAATAAAGCATTATGTTAATAATAATGTACCAATGTTTATTTTTAGCTTGTGACAAAAGTACATAGTGATATAGATTGTTAGCAATAGGGGAAATTGGGTAAAGAGTATACAGGAGTTTTCTGTACTTCCTTGCAACTTTTCTGGAAATCTAAAACTATGCTACAATTTTTAAATTATTAAAAAAATAATATATCAGTTCATATTCTAAAGAAAAGCCCCACTACAAAGAATGATGTGGCTTCACCCATTTTGAAAACTTAAAAAAAATGCACTTTAGAAAAGATGAATTTTATGTAATTTATATATTTTCCATATTAAATAACAAACAGTTCAGTGTCATCTGTCTGGACTTTTCCCCATATAATTTATCGCAAGTAAGTTGTACCACAAGATTTGATTGACCTACTTAGAATTTTGGTTCTTTCAATCATTCATTAAACTTACAAACTAATGCTTGTTCTTACATGTCTTGGAAGAACAAATTAATACTATCTGAACAAATTAATAACCTAGGCTCCTAACTCCTGTGATTTTGGCAGGTTATATTTTCACTTTCTAAAACCTGTACAGAAGGGAATTGTTAGGTAGGGATCTATTCTCCTATCAATATGCATATGGAGTTATCCTTAATGAGTGTTACAAGAATGCCTCCGAGGAAGAGCAGACCTCATCATGACTTCTTATCAAAGCAATGAAAAGCTGGCCCCGTGCCCTAGTGAAAGACTTAGATGGAAACATCAAACACAAATCCTAACGATAAGAAAGCAATTCATTTACTCAACAACACTCTTAACACCTGAGCTAAGAATACAGAAATGACACTGAAGTTTTCCATTTTTCAAGGGCAAAATAGCAACATGTTAAACAAAGGGTGTAGGATGTTAAGCAGATGAAATTGAGTTTTTTTAAATATGCAGTTGGGTATTCAACTAGGACATTAGAAGAGGTGTGTAGTAGGAGTAAATATGCATTTAATGAATAAACACTGATCACGAACTTCCCATTGATTGCCTTTTTGGGGCTCTACAGAGGATGCAGAAATGATTAAGACACAGTCCATACTGTCAAGACACTTGTTGTCTGGTAAGTTGGATCAGGGAAGTATACCACATTAGTTTCAAGCACAAAGGAGAAATTAATATGTGTCCCAAGAAAATTAGAAAGTGCTCCTGGATGTCAAAGTGGAAGACATTAACTCTAGTTATAGACAGGGAGGTAGACAGCATTTTGAGATAGGTTTAAATTGTAATGCAAACTAGACAGCTTTGGATGGGAGTATTACAGGCAAAGGGACAGCCTCAGCAAAATCATTCAGTTTTTCTGTTTACCTAGGGTATATGTAAATAAGTCTTGGCAAATGTGACTTTGAAGAGAAACTGAGATAGATGCTAAGTCTAGGGGAAAGAGTGAGATGAGGAGCATGATGTTTATGTGCTCTTAACACATCTCACCTCAGATTGCTTTATCAGTTGTAAAAGAGAAAACAGTAACTGTACTGTAGAGATATCAGACAACACTTTCATCAAGTGTTCAATATTAACATGATGCCATACCCCAAGAAGGATACCTCATTTCTTTTGCAGTCGTCTAGCCACACATCCACTCATGAGGAAATCTGAATCTAAACATGAGGAAACATCACACAAACCCAAATTGAGGAATATAATATAATTGGCCCATGTTATTCAAATATGTCAGTGCCAGAAAAGACAAAGAAAGGTGAGGAGTTCTTCCTGACTGAAGGAAATTAAAGACTAAATGCAATACACGATCTTGGACTGGATCCTGAGCTAGAGGGAAGAAATGGCAGAAAAAAACAATATTGAGACAACTGACAAACTGAAATATAAACTGTACATCCTTTTATTTATTTTTGAGAGAGACAGAGAGATGCACACACGCATGTATATATGCAGGGGAGGGGCAGAGAGAGAGAGAGAGACAGAGAATCCCAGGCAGGCTCCACGTTGTGAGGGACAAGCCCAATGCAGGGCTTGAATCTCACAAACCCCATGCAGTTATGACCTGAGCTAAAAATCAAGGGTTGGATGCTTAACTGCCTGAGCCACCCAGGTGAACGGGAGAGGGGAAGAGAGAAAGGGGGGACACAGAATCCAAAGTAGGCTCCAGGCTCTAAGCTGTCAGCACACAGCCCGACGTGGGGCTCAAACTCACAGACATGAGATCATGATCCGAGCCAAAGTCAGAAGGCGTCCCAAAACTATACTGTTTTAGATGTCAAACTTACATGGATTGAGATCCACTCACGCCAGAGGTCATTTTCCATACTTGTTAATATGGAATCAGTTTTGAAAATCACTATTAGCATATTGGTACCATTGCCAGATAACAGTTCTCAGACACACACACACACACACACACACACACACACACACACACACACACAGCAAAGTAAATGGAGAAAGAGAATGATAAGCTTTTCTAGTTAACAGAATGAACTGAAGACCAAACTTGTTCATGTTCAAATGCATGGGTTTTAGTAACTATGTTTTATTCTTACCAAATCTCTAAGATATTAATATAGGAACTGCTTAGTTAAAAAACAAGCCAACAAAAAAAGATATGTACTTTCACTGTAAATGTGTTGGGGAGCTTGAGGACCAAATGAAGAATAATTGTTTATGTAATGATAATTATTTCAGGCTAAAGACCAACTTGTGTGAATGACTGTAAACAAGGAACACCAATTAGCAATTTCAGCAATGAGGAACTGGCTTGTAAAGTATAAGGAGAACATGGGACTTTGTGAAAATGTAGAAAGGAAGTACCCAACATATATACACACTAAGGTGTATCTATGCTGAGAACTATAAAATGTGTGGATACATATGAAATGTAAGCACTTGGATTCTTACAAATGAACAAGAGTAAAGTTTTCAAAGAGATCTCTAGCACAAGTGAAATTTTAGGGTTAATGGAAATGCTACATATCTCAGCTCTGAAATCAGTTATGTGAGTGCATGCATTTGTTGAAACTCAGACTGTTCACTTAATATCTGTATATTTTATTCCACCTAAGATATGTCCCAAAAACTGCAATAGAAAGCACACAAAATTCAGTGTCAGGATACCTGTTCTGTCACAAACTAGTTCTGTGAGCTTAAGCAAGTCATGTAACCACAGGTTCCTCATCTAAAAACCAAGGACACTGTGTTAAATGATCTCCTTAATACAATACCTACTTCCTTACCAGAGAGTATAATTGATAATTTTTTTAAAGTAGCAATGAATTTATGAAAATTAATAACCTGACCTAGGACTTTAACAATTTTTATAAATTTTTTTAATATTTATTTATTTTTGAGAGAGAGAGACAGAGCGTGAGCAGGGGAGGGGCAGAGAGAGAGGGAGACACAGACACAGAATCTGAAGCAGGCTCCAGGCTCTGAGCTGCCAGCACAGAGCTCAACGTGGGGCTTGAGCTCACAAACCGTGAGATAATGACCTGAGCCAAAGTCAGACACTTAACTGACTGAGCTACCCAGGTGCCCCAGGACTTTAACAATTTTAACTTTAAAAGTTTCAATTATTAAAAAAAAAAAAGTTTCAATTATAGAGGTGCCTGGGTGGCTCAGTCAGTTAAGTATCTGACAGCTCAGGTCATGATCTCATGGTTTGTGGGATCAAGTCCCACAAGGAGCCTGCTTGGAATTCTCTCTCTTCCTCTTTCTCTGCCCCTCTCCTGCTCATACACACGTGTCTCTCTCAAAATAAAGAAATAAACTTTTAAAAAGTTTCAATTATATTAAGTAATACATGAATATATTGTCATCAAAAATAGAAATTCAAATGATACAGACAAAGCAAATATTCCTTCTGGCCCCCTTCTCATAATCCTAGAGAGGACCTGTCCTCTCAACAATACACCAGGTTGCAGTGTATTCTGCTAGGCTTTTTGTTGTTGTTGCTAAAGAGGCAGTATGGCTCTGTGGCTAAGTATGAACACTGTGAAGTAATGCTGCCCACGTCCACTTCCCAGTAGGACCATAAGCCCAGCGTAGAACCTTGTTGAAATCACCCAAACTCCCCATGCTTCAGTTTCCCTATCTATAAACAGCAACAAAAACGGCAAACATTCACAAGGTTGTTGTGAGAAGTAGATATGACACACATTAAACAGAACAGAGCCTGGCACCCAGTTGTATCAGCTATTACTGATAAACTCTTTGCTGTTTCATAATAAAATGTCTACGCTTGCTTCTTTCAGTACAGTTGAAGAATGAGTAATTTAAACACCCTAACTCAAAAGAAATCACTCAGAGCGTCAAAGTCACTCAGAAAAATCATTGCTCTTGAGACAAAAAGGTTTCTTCAGTATTATTCAGTACACCTTGCAGACAGAAATCAGGCCCATCCAAGTTCTGCTGCCAACATTTCAGATTTTTGCTTTGTATAGGAAGTACTAAATAGGTGAGGGAGGAGGGAAAACTAAAATTCAAGAGAGCCATGTCCAGCCTTGTTTCTGTAGGTCTATCCCATCACTGAAAATCATCAAGTAGTCATGATACCTAAGGACCCAAGGATGGCAGGAAGCATATCTCATAACACACAGACTTATGTGCAGAGGTATAGTATGCTTGCTTTATCAATCATTCTGCATTTACTTGGTAAAATATTTTCATTTCCTAATGCAGAATTCTTCGATGAAAAAAAAAGGCCTGTCTGGTTGTTTATTATTTCAGTGACACAAAAACACATAGAAATAAACTTTCAACTGACACGAGGGAGAATAAAGTACCACATTTTCTTCCAGTCAATTTTTAACCTTTATACACAGTGATAACAGCCGGTGCCAAAGGTTCTTGATTCTGTCTACGTGAAAGGGCAGTAACTGACACCCTCTAGTCCACAAGTGAACATACTTAAATAATGAAAATATGAGGGCCTTCCTGGCTCCTTCTGCTGGGGTGGACCCTGCATTAGCAGGTGATCTGTTAATTCCTGTGACAACGCACCCTGCAGAGACTGCACCCATGTAGTGCCCTGCTGGAGGGAGATGAGAGAGAGACCAAGAGGGTGGGGATAAAGGCCTGGAATTGCCCTTTAACCCAACCCCAGCATGTTACCCCGGCCTTCCTGGCTGAATACCATATCAACGTGTTTCCAAGAGCAACAGCTGAACTTAGGTAGCAGAGTGAACTATGGCCTTTGTGGTGTGATTTAAAGATCCCTCTGCCCCTAAATTACCCGTCTTCTTAAAACTGCTTAATAGCCTGTATTTGGAACTTATTCCTTGAACTTAATAAGCACTGTCTTAAAATGTAAATGTCCCTGAGATAGTTTGTTAATGTAGTAAGTCATCCAATCAGTCATTCTCACCATGGCATGAATTCATTTCATCCATTCTTTTCTTTCTACCAGCTGTCTGAGATCGCTAAATCTAGGGAATGAGAGTTACTGGGTTATGTTTTACCGTTGTTATTCTATTTTTATCTTTTGACTCAGAAGAACTTAAAAGGGAGGGAAAGATAATTTTGGAGCACGGGGCACTGCCAGGGAAGGGGGGTGGGGAGCGTAGATAGGATGGGCAGCTAGAGGACAACAGGAGGGCCCTGATCCCCCAGGGCAAGGAGAGAGACTCAAGAAATAAGTGCAAACTCAAAAAGCCCCATTATTTCACAACTTTGGGACCAGCCTACTTCAGAGAATACTATTCCAGATGTGGGCAATGACCTAAAGTTGTATAAACTCTGCTTAACTTTCAAATTAATAGCACTGGAATTAATAAAGGAGCAATTTTTCAGTGCATAAACTGAATTTAAAATAAACCAATAACTGGGGAGCCTGGGTGACTCAGTGGGTTAAGCTTCCAACTTTGGCTCAGTTCATGAGCTCACAGTCAGTGAGTTCAAGCCTGGGGTTGGGCTCTTTGTTGACAGCTCAGAGACTGAAGCCTGCTTCAGATTCTGTGTCTCCTCTCTCTGCCCCTCCACTGCTCATGCTCTGTCTCTCTCTCAAAAATAAACATTAAAATAACCCAGTAACCACATGAAAAAAAGCATAAAGAAAAATTCTAAACACACACACACATGCATATATCCCATCATGTACATAATTAAAATTTCTGTAAGGAACACAATTCCAAAGTTGTAAGTGATGCAGAGAAAATAACCCCACCTATATATTTCTCCTTCTTCACTGGCAAAACTGAAGGTTGTGGTAGACTTCTATATGATGACATTGGGTGTGTATGGGGGGAGTGGATCATCTTCCCATACTGGCCTGCTCTCCTGTGCTATATTTCATATAGTCATGGCCACAGCCATATATGGAATGGAATAAGGACAGGACCTACACAGCTGTTGGTCTCCCGAGGATGGAATTGCTGGCTTCCTCTCTTTAAATGTGGGCAGAGCAAATGTGTGAGCCAGCAGCTATGAACTGGCTTCAAATAAATGACTGCTTCCCAGATTTGCCTAGATTGTAAAAATTACTAGGGTGCCTATTTAAAACAAGCCATCCCTCAGAATTCTGATTCAAAAGCTCTGAAAAGGGCCCGGGAAATTGTGTTTTTCTCCTGTACTTTAGATGATTTTGGTAATCAGGCAAGCTTCGTAAACACCAAGACAAGAAATCTGCAATTTCAGGGGGACCTGGGTGGGTCAGTTGGTTAAGCATCCGACTTCGGCTCAGGTCATGATCTCACAATTTGTGGGTTCGAGCCCTGTGTCGGGCTCTGTGCTGACAGCTCAGAGCCTGGAGCCTGTTTTAGATTCTGTGTCTCCCTCTCTCTCTGCCCCTCCCCTGTTCACGCTTTGTCTGTCTCAAGAATAAACATTTAAAAAATTTAAAAAAAAAGAAATCTGCAATTTCAGAAAGAAAACCATGAAGAGGGAGAAGCCTGAGTTGTTTGTCCCCTAAGTTTGGGAATATGCATTAGGAATACGACAAGGTAGATAATTACTTTAGACCCAATCCACTGCCTATCTTGAGCAGAAAATTTTCCATGATGTTCACAGGACACAGGAATCCAAGATAAAGAGGGATTTCAACTCTTACATGTAAAGGCCTATTAATACCCACAAACTCACTATATATAGTGAAACATACAATGAAAATCTTAGTGTCACAAAGCTTTTCTTCCATATGCTGGTGGTAATAAAATCATAGCTCCACCACCACCAAAAAAAAAAAAAAAATGAATCTCAATATTACAATAGTACAGCCAAAGTTCTGAGATAGTAGACTAAAGCTGGTTAATGCAGCTAATTAAACAGGTGGATACTACTAAAACCTAATTTGAATACAACCCCCAAATGTAATACAACTTTTGACAAGAATTCCTCTACCATAGAGGTGCGTTAGGAACCGTATCCAGCAGCTTCACAAATACATCGTGTGGGCCTAGAAGGGAGCATAGGAAGATAAAAACAAATAATATGGAGTGGTAGGATTATAAGTAACGTTTTCTATATTTTTTCCTTTATTTTTATTTTAATACGGATGTAATAAATAAAAAATTAACTATTGTTAATGTATTACTTGCTATTTCTATTTTGTCATAAAGCAAATTAAAATATTCCTCAGTAACAATTGAGTCAGTTTACTAAAATTTCTTCTATTAATGAAGATATTATAGTCCATCAACATATTTCTTTGTAATAAACTCATTTTTTTTAAGTTTATTTATTTATCGAGAGAGAGAGAACAGGGGAGGGACAGAGAAAGAGGGAGAGACAGAATCCCAACCAGGCTCCACACTGCCAGCACAGAGCCCTACATGGAGTGGAGCTCGATCCCATGACCACGAGATAACAACCTGAGCCAAAATCAAGAGTAGGGTGCTTACCCAACTGAGCCATCCAGGTGCCCCTAAACTATTTTTAGACATGGAAATAATACAAAAAGCATTGAGAGTCTTCATCCCAATTTATTGAGAGTCTTATCCCAATTTCTGAAAAAGTATTTTATACAGTATGAAAACAGAATTAAATGTTTATTAAAATAGCACTGGACATTCTTAAAACATAAAATATGCAATGGAACTCTCTAAGACAGAGGGAAGGTGAGTGCAAATTCAAGGGAGTGAGGACACAAGAGACAGGAATGGGCAGGACCTGCTTCATGGGACTTCACTGTCTACAGGTGGCCTGGGTCTTTGCTGCCATCTTCACTGCCTGAGGATGAGGCATCTCAGCCTCCAGAAAGTACACCATGGTTAGTCCTACACACCTTCTCCCCAGAACAGCTCAATGGCAGTAGTGTACAGCTAGAACCATCCTATCTGGGCCTTATGATCCTTTCATGTTTTGATGGAGGGAGGAGGAGAGAGTGCCTAAAGGTGGGACAGGAAGAATTATCACAAAGAGGATCCCAGGCTCTAGAAAGGAGAATCTGGCAGCCTGACAATGCGTGAAAACAACTGATATTGGAGGGAAGGGCTAGAGCCCAGCCCTGTGATGGTGGGGAGAATCATGACCAAGAGAAGGAAATGGCAGAAAAAGGAAAAAATAGAGACCCAAAGAGAAACTGTGAGGACTTGCCACCTTGCTGATCTGCAGAGGAGTGTAGACAGACAGAGAGACAGATGCTACTGCCTGAGGGTCCTTAATGATGCTGTTTGTTCTCAGGCAGACCTGGCTGAGCACATGCTTTCCTGTCTGGAATACTTCATGAAGATTTTCCTGTTTGACCACAGCTGACTAAAGGATTTTACTTCCAGATCATTTGTTAATGGGGACGTAACTGCACAACAGAAAGGCAGGTGCTTGAGTCTAGGCCAATGGGAAAAACTGAATTTACACATCTCTCCCCAAGTTTAAAAATATGATGTTTGAAATCTGTACTGAAATCAAAGATGGCTTTCCTATATGATAATTTTTCTGCTTAATATTTTCACTAGGAAGATTTAAGCAGAATCAATAAGAAATTTCTCTTTTTATATTTCGGTTTGAGATTTGATGCTCTCCTTATTTTGAGGTAAAACTGGGTTTTACCATTACATCTAATGAAAATAAGAAAAGTAAAAAATTATTTTTAAAAGCCCTTGGGCGGGGCGCCTGGGTGGCGCAGTCGGTTAAGCGTCCGACTTCAGCCAGGTCACGATCTCGCGGTCCGTGAGTTTGAGCCCCGCGTCGGGCTCTGGGCTGATGGCTCAGAGCCTGGAGCCTGTTTCCGATTCTGTGTCTTCCTCTCTCTCTGCCCCTCCCCCGTTCATGCTCTGTCTCTCTCTGTCCCAAAAATAAATAAACGTTGAAAAAAAAATTTTTTTTAAAAAAATAAAAGCCCTTGAGCAGTATATGACAATGTACAAGAATTCATAGTTTTCCTATAAAAGTTTAGTTCTCCTGCCCCTAAGTTTCAGAGTGAGAGGTCTGGCTCAGAAAAACTATTTTGTCAAGTAAAAATGGCTCATAAAGTATTTAGAATTCTCTTTTGATTATTCTTACTGTAGAAAAACAGCAAAAATGGTTATGGGGACTTTTTTAAAATAAAACTTTCATTATATGCAAAGGAAATGGTACAAGCTACACACTAAGCTGTTTGTAGTTTTGAATTAAGTCAAGTAAAGTAAGGAAGCATCCAAGATAAGGCTGAAATACACCCTTCCCACTGGGGATCTGCTATCCCTGATTAAGAAAACTGTAATGAAGCCAATCCTGGCAAAAGCAAGGTGCTAGCAAAAGGAACCTTCTCCATTTCCTTCTACAAATACACACAGCAGGGCTTTCATACTCGCTAGGTAGTTACCTCTCTGTCTCTCTCTCTTTGTCTCTCTCTCACTCTGCGTCTCTGTGTCTTTCTCTGTCTCTGTCTCTATGTTTCTCTGCATGTGTCTCTCCCTAATCCTAGCCCCCTTCAAAAGACTGTGTGGGGGAGTGCCTGGGTGACTCAGTCAGTTAGGCGTCCAACTTTGGTTCAGGTCATGATCTCACAGTTCACGGGTTTGAGCCCTGCATTCGGCTCCATGCTGATTGTGCGGAGCCTGCTTGGGATTCTCTCTTCCTCCCTCTGTCCCTTCCATGTGTGCTTTCTCTCTCTCAAAATAAATACATCAAGTTAAAAAAAAAAAAAAAAAAAAGACTGTGTGGAAGATAAGCCACAATGCATTCCAGAATTCCTCAAAGTAGTATTTAATGGATCCTAGAAATTACAAACTACTACAATTCTTCTGGTAGTGCTATGCAGATGCATGACTACTCTATTTTAAGCTAGACTGGGGAGAATACTTGAAGAATTATAATTCTCACTCCCCTGGTAATGTACATTGTTTATCATCCAGATTTGCCATGTGTCAGAAAGCCACTGCTATGGCAGCTATTCAGCAGCTTATGCAAAATGAGCTCAGTTCAGTTAGACAACCGATGTCCATGTAACCTATCACCTGTACTAGAAACAGCCTGGACTCAGAGTATCCCCCTGAGGCTTAGTGGGTGGCAAGACAGGTCAGAAGAGGGAAACCAGGAACTCCAAATAGATACAGCCCAAGTGCAGAGGTGGTGATGGCCAAGGGTCCCCAAGAATGGTGACTGGTATTTGGGTTTCACAGGAGGCAAAAGGAAGACGATCTGGGGCCCCAGGCAGCACACCAAGCCAGGGAGGAGATTGGCTGGGGCTTGATCATAACACATGGTAAAAGTCAGTCACCAGTCATAATAAAGCAAGCCACATCAGATCCTTTTAAGAATTACTGGTGGGGGGCGCCTGGGTGGCGCAGTCGGTTAAGCGTCCGACTTCAGCCAGGTCACCATCTCGCGGTCCGTGAGTTCGAGCCCCGCGTCGAGCTCTGGGCTGATGGCTCAGAGCCTGGAGCCTGTTTCCGATTCTGTGTCTCCCTCTCTCGCTGCCCCTCCCCCGTTCATGCTCTGTATTTCTCTGTCCCAAAAATAAATAAAAAAAACAAAAAAACAAAAAACGTTGAAAAAAAAAAAGAATTACTGGTGGTAGGGATAAACCAGTACACGTAAATATGTGGAACTATGTATGGGAGAAAAACTCTAGAAGTTATAAGATTAGGTATCTAGTCTCATGTTTACTCCTTACAAACTGGGTGACTTCAGGCAAATCACTTAACCTCACCCAGCCTATTTGGGCAGCTCTAAAGGAGACAATACCTGTCATACCTGTTGCACAGGTTTAATGGACAGATGTGATGAAAGGACAGGTGTGGAAGTAGTTTAAAAACCATAGTGTTCTAGAACTGTGACAAAGTCTTCTTTTCTTCTTTATTGCACACCTGAGGGACACTCTGGACTTACAAGAGGTACAGTAGTTCAAAATCCTTCAGCTTTCACCACAGAGGGAAGTGAGGAAGCATCTGGGCTGGGGAAGAATTTGTGCAGCTTTTAAAAGCCTCCTCTGCCAGACTCTACTGCCACACTGTCTCCCTCCAACCCATGAATACTCACTGAGAGTCATGCCTCCAGTCCAGCAGTATTTTCAGTTATTCATTGTCAACATGATATTTGATTTATATTATAAGTTGAAACTGGAGGCATGGAGACCACAAGGCCCACAGATGTACTTTCTTTGGTTACAGTGTGGCCTATACAAGTAGTTTTCTACGGCCCTCCCCAAATTACATATACTCTCTGTAGTTTTTAATATCTAAAAATCTGTATAGTTCCATAAAAATTTAGTTTTCTAGCATCTTTTTGAAAAAGCAAAAAATCCCGTAACACTGGGTCCAAATTCCCACAAAGCAGCACTCAAATTTTAGGGAGCATCAGAATCACAGAGAGATTGTTAAAATATAGAATGCAGGACTCCACTCTCAGAATTTCTGATTCAGTAGGTCAGGGATAGCCTGAAAACTAGAATGTCTAATAAATTTCCAGGCAAGTCTGATGCTGCTGGTCCAGGAACCCTACTTTGAGAACTAGATCTGCTAGATCATTGCATGGGCTACTCCTGGTAAACAGAGATGCACACTTCAGTTTGCCATAGCCCCCACCACCTCCTTTGTTAGTGACACAAGTATCTGTTGTCATTCATCCTGCTCACTATGTTGTTTTTCTTATATGTGCAAAACCACTTGACTAACTTAATGTAGTTGGCCTTCTAGGCATTTGAGTTAACTGTTTCTGCTACTTGAGGGCAAGAACTTTGCCTTAATTCTATACCCACTATTCCGTCTCCTTTACCCCTTCTCTTTCTTTCTCTCCCTTACATATACACTCACCATCTCACAGTGTCTTAACATGGCATTCAAATATGTTAGTTGCTTTGAGTTCATGCATAAAGTCTGAACCTGTCAAGGCCTGAGCTTGAAGGACAGCAAGACTTTTAAACTAGGATCTGGTTTTGTCAGTCCTCTTTCCTCTTGTCTACCGGATTCAGGTCTATGCTGCCTCAAATGTGGATGTGGGAGGCAAAGAATAAAGCAGATCATTACACAGGGTCAGGCATAAGTTCTCCTGAGATCCACTTCTCCTGAGACCAACTTCTCAGCTCCCCATACCTAGCCCCAAATCCTCTAAAATTAGTTAACATCCAGAAATACAATCAGTTGAGCAATTTAACAAACTGCATTCATAAATTGGTTTTATGATCACCAGCTTGAGGGCAGGGGGCAGGCACGGGTGGTAACTCTAGATCCCTTGTAACTTTCTTTTCTTTGAGCCCACTAATGAAGATGTGAACAAATTCTGTGCACATTTTGAAATCCACCAAAATGCAGGCCAGACTCTTCTCCCTCATGTCTACCCTTTACCTACATATGCTCTATGTTTGGTCCTAAGCCATGGTTTGTGTAAAATGGTCTCAAATTTAATTTCCACTAAGAGTTTAAAAGTTTCTCTTTTCAATAATGAAATAAGGGCAGTTCATTCCAGACACTCTGTAAAGGATTTCAGTCTTTAAGGCCAAGAAATTTTATCCTTCTTTTATGGGCTGACAGCAAATAAAAGAATTTGTTTTGCCAAAAGGGGTACCAAGGTAATTTGTGAAGACCTCACCTCATTAAAATATTCTTGAAACATGACCAAAAAGAAAGAAGTTAGAGGCCTTTCTTGCACTGTCAAAAAGTAGCCTCAGAGCAGTATTATCACTTCCATTTTATGGGAAAAGGCTCTGAGGCTTATAACAACCTCCCAGGATTATACAGGTATAATCAAAGAATCAAACTCACCATTAAGCCCATGACCTCCACATTACCAATTTATCTTCACCATCCACATTTCTTATACCAAGGGCATGCCTCCCCATTAGAGTGCCTCTAAAAAGCTTAATAACTCAGAGGCTGCAGATGGCCCAAAACACAAAGCATAAAATAGAAGACCACATGGTGATTGCTTCTTAAAACAAGGAGAAAAACAGAAAATCTGCACAGTGAATCAGAGCAAAGATATGCAAGCACACTTTTATAAGTGACAAATGACTCCTAGGTCAGAAAGGCTTTGCTTGAGGGGCGCCTGGGTGGCGCAGTCGGTTAAGCGTCCGACTTCAGCCAGGTCACGATCTCGCGGTCCGTGAGTTCGAGCCCGCGTCAGGCTCTGGGCTGATGGCTCAGAGCCTGGAGCCTGTTTCCGATTCTGTGTCTCCCTCTCTCTCTGCCCCTCCCCCATTCATGCTCTGTCTCTCTCTGTCCCAAAAATAAATAAATGTTGAAAAAAAAAAATTTAAAATAAAAAAAAAAAAAAGAAAGGCTTTGCTTGAATGTAATAACAAATCCTAAAAAAGAACAGATCCCTCAGAAGAAGGAGAGTGGGAGGTAGCAACACAAGTAAAAGAGCCTGAGACAAAAGTTATCAAAGCCCATCAAGCACTCTCCAGAGTCTTGGCTGGCTGTCCCAATCTTTAATGAAAAGAGATACCAAAAAACTGTCAATTTCAGGAAGCCCAAAAGCCATGAAGGGAAAGACTAACAGATTTAACCACATAAAAAATTAAACATTTCTATAAGTTAAAAGATGCCTTTTAAAAAATCAAGACAAGTGAATGTAAAAGAGTAAAAACTATTTGAACACATGTTAGAAAAAAAGGTTAATATTACTACTACTATAAACATCCCCCCCACCAAAAAAATGATAAAGGACAAGCAATCCAACAACAAAAAAATGCACAAAAGAGGAAATGAATGGACAGATCATAGAAGAAGAAATGCAAATACCTCAAAAATATACAGAAAAATTCTCAACCTCACCTGAAGTCCAGCAGCATATCAAAATGAAGGTGTGCTGTTTTATCATCCACAGTGCCAAAAAAAAGAAAACCTTAAGAAGCTAAAAATATCAATAAGTGGGCTGTTAGAATGCTACATACATAACCCTTGAATCATAACAGTTTGACTATATATAATAAAAATAAGTATGCCCAAAAATCCCTGTGTAAGTATACCTCCACATTTCAAAACTGTGCTGTTCAAGGGTCAGCTGTATTTCTTTGTAAATTTCCATTCAGCTTTCCAAGTGGTGTAATACTTTAAACAAATTTATAGGTAAGATAATGATATGTTTATACAGTAAATATATATGATAGAAGATAGTGGTTTCAATTCATTAAAGTTACCATGTTGACTGAAATAATGCTAATCTAATGATGCTATGTATGAGATGGGGTAGTAAGTTTAGATCCATTTTGTCTTTAAACCAAAGAAGAAAACAGCGAGATCTCTCCTTTTCCACTCATTTTTCACCCAGTATTCAAACAGATTAATGGTGCCCCAAAACACCAGAATGTAGATCTCTTATGATCTTTACTTAAATTTTTAATGTTTTGGCCTTAATTTTTATTCAAAAAATATTACACCAAAATAGGATATACCTTGATTACAGAGCTATTTGGCACCCTCTTAAATTCTGAATTTGAAATAAGTGCATCCCTGCCCTAGTTCTGACCCTGTGTCACATCTTTGGTGCACAAGCTCAGATAATGTCAAAAAAAATGTTCAATATTAAAATAAATCTAGTCAATAAAACCTTCTCATATTTTTTTCCCCACATGGTAGCCTGTAGGTTAAAAAAAAAATGTAGTACATAAATGTCATTCATGGTGAGGTTGTTCAAAGTTTGGGGAGAAATTGATGATAATATTGTATATTCTTTATTTGTACCATTTGAAACTTATTGTCTGAGATGGGAAGGAAGATATCTACCAAGATGCAGTATTAACTGGTGGCCAATAGGTTCTAAAATACAAAGGCAAACTATCACTATGCCAGTTAGCACTTCTATCTGGGTTATTCTTTAATTAACAAGAAAATAATTCAGAACTGATATTAGATAGCTATTTATGAAAACAATAAGATTTAGTTTTCTTCTCTGAAGACATACATAAAGCTAAATGAAAAATAAAATCTTCAAGGTTGCTCTCTAAAGGGGAAGAACATTCAATAATGCAAGAAAAAATGTATTTAAAACAATATTAATAACTTACTTATCAACTGTCATTTAGGGAGCACTTTCTGCTATAAGAGATAATGACAAACTAAGATATAAGCTGAAGGTATAGTCAGGAGAAAAAATCCATATAAGAAAAAAACCTCTGAATAAACTACCATGCTGTATACTAGTCCCAGGCACTGTTTTTGAAGTGTTGAAATGTGTTATACAATTATTGAATAAGATTGGACACATTTGTCTCCAAAACAAAGTAAGCTAGCAAATAACTAGCATATTTACTATGATAATTGGGTACAAAAATATGCATTTCTGGATACAAATGCAAATAATTAGCTAAGCTATTACAGGTAGCTCAGCTAAACTCAGTTTGTCAAAATTCAGAGTCTTAACAATGTACGTAATAATGAAAGACTGTTTATTTAAAATCTTTATATAGGGTACATGGGTGGCTCAGTCGGTTAAGCATCCGACTTCAGCTCAGGTCATGATCTCACGGTTTGTGAGTTCAAGCCCCACATCATGCTCTGTGCTAACAGCTCAGAGCCTGGACCCTGCTTCAGATTCTTTGTCTCCCTCTATCTCTGCCCCTCCCCTGCTCATGCTCTAAATAAATAAATAAATAAATAAATAAAATAAAAAATTTTAATAAAAAATAAAATATTTATATAATTAAAAAGTCATTATTTAAAGGCATTCACAGTTATCCTAATGGTGCTTTTTTGTTTGGATTTTGTTTAAAAATAAATGAATGAATGAGCCCTCTTACCTCAAATCCCACTTTGGAGAGCCTTCTGACCTCAAATCCCACTTTGGAGAATTACATATTGAGGCATTTTAAGTAGTGGCAAAACACATGCACGCACACACACACACACACACACACACACACACACATAACCCTCAACATTCACCAGTAGGGGCGTGACCAAATAAAGTCTGAATATAAACATTGTGCAGTTATTAAAAAGAACAAAAATAGCGTTATTTGGGAGACAGTAAAAGTCAGTGGCTAGCACTGTGGACTTGAGAGCTACATTCCCCAAGTTCAAACTGCTGCTCCCACAATCACTAGCTGTGCAACCTTGGGCAAACTAATCACATCTCAGTTCCTCATCTACCCACTGGGGATAAGAGTATCTACCTCATATGTTAGTTGTGCAGGAAATGAGATAAAACATAGGGTCTGACAGCCAGCAGGTACTGGAATGATGCCCATATTGTTTGGGGAATGGGGGTGAAAGCTGTACAAATTTTACAGCATAGATCTACGTTAGTTAAAAATATTTTAGAGTATTTATTAAATATAGTTGAGCATTCAGAGCATAAAAATATTTTAAGCACATTGTACATGGGTTTAATGGTGAGAGGAAGAAAGAAAGTTTTAACTTTTTCTTTGCACATTTGTTTTATTTGGCTTGTTGCAAAGAACATGTAGTTTTGTAGTTTGAAGAATAATCCAATAACATTTTTTGGAAGCGGGGTGGGTGAGGGTACTAACAGAAATGGGGGATACAAAAGCATAATTAAAGATTGGAGAGTGAGTCTGGAAACTGAGAAATTTGGCAGGTTAGAGCACAGAATACACAATGGAGAGCAGCAGATATAAGGCTGAGAGTGAGCAAAGGAAAGGTCTTGTGTGCAAGGAAAAGGAGTGTGGACCTTACCCAGATGTTCATGGAAAAATCTTTGTGACAAAAGAATGCAAAGTACTGGCTGTACTCTGGCAATGTGAAAGAAGAACTCCATCTCTCCACCAAAACAAAAACTTTCTATGGCTCCCTTTTACCTCTTATCAGGATAAACTCCAAACCGAAGTCCATGGCTCTTATCACCAGCCTTCTCACCCTACCCCGCTCCAACCTCAAACTCGACTCCAGCCACATAGATCTACTTGGAGTTTTTAGAAAGCCCTGCTTTCTCCAGGTTCTAGACCTTTGGTTGGACTGCAGCTTTTGCCAGCACTACCCTTCCCCCACCATGCCATTCCTTGTTCTGCCTGGCTAATTCCTCAGAGCTCAAATAACATTTCCTGGGAAACTCACTTCAGTCCCCCAAGGCTCAGTTTCCCTTCTAGGTGTAAACATATCACCCTGACATTAACCTAAAAAGAGTACTTTTGACATTTATTTGTAATTGTCAGTTTATCACCAGCTTCCCCAACTAGACTGCAAACCCATAAGGGCTGGTACTTGATATTATTCCTTGTTGATTCTTCAGTACCTAGCACAGAACACAGTCATATACCTATAAACATTTGTTAAATAAATGGATATATTTAACTATACAAGCCATCTAATTCCCATTTCTTGTATTCTATTTTTTCCCAAAAAGTCTCTGCCTTAATCCCCAGTCTTTTGTTTGTCAGCCCATAGGCAGAAAATCCTCAACAGGTCATATCAGTGCAAGTCTGAGTCCATGTGACAGTTATATTGCTCACTGAAAACTAACATATTGACATAAGGGTTTTATATGTCAATCTTGTAGCTTGGTTAAGTTCTGCCCTAGAGGGAAAAACCTCCATATGATGGCAAAAACTGGCAAAATTCATTCATTCATTCAGCAAATATTTAATAACTCCCATCAATGACAACCTTCATTCTAAACTGTGACAACACAGCAGGAAACAGGACCAACAGCTCTACCATCACGGAATCACATTCTATTGGGGGTGAGCAGAGGGATAGAAAATAAACATGTAAAAATAAGATAATTTCAGGTAGTGCTAAATGTGATAAAGAAAATTAAGCAGGATAGGGAATGATTGAAGTTGAGGGAGACAGAGTATGAGCCTTTAGACATACATCAGCTTCTTTGAGGGGTGAACATTTGAGCTGAGTCCTAAGTGATGAGAATATTCTCAGTCAGGCCTTAGAAAATCTAAGATAGGAATGAGCTTGGAATATTCAAACAAAGATGGAAAAACAATATGGCTGGAACATAATGAGCAAGGAAGGTAATAGGAGAGTGACCATAAGGTAGGTGTAGAATAGATGATATAGGCCATGATAAGGAGTTTGGATTTTATTACAATGGAAAAGAAAGACATTAGCGAAGTATAGATAGAGAAGTGATAGAGTCTGATTTATATTGTTAAATGGTTAATGACAAAGAAGGTAAGAATGGACAAACAAGAAGCTGTTGTCATTGTCCAAATCAGAGCAACTGATTTTATACTAGGATAGTAGCAGTAGACCTATGGAGAAGTGGCTGGTCATGTTTGATATACTATTTTGGAAACAGGGTCAATAGGACTTGATGTTAAATTAGATGTTAGAGGGCAGAGGAAAAGAAGAATCAAAACTGTGATCTTTTGGTTCTTCTTGTCAGAAATTCCTGAACCTGTTTCCTTTTAAAAAGCAGGGTTCTACTGGAGAACTTCCTTTCAATAACCACAACAAAGTCAAAGTCAGTCAAAATTTCTGCTAGTGTAGGACAATACTTGAATTATCTGCACAAATCCATTGTAGAGAATTCAAGAAGAGTTTATTTTGTGTTAAACCTTTTAAACTTGACAGATTTTTTTGCAATCACAAACATAGGTCATTTTATAAAGACCCAAGTGCTTAGAGAATGTAGGTTTGTGTCCCTTTAAAAAGGGCCATTTCCTTGAAATTCGAGAGATATTTATGCCCAGAGCTTCTATTAGTTATCACTTCCTTATTTTGCTTTATAATCTTATTTTCTCATATAATGGCCATACTTTATGCCATTGTTTTATGAATGTTCAAACTAAGGCTTAGCAACCTAGGTAAATTATAGCACAGGAAGAAACAGAATAGCAAGCCCAATTTCCTCAGTCAACCCATTAATGTATTCATTCACCTTCTGTGAAACTTGGGACATAGTGTATGTTAAAGAACTCTTTAAGGCTACAGAGCAATTCTTTTTCTCCTGAACTTAACTCTTCTGATGTTTTATGTATATTGCCCAGTGATAGTCTCTTGGAAAATAACATTTGAAAACAAACTACACTTACTGCTATGCACAAATCTATTAGGAAAAAAAAACAAGCAGCATTGATAATAACTTCATGGCTAAAAGAACTCAGGAAAACTCACAGTACATATTTATTGTGTTAATATTCATAGCACTATTAAGAATGGAGAGTATTTAGGGGACACAGTAAACCACATCCTTCTTCCTACCAAGTTGTGAACAAACTGAAAAACAGGCAAAACAGTAGACAGCTGAGAATTATCACTCTTACTGATAAAGCTGATGCTGGGAACAAGGCACCACCAATGGGAGCAGACATACTTACCACTGAGTCACTGACTGGCAGAGCAGGATGACAGAGACTCTCCCCTCCACCCACTTGAAGACATGTCCCTGTAAAATCTGCAGTAAAAAGAAACAGACCAGAAGGCATGATTCCTGATGGCAGCCTTGCTCCAAGAGTAAAACTGGCCACAAGGCTGAGCTTTCTCACCTAGTTTCTCACCATTCAGCATCTTGCCAATGGGGAAGAGGCCAAGAGGCCCAAGAGGCTAAGAGCGTTAATAGAATCCCCTGCAACTACACTGTATTCCCTACATAATTTTATTGTCTTAAACTTAGTAGTTTTCAAACTGGAGTCTATCTACACTGGGATTCTATAAGTACTTTCCAAGGAAAACACAGATGATTTTTAGGAAATCAATCCCATTTATTCAACTTTCATCTACTGTTTCCTAAAACTGAGCTGCCTAAAATATGACTGAAGTTGAAATGTCACAACAATTCTGTTTTTCCAACTTCCTGTAAAAATCCTTCTTTTCCCACTTATAAAAAACAGACACCCTCTCACTCATCCCAGATCTTACGATGACAAATGTTCCCGTGTACAAAAAAGCTTCTGGAGGCAAGGGAAACAAAAGCAAAAATGAACTATTGGGACCTCATCACAGTAAAAAGCTTCTGCACATCGAAGGAAACAATCAGGAAGACTAAAAGGTAACCGACAGAATGGGAGAAGATACTTGCAAATGACATATCAGATAAAGGGTTAGTATCTAAAATCCTTTATAAAGAACTTCTCAAACTCAACACCAAAAAAACAAATAATCCAGTGCAGAAATGGGCAAAAGACATGAATAGAACTTCTCCAAAGAAGACATCCAGATGGCCAACCGACACATGAAAAAATGCTCAACATCACTCATCGTCAGGGAAATACAAATCAAAACCACAATGAGATACCACCTCACACCTGTCAGAATGGCTAACATTAACAACTCAGGCAACAACAGATGTTAGGGAAGATGTGGAGAAAGAGGATCTCTTTTGCACTGCTGGTGGGAATGCAAGCTGGTGCAGACACTCTGGAAAACAATATGGAGGTTCCTCAAAAAACTAAAAATAGAACTACTCTATGACCCAGCAATTATAGTACTAGATATTTATCTAAGGATACAGGTATGCTGTTTCAAAGGGGCACATGCACCCCCATGTTTATAGCAGCACTATCAACAATAGCCAAAGTATGGAAAGAGCCCAAATGTCCATCTCGATGAATGAATGGATAAAGATGTGGTATGTATGTATGTATGTGTGTATATGTATACATATATATGTATACATATATGTATATACACATGTGTACACATGTATACATACATGGTATGTATGTGTGTATATATGTATACATATATGTATATGTATATGTGTGTATACATATATACACACACACATACACACATCTTCTTCATCCATGTATGTATATATATGTGTGTATATATATGTATGTATACACACACACATATACACATACATGCAATGGAGTATTACTTGGCAATCAAAAAGAATGAAACCTTGTCATTTGCAACCACGCGGATGGAACCAGAGAGTATTATGCTAAGCGAAATTTGTCAGTCAGAGAAAGACAAATATGTGACTTCACTCATATGAGGACTTTAAGACACAGAACAGATGAACATAAGGGAAGGGAAGCAAAAATAATATATAAACAGGAAGGAGGACAAAACATAAGAGACTCTTAAATATGGAGAACAAACAGAGGGTTACTGGAGGGGTTGTGGGAGGGGGTATGAGCTAAATGGGTAAGTGGCATTAAGGAATCTACTCCTGAAATCATTGTTGCACCATATGCTAACTAACTTGGATGTAAATTAAAAAAATACATTAAATAAAATGGTAAAAATAAATAAATAAATAAATAAATAAATAAATAAATAAATAAACAAATAAATAAAATAAACTTAAAAAAAAAAAGCATCTGAGTCACCAAAGAAACAATGCTAATGCCAATGTCAATATTTAATTTAATCGAGGCACGCTAAGCCTGTAGGAAGATTTCCTGATTTTCCTCATCTTATACATCTGTTAAGAGAGAAGCACAGAAATGGTCCAATACTATTTCCGCTTCCACTCCCTGACAATGCCAAAGAATCCTGTTGAGATACCAAAGAGAAATACTGAAGAAGGTTGAGCCTTACTTCATCTGGGTAACAAACTCACAGCAAAATTTCATATATCTGTCTCAGAATTCAAATATGGAAAATTTGTGGAAAACATTCTGGGAAATACTAGTCAGCTACAAGGCACACCTGCTCAGAAATGAGAAAGAACTTGATGTAAAATCTCATTCTCCTATGTCTCAGTTACATATTTCAGAGGATTTCAAGGAAAAAAATGTTAAAAAATTACAAATTTCCAATAAACAGATCAGTGGTATACATAAAAGAAATATGTATCAGAAGTCAGTCAATGTTTTGTATTTTCTTGAGCAATTATACAGACTCACAGGAGAAAATATTTTCATTAATTTTCACCTAAAGATTACTGAATAAAGAAAATCTATATTGTTTTACTCAAACACTACTGCTCATTGTCATTGGTTAACCATTTCTTAACATCATTATTCATCCCTAACTTTTATGGAGATTTAGATATGCAGTTTTCTACATATGGTATTCTATTTTATATAAATGCATTTTGAAATGCATTTACAATAATCATTTAGTCATTTTTGGTAAGTCCTGTACCGAGTGGTATTATTCTGTCTTTTTCTGCCTTCTATTCTGTCTCCTAGCAAAAAATTACATTCGTGAACTATTTGGGAAGAGGGAGCTCCAACCATTTCATTGAGAGACATATTTCCAATAAAATTTTAGTTCTCTTTAGTAGCTATGTGTAAAAATTTGTAATGTGGGGTGCCTGGGTGGCTCAGTCGCTTAAGCGTCTGACTTCGGCTCAGGTCATGATCTCGCAGTTCGCGAGTTCGAGCCCCACATTGGGCTCTGTGCTGACAGCTCAGAGCCTGAAGCCTGCTTCAGACTCTGTGTCTCCCTCTCTCTCTGCCCCTCCCCTGCTCCCACTTTGTCTGTCTCTCTCTCTCAAAAATAAATAAACATTTTAAAAAAATTTTTTAATAAAATTAAAAAATAAAAAGAAATTTGTAACACTGTTATAAGCAATTATGTACTCATAATTGTAATAATAATTCAACCCAGAAGAAATTTTTGACACTTACAACTTTTAGTCATAATTTTTTTTAATTATAAACAAATTTTTATTGCAGAAAAGAATGACAGAACAAGCAGTAAAATATATTTGAACATAAAAATATATTTTTAAAACTCTTGTGGGGAAGTAGAGTGAAAATACAAACTCATAGAAAAAATAATGTAAATTTCTATAAAAATGGATGATGATGAGTATTCAATTTCTATGGAATTTGATTTGATTATATGCATCTTAACCCTTTTTATTTTAAAATATTCATATTTACTTTAACCAGAAATTACATCTTTTGCAACTAATTTTAGGACAAAAAATTTTACACATCAACTTAAAAATTATTTGGGGGGTATGTCAGCAAAATGTATAAAGACCATTGCCTTATGCCTTCAGCTTACCACTGAGATCAACTTCGGATATGGTTATCCTCCTCGGACAAGAAGTCAGAGGTCAGTTAGGGCAATTGTGCTCGCATCTTCATAAGGTCTCTTCTCCCTTTTGTGGAATCTCCTGGGGTCACTGGTATAGATTTTGTTCCCTTGAATGTCCTGAATGGGTCAAAACAACATATCACTAAATCAGCTCCAAGGCTGTTTTGTACCCAAGGCTATAATTGAAAACCTGCTCTATTGCTGTCTCAAATTATGTCCCCCTACCTTTTTCAACATTAATAGAAGTTCCTAAAAGAAGATCAAATGATAACTAAAAATACTCTAAAAATTAAAAGCCAAAAAGATGTGCTCAATTTGATTATGACCCCCTCCCAATATGAATTTTCCAGGGAGAAATGAAAAGTTCAGATACTAAATTACCTAAATTACCTTGGCAGTGAACTTAGCTCCTAAAACTGAAAACAAAAAAACAAAAAAAACAAAAAACAAAAAACAAAAAAACCTCCCCCAAAGGGCCCATCCTGTTAAGCTTACCCAAGCATCCCCTGGCATGGGCAGGCCCCTGTGAAATTTAAGATATGAAGCAGTAGAGTAGAAAGCACACTTTCTGTGGGAGGCCTGACTCCCATGGGAAAGGGGAAAGGGAGAAGGTGGGCTGCATGTGCCAAACTTACACATCAGGAAACTTGTTAGTAGCACTGGAATAGAGTATTGAGAGTTAAGATCATGGCACCCACTCCATACTTCAAGAAATATCTGATGCAGGAAAGAAGTATTTCCCCCTAAAATAAAGAAATAGAACAGAATTATAAGAAACAATCTCTCTTCTTTAAGAAATATTTATTGAGCTCAAATTTCTGAGCTAGATTTGCTGGGAGATTCATAAGTGGATCAGAACTGGATGCTGCCTACCAACCAACCACTAACATTTGTAACAGACACGTATATGTCAATGCCACATATTTTAGGTTTTTGCTGCAATAGTGCCCTACTTCCAGTACCAGTTTTTGTATTAGTGTAGATTAGGTTTTGTTTGCTAGCAAACAGCTCTAAACATCTCAGTGGTTTAGAACAGCAGAGATGTATTTCTCATTCATACGACTGTGTCTGTCACCTAAAGGCTCTTTTCTACTTTGTCCTGAATCTAGGACCCTCACTGAGGTAAGCAACCACCATATGAAACATTGTTGGGGTGACAGATTAAAGAAGGCCACAAATTCTTTATCACTCTTCTCCCCAGTCTCCATTCAAGAGGTGGAGTTTATTTCTCTTCCCCTTGAAACTGAGCTGGCCCTGTGACTGCTTTAACCAATAGAATGTGTTATTTCTAGGCCTAAGACTTACAAGACCTGGAAGCTTTTGCACTTTTGAGAGTCCTGAACTACTAAGAAATTAGGTTACTCTGCTGGAGAAGCCATTGTGAAGCAAGGCCCTGGGATAACACTGGGAAGAAGAAAGCCTTGGCTATTCTCGCATCCAGTCAAGCTTCCTAATTACTCCAGCTCCAGAAAATACCTGGCTGGAACCACGAGACCCCGGCTGGAACCACGAGACCCCAAGCAAGTTAAGACAGCTGCCCATGAGCCCATTCAATCCACAAAACCATTAGTGATAATAAAAGTTACTCTTTTTTTTAATGTTTATTTTTGAGAGAGAGAGAGACAGAGCATGAGCATGAGCATGAGCATGAGCATGAGCATGAGCATGAGCATGAGCATGAGCATGAGCGGAGGAGGGCCAGAGACAGAGGGAGACACTGAATCTGAAGCAGGCTCCAGGCTCTGAGCTGTCAACAACAGAGCCCAACACGGTGCTTGAACTCGTGAGCCTTGAGATCATGACCTGAGCCAAAGTTGGACACTTAACTGACTGAGCCACCCAGGTGCTCCAAACCAGTTACTATTTTAAGTCACTAAGATTTGGAGTGGTTTGTTATACAGCAATAACTAAAACATTCCATCATTTTGCCAAGAGGAAAGAGGGCATGAGACATTATGCATTCTTTTCTTAAGTTTATTTATTTTGAGAGAGAGAGAGGGAGAGCATGAGCAGGGGAGGGGAAGAGAGAGAAGGAGAGAGAATCCTAAGCAGGCTCTATGCTGTCAGCACAGAGCCCGATGCAGGGCTCAAACTCACAAACCGTGAGATCATGCCCTGAACTGAAACCAAGAGTTGGACGCTAATCAACTGAACCACCCCGGAATCTCCCTTTAAAAAGAAAAAAAAAAAAAATTTAGAAATTGTGCATTCTTTAAGCTTTTACTTGGAAGTGATACAGACCACTTCCAATCACATTTCATTGGCCACACTGAGTTCAAAGGAATAGGGAAATGCAAGTCTGCTATGTGTGTGGGAAAAGAAATGGAAATATTTGGTGGCCAGTACTATTACCTCCCAGAGAGAGGTCAGGGCTGGAGAGGTACATCTTCCATAGAGATGAGAAGTAAATCACTAAGTAGATAAAATGTCAAGGAAAAAAGAGTAACAAGAGGAGAAAAGAACACAGATAATGACAGATGCTTATAGATGACCTCTGGGTGAAGCAGGGGTGGATTATAAGGAGGAAAAGGGAGGTGGAAAAGACTCAGAAAAGGAATATCTACAGATGCAAAAGGAGACACGTAGGGATCCAAAGCAGAGTTTCAGTAACAAAATGGTCAAGAAGAGCATAAAATAAAATGGATAGTATAGGGAAGAAATTGGTAGAAATTCAGAGAAAGAGATCATTGTGGGGTGATACAGCCTGGGACAGAGGCAGAATTAGAGAAGGAATTGGAAGGTAACAGAATTTGGGTGGAGAAAGGATTAAGAAGGGCACTCTCAATGAGGAAATAGAATGAGTAAAGTCTTGGAGTGGGGAATGAATTTAGCAATGGGGAGGATGCAGATTAGGTATTGTAAAAGGAAATGCATCGAAGTAATAGAAGTTATGTGTAAAGATTAGGTTTGCTGCAGAAGGGGAGGAAGCAAAGCCATTTGTGGATTTATAGATGACTTTGAGTGCCAACTGAGATTTCTGAGTTGTTTCCTTTAAATAGCTGAGTGCCACTGGAGATAGGGTGTCCAAGTTAAGAAAATCAGTATACAGGACTAGTGCCTTCACGTGGAACAAAGAAGGGAAAGAAGAGCAGAAAGTTACTACAGTATTCAAAGCAGGAATATCCTACTGTGAGGGATTATTACCTGGCAGAGAAAGAACTGCCTTCTCAACCAATTCAGGGGGCTTAGAATGAGAATAAGTTGCTCAGAAAAAAACTTTAGACCGGGGGCGGGGGGGTGGGCTTCAAGTGTGGAGAAGTTGAGATATTTATTTTATCAAGGATATAGAAGAAAATGTTTGACTTTTTACTCTCATGGCAAACAATGTTGGTTACCTACCCAACATTCCCCACTCTATTTTCTTGACAACTTCAATACTGCTCAACTCATCTCTTCCTTTCAAACCAATCAGGGAAAAGAAACATACATGTGTATAATTCAGCTCCAAGGTAAATCCTGATGGTTTAAACCACTTGGTTTAACCACTCAACTAACATCTTTCTAGGGGAGGAAAGAAGATTGTTTTTTTTTTTTTTGATGCCCCAATGTCAGGGGTGTGCTACTGTCATTTAGTGGGAAGGGGCCATAGATACTAAGTGTCCAGAAATGCATGCCACAATCCTGCATAAAACCTGCCAAAAGTCAGATAAACACTAACCAGACATGGTAATCCCAAGCTCCTTGTCAGTTACTGTTTAGGGAATAGTTAGTGACCCAGTTCGGTCAATAACATACAAGGAGTGGCCTGCTATGCAGCTTCTCAGGTGGTTTCTTCCTGCTTATTGAGATCATCCCAATTGTATCTATCTTCTCCCCCAAGCATCTCATCCCAAGCATCCATCTTCTCTCCAAAACCAGTTTCTTCCTAATCATCCTGTTTCCATCATTGGCATTTCCTGTTACCAACTCCTGAAGCAGTTATGACATCTAACCATTAACCTCAGGATGACCACTCAGATTTCCCTGGGACAATCTAATTTTAATCCTGTTCTCCCAGTGTATAGTGCCACCTTTCAGTTCCAAAAATATTCTAGATTGGAGACTAGACCATATGGTCACTTACTTTTCCCAATTAAATCCTGTTCATTCTGCCCCAAGAAAGTACCGGGGTGAGCAAACTATAGCCTATAGACTCTTTTTGTATCTCTGTAGATCAAAAAATGGCTTTTACAGGTTTAAAGAGTTGAAAAAAAAATAGTATTTCATGACACCTAAAATGTCAGTGTCCATAAATAAAGTTTTACTGGAACACAATCATGCTCATTCCTGTAAGCATCTTTTAGGTTGCTTTCTTACTATAAGACAGTTGAGTAATTATGAAAGACAGGCCTAAAATATGTTTGGCTCTTCATAGAAAAGCTTGCAGACCCCTGCCCTAATGCCACTTAGTTCTAAGTTTCCTCATTTCTTGCACTAATACCATAGCCTACTAACTTGTTTTCCATGCTTTTCCTACTCGTCTTTAATACATCCGGTAGATAATCTAGAGAAGTTTTATCCGGTCATTTGCCCCTTCAAACTCTTCAATGGCTCCTCCAAAACGGGCAGTATAAGTCCAAGCCTATCTGTTGACTTAAGACTACCAACCTAATTTTCCAGACTTTGCTCCTGATTACTGAAGCGAAAATGGAACACTAGCCGTTTCCCTAATAAGTACTTTAGTTCGTATCATATGCCCCCACTGCTTTTCGGGTCTCTCCTCCATCGCCCCTGTTCCTCAAGATTAAACGAAAATTGTTACTCCCTTAATACACCTTCACTCATTTATCACACCGATTGTTCACAGCAAGTAGTTCTTGGGAGTGGGCGTGGGGGAACTCCCTGACACAAAGACAACAGACTAGGACACGAGACAGCAAGTCAAAGGAGTTGAGTGCTTGAGGTAAGGAGCCCAGAATAAGGCTTCAGAGGTGAATTTATACCAGATTTTTAAAGGACTTGAGAGGCTAAAAGACTGTGAAAGACTTAGGGAGATTTAAAAAAAAAATGTAAATAAAGCTGAATGAGCGAATCAAAGGACCACCTCATTCTAGCCACTTCCCTACCGCCACGGACTATGATTTAAGCGGTAACACCTTTAGTCTGAAACCTGAAAGAAAATTCTACAAGCGAAGTCTTGACCAAAACCACTCGGGAGTGGCTGCTCCGTGCTAGCGCAGGCAGCGAGTAGATTCCGGATGCCAAATAACCGTAGGGCGGGCACTGTGCACTCTTTCCGCGACATGAAGACTCCAGTTCGTCGCCAAAACTTTTGGGCGGTAACTTGTCTGCGCGCCCACGCTCCCAGCTTCCGGAAAGGCGCGCCGGCGCCACAGGGGAAAAAGGGACGCCCCTCAATAGTTTGCGCCAGCAGTTAAAACTAAGTCGTGGCCTCCCACAAGCCACCAACCTGCGCCCTCGAAAAGGCGACCCAGCGAGGCTCCCGCCTCCGCAGCCGCCTAGGCGCACGTGAAGTCCCTAGCGGAGCAAAAGCGAAGAGGCGGGAGTTCGCGGACACGAACTTAGACCTGGGAAAGGAAGCGATTCCAGAGCGCACGCGCATTGGGAGGGGACTGGGCGGAGCCTTCCTCCCGGAGGAGTTGCAAAGGAAAGGAGAGCGCGTGGCGCTCCGGAACTCGCGCACGCGCCGTAGTCTCACTCGGCCTGTGCGCGCGCGCGGCCGGCGCTGTATCTTTTCTTCAAGCCCGCCCCCCTCTTCCACTTCAGCCAGGGTAGGCGACGAGCGAAAGCAGGGAAGTGTGGGGCGAGGTGGGCGGGGCGTCGCACGCGAGCGCGGTCTGCAAAAGAAGGGAGGAGGAGGGAGAGATCCAAGACAACGTTACCCCGTCAACACCCAATCGAGAGCAAGCCTGACCCCGCCCCCTCACCTCATGTTATTGGCTGAGAGGCCTCAGATGGGCGGGGTTGGCCGTGGGGTTGGGGAGGGCAGGGGGCGGGGAGGAGGAGGAAGGCGCTGGCGGGCAGTGATGGCGGCGGGTGATGGGGACGTGAAGCTAGGCACCCTGGGGAGTGGCAGTGAGAGCAGCAGCGACGGCAGCAGCGAGAGCCCAGGCGGCGCGGGAGCGGCAGCAGAAGGGGGCGGCTGGGCAGCAGCGGCATTGGCGCTTTTGACGGGGGGCGGGGAGATGCTGCTGAACGTGGCGCTGGTGGCGCTGGTGCTGCTGGGGGCCTACCGGCTGTGGGTGCGCTGGGGGCGGCGGGGTTTGGGCGCCGGGGCCGGAGCCGGCGAGGAGAGTCCCGCTGCCTCTCTGCCTCGTATGAAGAAGCGGGACTTCAGCTTGGAGCAGCTGCGCCAGTACGACGGGTCCCGCACCCCGCGCATCCTGCTCGCGGTCAATGGGAAAGTCTTCGACGTGACCAAAGGCAGCAAGTTCTACGGCCCGGGTGAGGAGGAGTTGGAAGGGGAGGGGGAAGACCTCCTGTAGCTCAAGTGCGACCCTCTTCCGATGGTGGGTGCCCCTAGGCACTGGGTTGGTTTGCCCAGCTTTCTCGATGTCTGAACCCCTGCGCCCTGGCTGCTGCACCTGGGACGGCCGGCCCCACACACAACCCCAGCAGCGAGCACTTACAGCTTTCCACCCTCCGAAGTCTATGTTTCAGTGTTGCTAGCTCTCAGCTTTCATCTTTCTCTCATCCCTCCACGAAGCCTTGTCTTGTGCTGAATTTTTCAAAATACTTTTAGTTGTCGCCTGTCAAGCTGGCCCATAACCTTTCCTGAGCTTTCTGATTCCTGGGATAGGTGGGGGCAGGAGGGAGGAGAGATGTTAAAGTACGGACCTGAAGTTGTACGCCAGGTAATTCACAGCTTTCCTTTCTTTACTCTTTTTAGCCACTGATCTCCCTTTTCCCTCTGCCATTCCCCATAAGGCCACGTTTAGGTACACGTAGTTACAAGTTCCTACCGTTTAGCTTGTGAAGTCTGGGCATATAAGCAACATCTCATTCTTTTTCTTTAAACCAGTTTTAGTATGGAGCCACTTTCCAAGATTAACCATGTATGTAGGATGTAGACAGACCAGAATGTAGATCTTAATAAAGACTGGCAAAGATATTCTCCCTGAGTTTTGGAGGTGGAGCTCAGATACCCCAGCAGGCGGGCCTGTCTGGTTTCTTTCTTTCTTTCTTTTTTTTTTTTTTGATCGTAGGAAGGCAAGTATTCAAATACATGTTGATAATGACTTACTGTGTTTTCACTGAGCAGAAAAACCTTAAAAAAAGCTATAAATCCACACCCCAGTGCAAGGTTTCTGCAAGTTAAAGGTTTTTAAAACTTTGCTTTCAGAGAACCGTGTATGTAGGGTCATTGGGTTAGAAACCCTTCTTTCTTCCATGTAGTTACAGCATACATTTCAGATTATGCTAATAAACTTCAGTTCAGACTCATGGAACCTGTTGGTATACGATAAAATTGAGCAACATTGTACATCCTGGTTATGTAGTAATTAATTCTAAGCTTAAAAAAAAGTGACTACAATAAAAAATAAATAATAAAATTAGGGACCTAGAGTGACCTGTTATTCGAAAGAGTACATTCAAGCCTTAAAGTTAAGGGGGTTGGCAAGTCTAAAAACAAGTTGGTTTCCTTCTTGATTTAATCTGTTAGTACAGGAGATTTATTGGTACTTGTAAATATATACTTTTGGTTTTAGTGTTTGATGGCTGGAATATATTTTAAAGTGCTTTGGTTAAGTGAAATAGGAATAAGAAATTGGAGATTTTATGTGTTAAACTATTTAATTGCTCAGTTGCTTGTATTTTTGTGTGTACATCTACATTGAATTTAATTAAGTCATAGGTATCTTATAAAGTATTTGCTTCTGGTTATGTAAATATGAAAAACAGTTGTCTACCTACTTAACTCAGCTAAAACAGTTAATACTTTTTCTTAAGAATATGAGGGACAAGAAAATAGAGCCAAAGTAAAGTAACTAAACGGACAGACCAAATTAAATAGTTAATTTTTTTTAAATCAAGGATTTACACAATATTTTGTACCTGAAGTTTTTTCTTATTAATATTAAAAAGTGTATGCAGTGATTAGAAATTGTGTACAGTTTTAGGTTTTTAGTGTAGAGCTTACCCAACTAAAAGACCTGCTTTTGTAGCCCCTATCTAAACTGACAACGAAACAAAGTGTTAGTGCAAAGAAGCATATTAGTCCTCACACATTATGCTTTGCCACTATCTGCAAATAGCTAGGAAAGGTTATCCTGGACATAGTTTAGCAGCCTCCAGTGGCAAATGTTCTGCAACAGAAATTAAAAATTAAGATCATAGATATAACGTAGATAGCCTTTGTGCAGCTTGAGCATTAAGGGGCTTCCTAGATAACACGGAGAAATCACTTTTAGGTTGGCTTCCACCAATTCCCAGGTCCTGATGAACAGCCTAAGAGTAATTAGTTATTTTATTCTAAGTGTTTATTGTTCAACCTAGTAGAGATGTTTGGAACGTTGTATTATGGAAAGGAACCTTGAAAGTAGACAGATCACCTATGGGCTTGAAATATGTTGACATTTCACATTAACAGATGTAGCACTTTTTCTAAAAGTCTTGAAGCCAAATTTCAGATATAAGTTTATTTTGGGTTTTAATTTTTATTTTCATCTTCAGTCATCTGAGCACTTTGAAGCAATTTTAGCCTGACAGTCTTAGGGCTAAGGAGCCAGAAAACCTCATTTCTTTGCCTAGCCAATATCTACTCCCATTTCACAATAATAGTTTTAGAGTTAAAGATTTTTTATTTTGTGAGGTTTTTCTATGTTGAAAAATTCTATGTTGAAAAATTCTTAGTCATTTTTAAAGTTCAAGTTCTTAAAAAATTATTGACAATTTAGTGGAGTAAACCCATGTTGGCAAACAACTGGCATTAACTACATTTGTCAGCATTAAATTTAGTAACAGTTCAGGCACTTGGCCAGCATGTGAGGAAAGTGGTCAGGTAAGAAGCAATGCATATGGGAGGAGAAAGAAAGTAAGATTTGTTAAGCACCTACTACATCAGATCCATTAATTTGTCATCTCCATGTTACTTCAGTGAGGTTAGTAAGTATTCTTGCCCTCAGATGGGGAGTCTGAGGTGCAGATGGGGAGTCTGAGGTACAGACATGGCATTCAAATCCAGGTACATTTGACCACAAAGCCTATCTATACTAGTTCAGGTAAACTACATAATGGGATAAACTTGCAGAGAATCTTACTGTTGTTTTGATACCCTCTCCAGGGTCCCATAAGGATCTAAAGCCTCAAAGAAACACTTTCATGGCTGTATGTTTTGCTGTCCAATATGGTAGCCACAAGCCACATATGGCTTTTTAATTTTAAGTTAATTAAAATTAGGTATAATTAAAATTGAGTTCCTCCATCTCACTGGCCACATTTCCATTACTCAGTAGCCACATGGCTACCATATTAGTGCACTTTATAGAGAATTTCCATCTTACCAAAGAGTTCTTTTCAACAGCATTGATTCTAGAGGTCAAGGGAGGAGGAGGAGGAAACTCCATTTATTGAGCTTATTATCTCATTTAATTTTCAAACAGCCCTAGAAGATAAGTAATGTTCCCATTTTACACATGTGGAAACTGAAACTCAAGGAGGTTTTACTCAAAATCACCTACTTAGTGGCAAAGCTAGAAATCAAACAGTATAATTGACTTCACATGCCATCCCATCCCATTGTATCACAACAAAATATAATTTCACACATTTCTAGAGTCATAATATAGTAGGAAGACTGGAATAGATAGTATAATTCTAAACAACTTGACTAATATTACTACAGTGAAATTCTACCAAAATAGTGTTTTTGTTTATTCTTTAGAATGGCAATTATACAGTTGTATAATTTGTATAATAGTTTATTCTGCATTTCTGAAATTTAAATATATGGCTTTCCCCTTATTCCGTATAGCATTTTCTTTGACACAGACCAAAGCTGTATTTTCTCCAACTTCCCTTTAAATTCCACTGGAAGAGAAAAAGTCATATATAAAAGAAGTACTCCCATGAAAGGGGCACATGTACCTTTCAAGTGATTTTCCTCCTTTTTTAAATTTTATCTTCAGTATGTTAACTTTTATTTATAGTTTGCAAAATTACAGTTGAAGCAAGAGTTGCAGCATATTGACTAGGCTCAACCTGACCTCTTCCTTCGTGGATATCCTATTCACACTATCAGCTATCATCCCAGCTACTTGCTTTGAAGCCAGCTGGTCTGTTTGGACTAATGGCCATACACATCCATTACCTTTCAGTAAAATAAAAGAATCAGCTAAGTTGTCTAATGAATTTTGATACTCTGCTCAAATTTGTACTAGTTATTTCTATAATACCTACTCTGAGTTCAGCATCATGCCCTTCTTTTTAATCTTTGAGGGAATTGATGTTAAATACTAACATTAAGCATAAAAGGATAGCTGAAAGCCCATATGAGACCAGAATATGTTATTCATGCTGGAAGAAAATAGATTTAGTAACATCTAGAGTTAGCCATTCATGTTCTTTTAATAATTCTTTCAACAATCTGCGACACAGACCCCCCCCTCCCCTCTGTACGCATGACAGACATCACTAAATAACTTCTCTACCCTTCGAACCTGCATCATCTCAAGATAGCTAAGATAGGATTTCATCTCCATATTAAATACTGAAAAGGAATTGCCTGGATTTCATTACAGTGTTGCTTAAATAAGATGTTGTGAAAAGTGAGTTAACTGAGTTTTCAAAACAGTTGAGTTCCTACCTGTGTGGAAATTTAGGAAAACAGACAATAAACTAGCATTCAGTATATAACTATAATTTATAGTTAAATATTTTAGGAAAGAAATGAATAGGATATGTAATAGAGGGTAAAAAAAGGACTTTATTTAGAATAGGTGGTTAAGAAAGATGTTTTATTTATATTAGTTTATCAAGAAAAGGGGGTTGATATTTAAGCAAAAACCTAAAGGAGTCAGCCATACAAAGATTGGGTGTGAGAATGTTTTGATGCCATCTAGCACTAGATCTAGAACTGATCATATCACATTAATCAACAGAGAAAGAAACATCCTTAACCTTTACTGATTTTGAGATTTGACTTCAGCCTTTGTTTGGTTAGTATTACCTCAGTATTTCTTTTTCCACTAGTCTGGTATGTTTTATTATTCCTCTGTAGATAAAACATATAACCACATTTTTTTTCATTGACTGTAATATCAACACTGTCTTTAAGCAGCTTAATCAGTTTATATGTTTTATCATTACTGATATATTTAGATTTCTGTCATCTTATTTAGTAATTTATCTTTGACATATGTTTCATTGCCTCCTTTTATCCACTTTTTTTCCTTCACAGATTGAATTTTTTAATTCTTCCACTCTTTCTCCCTACTTATTTGGATATATTCTATTAACGATTCTTTTGGTGATTTCCTTAAAGTTTTTGCTATAGACACTATCCTTCTGAAGAACATAGGAATATTAGCCAAACATTTCTCTGTGAATTAAAAAAACTCTAAGACACTTTACTGCTATTTGAGAGAATATTTATTTAATAAATATACAAAAGTACCATGCATACAAATGTGGATGGTGTCTCTTGAGATTCTGTAGTATATAGCCATATGTTGTGGCCCTGGTTTAGAAGGCTTTCACTCTATATGGGGTGCCTGGGTGGCTCAGTCGGTTGAGCATCTGACTTCACCTCAGTTTGTAATCTCACAGTTCCCGAGTTCGAGCCCCACATTGGGCTCTCTGCTGTCAGTGCAGAGCTCACTTGGAATCCTGTGTTCCTCCCTCTCTCTACCCCTTATCTGCTTGTGCATGTGTGCACACTCTCTCTCTTTGTCTCTCTCTCTCAAAAGTAACAAAAACAAAATCATTTAGAACACTGTCACTCTAGTCCCTCCCTCATCCTATTTTCTATATTATTTCTATTAGACTTATAGTTCTGTATTTTTTCAAACTCCTCCCCCAAATTTATTAAAGTATTACCTGTTTTTTATTGTCAGCCCTCATTTAAATTTACCAGCATAGTTACCATTTTCTTTATTTACTGTCATTTCTTGCATCTCATTACTTTGTTCAAGGTTCAGCTCTCATTTTAGTGAGGTATGTCCTATAGTTTTTTCATTGGTAGAAAAAGGGACACAAACCTACGTTCTCTAAGCACTTGGGTCTTTATAAAATGATGTTTTTGATTGCAAAAAAATCTGTCAAGTTTAAAAGGTTTAATTTAACACAAAATAAACTCTTCTTGAATTCTCTACAATGGATTTGTGCAGATAATTCAAGTATTGTCCTACACTAGCAGAAATTTTGACTGACTTTGACTTTGTTGTGGTTATTGAAAGGAAGTTCTCCAGTAGAACCCTGCTTTTTAAAGGAAACAGGTTCAGGAATTTTTGACAAGAAGAACCAAAAGATCACAGTTTTGATTCTTCTTTTCCTCTTGCCTCTAACATCTAATTTAACATCAAGTCCTATTGACCCTGTTTCCAAAATAGTATATCAAACATGACCAACCATAGTATAAAACTTATGAAGTAAATTCCTAGGGGGAGCCGGGGTGGCTCAGTTGGTTAAGCATCCGACTTCAGCCTAGGTAATGATCTCGTGGATCATAAGTTCAAGACCTGTATCAGGCTCTGTGCTGACAGGTCAGAGCCTGGAACCTACTTCACATTCTGTGTCTCCCTCTGTCTTTGCCCCTCCTCCACTCATACTCTGTCTCTCAAAAATAAATAAACATTAAAAAAAATTACTTAAAAAAGGAAAATTCTAGAAGTAAAATGACTGAGACTTAGGTTACAGGATATTTTTTATTTGGGTACTTTATTTCCGAATTGCCCTCCAGAGAAATTGGACCAATTTACACTTCATGGAAATGCCTATTTCTCACTCCTTTGCCAAAAAATGCAATATCAAACTTCCTGGTCTTTGTCAATCTGAGAAGTGAGAATGGTATCTCAATATTGTTTTAATTTACATTTCTCTTTTTTAGTGAGGTTGGCTACCTTTAGAATTTTGAGTCATTTATGTTTCCTTCCCTACAAATTATGTGTTCATATATTCTTTGCTACAGTTTTTCAATCATGGTATTGGTCTTTTCCTAGAGATTTTAGGTGTTTTTTAAAAAGTGAATCAAAAGTGAATCAATCTTAGCTGCAAACATTTTTCCTAGTTTGTCTTTATACTTTATGGTGTTTTTTCTAAGCCACAGAAATTTTTGGTTTTATGTATTCAAATTTATCTTCTTTCTATGGCTGCTGAGTTTCTTTATCATAAGTTAAAGGTTTTTTGCACTAAAAAGGTTATTTTTTTAAATACGTAGTTTTTTAAAGTACTTCTATGGTTTGGGTTTTTTAGTTCCATTTGGAATTTGTTTTAAGATGTGAAATGAGGATTTTTTTTTTTTTTACAGAAAGCTATGCAGTTACCCCAACACTATTTATAGAATATTTTTCCCCAACACTTGCAGTATTACCTTTACTGTTCACTAAATTCCAATAGCTAATTAAGTCCTATTTTTAATATAATAATTATATAATAATATGGGGCGCCTAGGTGGCTCAGTCAGTTAAGTGTCCAACTTCAGCTCAGGTCATGATCTTGCAGGCCCCACATCGGGCTCTGTGCTGATGGTCAGAGCCTGGGTCCTGCCTGCTTCAGATTCTGTGTCTCCCTCTCTCTGCCCCTCCTCCACTCGTGCTCTGTCTCTATCTCAAAAATAAATAAACTTTAAAAAAAATTATATAATAATATAATCATTTAAGATGCTATTTTTTCACCTTAGACTTCTCATCCTATGAAGGCTGTGTTAAACTCAGTCTCCATTCCAACATCTGGCATAGGCCTGAAGTTTTAATTTTTCAGTCTTCCCTGTCCCCACCCTAAGCCATAAGCGAGGGCCAAGGCCACTGAGCTCAACCCACAGTATTGTTGACAGCCTTCTAGTTTGAATTTCAGAAGCAAGATTGAGTTAAGGAAAGTATTTTACCTGCCTAAAATGGGAGGAGGCCAAACTAGATTCTTTCCCCATTTTATACCAATGCCTTTAAGATTTGCCCAATGTTAAATGTTGGTGAAGCCTCTAGAACCCAGTTATCTTGGCTTCTTGAGAGGTATTCTTTCATTTTCACCACGCTACCTTCTCTCTAAAAGTTTGGGACTTCCTAAATATAAGTATAAAAAATTAATATTTATTACTTGGATTTCTTTCAGTCACTTTTACATATTGCTTCATTTGTTCCTAGGCCCGTTGTAATCTTATTTGGAATACATTACTCAATACAACTATAATTAGGTTTGTTTTTTTTTAAGTTGCTTTAATAATCACAAAAGACTATTGTCAAAACAGGCCAGAAAACTAGGCTGTTTATAAACTTTAATGAATTAAAGTTTGTCCCTGAGACTATGGTTGTTATACTATGGAAATAACTGAAATATTCATTGTAGAATTTTCTCCTCTTCATAAATACTAATGTAGCTATGTAGTCATTCTAAGAATCACAAAGTTATGTTACATACTTTAGATACTTAGTTCTTCCTGGAATTTTCTGTTCATTGCATTATTCTTTAAAACATTTTCTTACAGTGGCCATATGTTTTTCCTTTTTCAAAAAAATGTTACCCGTTCTACCTGATCATATTAAAGTAAGCAGTTTCAGGATTCACTAACTAGTAGATTTATTGAATTTTGAACTTGAAAAATCTGTGCCACAGTTATGTTAACTCTTAAAGAGTATTAATGAAATCTGAATTCTAGTATAATGTCATTTTGATGTATTTAACATTATCTTTAAAAGAAGAGTTATTTGGGGGCACCTGAGTGGCTCAGTTGGTTAAGCATCTGACTTCAGCTCAGGTCATGATCTCACGGTTTCTGGTTTCAAACCCCACGTCGGGCTCTGTGCTGACAGCTCAGAGCCTGGAGCCTGCTTCAGATTCTGTGTGTCCTCTCTCTGTCCCTCCCTAGCTTACACCCTATCTCTCAAAAATAAAATAAACATTATAAAATATTTTTTTAATAAAAGATTTATTTTTAAAATGATGTCCTAGAATATTTGTTACATAAGTACATTTAAGAGAAACTGCCTTGGTTGAATTGCTGTTCATTTTTGGTAGCAAGAATTTTCTTCAAATTAAACATCCACTTTTTTTTTTTTTTAACATTTATTCATTTTAGAGAGACAGAGCGAGAGCAGGGGAGGGAAGGGCAGAGAGAGAGGGAGACAGAAAATCCAAAGCAGGCTCCAGGCTCTGAGCTGTCAGCACAGAGCCCAATGTGGGGCTCAAACTTATGAGCTGTGAGATAATGACCTTAGCCGAAGTTGGACGCTTGACCAACTGAGCCTCCTAGGCATCCCTGCAAATCCACTTTTATATCAGCATTATATTGTAGTCTATGATAAAGCAACAGAATATAACTCCCTTAGTTATTACTGAGATGTTAATGTAAAAATGAACCCTTAATAGTCAAAATAACATTAGTTTATATAAGCTGGCCTTTATTATTTTTTTTTTTATAAATTATACCTAAAGGCTTAATACCATTAAAATTTGTTTTCCTTGGGTAACTCTATGTTATTTTAGTGTAATAGGTAGCCAAGTATGGTTATCAAAATATTGGAATCAGTAAATTTTATGTTTGTTGTGTAAAGGGGTAGTGGAATGGCAGGTATTTCTGGCTTCTCAGATAATGCTTCTGGTTGTATTATAAATGCAGAGAAATGTACTTTAGTTAGACCTCATATCCTCCTTTCTCTGAGCAATGCATCCAATTCCAATTCTAGTTTTTAATGTTATGTTCTTTATGATCTTACAGGAAAAACTAAACTAGTCTAAAAAGACCTTTTCATAAGTTAAATGCTTCCTGAGGGAAGAAGACCGCTTAATATAGTTTAGAGAGTGAAGAAGTATGTTAATCACTGAATCATTCTTTTCTGTTCAAGAGTTAATAAAACATCATTTTGTCTAGAAATAGGCTTGATTTATTAACTGTTGATTCAAGTTCGCTCTTACTAAGTCGACATCTAAAGTCAAAAAAAGAACGTGTTTTATGAAGTTTTGTTTTTACATTAATTTAGCATTGAGGTCTCCTTAGAAAAGTTGGCAGAGAATTTTATAAGAGAATGCATTGGTATATATTAATATACTCAGAGATGGAAGATTTTTTGTTTTTATAATGATCATCTTCTTATAATTCAGATAAGTTTTATGGTTTATACTCTTAAGTACTTTGAAGTAGATTGACTTTTGCAGGCCAGGAAGATAAATATTACAACAAAATGATAAGAAAAGGTGTTGATGTATATAGCTTTCTTGTTAATTCTCTTTTCTTTTGATTTAATAGGTGTTCTAAAATATCTATTCCCCTGAAATTTTGTAATTAATGGAAATGCTCCAATTTTCAGGTGTCACTCCACCTTTGGGTTTGTGGATCCTCTGTGTGTTTTCTGAAGGTGGACTATATTTGGAGTAGTTAGAAAAGCAGATGGGGCACTTGGGTGGCTCAGTCGGTTAAGCTTCCTACTTCGGCTCACGGTTCGGGAGTTCGAGCCCTGTGTCAGGCTCTATGCTGACAGCTAGTTCAGAGCTTGGAGCCTTTCTTCAGATTCTGTGTCTTCCTCTCTCTCTGTCCCTCCCCTGCTGGCGCTGTTTCTCTTTCTCTCTCTCAAAAATAAATAAAACATTAAAAAAAAATTTTTAAAGAAAAGTGGAAATAGTACTTCCTAAGTCTGCTGGTAATTTTAAGCAAGTCACTGAATGCCTCTGCTTCTGTTCATCTGCCAAGTGAGGAGGGCAAAAATTGTTCCTTTTACTTTGCAAGACTATGAGAGTAAAGTCACGTGCTAGAAAATTCTTTAAATGGTTGACTATCATTTTACATTTGTAGTTCTTTACAGCCTTGATCAGCTTTACTTTTTCTTTTGTGTATGACTCGTCGGTGTTTTAAGTTTGTCAGCATTAAGGGGATATATAATGTTTATAGATTACTTTGTCATCATTGTCGTTCCTCAAGAAAAAAAAATCACACTGGTTCTATCTATCTGTCTGTCTATCGCCTCCATCTCCAGAGAAGCAGCTAGTGCCACAAAGCATGTGGAGTTATGCAAAAAAAAATAAACCCACACAACTGCTTTAAGATGAGGGCTACTTTTCTTTTTCCTAGGGACTATTCTTGCTTAATTTTATTTTTTTATTATTTTTTATGTTTGTTTATTTAAAAAGAATTTTTTAACATTTATTTATTTTTTGAGAGACAGAGAGTGTGAATAGGGGAGGGGCAGACAGACAGGGGGCATCACAGATTCCAAAGCAGGCTCCAGGTTCTGAGCTGTCAGCACACAGTCCGACATGGGGCTCAAACTCAGGAACCATGAGGTCATGACCTTAACTGAAGTCAGACACTTAACCAATTGAGCCAACTCAGGTGCCCCTAATGTCTACTTATTTTTGAGAGAGAGAGGCAGAGTGCGAGCGAGGGTGAGGCAGAGAGAAAGGGAGACAGAATCTGAAGCTCCAGTCTCGGAGCTGTCAGCATAGAGCCCGACTCAGGGCTCAAACTCACGAACCCTGAGATCATGACCCGAGCCAAAGTCGGACACTTAGCCGACTGAGCCACCCAGGCTCCCCTGTTCTTGCTTAATTTTAAAAGTTCACATTACTCTAAAATAAATAATTCCAGGGGCGCCTGGGTGGCTCAGTCGGTTAGGCGTCCGACTTCGGGCTCAGGCCTTGATCTTGTGGTCCGTGAGTTTGAGCCCCACATCGGGCTCTGGGCTGACTGCTTAGAGCCTGGAGCCTGTTTCAGATTCTGTATCTCCCTCTCTCTCTGACCCTCCCCCATTCATGCTCTGTCTCTCTCTGTCTCAAAAATAAATAAATGTTAAAAAAAATTTTTTTTAAAGAAATAATTCCAATTTAAGGAAATTTGGATTTTACTGTGTAATAGAAATAATATTGAATTTCTTTCTCTTAAATGGCTAATACCCTTTTCAGTGACAAGTGAAATAGTGGGCAATAATTTGAAGGTTATTAATGTTGACCCATTGTAAAAAGTGTTTCATTTTCTTATATAGAACACAAATTTAAAAGTATAAATTGGTAGTCTAAGTGTATGCTAATAGGAAAATGATTAAATTTTAGGTATATCCATTCAGTAAGAAAATATATAACAATTAAATGGTAATTGTGAATGTCACCTAATATTAAGTAGCAATATGGAGAATACTTAGGAACAGGAAAATAGAATAAGAAAGTGCTTTACTGGAAGGATTATCTTAATTTTCATGTTAATGTATCTGTACCTATTGCGAATGCCACTTCTGGTTCCATGCCATGAACTTTTCAGAGTATGTTTCTTATACTCAGTGAACTTTATAGTGCAACGCTTTCTATAATTCAAATTAATTTTCATAAGTTTTTAGATTTTTGTCTATTTGAGTAGATTTTTGAATTCTCTCAAATGTACAGATACTTTCTGACACATAATCTTCAATTTCCTAAATGCTTTCAAATATGAATATGGGTATAATCATTACTCTGTTTATTTAAAAAGCAAGAAATTTCCAGGTTTTTCTTCTAGTTTACTTCTCATTAGAAAAGATTTTGTTTTGTTAACTGAACAGTAAGCTCTCTAACTGACCACTCTGTTGCTCATAATAGTTAAGCTAGTAATTCTGGTTTTAAAATTATTTTCTCTAAATTACCTTTGTCATGTATGGATAACTATAGCCTCAGGAAAGAAAATTTTTTTCTATTGTAAACTTAGGAATTTTAGAAATCTTATTTATTAGCACTTGATTTTTAAAAAAAATATTTAAGTAACCTCTACACCTAACATGGGGCTCAAAGTCACATATTCTTATGGCTGAGCCAGGCAGGTACCACCTATTAGCATTTAAATTTTTACTTAATTTAATTTAGTTTACTGATTTTATTTTAGAGAGCATGAGTGGGGGAGAGGGGCAGAGGGAAGAGAGAGAGATTTTTATTATAAAAAGAATTTTTTAACAAATATATAACCAAAATCAGAAAAAGACCCATTAAGTTCAGAGAACAAACTAATGGTTGACATAGGGGAGGGGGTTGAGAAGATTGCCAAAATTCATAAAGTGGGGTGACAGATACATGCTTCCAGTTATGGAATGAATTCATCACAGGGATGAAAGGTACATCATAGGGAATATATTCAGTAGTATTGTAGCAGTGTCATATGGTGACAGATGGTAGCTGTACTTGTGGTGAGCACAGCATAATATATAGACTTGTCAAATCACTATGCTATACACCTGAAACTAATATAATATTGTGTGTCAACTGTACTTCAATTAAAATAATAATATTTTTTTTAAATAGCCAGACTACCAGTTACATGAAGTAAAATTTTTTCCTCCATTCCCCAGAAAAGGTTGCCACTGTTAAGTGTTTGGTCTGTATTCTAACTGGTGTTTTTCATGCATATACAAACACATGTAGAATGTGCATACATGTGTATTCTTTTTTTAATTCAAAGCAAATCATGCTATATATATACATATACACACACACACACATACTCTTCTGAATTGCTGTTTTTAGTTACTCTATCATGGACTTCTGTGTGTGTCTGTACATAGAGAGATATCTCCTTCTTTTTGATAGTTATGTACTATTATTCCATTAAATTAATGTACTGTAATTTAACCAATTTCTTGATATGGAAAATTAGGTTGTTTTGGTTTTGTTTATTTGTTTTAAATAACAAGTGTCTTTTTTGTCATAAATTTGAGCGGAGATTTTGCTTACTATAAATGAATCTGTTTAAAGTAAAGGATCAAAATCTAGTTAACCCTTATTTGGAATTGCAGCTAATATTTTGGAAGAAACTTTCGTTTCTACTTTATGCCAGGCACTGTGCTAGGCATTGAGGATACTGAGATGAGTAATACAATTGCCACTCTCAAGCACAGACTTTGGGAATGGCTCACTGCTGTCAGCATATAAATCATGCCATTCCTTTCTAGGGAAGTGGTTCTTAATTCCCTGGACAAAATGCTAATCATTTTATGTCAGTCAGAGGAACTGTTCCTATAGCCATGTCTCCTGTTTCCCAAGAGCCTTGACAAATGACAACCATTGTTTAATGACTTTTCATAGTTTATATAGGTAATTGTGAATATATTCTGGTAGTCTGGTGATATTTATTTTGAAAATGGGCCATATTTCTGGTAAAACATTCAGCAAAGATATGTTGAACATCTACGTGTGTTGTGCACTGAGCTAGTCACTGGAGGTGCAAAGATGGTACAGTCTCTGCTCTCATACAACCTACTTTGGATTAGAGGAAGAAAATGTTTTAGATCCACAATTCACTTGGGCCTTTACCAAGTACTTATCTAGTGGATATTCTGTTTTATTTTTAGATGCCACAATTAATTAACAGAAATCAATAAAGCATTATCTCCCCTCAAACAAACCAGTTTCCAAACCTAATTGCTTAAGTTTCCTCTTCTCCCTAATACCTTGTAGTCTTCAACTTTGAATACAAGTTTTGAGGTATCTGAAATTTAAGTTTTAAATTTTCAATGAAAAACTTTATTTTGTTCTAAAGGTAGATCTCCAAGAAGTTTCTTCTCATTGTCTAGTATCTATCTGTGCATGTTTTGAAGTTAAGGCTGTGTGCCAAATATGAGTCATTATGAGGTTTCTTTTATTTGACCTTTTCCTTTGAGACATTCTAAAATATTGTTAAGGTTGGGGCGCCTAGGTGGCTCAGTTGGTTAAGTGCCCGACTGCGGCTCAGATCATGATCTCACAGTTCGTGAGTTTGAGCCCTGCAGCAGGCTCTCTGCTGTCAGCTCAGAGCCTGCTTCAGATCCGCTGTCTCCCTCTCTCTCTGGCCCTACCCAGCTCTCCCTCTCTCTCTGGCCCTACCTAGCTCTCCCTCTCTCTGGCCCTACCCAGCTCATGCTTTCTCTCTCTCTCTCTCAAAAATAAACAAACATTAAAAAAATAATAATAATAAACAAAATATTGTTAAGATGATGTCAATAATTTCTTTTTTTCCCCCAGCTGGTCCATATGGAATATTTGCTGGTAGGGATGCCTCCAGAGGACTGGCGACATTTTGCCTAGATAAAGATGCACTTAAAGATGAATATGATGATCTCTCAGACTTGAATGCTGTACAAATGGAGAGTGTTCGAGAATGGGAAATGCAGTTTAAAGGTACCTTCATTTTCTTGGGTTCTTTGGAAATATTAAATTTATGCCCAAAGAAAGTATATACTATTTCACTTCTTTAAGAAACCTAAGGATATATTTTCACCACCATCATTATTTGATGATAAAAATAGCAAAATTTGAAAATGGTTGTTACATATTAGTTAGAAATCCATTTTTAAAAATTGACTTGTTACCAACTGTAAGTCTAACAAATTGTGACACCTTTAGTCTTATAAGGCTTTTTAAGTAAGACATAGTATTTTTAAATATAGGCTTCTATTTAAAACTGAATTCATTATGGATATTGATACTATAATTTATTCTAAAATGATTTTACTGATCTTACTCTCAAAACTATAAAGAAAAAATGTCATTCCCCTTTATTATACCCTCATGGCATCAGTTAATACCTCTTGACAGCTGTGACACTCCAGACAGCTATTTATGTGACCTATACATCCCTTGGAAACAGTTCTGGCTTCTTGGCATTTGAACTGGTTCTACTGTATGAGGTAGTCCTCCTGTCTTCTCCTTCTGGTTTGTCAGTTAATTCACTTAACCTAGTTCAAATTCCTGACCAAAAAATGACTAAATATGTATCACCTTGGACATTATAGTGTTCTAAATTAAGTACTGGTAACCTAAAACAAGGAATATTAACAGAGATGTAAGAAGAGAGTTTGCTAGGAGAAAGAATAATGGTATGACTGGGGCCACACACTGAGTTCTCAAAGAACACAGGATAATGAGTAACAAATGACTTTGCATCTCATTTGGTTTATTTTCTTGGAGACTACTAGCAGATGTCCCATTTTCTCCCAAGAATATTTTCTAGTTGGATCTACTTAGCATGATCTCTAAGTGATTCTGATGAAATGTCCTTGGTTAAGAGCTGGTAGAATGGAACACTTTTCCTGGTAAAGCACAGTCCCCAAGCTTTGTAAATTCCCTAATCCTGTTTTCTTTTGTTCAAGCCTTACATGAATACAAAGATCAGCCAAGGTGAGCAATAGGATCAATTTAGCTTATTCGACATAATTTTAAAAGAGGTGAACACCTTCCCTGCTGTGTAATGGAATAGTAAAACAAATTTGATCACTACTGATTTTCTTTTGATGTATTTTTCAGAAAAATATGATTATGTAGGCAGACTCCTAAAACCAGGAGAAGAACCATCAGAATATACAGATGAAGAAGATACCAAGGATCACAATAAACAGGATTGAACTTTGTAAACAACCAAAGTCAGGGGCCTTCAGAACTGCAATTCTTACTCCCTTTCACAGAATGTCCAGCGTCTTTGGGTTTGGTTCACCTGCTGCAAAAAACATTCAACAGATTGTATACAAGCTAAATGAGTTTCACTTTGAAGATTTGAATACTAGACATTATTTATGCTGCCAACCTCATTTGTTGCAGTTGTTTGTAATGTCTGGTGGGGCTTCATCATCCTGAAAAGGAGGAAACAGGGACTTTTTTAAAGAGCAAGAAAGTCACAAGGTTACTATTCCCTCTCTCCCTCCTTCCCTCCCTCCCTCCTATTTTTTTTTTTTTTAAATCAAAGACAACCACATATGTATTTGCTACTTAAGTGTACAAATCTCCTCAAAAACAGCAAGAGATTCATGTGCTGTGTTTTTGTTATAGCTCTGAGGGAGGAGACCTAGGCAGGAGAGGTTGGGGGTGCACATCAATTTGAGTAGTTTAGATTATTGAAACATTAAAATGTGAATTCTCAAACTTTTCTTTTTGGGTTTTGTCAGGAAAAAGGAAAAAACCCTTACTTCTAAGAAATCTTTGGAAATTAGGAGAAGGGATTTCAAGTGGATCTAAGTCAAAGTTAATTCCCAATAGTAAGATCATTTGAAACTAGTTTTTATCCCTTCCCTTCCCCTAGATCAAATCAATATTAATTGTGCCTTATTTCACTTACATAGACTTGAATTATTTTTAGGGAAAGCCCCTATGTGAATTCAGAAGTCATTACAAGCAGCATTGAGACTGAAGTTGGAATATTCTGTTGACTGCAAAACCTTGATGTCATTCTGTGTACATAGAATGTAAAAGGAATATTCAGTGTTACTGCCACATATGTTAATATACACAAACTTAATTAGCATTGTAATGGCCAAATGCATTCCCTCATGCTTTTTCTCTTTTAAAAAAAAATCGAAAATCAAATCAACAACTTTGTCCCCCAACAGCTGCCTAATTTTAGGAGTCTGACCCTCACATCTCATTGGTGTGGGTGCATGGGGCTGTGGTATGGATGTTGTATGGGTGCGTCTGAATGTGTGTGAGAGCGCCTTGGAAAGGACTCTGCAGATACTGTAAATACCAGTACCATTTTAATAAAGCATGTACAATAAACCAAAATAAGCTTGAGTTGGACTTTATATATAAACTGTAAGCCCAGTGCATTATGATATGGTAGTCAGGATTATGCATTTGATTCAAGATAAGGAAAAGTCTTGGAAGTGAAAAGCAGGCACTGGTTAACCAACTTGTACACATTGTACCACATTCACTGTAACTTTAGGAAGAAATTCCACTTTGTGGAACATTCTCGAGATCTGAGATTATTCAGGTAAGAATTGATATATAAAAATGTACATATTTTGACTTTATATTTTGATGCTGGCTATACTAGAAGTAATAGCACCCGGGTGATAGTTACTGAACACAAAATAATAAAGGGTATTACACTGATAAGTACTGAATTCTTCTATTCATTTGAAAAAGCCCTTATGAAAAGCCCTGCATATTCTGCATATGTCAGTTACTTGATTTCATTGAGACTATTTAGGTTCTTGGTTACACCAAAAACTTAACAACTCGCCCATTAAAGTGACCAAGTTAAAGAAGAGGTTTATTCTACTTTATGAATATAACATATGCAGAAGCTGTCAAAGAAAGGGGAAATTTAAATTGCAGTAATAAGCTAAAGTATGAAAAATACTGCATTCTATTATATTCAGTCTTGGGATGTTTTATAGAAAATAATGATCTTCAGCCAAATCTTTGCTGAAGACTGGTTGTAAAGACTGAAGAATATTGGTAAATGCTTTGTGTGTTTTTTATGTAAAATATTTTATAAAATTTGCTAACATGTCCTCTGTAGTAAACATATAAATATATATATATGTGTGTATGTGTGTGTGTGTATGTATATATACATACACACACACACACACACACATACACACATATAAGCTTGAGCCTGAAGTTCAGAAATAAATCTGCACTTGTGAATAGAGAAACCCTAAATATCCATGCAGTAAAAATGATGCAGTCTGTTAAGAAAATTGAGTAATTTGTGTTTTGGACTTGAAATAAACTTATATAGACAATTCCTCAATTTCAGTTGAGTGTTTCTCATTCTCAGGTAGTTTGCTGGGTAGTCTTAGAGTAAGGAGATAGAAGCTGTGGTGGTATTTTTGCTGCTGTTTTCCCCTTAGACTCTATTTCCCTAACTTTGCTGATTATTAGAACCACTTGAAGTACTTAAAATACACATCAGACCAAACCTACTGCACACTGAGCCATAATGGAAAGAAAATGGGTCTCAGACTCTTGCTTTGTTTTGTTTTGTTTTTAATTTTATTTTAAAGAGTGAGGGAGCATGAGCAGGGGAGAGGGACAGAAGAAATGAGAGAGAGACTCTCAAGCAGGCTCCATGCTCAGCGCAGAGCCTGACTCAGGGCTTGATCCCATGACCCCATGATCATGACCTGAGCCAAAACCAGGAGTCACACTCAATGGACTGAGCCACCCAGGCACCCCTCAGACTTCACTTGGAAAGAAGTCCATGGTAATTCTTGTGGTCAGGCACATCTGAGAAACACCACACTAATCATTTCAAGTTACATTGTCCATCTTTGACATCCACTTGAAATGAACTTACTCTTCGATAATTTTAGTCTTGATTTCCTGTATTCGGTTTCATATTCCCTAAAGTTTCTCAGTTACATATCAGGAGATTCCACATAAAAATCTAATGTGATTTTTTTTAAACGTTTTTATTCAGATTTTTATCTTCTGATAGTATCTCAAAGTTGGCATGTTTCTCAAAATCTATACTGTGTGTACTAGTCAGTTTCTCTCCATTAGGAAATGAACCTATTCAGACAACAGATAAGTTTTTAAACCTTGACTGTGAGGGGTGCCTGTGTGGCTCAGTTGGTTACACGTCCAACTTCGGGTCGGGTAATGATCTTGCAGTTCACAAGTTGGAGCTCCGCATTGGGATCTGTACTGACAGCTCAGAGCCTGGAGCCTGCTTCGGATTCTGTGTCTCCCTCTCTCTCTACCCTTCCCCTCCTCACGCTCTTATCTCAAAAATAAAACATTAAAAAAAAAAAAATCTTGACATTAGTGAAGTCTACGTCATGTTTTCCTGACAATAATTCTACCTGCCTTTTTTGAAATCGGCAGACTCCAACACTTACACCGACCTCTACCTATAATCTGAAAGCTGAAGTTAGTATATTGAACCAGTACTGGAGAAAATTGTTCTCTAGAAAACTTGAATCAGACTCTCCTTACCCACGTATTCCATTTACTTCTGTTAGTAATTGGGAAGTGCAGCCAATTGCTAAAAATGTATGCCGTTGGCATGTTAACACAGTGTATTACCTTACAGAGTTATGAACCAGAATAAGCTGGTAATAATAAAGTTTATAAATTGCTTTGAGCATAATAAAAATGACTCATTGCATATTATAGTGATGGTTCTTTTGCTCTAGTGAGTTAAATGTAGCAAATGCTCAAAGATAGCTTTTGAGTATGTGTGTTCCATTAAGGTCAGCCCTCAATTTGGTAGATTCTAATAACAGATTATGATCTATTTGTTGTAGGAAGAAAGTTCAAATGAACACCACCCAATTTTTCTTTACTGTTTTTAGGCAAGACTCATCATTCCCAGGCAATGTCAGAAAAGGCTGTATCTTCTTACCACACTCCTGTGAGTCAGACTTTGAGGAGACCCTGGGCTAGATTTCAGCTTCGCATTTTTTCTACCATCACTAGTGACTGAGAGAACATTTGGACTGCCTGTGATTTCTCCATTCAAGAGAGCAGTTGACATGCTGTGAACACTCTGGTTTATTCTCGAGATTTTTCCATCACTGTATCTGCATAGGACCCAACTAAATAAACCAAATCATGAAGTTTGGTGTAAGAAGACTGGTAAATATTTGCATACTTCTTTTTAAAAGCATGATCTTAATGGCTACATAGTATCATTTCCAAATACAAATTTTAGTGGCAGGATATTCCATATAGTGTGGTGCCAATCTGGTTAAAGAAAATAGCAAAGTTTGGAAGCTAACAGAATTTTAAAACTAAGCTATGCTTTTGCCTGGTCATAAAAGTAATATATGCTCAGTATAGAAAAGGATTAAAAAAATAACCAAAAATCAAGAATTAAGCAAGGTTAACTTTATCCTGCATCTCTCCAGTCCCTTTCTGTATATAGGATCATAGTCTATCAAGTCTTCTGACTAGAAATACCATGCAATCATGCTGGACACCTCTACCTAGAACCTCAAAATGAATGCATCATACCCCCTGCCCCAAACTTACTTTTACTCTTAGCTTCTCTGTCCCTGCTATACTCTCCTAATTTATCTTCCATCTTCCCTTGTTCTTATCAAACTCATAGTCCCTGTTGGGAATTTAAAATGTAAACTTGACCTCACTTGAGGCCTTCAGTGGCTTCCTATTTTCTAAAGAATCAAGGCTTATGTCCTCTTCATCAATTCCCACAGCACTATTACATAAAACAACTTGTATCTTCCAGAATATGCCCTTAGCTACTTACCCACTCCATTCTTCAGTCTGAATTATACTGTCCTCCATACCTTCCCAAATTAACTGCCCTCCTGGATAATTTGTTCAGTCTTAGAGACTCAGGCTCAGTCTCAACTCAGTGCCCCCAGAGTGAATTAGGGAGCCCCCCCCCATTCCATGACTCCATAATATCACAGGTACATTTGTATCACTGATTTACCATTGTGTTGCAATCATCTGTCTCCCCTAATAAACCAGGAACCAGAACATACTCCTATTTTAGACCACAATTTCCCCAAACTTATTAGTACAGTGCTGGACACATAGTATTTGTTCAAAATGTTTTTTTCTTAAATTTGTAAAACTAGAGGGTTGACTAATACCAGAAATTTTAAAATGGGGGCTCAAAGGAAACATTTTAGAGACCTGGAAGAGAGCCTAGGAACTGCATCAGAGCAGCACCTCTTCTTAGTTTTGTTTATTGGGCTTGCAAGTAAGAATTTGAAGTCCTTGTGCTACAGAAAAAATGTTGGGAAACCACTGGACCAGATGATCTCCAGAACTCTTTCACTTTATGAATACAGTTCAAGGGCAGAGCTATGCAATCTTAAAAATATCTAGCAATACTTACTCTAGGACTGTAAACTACAGATTTATCTTCATGGCACAAGTGGATGAAGGTGCAAGCACCACAGTACGGCCCTGACCTAAGTGCCTATCTAATCAACATTGTTTTGCAGCAGCTATAGCTTATAGGCTTCGTCAAAGGGGTGACCAAAAGAAAAAGGAGAGAAAAGGAGAGGACTTCCATTTTTTTTACCCTATAACTAAAACCATTCATCAACTCTTTTGAAATCCCACCCAGGGAAGTCCTTTGCTCCCTCCACTGTGGACCCCCCTGACCCCACCTCTCTTCCTACCATTCCCATTACAGAAATACTCATTGTAGTTGCTGGCCTATTCCAGTGGTAATTTAGAAAAAGGCGAGTTAAATTGATCTTGCCAAAGACAAATTGCAATGTAATAAAAATATAATGAAAATAGTCCAACCTGCTGCACTTGCCTAGGAAGAAATACCTTATTTTTAGAGAAAGACCTTTGTCCTTAAAACCTTTGCTAACAGTGAGAACGGAGACAAATGCAAGATAAGATAGGAACAAATCACCTTTCTTATATAAGAAATGCAGGAGCAAGCATTTTAATTCCTTCTCTATTTAGGCTGTGTCTGTAGTGGAAGGAGTTTAGGCCTTGAAGGAGTTCTGCTTTCTGGTGACCTTGAACAAGTTTCTGAACTTCTCTGAGCCTAATTTTCCTCAATTGTGAAAGGAACCAATAATACCTAGCAGGTGAAAAATAAGATAAAGGCCACCACCAACTCTATGACATGTACTATATTCCCTTCTTCTACTTTGCAGTCGTAGAAAGACATTTTAAGTATCTTTAGGTGGTATATAATTTTATTTAAAGTAAAAATCTGAATAACCCTTTGTTAATTAAACCTATAGTCCTAAATCTGAAAAATGTTTACTAGTTTTCCCACAATTCATCTATTAGTAACAAAGTATCACATTTAGTAACAGAGCATCAATGTAATATTAAAGTTCAATAGGGGCACCTGGGTAACTGTCAGTTGAGTGTCCAACTCTTGATTTCAGCTCAGATCATGATCCCAGGGTTTTAGGATTGAGTCCCACGTCGAGCTCTGTGCTGACAGCTCAGAGCCTGGAACCTGCTTCAGATTCTGTGTGTGTCTCTCTCTGCCCCTCCTCTGCTTGCTGTCTCTCTCCCTCTCTCTCTTTCAAAAATAAACATGAAAAAAAATTTTTTTTAACAAAAGAATTTAAACTCGTGGACTGGAGGTGATCCTGAAATTATTTGCATGACTTTATTAGATGAGATGTCAGAGACAGAACTGAGTGATTATATTAACATGAAAACACCTCTCATTATTGACCACCTTCACTGAAGAACAATAAGCACTTTGCGCATAAGTTAACTATCTTTAACTAGGAACAAAATTGAAAATGCTATACTACAACGAGTTCACCAATGAATTTGCTGTATAGCTTCACAGATTTGTGTGAATTTTTTAGTTAACCTTATCTCAACTGCCATGAAATAATTCAGAATCATCTCACAACTCAACTTGGGTTAAGCAAAAATGGTGATTAGAACGGCTTAAATGTATTGCAAATGTACTATTCAAAGATTTTCTCCAAATGACTGAGTCTCTTAAAGTAAATTCAAACTTCCAGACATCCTAAATGAAAAAAATCACTAGACTCACATTATCTCTAACATATTCTTGAGCAGTCAGAATTCAGTTGAAATTGGAATTTACTCATAATGGTTAACTATGTGACAACTTGGCTAGTCCATGGGGTCTGGTTGTCTGGTCAAACACTAGTGTAGATGATGCTGTGAAAGTATTTATGTGATTAACATTTGCAATTGGTTGACTTTAAGTAAAAACAGATTACTCTTATAATATGGGTGGCTCTCATCCAGTCAATTGAAGACCTTAACAGCAAAAACAGGTTTCCAAAACAAGAAGCAATTCTGCCTCCAAACTGCAACAGAGAAACCCTTCCAGAGTTTTCCATGTGCTAACCTGCCCTGTAGATATTGGATTCAAGACTAACATCCACTCTTACCTGAATTTCCAGCCTGTCAGCCCTACAGATTTCAGAATTGCCAGCCCCCACAGTTGTTTGAGACAATTCCTTAAAATAAATTATTCTTTCATTATCTATCTACCTATCTCCTATCGAGAGAGAAATCTCTATATTAGCCTAATACACTACAATTTCCCAATTATTAGTACATATGAAACTTTAAAATTTTTCAATTTTGTGACAAATCCTCCCCCTTAACTTGATTCAGTACCTAATACTTGATCTGATATGGTCATGTGGGCTTTAGTTTCTGAACTTGAAAAACATTTTAGCCATGAAATGTAATACTTTTACCAATATTCCTTCCATTGTTCCAGATAAAATCTGACATAACTTTTCATCTAATCTCTGAAATAAGATTTCATCAGAAGTCATGAGACAGAACAAGAGGAAAGATGAACACAATTAATTCTTCTGCTCTCGATATCAAAATCAATGTGAAATTTAGGAAAAGAGCATAATCTAGCAATTTTATTCAAAATCACTTATATTGACCCTAAGTTTGATTTTTTTAATATTTAAAAAATTATCTGGAAATAAATTTAACAGGGGGTGCCTGCCTGGCTCAGTTGTAGAGCATGTGACTCTTGATCTAGAGGTCATGAGTTCAAGCCCCATGTTGAGTGGAGAGATTTCTTAAACATAGAATCTTTAAAGAAATAAATAATTTAACAGCAGTAACATGCAGTCTTTCTCTTTTGGCGGGGGGGGGGGGGGGACCTTCAAACATTTCAGCTAAGAGAATATTTAAATTGACCCTGCCCCACCTCCAATTCTTGGTTCTTCTCCAAAGACAACCATAATTTTCCATTTGGTGTGTAACTCTCTATCCTTTCTTCTAAGCATTTTCTATGTCTATGGCTGTACCTGTAGAAATATTGCAAAGCTTAAGTTCCAGAATCTGCAGACTGACTGCCTCAGTTTAAATCCTAGCTGTGTGACTTTAGACAAGACACTCAACTTCTCCATGCCTCAGTTTTCAAATCTGTATTATGGAAATAATAACAGTACCTAATTCATGGCATCATTTTGAGGATCAAATGAGTTAATCTCATGAAACACTTGGAACAGTGTCTGGCACATAATAAGCACTATACAATATTAGCCATTATCATTGTTCCTCCCCCCCCCTTTTTTAATATAAATGACTTCATCCTACTATATGTTATTTTGCAACTTGTCTAACCCATTTACACATTTTGGAAATATTTTCATATTACAGATAAAATCTACCTCTTTTTTTTTAACTACTTCAAGCCTCATTTTTTATATAATGATTTCAAACAGCCCCTTAGTGCCTAGAAGAAGTATCTATGTTTATCCAAATAATTTATCCCTTTTTCTATATGATTCAGTGTACTAAAGTATCGGGGGGAGAAAAATGGTCAAATGCATCATGGGACTATTTGTACAGATATCTTTGCTGAGTATCAGATGGGGAAGGAGATAAGACCCTGCCATCACCTGGGACATACCTGTCACTACCCTAGGTAGCCTCCATTCATTTTTGAGTCTCAGCTTGCATTTACTAAAGAGGATTACTCAACAGAGATGCAAGCAGTCAGTCACTGGCAAAGTTACCATACTCTGGCTGTCCTATTTCTCCCTTCTTCAGTGCTGCCTCACTGCCATGAGTAAACCTGCATGTGTATTTAAAGAAAGGCCAGGGGAGACAAATGATTGGCATGGTTAAAGGTGATGTTTACATTGTATATCTGATTACTTTCAAAGTTCCTTTTGAGGGGATGCCCTCCCTTGGACCCAAAAAGGATTAGAAGTTGTTGCTGCCTCAGAAAATGAGGTGAGAGGGCAGTTGGAGAAGGGTGAAGGGAGAATAAGGGAGGGTGCTTTTCTGATCTTCCTAACATTATCTCAGGCTGTTCCTTAAATGGACTCCCTTAAAGCCATAGCACCTGGAACATGGCCTGGCACAAAGCAGGCATTCAATAAATGTTTGCTGATTGAACAAATGAAGCAATTAAACTTTTACTTAACATAGCATGACAAAGCATATTTCACATTTAAAAAAGGTAGAGGAAGGGGTTCTGTATTGTCAACATCTATATGTCCCATCCCTCCCTCTCTTAGATCCTCACTCTGTCGCATGAACTGTTAGGGGCAGAAATTGGGTCTATCTTTGTGAATCTAGCCTTAGGACAATATCTGCTCATAAATATAAATTGAATGAATGAATGAATGAATGAATTTTAACTAGTTTAGATGTGTCCTAAAGCAACACTTACTCATTAGGTTAGCTCCAGAAATACAAAAGCCCCTGAGGGTGCTCCAAAAGAATCGTGGCAAATTCTTCCAGGGCAAACCCACCTTTATGAGGCTGGGTCAGAACTCCTCAGCTTGTGAATCTTTTAGGAATTGGGGACCAAGGCAGATGTGCTTGGGAATTTTGGCATTTTGCCATCTGCCAACCTGGGAAGTACTCCTCATTCTTAACCAGATGGTCTTTGAGCTGATACTTCTTCCCAGTCACATGTCTGAACTGATGCAATTGTGTTCCAGAGGTTATAAGAGAAAAGTTGCTGGCGATTGTATCTAAATGAGCCAATGCCTTGTTTCTGTTTATGTGGCAAAGGTTTTCACAACAATCAGCCTTCTCAAGAAGTGTACACACAGCTTGCCTGACCAGGCCCCAGTGGGAAACAAAGCACGAGCCATGGTCAGGTGGAAAACAGTTTGCACTCTGAAAGAATAACATCACAGTCTGCATACTCACCAGGGTACTCCAAGCATGACAAACATACACTGCCTTATAAGTCAAAACAGGAATCTGAGTCCTAGTGAGAGTTTTCAAGTAAATCACAAAACCTAATGGTGAGTTTCTTCATCATTAGGAAGGAACAGGATGGAACATTCCAGTGGACCCATCAAGGATACAGAACTTTTCATTGTTGCAAATAGTACTGTAAATGTGTCTGTTGGTAGTCAGGATGAAAGTTAGAATGGTGTACTATCAAATGATTGCTTCCTTTGCCTACTACACTGTTCAGTGATCACAACTGTCTCAGTTGGCAGAAAGGAGGTCAGCAGCAGATTAGGGGATCCAAATCCATTCCGCACACCAGATGTAAGTCCCCTGAGAACCCTGGAGAGGACAGGGCTGATCTGATTTGTTAGAAGAGAAAGTGAGGCAACTCCAAAAGAGGAAAAGGACAAAATAGCATTTTTCTAATGGAGAAATCTTCCCCTGCCTTCATTCCTAGGAGCATAGACTTTTACTGTCCTGGTGAGATCATAAGAACTGAGTGTGTAAACTCTGAACTCTTAGGTACTGATTTTTCAGAGAATGTTATAAACTCCAACTTCACCCTGTCCAATTTCATTCTGGATATGGTATTTAAAATAAGAGAATTCAAAATTCTCCTCCCAACTGGCTTTCTTTCTGAAAATTAACTTTGCAGTCACCAGGACTTCCCTTACAGTTCAGCCAAGGCCTTATCTTGCAGAAACAAGTCATGTACCATGAACTTCACGTAATGAAGGGAGAATTTCATAAAAGTTTTACCCATTTAGGCCGTAGATAAATTATGGCCTTAGTCTATTCAAAAGTCACACTCTTTATATGTCTCCTCATCAAAGCAGGACCTAAGTTTATGGGGCTCTAAAAATGAGTTTCTTACTTGGCATCCACCAGGATGCTGCAGCAGCCAAGAAATAATTCACTGGAAAGAGTCAGGCAAACATCCTGTCTGGAAGCTCTCAGTCCTTTTGGAACATCCTTCACAAGGACATGAAAACTTTATTCAACATAGCCCCTTTGCAACCATATGGAGCAGGTATATATTCAAACCATGTGCTCAAGAATACAATATACAGAATTTCCCTTTCCTATAACCCAACTCAAATCTTCATTTTAAACTATATTTCCCTTTGTGATGGATGCAAAATTGCCCCAAATTCTTTGTAGCTCCTCACATCGAGAGGTGAAATTTATTTCCCTGCCTTTTGAATCTGGACTGACCCTGTGACTTGCTTTAGCCATCAAGAATGTGGTAGAAATGCATGCAACTTCTGAGCCTGGACTCAAGGGGCATCGCAGCTTCTGGTCTTATCCTCTTGGAAAGCTTCCACTCTCATGTGAAGAAGACCAGAATGAAAGACTTGTGGATAGAGAGGCCACCCATCCCATCTGAGGCACCAGACATGTGAGTGAAGCCATCTTGGATGGTCCAGCCGCAGGCAATCCCCAGATTACTACAGCTGCATAAGCAACCCCAGGCAAGAATGGCAGAAGAACCAATCCAGGTAAGCCCTGCCCGTTGCCAACCCATAGAAATTGAGCAAATGAACGATGGTGTTTTCAGCCATTAACTTTTGAGATGGTTTATTATGCAGTAATGGATAAATAAATACACCTCTGGTGGCTGGGTGTATGGTTTATGTTATGAAAACATAAACTTACTCAACTCCAGAAAAGTATGTTTTGTTTAAATTCAATCAATTCAAAATTTACTCATCCACAGCTTTCTCCTTGAAGTGGCATCTAAAGTTCTACACAGCTCCTATATCTAAAATCTGAACAGTGCATTTAATATGCTCAAGCTATTGTATAAAACTCTACATCCAACAGAAGATACACTTTCTTTTTCAGACATGAGAAACTTACAAAAACAATTCATGTATTAGGTCAAAAGGAAATCTAAATAATTCTGAAGGATTCTTATGTAGACTAAACTACTTACTGTAATACAATAAACTTAGAAGTTAAAAAACAAAGGATACCTTTTAAAATTTTCACATATTTAAAAACTGAAAAATATTACTAAATATAAGGGTTTCAAGTGATAATTCATACACTATATGCCCAAATCTATGAAATTCACCTTGCATTACTTAGAATGAAATAGAGCTTTAAATAAATTTTTAGGAAATAAGAAATATTAAAATAAATTATCTAGGTCTTTAAGTTATGTTGGTTTGGGCTTTCTGGGAGTTGCAATAAAAATATGCTCATGAGATATTGTAATAGTGTTATATGGTGACAGATGGCAGCTAGCTACACTTGTGGTGAGCATAGCATAACTCCTACAGTTGCTGAATTACTATGTCGTACACCTGAAACTAATGTAACACTGTGTGTCAACTATATTTCAATAAAAAAAGAAGTATGCTCATGACACTGGGCCCTCAGATTTTCTAAAGGTTACCACCCCTTTCATTTTTTGATTGATTTTGAAAGTCTCTGGATCTTCTCTTATACTACAGAGAATATCTGAACGTCAGATATTGAACACAACATTTTACGTATTAAATTCTGGTCTGCTCAACTTTTTAAAAAATTTTATTTTTATTGAGATATAATTGACATATAAAACTGTAAGATATTTATAATGTTCTTTGGGGTGATTTGACATGAAGGAGTCCCCAATCTAGTTAATTAACACATTCATCAAGTTGACTTGTGATCAACTTTTATCACAAGTCCAATTGAAGGAAACCTATAAGAAGTAAATCTTAAAAAACAAACAGTTACTCCATTTCTTTATCTCATTTTTATTCCCTGGATTATCACAGGGTTGCATATGGAATCTATTGTCTTCCTTCAGATCACCTTTTTGAATTATGTACTGTCACACCTTTGTTTAACCTAGAAGAATAGTAGAAGAAACTACAGACAGAACCTACTACTGTATTTATTGAGGGAATGTTTTTAAAGATATTCATGTGTCACTTACTGCTTATACATGAAAACCCACACAGAGGTATATATTATAGACCTAAATAACAGAATTATAGAATAACAGAAATTGAAATTTGTTTTAATGGAATGTGAAGTTTTAACCTATCATGTTTTTATTTTTACCTTGGCTATTAAGCAGCTCAAAAAACTTTGCAGTCCAATTTTAATAACCATATTCTATTTTATGACCTATAAATCTGCATGCTATCCTATCTTTAAACATTTTGTGTGTTTTTTAATTTTCCATTTAGCATAAGGTTAAAATCCTTGTACAATACCACAATTCCTTTATAGAATGAAGAGAAATAAAAATTTTTAAATATATGTTGATATTTTGGGGAGTCCTTGAACCAAATGTAATTTTCATATAAATGCATCTGTACAGTCTTCCAAGCTAGTGAATTATATCTGAAAGATAATTCTTAGCACTTTTCAGTTTTTAGGATGAGAATATTATCCACAAAAGTGGCTTACCTAACCAGTCCCAGGCTCTCTAGAGGTTATCATTTGGGTGACAGACATCTTAACATGAGGCATTTCTTGAAACCTTTGTTAAACAATGAGTCACTGGTAACCTGAGGGGCATCTGGGAAGGAAGAGAGGGGCCATGCTCCTCTCCCACCTTCACTGCAGAGCTCTTTTGCACATAGTAATCCTCCTTCTCAGGGTACCAGAACATTCTTAATCTTATTATGAATCAGATCATTTTGATAGCTGCTCCTCCCGAGGGAATGGGATTCACCAAATATGGTCAGATAAATCAAACTGAAATTACTCTTTCTGAGCATACACTTATGGTGTTAAGAGTATGGTCTTAAAGTCTTAACATTGTATACAGTCTTTTTCAAAAAGTATTGGGCTTTTAGTACTTTGTTTTGTTTTTAAATAAGCGTGAAAAAGAGGTCTACTACTTAATAATAACAAAAACATTTCAGTGTCTCCCCTCTGACTTCTGGGCTCAAAATATAGATGCTAGTTTCTTTCCTTTTTTACCCTTTTCTGTTTATTAGTCCCCAAATCACAAAAATGTATGCTTCTTTGAGAAATCCATGACATTTTTTGAATTAATAGATTTAGATTAGGGGGAGGAGGGCATTTTAGGCCAAGGAAGGCATTTTAGGCCAGAAGATCAACAAAGGCATATTTGGAGAATTGGGATGATCCACTGAGAAAACTGCTAGTGGTGTGGGGAAAATTAAAAAGGCATGGTTAGCAAATTGAAACAACAATGAGATACCACAACACACCTATTAGGATGAGAGACACATTACATACTACCAAAATGCAGAAGACTGTCAACACCAGATGCTTGTGAGGATGTGAAACAACAGGATCTCTTGTTCATTGCTGATGGGAATGTGAAATGCTACAGCCACATTGGAAGATAGTTCGGAAGTTGCTTAGAAAACTAAACATACTCTCACCATATAATCCAAAAATCACCTTTGGTACTTAGAGTTGAAAATTTATGTCCACACAGAAACCTGCACACGGCAGCTTTATTCATGATTGCCAAAACTTGGAAGTAACTGAGATCTCCTTCAGTAGGTGAGCGGATGAATAAACTGTGGTACATCCAGGCAATGGAATATTATTCAGTGCTAAAAATAAATGAGCTATCAACCCATGAAAAGACATGGAGGAAACTTAAATGTATATTACTAAGTTAAAAAAAAAAAGGCAATTATATACTGTATCATTCAACTATATGAAATTCTGGAAAAGGCAAAACTATGGAGACCATAAAAAGATCAGTGGTTATCATGGATTGGGGAGGAAGTAATAGGCAGAGCACAGAGAATTTTCAGGCAGTGAAAATATTCTGTATGATATGATAATGATGGATGCATATCATTATACCTTTGTCCAAACCCATAGAACATACACACCAAAAGTGAACTCTGAGGTAAACTATGAACTTTGGGTGATTTTGATGTGTCAATGTAAGCTCATCCTTGGTAAAAAATGTACCATTCTGGGGCGCCTGGGTGGCTCGGTCGGTTAAGCGTCCAACTTCGGCTCAGGCCAGGATCTCACAGTCCGTGAGTTCGAGCCCCGCGTTGGGCTCTGTGCTGACAGCTCAGAGCCTGGAGCCTGTTTCAGATTCTGTGTCTCCCTCTCTCTCTGCCCCTCCCCTATTCATGCTCTGCCTCTCTCTGTCTCAAAAATAAATAAACGTTAAAAAAATTTTTTTTAAAAATGTACCATTCTGGTGAGTGATGTTGATGATGGGGGAGGCTATACATGTGTGTGGGCATGGGGGGGTATGGGAATTCTCTGTATTTTATTGTAAACCTACAACCGCTCTAGAAAAAAAAATAAAATTTTTATTTTATCTTTAGAAACCCTTTGAAAAGCCCTCTCAAAGGGTACATAGGAAATAAATGTGGGAAGTGGGAGACACAAATGGGAAGGAAGACTTTTCTCCACATAATCAATATAAATTTTGGGCCATGTGAAGCTAATGCCTATTCTAAAAAGAAATAAAATTATTTTAAAAATATATTAAGATCTCGGGGCGCCTGGGTGGCGCAGTCGGTTAAGCATCCGACTTCAGCCAGGTCACGATCTCGCGGTCCGTGAGTTCGAGCCCCGCGTCAGGCTCTGGGCTGATGGCTAGGGGCCTGGAGCCTGTTTCTGATTCTGTGTCTCCCTCTCTCTCTGCCCCTCCCCCGTTCATGCTCTGTCTCTCTCTATCCCAAAAATAAATAAACGTTGAAAAAAAAATTAAAAAAAAATATATTAAGATCCCAATTTGGAAGGCCTAAATACTAGGGTGTTTCTTTTCAGCAACATGTGACATGATTAAAGTGCCATTCACAAAAGGAGAGTCTGGCATCAGAGAACAGGATAAAAAAGGATAGGAGTGTCTAAAGGCTTTTCTAGACACTTTGAAAGCAGAGTCTTAAACTTATGTTTGTAGCCCTGGTTAGTGTCATGTACCTGGTAGACTCTGATAACATAGCCAATGTTACTATGGTTGTTATTGCTGTGCTTAATAATGGTATTTATGTTGATGATAGTGAGGACATTGAGGGTGATGATACCATTTGCTATAGTGGGAATTCAGGGAGTTTTTGGAGTAATGGACTAATTTTGCCTGATGATAGTGAGGACATTGAGGGTGATGATACCATTTTCTATAGTGGGAATTCAGGGAGTGTTTGGAGTAATGCACTCATTCTGCCTACTCCTCTAAATTTTATCTTCTTTTCTGACAATATTGCTCTACCTTCAGAGTGCTTATCTTGCTGCTGATTTTCATTCTTTTCCATCTAAAGGATTCTTAACACAGTGATGTCAGCCATCTTCTCCAAAGATCCATCTCCTTCCCAGGATCCCACAATGAGTTCCAAAGCCTGCTCAAATCAAAACCCCTCACTAGTTCTTTATCCTGCTTAAACTCTCCTTGCTCCCTTAATACAATATGCCAGTTCTGGCCCTCCACTCCAACAGGGAACCTTCCTGTTATTTAAATGTAGTTGTTATAAAAGTCCTTGTCCATTCTTTCTGCCATATGTTCATCTCAAAATTCTGTTCAAGTGGCACCTTCACTCAAAAAAACATTCAGTATAACATACTTTTTAAAAATCCTCCCAAAAGGGGTGCCTGTGTGGCTCTGTCAGTTGAGTGACTGACTCTTGATTTTGACTCAGGTCATGATCCCAGGGTCATTGGATCCATGATTAGTGTGAGGTCTGCTTGGGATTCTCTCTCCCTCTGCCCCTCTCCCCTTCCTCTATTAAAGAAAAAAATGCAATAAAATTAAAAATTTTTAAAAATCCTGCCAGGAGAGTTAAGATGGCAGAGTAATAGGATGACCCTATGCTTGCCTAGTCCCTTGAACACAACTAATTAATTATCAAATCATTCTGAACACCCAAGAAATTGATCTGTGGACTGACAAAACAAACTCCACAAGTAGAGGGAGAGAAGAGGCCAAATCATGGAAGGTAAAATGAGCAAAGACGTGACTTAGGGGACAAAAGGATCATGGGTACTGCAAAGGGGAGGGAACACTGATCATGGAGACAGAGAGGGACAGCATGAGGGAGAGAGAGAAGCAGACAAGGGATCACACAAGAAAAACACTTCTCCAAAGCCACTGACTGGGAAAATGAGGGGGGCTGATTATTATGAGTTTTACAACCAGCAGAGCTCAAAGGCTGGGATTTTAAAAGTCCATGCCATGGTTGGTATTGAGACTGGAAGGTGCTGCAGTGTGCCTGTGGAGAGAGAGGGCAAAGGCACAATATGAGGATCCCCTGGGACCCACTTGGAGAGACAGTTCCCCTCCTTGGAGTGTATCTGGGAGAGGTAACATTGCCTCTCAGGGGACAAAAGAATTGGCAGGTGCTGTTGTGTTCAACGCCCCCCCCCCCCAACACACACACTTAGGCATAAAGGCAGAGACACCTGGTGAGGGTGTCTTGCTGTCTTGCTGCACTTTAAACTCCAAGCTCCTGAACATTGGTGCAACTGCCATTCTGGAACAAACTAGCACCAGGCCCAGTGCAGCGAGACCATCCCCCACAGGATCAGAATGGGTTTGCACTACACCAGGTCCCTAAAATTTAGAGTTTTGAAACTCAGTGTGCCCGAGATAAAACACAGGAGCACAGAACTGCCAGTTGGGCAGATGGCCTGGACACAGACAAGGTGAAGGCAGGGATCTGAGGGATGCCTGGGACACATGAGGGGAGAATGTTTGCTCTTCTGTGAGGGCTTCCTGGACAACTGTGGGTGTGAACTTCCCTGCCCATCAGCACAGACTGACTTCAGGGAGCAGCACAATGCCAACACTGGTGGCCTGAGCTGCTCACACCAAATCCCAACCTCCTGCCTTCTGCATGTTCTTCTTTACTAGGACAGGTGTGCCTAAGGACCAGAGTAGTGGGTACCTCCCCCAGAAGACCAGCACAAACACCCAGAACTCATCAAGTCCACTGACCAGAGAGTACTGCAAAGCTTCAGCTCTAATGGAGATATAATCAGGCCTCTTTTAACAAGCAGACCAGAGCACACCAGAGCATAGTTAAAACTCAACACACTTTGTACAAGGTCCAAACACTCCCCCACTGCAAGCAAGGAGAAACTCTTCAGAAGGCTGACCTGAAGGAAAGAGCAGCCAAAACACAGCAGCAGAGTCCACGCAACACATAATAGAGACCCTCCAGAAGCACCAGACCCTGGACACTATATGGCCTTTTCTTAATAAAGCCATTACTCTCAGGAGGAGGAAACATAATAGGCTTTTCTAACATAGAGAAGAAGACAGAGACCTAGACAAAATGCCAAGACATAGGATTTCATCCCAAAAGAAAGAACAAGAAAAGTTCAGAGCCAGGGATCTAATAAAGACAGATATAAATAATATGTCTGATCCAGAATTTAAAATAACAATAATAAGGATACAAGCTGGGCTTGTAAAATGCATAGAAGACACCAGGTTACCCCAAAGACAAAAGACCTAAAAATGAAGCCAAAATAAAAAATCCTATAACCGAGATGCAAAACTGACTGGAAGTAATGACCATAAGGATGAAAGAGGCAGAGGAACGAATAAGTTATATAGAAGATAAAATTAGGGAAAATAATGAAGCTGAAAAGAAGAAGGAAAGAAAAATATTGGATCACAAATGTAGACTGGGAGAACTCAGCAACTCCTTAAAGCATAATAACATTCGTATCATAAGAGTCCCAGAAGAAGAGAAGGGAAGGGTCAGAAAGTGTATTTGAGGTGATTATAGATGAAAACTCTCTGAGGATGGAAATAGACATCTAAATCCAGGAAGCACATATAACTTCCATTAAATCAACAAAAGCAGGCCAATGTCAAGACATATCATAGAAAATTTTCAAAATACAGAGATAGAGAAAAATTTCCTGAAAGAGCAAAGGAAAAGAAATCTCTAACTTCCAAAGAAAGACAAGGTTAGCAGCAGATCCATCCACAGAAACTTGGCAGGCCAGAAGGGAGTGGCATGCTATATTTGTGCTAAATGGGAAAAAAAAAATGCAGCCAAAAGTATTTGTCCAGCAAGGCTGTCATTCAGAATAGAAAGACAGATAAAGAGTTTCCCAGACAAACAAAAGGTAAAGGAGTTAATGACTACTAAACCAGCCCTGCAAGAAATATGAAAGGGGACTCTTTGTGTGGTTAAGAAAGACCAAAAGTGACAAAGACTAGAAAGAACAGAAAAAATTTCTAGAAACAATGACTTAATGGGAATACATGGCACTAAATTCATATCTATCAATAATCACTCTGAATGTAAATGGATGAAATGCTCCACTGAAAAGGCATTGAGTCTCAGAATGGATGAACAAAAAAAGAGACCCATCTATATACTACCTACAAGAGACTCATTTTAGACCTAAAGCCACCTGCAGATTGAAAGTGAGGGGATGGAGAACCATCTATCATGCTAATGGATATCAAAAGACAACCGGAGTAACCATACATATATCAGACAAATTAAACTTTAAAATAAAGACTGTAACAAGAGATAAAGAAGGGCACTATATCATAATAAAGGGATCTATCCATCAACAAGATCTAACAATGGTAAATATGTATGCCCCCACTCGGAGGCACCCAAATATATAAACATAAAAATATAAAAACTCATTGATAATAATACAATAATAGTAGGGGACTTTAACACCCACTTACAACATTGGACAGATCATCTAAGCAGAAAACCAACAAGGAAAAAATGGCTTTGAATGACACACTGGACCAGATGGATTTAACAGATACATTCAGAACATTTCATCCTAAAGCAGCAGAATAAACATTCTTCTCGACTGTACATGGGACATTCTCTACAATAGATCACGTACTAGGTCATATATCAGGCCTCAACAAGTACAAAAAGATCGAGATCATACCATGCATATTTATCAACCACAAGGCTATGAAACTTGATGTCAAACTCAAGGAAAAAAAAAAAACTGGAAAGACCACAAATACATGGAAGTTAGAGAACATCCTACTAAAGAATGAATTGGTCATCCAGGAAATTAAAGAAGAAATAAAAACATGGAAACAAATGAAAATGAAAACATGACAGCCCAAAACCTTTGAGATGCAGTAAAAGTGGTCATAAGAGGGAAGTATATAGCAATACTACCGACCTCAAGAAGTAGGAAATATCTCAAATACACAACCTAACTGCACACCTAAAATGTCTAGAAAAAGAACAGCAAGTGAAGCCTAAAGCCAGTGGAAGAAGTGAAATAATAAAGATTAGAGGAGAAATAAGTGATATAGAAAAAAACAAAAACAAAAACATCAGAACAGATCCCCAAAACTCGTTGCTGGTTCTTTGAAAGAATTGATACAATTGATAAACCCCTAGCCAGATTTGTCAAAAAGAAAAGTGAAAGGATAATAAAATCACAAATGAGAAGAGAGATCACAACCAACACCACAGAAATACAATTATAAGAGAATATTATCAAAAACTGTATGCCGACAAATTGAGGAATCTGGAAGAAATGAACAAATTCCTAGAAACATATAAACAACAAAAACTGAAACAAGAATAAATAGAAAATTTGAACAGACCTATAACCAATAAGGAAATTGAATCAGTAATCAAAAATCTCCCAACAAACAAAAGTCCAGGGCCAGATGGTTTCCCAGGGGAATTCTACCAAGCATTTAAAGAATAGTTAGCACCTATTCTTCTCAAACTGTTCCAAAAAATAGAAATGGAAGGAAAGCTTCCAAACTTATTCTATGAAGTCAGCATTACTTTGATTCTAAACCCAAAGACACTACTAAAAAGGAGAAATACAGACCAATATCTCTGATGAACATGGATGAAAAAGTTCTTAACAAAATACTAGCAAATCGAATCAAACAGTACTTTAAAGGAACTATTCACCATGATCAAGTGGAATTTATTTCTGGGCCGCAAGTGCAGTTCAATATGCACAAATCAATCAACATGATACAACACATTAATGAAATAAAGGATAAGAACCATATGATCCTCTTAATAGATACAGAAAGCATTTGACAAAGCATAGCATCTACTCTTGATAAAAACCCTCAACAAAGTAGGGATAGAGGGAAAATACCTCAACATCATAAAGGCCATATATGAAAGATCTACAGCTAATATCCTCCTCAATAGGGGAAAACTGAAAGCTTTTCCCCTACAGTGAGGAACAAGACAGGAATGTCCACTCTCACCATTGTCATTTAAGATAGTACTGGAAGTCTTATCCTCAGCAGACAACAACAACAACAACAACAACAACAACAACAAAAATCAAAAGGCATCCAAATTGGCAAGGAAGAAGTCAAACTTTCATTATTTGCAGATGACATGATACTCTACGAAGAAAACCTGAAAGAATCCATCAAAAAATTATTAGAACTGACAAATGAATTCATTAAAGCTACAGGATACAAAATCAATGTAGAGAAATCTGTTGCACTTCCATACACCAAAAATGAAGCAGCAAAAAAAGAAATAAAGGAATTGATCCCATTTACAATTGCACCAAAACCATAAGATACCTAGGAATAAACCTAACCAAAGAGGTAAAAGATCTGTACTCTGAAAACTAGAGAACACTTATGATAGAAATTGCAGATGACACAAAGAAATGGAAAAACAGGGGCTCCTGGATGGCACAATCGGTAGAGTGTCAGACTCTTGATTTTGGTTTGGGTCATGATCTTGTGGTTCTTGGACGGAGTCCCATATCAGGCTCACGCTGACAGCACTGAGTCAGCTTGGGATTCTCTTTCTCCCTCTCTCTCTTTCTGCACCTCTCCCCCAGTTGTTCACTTGCTCTCTCTCTCTCTCAAAATAAATAAATGAAAATTTTGTTTTAAAAATGGAAAAACATTCCGTGCTCATGGATCGGAAGAACAAACACTGTTAAAATGTCTATACAAAGCAATCCAGACATTTAATGCAATCTCTATCAAAATACTGCCAGCATTTTTCACAGAGCTAGAACCAACAATCCTAAAATTTGTATGGAACCTCAAAAGACCTCAAATAGTGAAAGCAATCTTGAAAAAGAAAAGCAAAGCTTGAGTCATCAAAATTCCAGACTTCAAGCTATATTACAAGACTGCAGTCATCAAGAAAGTATGGTACTGGCACAAAAAGGACACATAGATCAATAGAACAGAATAGAAAATATAGAAGTGGACTCACAACTACATGGTCAACTACTTTTCGACAAAGCAGGAAAGAATATCCAGTGGAAAAAAGACAATCTCTTCAACAAATGCTATTGGGAAAACTGGATGACAACCTGTAAAAGAATGAAACTGGACCACTTTCTTACACCACACACAAAAATAAATTCAAAACCGATGAAAGGCCTAAATATGAGACAGGAAACCATCAAAATCCTAGAGGAGAACATAGGCAGCAGACTCTTTGACTTTGGCCATAGCAACTTCTTACTAGACCATCTCCGGAGGCAAGGGAAACAAAAGCAAAAATGAACTTTTGGGGCTTCATCAAGATAAAAAGCTTCTGCACAGCAAAGGAAACAATCAACAAAACTAAAAGGCAACCAACCGAGTGGGACAAGATATTTGCAAATGACATATCAGATAAAGGGTTAGTATCCAAAATTTATAAAAAATTATCAAACTCAACACCCAAAAAACCAAATAATCCAGTGAAGAGATGGGCAGAAGACATGACACTTTTCCAGAGAAGACACCCAGATTGCTAACAGACACATGAAAAGATGCTCAACATCACTCATCATCAGGGAAATATAAATCAAACTAAAATGAGATATCACCCCACACCTGTCAGACGAGCTAAAATTAACACAGGAAACAATGAGTGTTAGCAAGGATGTGGAGAAAGGGGAATGCTTTTACACTTTTGGTGGGAATGCAAACTCGTGCAGCCACTCTGGAGAACATGAAGGTTCCCAAAAAGTTAAAAATAGAGCTACCATATCCTATGACCCAGGGCGCCTGGGTGGCTCAGTCTGCTGAGCATCCAACTCTTGATTTGGCTCAGGTCATGATCTCAGGGTTTGTGGGATCAAGCCTTATGATGGGTTCTGCACTGATGGTACAGAGCCTACGTAGGATTCTCTCTCCCCCTCTCTCTGCCCCTCCCTGCTCACTCTCCCCACACACAAAATAAATAAATAAACTTAAAAAAAGAAGAACTGCCCTATGACCCAACAATTGCACTATTAGGTATTTATCCAAAGGATACAAAAAATATTTATTCGAAGGGCACATGCACCCCAATGTTTATAGCAACATTATCAACAATAGCCAAATTATGAAAAGAGCCCAAATGTTCATTGACTGATGAATGGATAAAGAACAGGTGGTATTAAAAAAAAGTGGTGGTATATATATACAATGGAATATTACTCAGCCATCAGAAAGAATAAAATTTTGTCATTTGCAATGACATGGATGTAGCTAGAGTGTATTATGCTAAGTGAAATAAGTCAGTCAAAGACTAATAGGATATCACTCATATGTGGAATTTAGGAAACAAAACAAATGAACAGAGGGGAAAGAAAAAAAAGAGAAAGGAAAGCAAACCATAAAAAGACTCTTTAATTATAGAGAGCAAGCTGAGAGTTGCTGGAGGGGACATGGGTGGGGGATGGGCTACATGGGTGATGGGTATTAAACAAGGCACTTGTTGTGATGAGCACTGGGTGTTGTATGTAAGTGTTGAATCAGTAAATTCTACTCCTGAATTAATATTACACTATATGTTAATTAACTGAAATTTAAGTAAAAACAAAACATTAAAAAAAAAATGCCGCAGCAACTACTTACTCAATATGTCTCTGAAGGCAAGGGAAACAAAAGCAAAAATGAACAATTGGGACCTCATCAAAATAAACAGCTTCTGCACAGCGAAGGAAACAATCAGCAAAACTATAAGGCAACCAACAGAATGGGAGAAGATACTTGCAAACTACATATCAGATAAAGGGTTAGTATCCAAAATCTATAAAGAACTTCTCAAACTCAACACCCAAAAAAACAAATAATCCAGTGAAGAGATGGGCAAAAGACATGAATAGACACTTCTCCAAAGAAGACATCCAGATGGCCAACTGACACATGAAAAAATGCTCAACATCACTCGTCAGGGAAATACAAATCAAAACCACAATGAGATACCACCTCACACCTGTCAGAATGGCTAACATTAACAACTCAGGCAACAACAGATGGTGAGGATGCGGAGAAAGAGGATCTCTCTTGCATTTTTGGTGGGAATGCAAACTGGTGCAGCCACTCTGGAAAACAGTATGGAGGTTCCTCAAAAAATTAAAAATATAACTACCCTGTGACCCAGGAATTGCACTACTAGGTAGGTATTTATCCAAGGGATACAGGTATTCTATTTCAAAGGGGCACTTGCACCCCCATGTTTATAGCAGCACTATCAACAATAGCCAAAGTATGGAAAGAGCTGAAATGTCCATCGATGGATGAATGGATAAAGAAGGTGTGGGATATATATATATATATATATATATATATATATATATACAATGGAGTATTGGCAATCAGAAAGAATGAAATCTTGCCATTTGCAACTATGTGGATGGAACTAGAGGGTATTATGATAAGTAAAATTAGAGAAAGATAAATATCATATGACTTTACTCTTTTGAGGACTTTTTTTATTTTTTAAGTTTTATTTTTGAGATAGAGAGAGACAGAGAGAGTGAGCATGGAGGAGCAGAGAGAGGGAGACACAGAATCCAAAGCAGGCTCCAGGGTCTGAGCTGTCAGCACAGAGCCTGTTGTGGGGCTTGAACTCACTGAGTGTGAGATCATGACCTGAGCCAAAGTCAGACACTTAACTGACTGAGCCACCCAGGTGCCCGATATGAGGACTTTAAGAGACAAAACAGATGAACATAAGGGAAGGGAAGCAAAAATAATATAAAAACACGGAGGGGGATAAAAGATAAGAGACTCTTAAATATGGAGAACAAACAGGGTTACTGGAGACGTTGTGGGAGGGGGGATGGGCTAAATGGGTAAGGGGCACTGAGGAATCTACTGAAATCATTGTTGCACTATATGCTAATTTGGATGTCAATTTAAAAAATAAAATTAAAAAAAAAAAAGGAAAAGAACCTTCTTTAAAAAAGTCCTGCCAAAAACAAAAAATAAGATAGTCTTTGCCACTGAGAAATTCACGAATGGTAGAGGCGTATGAGAACATTCTTTAGTGAACAATTCACTCTGCTACAGAGTGCATTTTTTTCTTTTCTTTTTTTTTCTTTCTTTCGTTTTGTTTTGTTTTGTTTTGTTTTGTTTTGTTTTGTTTTCAGAGAGTAGAAGAGGTCTCAGCCTCCTCTGGGAGCAGAGAGGACAGAGCAATCAAAGAATAACATAGCATCCTTAGGTATATTCAGAAATTTCCACTTCAAAAATGCTCTTTAACCCCCACAACAAGCCTGTGGGATGGAAACTGTTGTTCCAGTTCTTATACCTAAAAAGTTGACATCAACAAAATAAGAGTATGAATTCTGGAGGTCACAGACCAGATTTTAAATTCTGGCTCTACCACTCATTAGGCAAGTCCTTGAGCAAGTTATTAACCTAAGATTCAGTTTTCTTACACAAAACATTAGGTTAATAACAGTACCTACCACACAGGATTGCTGTAAGGATTAAATGAAAAAAGCATATAAAAGCTTTCTCATGGAGTCTGGTAAATAAGGGACACTCAATTCTCATCTGCTCTTTTCCCTGTTCTTATTCCACAGCTCCATGAAGTTATATCCAACTCACTCCTCTTGGTTTCTGCCACTCACTTGTGCCCCTTTTTCCAAATAGATTTCGATTATTTTCTGAGTGATTGTGAACTTCTGCTTCTCTATCTCTATAAAGTATCTAGTTTATACTTTGCTTTACATTCAAATCCTTTTTATAGTGGTAAAATATAAATACCATAAAAATTTACCATTTCAACTATTTTAAGTGTACAATTCAGTGGTATTAAGTATATTCACAATATTGTGCAACTGTTTCCAAACTATCTGTTTCCAAAACGTTTTCACAAACCCAGAGACCCTATTCCCATTAAGCAATAACTCCCCATTCGCCCTCCCCCTAGCTCCTAGTAACCTCTATTTTAATATGTTTCTATGAATTTGCCTACTATCGGTACTTCATATGAGTGAAATAATATATTTGTCCTTTTGTGTCTGGCTTCTTTTACTTAGCAAATGTTTTCAGGTTTCATCCAAACAACATGTATCAGAATTTTATATCTTTTTATGGCTGAGTACTATTCCACTGTATGGATAAACCACATTTTATTTATCCATTCACCTGTCAATGGACATTTGGGTTATTTCCACCTTTTGGCTATTGTGAATAATGCTGCTATGAACATTGGTGTACAAGTATTTCCCTGAGCCCATTTTCAAGTCTTTTAGATATATACTCAGAAGTAGACGAGGTGGGTCAATGGTAATTCTATGTTTAACATTTTAAGGAACTGCCAAACTTTTTTTCACAGAGGTTGCACCATTTCTGCCAGCAATGCACAAAGTTTTAATTTTTCCACATCCTCACCAACACTTATTATTTTTGTTTTTGTTTTTATAATAGTCATTCTCATGTGTATGAAGTAGTGTCTCATTGTGGTTTTGATTTGCATTTCCCTAATGCAAATGATGTTGATCATCGCTTCATGTGTTTACTGGCAAGTTATAGTTATATATTCTTTAGTAAAATGTCTGTTCAAGTTGCCTATTTTTGAATTGGGCTGTCCTTTTGTTGTTGAGTTGTAGGAGTTCTTTGTATATTCTGGATATTAATCCCTTATCAGATATTGACTTACAAATATTTCTCCCATTCTGTAGGTTACCTTTGCACTCTATAGTATCATCTGATACACAAAAGTTCTTAATTTTGATGAAGTCCAATTCATCTATTTTTTTTCTTTTTTTGCCTGTGCTTTTGATGTAATACTTAAGAAACCAGTTTCTTATTCAAAGTCATGAAGGTTTTCTCCTATATTTTCTTCTAAGAGTATTCTAGTTTTAGCTTTTAAATTTGGGTCTTTGATCTATTCTGAGTTAATTTTTAAATTATGGTATAAGAGTCCAACTTCATTCTTTTGCATGTGAATATCCAGTTTTGCCAACACCATTTGTTGAAAAGATAATCCTGGGATGCCTGGGTGGCTCAGTCAGGTAAGTGTCTGACTTCAGCTCAGGTCATGATCTTGCAGTTCGTGAGTTTGAGCCCTACACTGGGCTCTGTGCTGATAGCTCAGAGCCTGAAGCCTGATTCAGATTCTGTGTCTCCCTCTCTCTCTGCCCCTCACCCTCTCACACACACTCTCTCTCAAAAATAAACATTAAAAAATGTTATATATAAAAAAAAGATAATCCTTTCCCCATTGATTGGTCTTGGCAGTCTATGCCCATACCACCCTGAATATGCCTGATCTCATCTGAATGGTCTGGGCACCCCTGTTGGAAACAATTAATTGACTATATACTTCTAGACTTATTTCTAGGCTTTCTGTCCTATTTCATTGGTCTATGTCTGTGTGCCAGTACCACACTGTTTGATTACTGTAGCTTTGTAGTACTTTTTGAAATTGGTTAAGTGTGAGTCTTCCTACTTTGTTGTTCTTTTTCAAGATTGTTTTGGTAGTCTGTCATTTTTATGCAGGTGAACTTGAATATGTGGCAGATGCATTCAAGAGAAAAGAGGAAAACTCAAAACTCATGCTATCTCATAGTTCTTCATCTCTGGTAAAGTCCCAGTCAATGTCTTTTTAGTCTGATTCGTTCACTTTGTACTCATAGAGATATAATGCAGCTTGTGGTCACATTATAAGTCAATTGTCATGGCACAGAGTACTGTAAGGGATGCATGGAAACTCCATCAGGGTACTAGTATATTGGAAACAGCACTTCATAAGGAGACCAGAATCAGGGTGTTAGTTCCAACTCTGTACTTCAATGATTCTTAACAAGTTATCTCACCTTTCTAGGGCTCTTTAATTATTTTCATTGATCTATAAAATGATGATTATAACCCTGCCCTGTATACCTCACAAGGATATACTGAGGCTCGAGAGATATAAAGCATATGGCAGTATACAGGGAAGCACTCTAACATGGAAACTATTATCATGCACATGACTGTTTGGTCATCCATCTCACCAAAGCTATGAAACCCTTCATTTGGTCAGGTCCTTGATAACTGTTAAATAGGAATTTCTGGTCATAAAAGTTCACAGATATTCCAAGGTTTCAACTCCAAAATTATCAATGAGTTTTATTATTTTTATTATTTTTTAAGGTTTTGTTTTTATGTAATCTCTACACACAGCGTGGGACTGAAACTCACAACCCCGAGATCGAGTTGCATGCTCTACTGACTGAGCCAGCCAGGCGCCCCAGGGTTTGTCTAGTTTTAGTTGACAACTTTTAACCCATCACATTCCATGTCAACCACCAAAAGGTAGTACTACTCTGTAAAAGACTGCTTTAGTCCATCCATTTCATACAGGCAAGTGTGAGGACCCTGTGAGAAATGTGGAAGCCTGTGGGAGATGGAACTCATAGGCATCTGGGAAAACTTCTGATTCTATCTCCTAAACTGAAAGGAAATACCCTATTGCTTATTCATTTACGAGATTGCCTTTGGCTGATGAATTAGCAAGGGCTACTCACAACAGGAGGCCTTTTTGAAAAGACAAAACAAGCAAAAACAAAAGCTCTCCTATTAGCTGTTGGTTTCACTTATAAGCACTTGCCAGGACTCTGGCAGCAAGTCGTTTTGGGGCCCTCTTGACAAGATTCACACATGATCCACAGAAGGTAGAGAGCAATCTCCTCATCTCTGCATGTTAATTAAGGAGGACAGATGGCCCTGTGATTATTCAACCATATGTAGGTCAAGACTAAATGAATTAATAAGCAACTTAATTCTCAGCCGCCTCCATGAGCTTATGGGGCATCTATGAACAAACAATTGCCATAGTATCCTGGGAAACAAGAGCTAGGAACAAGGAGAGAGATTAAATTTCCCTCATGGTACACTAAAGTTACATAGCCTGGGAAGGGATGTCTCTGTTCCTCCACCACACATTGTCTTCTATATTGTATTTGGGATGTTAAAATGGGTCAAAAGTTACAAATCTTAGTTTCCTATGTCTAAATTGTATAACTGTGGCCCATGTGGTCTTTTTTTTTCTTCCTTTTTTTTTTTTTTTTTTTTTTTTTAAGTTAAGCTTTCCTTAATTGATCGCTTTAGGACTGAAAAGCTAAAGTAGTACAGCCTAGAACCGTAAGGAAAAATGTAACAAGACAGGAAACATACGCGGGGTTGGGGGGGGGGAGGGGGGCAACGCGATCAAGGGAACACCTTCTGAAAGGGCTCAGAGGTGCAAGGGGCTGCCAAGGCAGAGCTTAGTCTGCACCTGAAAAAGAAAAATGGGCACCAAATGAGGGGAAGAAAGGACCAGGAAAACTGTGTGCAAAAGGCAAGAAGCTGTGCAAGGCATACAAGGGATGGTAATCAGACTAGTTGCAGGGGTATTAGCAGAGATCACTTGGTACAGGTAATCAGTCGCAGAGCCCTGGATGCAGTAATGCTGGGTGTTTATGGGAGGAACCAGTCTTTCCTTTTCCCAGCGTTGCTGCTGGAGTCCACAGAATAGACACTAAAAGCCTTCTAGGAGCTTATACAGGGAAAAGTAGTTTCCTCCCTCCTCTCTACTCTCTTCTCCTTCCCATGTGTGAGTTACTGGTGAGACTGGCGGATTAACTGAGCCGTCCTGCTCAGCTCCTCTCTCCCTCTTACCCGGCCAAACTCCCTAGAACTTACCAGTTTTCTCTCATCTCCTCATCCTCTTCCAAATGGTGAGCCACTTCCCTCTGAGGAGAAGGCTGCATTTGTCCAACTGTCTCTGGACAGGCAAGTTCAACTTTCTGAGCAAAGGAGTATTAAACCCAGTTGTCAAATCCAGCATTACTGGCAGTAATAGATATTTTGCTCCTTCCTCTTCTGACTCCTGGGTATATCTGAGTTGGTTTGGGGAACTGATGGAGAAGGTGCATAATTTATTACCTCCTGCTTAAAACCCCAACATCCAAAAATCCAGATATATATATGTATATAAATATATATATACATGTATGTATGTATGGAGCAGCTAGTACTGTTTGTCTTTACAGAGAAATGTAAGGGGATGTTACGATAAGTCAGTAGTAATAAATCTTAATTTCTCAGACGTGTGAAACTTAGAACTTAAATTTTTCTTTTTAATAACATATAGCACAAAATTTAAAGGGAATAGAATAGGTTAAAAGTCTCCATCCTCTCTAACCCTCCAGTTACCCAGTTCTCCTCCCCACAGGTAACCATTATTACTTTTTAAAAAAATGCTTATTTTTGAGAGAGACTGTATGAGGAAGAGGCAGAGAGAGGGGAACAGCTGTGCTGTGCTGACAGCAGAGAGCCTGATGCAGGCTCGAACTCATGAACTATGAGATCAAGACCTGAGGGGAAGTTGGACACTTACTTAACCAACTGAGTCACCCAGGTGCCCCTATTAATCACTTTCTTATTTATCCTTTTAGGGCTATTCAATTTGTTTGCAAGCAGATGTGTAAATATTTAAAAATTTTTTAATGTTTACTTATTTTTGAGAGAGAGAAATAGAGCCATAGTGGGGTAGAGGCAGAAAGAGAGGGAGACACAGAATCCCAAGCAGGCTCCAGGCTCTGAGCCATCAGCACAGAGCCCGACATGGGGCTCGAACCCATGAACTGCAAGATCATGACCTGAGCCGAAGTCGGCTGCCCAACCAAGCCACCCAGGCGGCCAGATATGTAAGTATTTTAAAATCAAAAGGTGGAATTCTAGACACATTGCTGTGAGCCATGCTTTTTTTTTTTTTTATAAAGTTTTTTATTTAATTCTTGAGAGAGGGAGCAAGAGCACAAGCAGGGGAAGAACAAAGAGGAAGGGAGAGAGAGAATCCTAAGCAGGTTTCTGTCAGCACAATATTATATATATATATATATATATATATATATATATATATATATCTCATAGTATATATATATGCTATGAGATCATGGCCTGAGCCAAAATCAAGATCCAGAGGCTTAGCTGACTGACTGAGCCACCCAGGAGCCCCAAGTCTTGCTTTTTGCATTTAACCTGGATTACAGATTACTCCTTATTATTCCTTAAGGAATATCCCATTTTTTTCTAATCAACTGTTGAGTTGGTATACTCAATGGAATCCCATTATATAGCCATACTATAACAAGTCCCTTACTGATGGATATTCAGGTTATTTTTAACCTTATGCTATTAAAGATAATGTATTCATGACTTGTAGATACATCTTTGCAAATGCGTGCAAAGTAACAAAGGTCAGCTGACACCAGCTATCCTTTTAATTGCATTTGTCCATTTACCAGGCATGAACTTTGCAATTCCACAGCCCTCTCCAGTTTCTGTTCTAGCCATGGCCACTGGCATTCATCTGCTGTCTCAGTAGGTACAAACTAGAAACAGAGATACTAGGTAAAGGAATTGCCATATTTAATGCCTTGAATTTTCTCAGATTTAAAAGAATTATAAAGGAAACAAATGCAGGTAGCAGTTGACCTACTTTAATTCTCTGGTATCACTCTGGAGCTACTTAAAATAGAAGTCACATGGAACCCAAGGGAGGAGATTCATAAAGTACATGCTATATATGGTACATATAAAATAATTACACCAACTTAAAAGCAATCTTTTGAGCAATTTTTATTTTTATTTTTTTATTTTTTTTTATTTTTTTTTAATTTATATATGAAATTTATTGTCAAATTGGTTTCCATACAACACCCAGTGCTCATCCCAAAAGGTGCCCTCCTCAATACCCATCACCCACCCTCTCCTCCCTCCCACCCCCCATCAACCCTCAGTTTGCTCTCAGTTCTCAACAGTCTCTTATGCTTTGGCTCTCTCCCACTCTAATCTCTTTTTTTTTTTTGCCTTCCCCTCCCCCATGGGTTCCTGTTAAGTTTCTCAGGATCCACATAAGAGTGAAACCATATGGTATCTGTCTTTCTCTGTATGGCTTATCTCACTTAGCATCACACTCTCCAGTTCCATCCACGTTGCTACAAAAGGCCATATTTCATTTTTTCTCATTGCCACGTAGTATTCCATAGTGTATATAAACCACAATTTCTTTATCCATTCATCAGTTGATGGACATTTAGGCTCTTTCCATAATTTGGCTATTGTTGAGAGTGCTGCTATGAACATTGGGGTACAAGTGCCCCTATGCATCAGTACTCTTGTGGCCCTTGGATAAATTCCTAGCAGTGCTATTGCTGGGTCATAGGGTAGGTCTATTTTTAATTTTCTGAGGAACCTCCACACTGCTTTCCAGAGCGGCTGCACCAATTTGCATTCCCACCAACAGTGCAAGAGGGTTCCCGTTTCTCCACATCCTCTCCAGCATCTATAGTCTCCTGATTTGTTCATTTTGGCCACTCTGACTGGCGTGAGGTGATACCTGAGTGTGGTTTTGATTTGTATTTCCCTGATAAGGAGCGACGCTGAACATCTTTTCATGTGCCTGTTGGCCATCTGGAGGTCTTCTTTAGAGAAGTGTCTATTCATGTTTTCTGCCCATTTCTTCACTGGGTTATTTGCTTTTCGGGTGTGGAGTTTGGTGAGCTCTTTATAGATTTTGGATACTAGCCCTTTGCCCGATATGTCATTTGCAAATATCTTTTCCCATTCCGTTGGTTGCCTTTTAGTTTTGTTGGTTGTTTCCTTTGCTGTGCAGAAGCTTTTTATCTTCATAAGGTCCCAGTAATTCACTTTTGCTTTTAATTCCCTTGCCTTTGGGGACGTGTCGAGTAAGAGATTGCTACGGCTGAGGTCAGAGAGGTCTTTTCCTGCTTTCTCCTCTAAGGTTTTGATGGTTTCCTGTCTCACATTCAGGTCCTTGATCCATTTTGAGTTTATTTTTGTGAATGGTGTGAGAAAGTGGTCTAGTTTCAACCTTCTGCATGTTGCTGTCCAGTTCTCCCAGCACCATTTGTTAAAGAGACTGTCTTTTTTCCATTGGATGTTCTTTCCTGCTTTGTCAAAGATTAGTTGGCCATACATTTGTGGGTCTAGTTCTGGGCTTTCTATTCTATTCCATTGGTCTGTGTCTGTTTTTGTGCCAATACCATGCTGTCTTGATGATGACAGCTTTGTAGTAGAGGCTAAAGTCTGGGATTGTGATGCCTCCTGCTTTGGTCTTCTTCTTCAAAATTACTTTGGCTATTCGGGGCCTTTTGTGGTTCCATATGAATTTTAGGATTGCTTGTTCTAGTTTCAAGAAGAATGCTGGTGCAATTTTGATTGGGATTGCATTGAATGTGTAGATAGCTTTGGGTAGTATTGACATTTTGACAATATTTATTCTTCCAATCCATGAGCAGGGAATGTCTTTCCATTTCTTTAAATCTTCTTCAATTACCTTCATAAGCTTTCGATAGTTTTCAGCATACAGATCCTTTACATCTTTGGTTAGATTGATTCCTAGGTATTTTATGCTTCTTGGTGCAATTGTGAATGGGATCAGTTTCCTTATTTGTCTTTCTGTTACTTCATTGTTAGTGTATAAGAATGCAACTGATTTCTGTACATTGATTTTGTATCCTGCAACTTTGCTGAATTCATGTATCAGTTCTAGCAGACTTTTGGTGGAGTCTGTCGGATTTTCCATGTATAATATCATGTCATCTGCAAAAAGCGAAAGCTTGACTTCATCTTTGCCAATTTTGATGCCTTTGATTTCCTTTTGTTGTCTGATTGCTGATGCTAGAACTTCCAGCACTATGTTAAACAACAGCGGTGAGAGTGGGCATCCCTGTCGTGTTCCTGATCTCAGGGAAAAAGCTCTCAGTTTTTCCCCGTTGAGGATGATGTTAGCTGTGGGCTTTTCATAAATGGCTTTTATGATCTTTAAGTATGTTCCTTCTATCCCGACTTTCTCAAGGGTTTTTATTAAGAAAGGGTGCTGGATTTTGTCAAAGGCCTTTTCTGCATCGATTGACAGGATCATATGGTTTTTCTCTTTTTTTTTCTTAATGTGATGTATCACGTTGATTGATTTGCCAATGTTGAACCAGCCCTGCATCCCAGGAATGAATCCCACTTGATCATGGTGAACAATTCTTTTTATATGCCGTTGAATTCGATTTGCTAGTATCTTATTGAGAATTTTGGCATCCGTATTCATCAGGGATATTGGCCTGTAGTTCTCTTTTTTTACTGGGTCTCTGTCTGGTTTAGGAATCAAAGTAATACTGGCTTCATAGAATGAGTCTGGAAGTTTTCCTTCCCTTTCTATTTCTTGGAATAGCTTGAGAAGGATAGGTATTATCTCTGCTTTAAACGTCTGGTAGAACTCCCCTGGGAAGCCATCTGGTCCTGGACTCTTATTTGTTGGGAGATTTTTGATAACCGATTCAATTTCTTCGCTGGTTATGGGTCTGTTCAAGCTTTCTATTTCCTCCTGATTGAGTTTTGGAAGAGTGTGGGTGTTCAGGAATTTGTCCATTTCTTCCAGGTTGTCCAATTTGTTGCCATATAATTTTTCATAGTATTCCCTGATAATTGTTTGTATCTCTGAGGGATTGGTTGTAATAATTCCATTTTCATTCATGATTTTATCTAGTTGGGTCATCTCCCGTTTCTTTTTGAGAAGCCTGGCTAGAGGTTTGTCAATTTTGTTTATTTTTTCAAAAAACCAACTCTTGGTTTCATTGATCTGCTCTACAGTTTTTTTAGATTCTATATTGTTTATTTCTGCTCTGATCTTTATTATTTCTCTTCTTCTGCTGGGTTTAGGCTGCCTTTGCTGTTCTGTTTCTATTTCCTTTAGGTGTGCTGTTAGATTTTGTATTTGGGATTTTTCTTGTTTCTTGAGATAGGCCTGGATTGCAATGTATTTTCCTCTCAGGACTGCCTTCGCTGCGTCCCAAAGCGTTTGGATTGTTGTATTTTCATTTTCGTTTGTTTCCATATATTTTTTAATTTCTTCTCGAATTGCCTGGTTGACCCACTCATTCGTTAGTAGGGTGTTCTTTAACCTCCATGCTTTTGGAGGTTTTCCAGACTTTTTCCTGTGGTTGATTTCAAGCTTCATAGCATTGTGGTCTGAAAGTATGCATGGTATGATTTCAATTCTTGTAAACTTATCAAGGGCTGTTTTGTGACCCAGTATATGATCTATCTTGGAGAATGTTCCATGTGCACTCGAGAAGAAAGTATATTCTGTTGCTTTGGGATGCAGAGTTCTAAATAGATCTGTCAAGTCCATCTGACCCAATGTCTCATTCAGGGCCCTTGTTTCTTTATTGACCGTGTGTCTAGATGATCTGTCCATTTCTGTAAGTGGGGTGTTAAAGTCCCCTGCAATTACCACATTCTTCTCAATAAGGTTGCTTATGTTTATGAGTAATTGTTTTATATATTTGGGCGCTCCGGTATTCGGCGCATAGACATTTATAATTGTTAGCTCTTCCTGATGGATAGACCCTGTCACTATTATATAATGTCCTTCTTCATCTCTTGTTACAGCCTTTAATTTAAAGTCTAGTTTGTCTGATATAAGTATGGCTACTCCAGCTTTCTTTTGGCTTCCAGTAGCATGATAAATAGTTCTCCATCCCCTCACTCTCAATCTAAAGGTGTCCTCAGGTCTAAAATGAGTCTCTTGTAGACAGCAAATAGATGGGTCTTGTTTTTTTATCCATTCTGATACCCTATGTCTTTTGGTTGGCGCATTTAATCCATTTACATTCAGTGTGATTATAGAAAGATACGGGTTTAGAGTCATTGTGATGTCTGTATGTTTTATGCTTGTAGTGATGTCTCTGGTACTTTGTCTCACAGGGTCCCCCTTAGGATCTCTTGTAGGGCTGGTTTAGTGGTGACAAATTCCTTCAGTTTTTGTTTGTTTGGGAAGACCTTTATCTCTCCTTCTATTCTAAATGACAGACTTGCTGGATAAAGGATTCTCGGCTGCATATTTTTTCTGTCTAGCACACTGAAAATCTCGTGCCAATTCTTTCTGGCCTGCCAAGTTTCAAAAGAGAGATCAGTCACGAGTCTTATAGGTCTCCCTTTATATGTGAGGGCACGTTTACCCCTTGCTGCTTTCAGAATTTTCTCTTTATCCTTGTATTTTGCCAGTTTCAGTATGATATGTCGTGCAGAAGATCGATTCAAGTTCCGTCTGAAGGGAGTTCTCTGTGCCTCTTGGATTTCAATGCCTTTTTCCTTCCCCACTTCAGGGAAGTTCTCAGCTATTATTTCTTCAAGTACCCCTTCAGCACCTTTCCCTCTCTCTTCCTCCTCTGGGATACCAATTATGCGTATATTATTTCTTTTTAGTGTATCACTTAGTTCTCTAATTTTCCCCTCATACTCCTGGATTTTTTTCTCTCTCTTTTTCTCAGCTTCCTCTTTTTCCATAACTTTATCTTCTAGTTCACCTATTCTCTCCTCTGCCTCTTCAATCCGAGCCGTGGTGGTTTCCATTTTGTTATGCATTTCGTTTAAAGCGTTTTTCAGCTCCTCGTGACTGTTCCTTAGTCCCTTGATCTCTGTAGCAAGAGATTCTCGGCTGTCAGCTATACTGTTTTCCAGTCCAGCGATTAATTTTATGACTATTATTCTAAATTCACTTTCTGTTATAGTATTTAAATTTTTTTTGATCAGCTCATTAGCTGTTGTTATTTCCTGGAGATTCTTCTGAGGGGAATTCTTGCGCTTGGTCATTTTGGATAGTCCCTGGCGTGGTGAGGACCTGCAGGGCACTTCCCCTGTGCTGTGGTGTATAACTGGAGTTGGTGGGCGGAGCCGCAGTCAGACCTGATGTCTGCCCCCAGCCCACCGCTGGGGCCACAGTCAGACTGGTGCGTGCCTTCTCTTCCCCTTTCCTAGGGGCGGGATTCACTGTGGGGTGGGGTGGCCTGTCTGGGCTACTTGCACACTGCCAGGCCTGTGATGCTGGGGATCTGGCGTCTTAGCTGGGGTGGGTAGGCAAGGTGCACAGGGGCAGGAGGGGCAGGCTTAGCTTGCTTCTCCTTAGGTGATCCACTTCAGGAGGGGCCCTGTGGCAGCGGGAGGGAGTCAGATCCGCTGCCGGAGGTTTGGCTCCGCAGAAGCGCAGAGTTGGGTGTTTGCGCGGAGTGAGCAAGTTCCCTGGCAGGAACTGGTTCTCTTTGGGATTTTGGCTGGGGGATGGGCGCTGGCGAGCGCCTTTGTTCCCCACCAAACTGAGCTCTGTCGTCCGGGGGCTCAGCAGCTCTCCTTCCCTTTGTCCTCCAGCCTTCCCGCTTTCTGAGCAGAGCTGTCAACTTATGACCTCCCAGACGCTAAGTCGAGCTTGCTGTCGGAACACAGTCCGTCAGGCCCCTCCGCTTTTTGCAAGCCAGACTCGGGGGCTCTGCTTGGCCTGCGAGCCGCCCCTCTGCCCCGGCTCCCTCCCGCCAGTCCGTGGAGCGCGCACCGCCTCGCCGCCCTTCCTACCCTCTTCTGTGGGCCTCTCGTCTGCGCTTGGCTCTGGCGACTCCGTTCTGCTAATCCTCTGGCAGTTTTCTGGGTTATTTAGGCAGGTGTAGGTGGAATCTAAGTGATCAGCAGGACGCGTCTAATCTAAGTGATCAGCAGGTGAGCCCAGCGTCCTCCTACGCCGCCATCTTCCCTCTCTCCCTTGAGCAATTTTTAAATTTGAGAACTATTTTAGTTGCTTGGTAGACTAGAACCAAAGTAAGTTAAAGCAAATTTAAGTTTCCTTTTCACTTTCCTATTACTCACAACCTTGCTGTCCTTCCTAGTGTCCTAGTGTCCTCCCAAATAAGGGTCCTTCTGGTCCTATGTTGCCATGCAGAGCTTCTTTTCATCCTTCTGTCCCCAAATTATCCCCACTCTCCCAAATAAAGTTCTTCCCCTTCGCTGGACCTAACTTTTCATTCACTCCCAGAAATAAAGGATTTGATGAATTACTTTTCACCTGAGTGGCTAATTTTTTTTCCCCTCCTGGAAGTACTTAATAGGAACAGGTTAGTGCTAGATAGTAATTTACATGCATTATCATTTAAATACTGGGAGTAGAATAAGGGCCCAAAGTTAACATAACATGCCCAGTGATACAGCAGAACCAGAGTTTGGCTGCAGAGCTACTTAAGTCCAAAGTCTGCACTTTCCCTGCTCGCATCAGTGTTCAAATATTTTTGCTTGAAAACCTTCTAATTTTCAAAACTTATGCATTCCTCATAAAATTGTAAGCTGACATTTAATTTTTTTCATGTTAATAGTTGCAAAGGTCAAATTTTCCAGCATATTATGAATATTGATACTTGTAATTACAAACATCACCTTTTAAGTGAATCCAATGAAACCCATTTACATCCATTTTTAAATATATGAGCAAGCCCTTCTTTAACATTTAGAAAATTTACACCGTTCTGTCTTCTCCAAGAACTTGTATTTCCATTCCATTTTCTCCATATTTTTAATACATGTTTATGTTTGAAAGTCTTATTTATCACCAGATACATATCTACAACAAAAATAAGTATATAATTTAAATTTTCATTTATTTTCCTCTGACCATAAGTTCTAATTGGTAAATTTTTTTTTCTGGATTTATTACAAATATTAATACAGAATTGAGGAAGACAATATATATACACATTTGGGTAATGACTAAACATAGGTAGTAAATTTTGTGTTACTAGTTAAGGTAATACTAGCTACTGTAACAGATAAACATCAAATTCTTGATGGCTTAATACAGAAGACTATTGGTTGATAATATGGAATCCCAAAAGGGATGAGGCGGTGATTCAGGTACACAGGTTCCTCCCATCTTGAGGCTCTACTGTCTTCAACATGTAGCTTCCACATAGCCCAGAAAGGGAAAAATGAACGTGGAGATGGCATGGTCATGTGGGCAGGTTTGGAAGTGGTGCCCCTTAGTTCCTCTACCTTTCCAAAACCCAGAACTAGTTATACTGGCAAACCTGAGACAGCAGGAAGATGGGCTTGCAGTCTAGCAGTATGCACCAGGGAAAGGAGAAATGGATTAATCAGCTTGACAATCTCTGCTACAAGTTTATTGGAAATGCCTATCTTGAGAGGAATCAGGATCCAACTTTTTAATGAAATCTAATGAAAGAGAATGTTTAAAAAATTTTTTTTAATGTTTATTTATTTTTGAGACAGAGAGAGAGAGAGCACGAGCAGGGAGGGGAAGGGCAGAGACAGAGGGAGACACAGAATCCGAAACAGGCTCCAGGCTCTGAGCTGTTAGCACAGAGCCCGACGCGGGGCTCAAACTCTCAAAACAGAGAGATCATGACCTAAGCCGAGGTCAGACGCTTAACTGACTGAGCCACCTAGGCGCCCTGAAAGAGAATGTTTTAATATGCTAAGAACAAATTTCTCTGGCAAATATTTTTAAAATATATTTCTTGTAAACAGGAAGTAGAAAATTTTAAACATTTTATCAGATGAAATGAGGACAGTAACTATATTCTGTATGACTTGATAAAAATATGTTCTTTCATTGAACAACACACCGAACACCAAGCAAAATAAAGACAGGTTTTTGTTTGTTTGTTTGTTTAGAGAGAGAGAGAGAGAGAGAGAGAGCACGTGCATGAGGAGCAGAGGGTCCATGCTCAGCACGGAGCCTGATGTGAGGCTCGATCCCAAGACCCTGAGATCATGACCTGAGCCAAATTTAAGAGTCGTATGCTTAACCAACCGAGCCACCCAGGCACCCCAACAAAGCCTTACTCTTAACAGAAATATTCTTAAACACAAATTCAGCAAATCTTGAATTTATGAGAGCTCAACGAATCATTAAAGAAGGTTTCACCTCTGTGTGGCCCATAATGGCTTTCACATCAAGAGTAATACTTGGGTTGGGATGGGTAAGGAAATTATAAAGTGGGAAAGAGATTACCAGGAACTCAAGCATATTGAGCAGATAAATCAGTTTACAAAAGAGTACTTACAGAAGTTGAGAATCTGGAAATTGATTCCTTTAAAATGATTTATGTCTATATAAACTCCTCTGAAAGTATTACCCCCAATTTGAGTACCACTGCATTATACCATACTGCCTTGACAACCCAGAGAAGTTTCTTAAAGTGTTTTTGACAAATGTGGGAGCTATTTTTAAGCCTCCCTTGGTCTTTAGATTATATACTCTGGTTCATGCAAAAGGAAGTGAGAAGCAGTGAGTGGCAGTGGGAGGTCATCGCAGCGTCACTGAGCCTGGGAGAGGCCATGGGTCATGGAAAGGCAGAGTCTCATATCCTGCTCAGAGACTGGATATTTATGATGAGGCAAAAGTAACATAGTAGTGATGCTGGAAAAACATAATAAGCAAAATTATTACTCAATATGTAAGAGGAGAGAACTAAAAGTGAGACATTACAATAGTTCAGATTCATGGATTATCTCCCCCAAAGATCTTGTAAGTATATAAAATTCTACATACTAAATTTTGGGGTCTCACAGAGCCTCCGCCTCTCAAAGCCCTTCTCATAAAAGGCAGATTCCTCTTAGGTTATACTGGCGTTCAACTGGAAACCAGAATATTTTAACATTAAACATAGCAGTACTATGATTATGTTCATGTTGTAATGAAGGTCTAATATATCTTAAAACACGCAAAGAAGTATTCAATTTTATAGACCTGGAAAACTACCTGGAGAAAACAAAATTAAAACAACAAAGAGCACATTCTGCTTTTTTCACTGAAGCAAATATGTATAGTACATTGGTAGAAACCATTCTATTAACCAAATCATGTCTTAATTGGCCAAGTTAATTGGGAAAATTGGTAAAGTATAAAGCCAGATGTGCTTCCTTTTAATTAACTGTGTGGCATATTTCCCTCAAGCTTTTTTGAGACTAACATACCATTATTTATGAACACTATAGTATTGTTGCTTGACAATAATAACCCTAATGTAATACAAAGTTTCATAATCATGTTCTAGATAAAATGTTCAGTTTAGTTTTTTGCTTTTGTTTTTGTTTTTTTTTTTTTTACCATACCTAATTCTGGAAAACATTTAAACACATAAATGATATTGTTCCCTAATCATGATTTTCCCCCAAAAGAGGTACCATATAGCACTCAATGTACATATTTAAATGTTCTATACCATTCATTACTGCAGAGGATGTCCATGATACAAAAACCTAACAGTCTTAACCAGGAGACTTGACACTCAATTTCATAATAGTTAAGAATCATTGCAGTTCAGTTTTAGAGTCAGTATCCATATGTTTCAATGTTTCAAACTGTTAAAGAACAGTCTGGTTAAGATGAAGAGCTTGGGGTCTAGAGCTAGACTACTTGAGTTCAAATTCTTGCTCTGCCATTCAACTAGCTGTGTGATAACAATTATATTATAAAAGTAACATCTAGGGGCTGCTGGGTGGCTCAGTCGGTTAAGCATCTGATTTAGGCTCAGGTCATGATGTCATGGTTCATGAGTTCAAACCCCATATTGGGCTCTGTGTGGACAGCTCAGAGCCTGGAAGTCTTTGGATTCTGTGTCTCCCTCTCTCTCTGCCCTCCCCCATTCACACTCATCTATCTCAAAAATAAATAAACATTAAAAAAAATTTTAATTAAAAAATTTTAAGTAACATCTAATTTTAAGTTTCTCATATTTCAGACAGGATCCATTCACTAACTTGCTGTGTGAATTAACTGCATAGCTTAGGTTAGCCACACATTTAAACAGATGCATCTTACAATTTTCTTGTTTGTTTATATCTTGAGAATTAATCACAAATAATGTTAATGAAGTACTTCAAGTTTTAAAGTAAGTGGACAAAAACCCAAAGCAAGAGTATCTTTATCTTTAACCATACAAATCAATGCTGTGTTTATTTACTAATAACTTAAGCACAGTTTGGCATTACCCTAACAAGGTAATCATGAGTTGCTGAGACTCATACGACTATTAGGAATGCAAGAGTAATTGATTTAATTATATGTCACCACAAGATGGAGTGAGAATTCTCCAAAACACACACACACACACACACACACACACACACACACACACTCCTGTCTGAGGACTACAGCTCTGACTTATTCCATTCTGCCATCTAGTGGTGATAGAATCAGGTATTACTCTCTATTGGATCAGTCTTCTATACAAGAATAAAACAAAAATAAGCAGTTTGATAAGAACTAAAAAATTAACTGAACAAAAAGATTAAGCACAGAAAGGAAAGTGGTAACACTGTTTGGTATAATAACAAGGAGAAGTATGTCGGAGAAAGTTAAGGAGAGAATGTTAGAGTGGAGTCCAAAACTAGAAACACAAGTTTAAAACATAAAATCTATTTTAAAACTAAAATATCGATTTTAAAACCTAAGTTTCTTCCTTATAACTACTTATAGTACAAAAAAATTCTAAATTTGGCCCCACCTATTTCTTAAAAAACATAAGTAGTTGGATTTAACTATTTTAACGTTGCCTTTTTACTTATAAAATTGAAAAGGAAGCATCTAAAGTCTCTAGGGACTTACATAAATTTTGGGTAGGGCTGTTTAGATTTATAGTCAATAATGTTTTTCTTTTCATTGAATAATAATGCTTTTATTTGCTTGAGTTTTAAATTTAAAATTTAAGGAGTAAATTTTTTAAATTTTTTACCAAAAAAATATACATACCATGTTAAACATACAGAAACAAAAATTAGAAAGCAAAAGGTTAATGTTCTTGATAAGTATAAAAGCTCTATAAATCAATCAGAAAAAGATAATCATGAAAGACATAAAGGATATGATCAAGCCATCTACAAATAATATAGTTAATAAACAATAAAAACTACCGCTCATTAATATAATGACATTAAAATAGTGTTTTTATTTCTCAATTTATCAAAGAGAAAGATTTATAATAACCAGTGTTGGTGAGGATGCAGGAAAGCAGATCTGTTGGTTCAGTATAAACTGTGCAACCATTCTAGAGTGTGTTAGAATGGGAACACATTTCTACTTAGAATTTCAACTCCTACGAATTTATGCTAGCAATACAGGTGTCCCCTGACATCCGAGTAAAGCATTCTTAAGAAACCTTTCATAAATCGAAATGGCGTAAAGAGCAGTATCCCTCACTTTCTTCAAGTTCTTGTTACACCACTTTACTTTTACAAAAGACCTACCTTAGTCTCTGTTTTTGAGAACTGAAAGAAATCCAAAGAGGATTTTCACTTTTACGAGAAAAGCCATTACCATACTAAGATAGGTCTTTCATAAGAGTGAAGTGGCATAATGTGAATGTCCCTGCAAGTCCAATTTGATATATACACAAAGATTTATCGGTAGGAATATTATTAAATTGTTGTTTGTAACAGCTCAAACCTGGCCACATGCTATAGTTCAACAACAGGAGATTAGCTAAATATAAACTATGATGCAATGTGAAGTACCTGCTGCAATATTACATAACTTGTAAAAGTCATAGTGTAAAAATATTAATGACATCAGGAAATGCTCACCTCTAATATGTGAAAAAAGGTCATAACACTATATGTATAGCATGATGCCAATTTTGGTTTTTTCTTTTTTTAAAAAGGTACTTTATTTTCTTCTTTGTGCTTTTCTAAACTTTCCAGTTACATGTATTACTTTTATAATAAAAATAATATAAAATTTCTAATTTATTACACATCACAAAACTCTTGATTACTATTTTCATATAAAATATACAATTCTCCAATCAAATTTACATTTGCATATGGTGAGTGGAAATAATCTTAAATACATGTTTCATATGTATGTGTTCAGCACAAAAAGGATATCAAGAAAACTTTTTAGATTATTTCAAGAGATCCCCTTAAAGCTAATAAGCATGGTTTGGAAACTTCTCAGTGAAAAGCCAGAACTACATATCCACTTAAGAAAACATTTAGAAATTTATTACTCTAATCCTTTAGTTGTTTTGCATCCTCTTTCCAACATCTCTAAGTAAATTTATTTTCTGGATATTCAAATTTGACTATTTCTTAAAATTAACACATCAAAATAACCCCCAAATATTGTATACAAAACTGCAGATTATCATTTATGCATGGGTGAAACTAATGAACTAATGAAAATCTCATTTACTGATGAATAGCCCATTTATCCAAAGATTGTATGTTTTTCAATGTTGTCATCCTATAAAAACATCAAAAAGAAAATAATAATTTAGTGTATTAAACTGGCTGCTCTGCCAAGAAAATATATGTGGTAAATAAATTGGATATACGTTTATAACTGAAATTTCATTCACAAAATAGAGTGGTTTTCTACTAGCAGAATTTGAATATTTTTGCTTTTCAACTATATCTAAACAAAATAATTAAAAATCAATTCAAATAATTTAGAATAAGCGCTTTATTTTTTTTTAATCCCACAAAACTGAAACTATCATTTACATCAGTTGCAAGAGCAATAAAAATTAGAAATAAATTTGCTATAACTCTTGAAAACATGAGCACAAAACAAAACTAAAAGAAACAGGAAAAACTACTCCTTTTAAATTGAAGATAATTTGACTTCTTGTGACATACCCACCTGCAGATGTACAAATAGCAGATGCATTCAAAACAGTGTGAGATTTAATTGATTTAGGACAATATTCCAACCAATCCCAACCCAGTTTTCAATTACTTGTGCAGGCTTATACAGAGTCACAGAAAGCAAATCACTTCTAATATGTAACCAGCTGATGCCAATTCAGAACACTCCACACCAGCACAACAATAACTATGGAAATCATGAGGTATGACTAGGGAGAAAAAAGCAAACTCAGCATCCAAAGTGCACATACTTCATACTCCAATTTAACTGCAATATAGTTCTACTTTAGTAAAAAAAGAAAAAAAAAGTTTCCTTAAACTATACATCAACAAGAAAAGCAAATGTATCATTTCATATTCTTTTTCTGAATTTAAAAAATATATACGTAATCTGCCTTTGTTTTTGATAAGTTCAAATATGAATTGATAACGGGGTGATCGGATTCTTTAGGAAAGCTCTATAGAAGAGATGAATACAACATACTGTATCTTCTTTAAGAAGTATGAGCTGAAATGTTAGGCATTCCTTGTATTGTTTTTGTATATATTTAAGGAATGCTGTTCTTGTAAACAATTGCTTTGAAAAAGAAATACTGGGACCAAAATACATTAATAGAGGATCTCTGTAAAAGGTCACCAAAACTATCCTTGCTCATGACATCAGGGAAAATGTTTTCAGAATTTATCTTGCTAGAAAAAAATGCTACCACTTTTCCTCTTTTTTCTTTTTTGTGATGATCACAATTAAACATCAGAAGATTTTTCCCAAATAAATACTGATGCAAATGTTGATTTCAAGGGCAAACAACTTTCATAACAGTCTATTTCTCAGGCATTTCACCATCTGTTGAAACTGAGGCAGCACTTTTCTGGTGTGAATTGTCACTGGACTCCTGTGAAGTATTCCTTCTGGGAGAGTTTATTGGGACCTAAAGCTGATTAGCAGATGTAGGCTTAGCAGCATTTGGTAGCTTTGTAGAGGAATTAGATGGAAGTCTATGACGACTACTGTCCTCACCAGAAGTAGATGAATGTCTTTTTCTTCCAAATTCCTCACTAATAGGGGGCTGCAAATTATGAAAGACAACATAGTGACAATTTTACTATTTTTCCTCCCTTCAAAATGTAAGGCCAGGCTTTTTCAAGAAAGAAGGAAACTACGTTGGCACTTCAGTAGATGTTACTAGCATAACAAAAACTTAACAGCAATTTAAGGTATTACATTTCTTCCTCAACTAAATCAGCCTACTAGTATTTGTTCATTCTTTCACTCAACATGTGTTTATTAAGATTCTCATATGTTTTGGGGCTTGAACTACATTGCAGAGCATAAATATAAAGCTAGGTTCCCTGCCTCGAAGAAAATGTTTCAAAGAGACTTTTTTTGTGCTTTATTCAACCTCTGTCAACTCCAGTCCCTTTCAACCCTAAACACCTATCCCAGGCTTGTTTGAATGATAATGTTTAACAGATAAATGAAAGCAGCAGTGGGGGAAAGAGACACCAAGTTAAATAATCTTTAGCAAGTTTGAAAGTCTATCTAGGGTTTCTAGAATAAGGAGACCGGAAAGCATTATTGATGTATTAATTTTAAACATTTTCAAACATAAATATCCATAAAGCTCCCAAGTCCCCTCAGACTGCAAGCAAGGAGAGGGTAGGCAGTGAAAACATATTCTGCACTAAAAAAAAAAAAAAAAAAAAAAAAAAAAAAAAAGTCAGCTTTTAAGGCCTTTCCAATTACAAAGATTTGGGAACCCACCACCAGACTAATATTTTCATTTGTAGACAAGTTAAGACCATAACCTCCTCTCCAGTCTTCCATTGTATTTAAAAGCGGAAGCCTGAATTCTTAGTTCCTGTTCAGATAGGGCAAAAGTCACTATTACAGAGCAAGGATGTCTTTGTGAAAGAACTGGCTAGGCTGCTCTAGAAACACTTTAATTCCAGAGACAAGCACATCTATTAATTCCATCGCTAGGCCATCAAACCTATTTACACAAAATATAAGACAAACAAATTACAATACTAAGCAGAGATGGACCTAGCATTCCTTCCACCTCTCTCTTTTCTGTTTTTTTGATTTTTCTGTCCTTATTTCTCTTTTTCCTCCTTTTATCTTATTTTCATCCCATTCTTTCTTTGTAATGCTTTCCTTGTCAAATCGTTTAAAGTTTATTCTCCTGTCTCTACATATGTATATAATATTCTTGTCCTACCTTTATTGTGTGGGGAAACCTAAATACATGTTACATTAGCACATTTTAGGAAACTATAGGATGAAGGTACATAGAAAGTGAAAAATTTTCAAAGTGGTGTGAGAAATTAGTAACATATCCACATAAAAGCTACTAAATCTATAAAATGTTTAATTATAGGGGCTTATCAAAATTAAAGTGAACTGACAATTGGACTGTGGTTATGTAAGATGTTAATATTTAGGAAATCTGGGTAAACAGAGTATATGAGAATTCTCTGTACTATTTTTGCACCTGTTTTAAAGTTTGATTTCAGGGCGCCTGGGTGGCGCAGTCGGTTAAGCGTCCGACTTCAGCCAGGTCACGATCTCGGGGTCGGTGAGTTCGAGCCCCGCCTCAGGCTCTGGGCTGATGGCTCAGAGCCTGGAGCCTGTTTCCGATTCTGTGTCTCCCTCTCTCTCTGCCCCTCCCCCGTTCATGCTCTGTCTCTCTCTGTCCCAAAAATAAATAAAAACGTTGAAAAAAAAATTAAAAAAAAAATAAAGTTTGATTTCAAAACTAGAACATTAAAATTGTGAAATAAAAAGTTAAAAAAATAAAAATTATAAAATCAAAGTTAAGAAAGTCACTGATAGCTCAAAATCTAAAGGTAATAAAAAGACTACAGAAGATCGGGGTGCCTGGGTGGCTTGGTCGGTGAAGCGTCTGACTTCGGCTCACGTCATGATCTCACGGTCCATGAGTTCGAGCCCCGTGTCGGGCTCTGTGCTGAGAGCTTGGAGCCTGTTTCAGATTCTGTGTCTCCCTCTCTCTCTGCCCCTCCCCTGTTCATGCTCTGTCTCTGTCTCAAAAATAAATAAACGTTAAAAAAAAAAAAAAAAGACTACAGAAGAAAGGACTTAAAACTTACATCAATGCGGAAGTCTTCTAACCTCTTAAAGCTACAGAGGTATTCCTGAAGTTTTGGGTCAATAGACGGCGTCTTAGATTCAGAATATTTTAGATAAGCCCAAAACTTTTCTAATCCATACAGCTGACCTAGTAACAAAGAAAAGTATACACATTAAATTATATAGAATTTTAAAAATGATTCATATTAAACATGATCCTACCAGCAATTAATCATTTACCTTCCAGTAAACACTTTATCTAGTTCTTGAGAATAAGATGTTGTAATAATAATGGCAGCTAACATTTAGTAAGAATCCACTATGTAACAGGTATTATTTAAATGGTTTTTATTTATTAAACTAATTTGAACCACATACAACCCTGTAATATAGGTACTTATGTATATTACTGATAAGTAAACTGAGGCTAACAAAGTTAAGTAACTTAACCAAGGTCACACAGCTACTAAGTAGGGGAAATGGGATTCGGACCTATGCATTTGGCCCAAAGTCAGCACCATTACCCACTGTGCTAATCTATCTTTTGAAGCCTACCTGCTGATGTTACAAAGAATTTTCAAGTAATGGAACATCAGTGAGTATTATTTTCACGTTTTGTCAAGGAAAAAAATGGCAAAATACTACTTCATAAAGGAAACACATGGGTATGGTTATTTTCTAACACATCATAGGAATGGCCTTCTTACTATATGGTGCTCCATCCATCCTTCATCAAGAACCATAATAGTGGCCTGAAGGTCTTAAATGGCCTACTCTGAAAAAAAAGAGTTATGAACTCTCCCTATTTATTGACTCAGGTTTACAATTTCTAAATAGAATAAGATTATTGGGATGTTTTGTTTTACCAGATTCGTAGTCTTTTTTAGTTTCTTCTTGGAAATCCTTAAAAATTTCTTGTCTGAATTTTTTTTCTAGTCCATAACTATAAAACCTGAACAGACATTCTAATCCATACCTGCGGAAAGGAAATAAATGGTTTACGATAAAAATTTTGCTATGACAATGTGAAGATTTCATACTTAGCAGCACTGATACATGGAAACATGACACAAATAACCCCAAGCCAAAAAACAGAAGAGCTTAAATGTATGTAAATTTTAGTATGCAGGGTTTTGTTTGTTTTTAGCTGAAATGGTTAATTAGTAATTCATGGATGGCTTTGCTATTTTTGTTCACTCAGCCATAGCACCTCATGGAACTATAATGGGAACCTGCAGAATGATAGGCAGCCTGTGGACAACCAGAGTTGTCTTCCTTTGGACAGAGGATCTCTCCCTGGTATTTCTGAAGAAATGTCCAAAAGATTCAGCGGCATTAAGAATGTTTTAGATTTTTCCCAAACCAAGGTTTATAATGGTATGTTTGTGTGTGGTTTTAAATACTCTTGAACATAATCTTTACTCAAGAGAGATAAAGACTATACTCTGTGCCCTAGACCCTATGTGTGGTTGACCTATTCAACTATAAATGACAAACCTAATTAAATGGCTCCTAATAGATCTTCCCTACTTTAGCTATAAAGTACATCTCATAAAAGATATTTTGCTAAAACAACTGTAATCACTACATAAAATCAGAAAGCAAATTTCCTTGTTTTCTTCTAAAGCTACCTAGAGAACCCAAGACAAATTTTGGACAGTGGATCAGCAAACTACATGGGCTCAATCTTTAATTTAATTAATGGTGATGAGCAGAACCCATGACAGTGAACACAGTCTTCAGAACAGCAGTAAAAGGACCATGTCTAGCTTACTCAACTAAAACAAGTCGCAATTAATAGATTCCTAGTTAGAATCCTTAAGTCATGCTGGGTGCCTTAGTGAATAAATACTACATACAATTTCTTCATTACCTGTAAAATAATTTTGCCTGGCTTTTATTCACATGAAGGGGGGTGTGTGTGTGTGTGTGTGTGTGTGTCTTTTGCAACTACCTTATTTACAAGATGGAAAGCGATGGTCTGCCCAGAAGAATAAATAGGTTTCTTGGCAAGCTACCAAGAGAAATGTAGGACTACCAACTACCCCCACACACTGACCTGAGCCCCTTGTTTTGGTAGCCATAAGTGATACTATTCTTTGAGCTTATATGACTGAAGGCTAAGGGGACTAAGGACTAAAGAATCACCAGCTCAGAAATGACAAACATGCCTTGACACTCCTCTTATGTGCTATTATACTGGTATTAGCTTATATACTTTAAATATAAATATAAATATAAATATAAATATAAATATAAATATAAAGCATTGATATCTCAACCTTGGCTATATATAAGAATCATCTGGAGAGCTTTTAAAAATACTGATGCCAAGGCTTTGCTCCAAACCAATGAAATCCGAATCTCTGGCAGTGAAGCCTATGTCTCTGTCTTTTCTTCTCTTCTTCTTTTTTTTTTCATTCTTTCTTGAAAGCAGAATTGAGAATGTTTTGGGTTTTATCAAGTAAATGACATTCTAGAAGAATGTTAGAATTCTTAGAGGTTATTGGTAAAGGCCAATAGACTACTACAATATTTGGATTTTTAGTCTTAATTTTTAGCAAACCAATTCCAAAGACCAAAAGTATGACATTACTTTTTTTTTTTCAAAAGTATAACATTAATCACAATCCAACTATGCAGCATAACTGCTGAAGTGAAGACATGGGGCAAATGGCCAGCCTCTCAGTTGCCATTTATTCACTTACCCCTCATTGTGAGAAAGCTTAGATGAGTGGAAAATATAAAGGATGAGAAGCAGAAAGAACTATATTTGAATTCTGGGCCTGTAATTACATCCCTGAAAATGGGGGATAACAATATCATACTTTTCAAGAATAGATGACACAAATATTTATAAAGTACTTAGACCAGAGATGGCACATTGAAGATAATAAAGGTTATTTCTCTCCTTCCTTCTTAAAACTATCCTACTGTTGAATTTAGTCAATGGATAGATTCAGTACTAATCTTTCTAATAACAGTAACAATTTATTGAGCACTTACTGTGTATCAGGGAACATGTTCTGTTTTATCTTCACAATAACCCTTTGAAGGTATCTACCACAATTTCCCCTACTTTATAAAGAAGCTGAAGCTTATTGTGATTAATGATTTGCCAATCCACAGTGAATTAATAGGCTGGGATTCAAATTTGGCCCTGATTTCAAAGCCTTCAGATGCTTAACAATAACTGTGCTACATACTTCCTAAGGAACAGCTAATCCAGGTTAGTCATGAACATTGCAGAAACAGACCCAAAATTATGTGTTAAAAACCACTAGAAACATACAGACTGATATAGGAACACAGAAAAAGAATTCCCAACCTAAACTTGGATAGGCATGGGCATATCAGAAAGTTATTAGAAAGTCCTGAAGAACAAACAGAAATTGTTTGCAGAAACAGCAAAAGACACTGAGAGTAATAATAACAGTGACTTTCAAACTCTTTTATTTTAGAGAGACACAGCATGAGTGGGGGAGGGGGATAGAGGGAGAAGAGAGAAAGGGAGAATCTTGAGCTCAATCCCAAGACCTTGGGATCATGACCTAAGCTGAAATCAGGAGTTGGATGCTCAACCAAGTGAGCCACCCAGGTGCCCCTCAAACTTTTCTAAATCTAATAGTAAGAAAAATATTTTATCTGGTGACACAATACTCATATATACATGTATACATAAAAGCATATATAAGCTTTGCAAACAATTCTAAATTTGCATGTATATATAAATTATAAAAAATTTTAACCTATGTTCAGTGCAGTCTGACATTTTTCAAACTACTAAACTGATTTCACAACCCACTAATGAGTAGCAAACCATAGTTTGAATAATATCAAAATGTTTTGTTGTCAATATATTTGAATAACACCAAAATCAAAAATGGCAAGTTTTTCCTTTTGTGCTAAACCTGGTAAATTGGCAGTAGCTATTAAAACTGTGATAAGAAAGACCAAAAATCTGAATTCAGGAACATTATTAAACAGTTTTGGGGTTGATTAGAGAGGTCAGGAATAGAAAAGAGAGAAATAGAGGTACAGATAAATATTCTGGATGAAAATTAAAGTCTATTTTTTCTACAAGTCAGGGTAAATGCAATTTTTTTTCCCGAAAAATTTATTTTTTGTTTTCCTCTCAAAGATCACAATATCTGGTTAACAATATATTCTTATTTAAGATTTACAAGTAGAATCCATTTTTAGAACGGCAAATTTAAGTAAATACTGAGTGTAAAATTATCTTTTTTTCTTCTTTCCATTTCTTCCTTTCTTCCCCTTTCCAGGAATAAATTGCTTGCATAAGTCTACTTCATGTTCTTTCTGACCCTTTCAGTTTGGTCCCAACTCTGTCCTATAGGAACTCTCAAAACTTATCCTGAACACTTCTCAAGGAAGCAAGGTCTAGCCTGGATGAAAAGAATGAGTTAGCAATGCAGAGGGAGGAAGAACAGAATAACCAGAGGTAAGAATATGTATAGCTATCTAGATGCAATAACTTGGGTCATTCAGAGAACATGTTCAGTAATATTGTTGCCTAGAGGACCAGAGCACTAGTAGGAAAAAATGAGATTTGATAGATGAGTGTGGACATATCATGAGAGGCCTTATTTTTTCTTGGCTCAAGGCATCTTAACAACTAATTTGGCTCTAAGTATTTGTCAGTTTGGGGATGTAAGTGCACATGCAAGGGAAGTCTCTAACGGCTCTTTCAAATTTCATTTGGAATGTGTGCCAACCCCTAAGATGGTTCCAAATGATCCTACCTCCTGGTATTCTCAATCTTGGGTAATCTTCTCCTACCAGGGATGGTACCAAGGTTGGTCTGTGTGAATAATACAACATGGCAAAAATGATGGTATGTCACTTTCAAACATAGGTTATACAAGACATCAAGTCTTCGTTTTAGAAGTTCTTCACCTTTCTTAGATCATTTGCTCTGAAGTCATGTCATTAAATGCTGAGTAGTAGGCCTATGTGGTGAAGAACTGAAGCTTCAGCCATGTGAATAAGCTTGAAGAGGATCTTTCAGCCTGAGTCAAGTCTTTAGAGACTGCAGCCGGGTCTAACACTTTGACTGCACATGAGACATCTGAGTCAGAACCACCCAACTAAGCTGTTCTAGAGTCTTGACCCTTAGAAACTGTAAACTAAGAAATGTTTGGTGTTTTAATTTTTTGAGTTTTGGACTAATTTGCTGTGCAGCAATAGGAAACATACAGCCTCTCCCCAGTTATGTTGTTCTACTTTCCCAGTTCAAAACTGGGCACTTTACCCTTTAAATTATTTTATTGAAAACTCCCTTCAACTGTAAAATGTGAGAAAATATTTGACCTGTAATTTTCTTTTGCATCTTCCCAAGCAAGTTGTCTAAATTCCTCATACATTTTTTTATTGAAGTGATCTCTGAGGAAAAAGGACCAGAAACGAAAGAGGGTATTCATTTCTTGGGACTGGCCAATTCCCAAGCGTTTTCTCTCTGGAAAAAGATAAAATAATAAAACTTTTTTTTGTTAAAGATGCTTATTAAGTCAAAACAGCAGACATTTTATATAACTTAAAATAAGGAAAACTAAAACATATTAATCTTTAAAATGTATTTGGCTTTCTTCTAACTAAGGGACAAATATTAATCTGTTTTCTGACTCACTGTTCAAATTTAAGCATTTGTCAATAGTAACAAGAATATACTAAACTTCATTTCCTAATGTATATAAGCTACAAAATACATGATAAAAATATGTATAAACACATTTACTTAAGGTAATTATAACAAAAGAATATCTTAACCTGATATTAAATGTCACACTTTTTAATATTATATTTTAATTTTAAATACAGCTATTTTAAGGACAAGCATCTTACCACTTAGGCATCTTCGACGATACTTGTGGTACACTTGTTGGGTAAAGCCATTTTCCTTCAAAAGTTCATGAGAAGGGTGCTGGAACTTTGGGAATGAATGAGGAGTACATCCATAACTTCCTACTAGTGGTGCACCTTCTGAAGGCGAAGCATTTGAACTGCTGTTTGAGAAGGGGGAAAAAAAGCCTTCAAACTGAAATATCAAGAACCAAGTGTTTAAACCAATTTGTACTATTTGTTTGTTGTTGGGTCTGAACAGTGGAAAAGACATTAGTCCCTAAAACTAAACTAAGACATAAAGATAAATATTTGAATCGCTATTTATGTTCAACACAGGTATATGCAGAAGTTGATAAAGAACATGGTTATAAATTTTCAAACTAAAGCAGTAAGTAGAACCACATGACTAAAAGACTCGCTTATTCCTATTCCAGATCCATTATTTACTTCAGTTTCTTGTGGTACTAGAGAAAATCTCAATTTTCATGAGCAATTAGGTAAATGATATAAATTGGATAAGTGGAAATGAGGAATAAAATCTGGCACAAAGGTAATAATTTTATGAATCCAAAGACATACCTACAATTCTGTACATCAATTCTACTTCTGAAATCTCACCTAAGTCTATTTTTTTTTTCCTTTTCATCTGCACTCCATTATTCAAATACAGGTTTTCTTCCTCTTTCACTCGAACTAACTGGTCTCCCTCATCTATCCCATCACCAAATGTTCTTTCCTGTGTTTTGCTTTATTTATTATTTTTCTTTCTTTCTAAGACACTGATCTAAATCAGTGGTTTTCAACGTGTAGACTGAGGATGTTTGAAGAGCTTCCCAAGAACTCTTCAGAAAGTCTGCAACTCAAAACCATTTTCACAATAACACCAAGGTATTATTTGCCCTTTTCACTGTGTTCACATTTGTACTGATAGTACAAAAGTAATGGTGCATAAAATTGCTAATGCAAATTGAGGCAGAGGCACCAAACTTTCCATACTAGTGATAGTGATTGCAAATTTTAAAAAGTACCACTTTCAACTTAAGGTGTCTTTGATGAAGCAAAATAAATAAATAAATAAATAAATAAATAAATAAATAACTTTATGAAATCTCAACCCTTATTGTATGGGACGAAATCTTTAGTTTTGCAAAATGAAATAGTTCTGGAAATGTTTCACAACAATATGAACATACTTAACAGTACCGAACTATACACTTAAAAAGTTAAAGTGGTAAATATTTTGTTATGTGATTTTTAATCACAATTTTCAAAAATGGGATGGAAGCATAAAGTACTTTTGCAGCATTATCAAAGTACAGTGGCTATTTTTATGGACTGAATGTCGAATTCCTAGCCCCTAATAAGATGGTAGTAGAAGGTAATTAAGACATGAGGGTAGAGTTGATGAGTGGGATAAGTGCCCTTATAAAAAGAAACATAGGGGGCGCCTGGGTGGCTCAGTCGGTTAAGCATCTGACTTTGGCTCAGGTCATGATCTTGCGGTTCATGGGTTCAAGCCCCGCGTTGAGCTCTGGGCTGATAGCTCGGAGCCTGGAGCCTGGAGCCTGCTTTGGATTCTGTGTCTCCCTCTCTCTCTCTCTGCCCCTCCTCCACTAGTGCTCTGTCTCTGTCTCTCTTTCTCTTTCAAAAATAAATATTGAAAAAAGAAAGAAACGTGGGATAGCTGCTTCCTCTCTCTCTGTTTGCCATGTCAGGATACAAGAAGATAGCCATCTACAAAGTAGGCCCTCAGCAGATACCAGACCCATTGGTACCCTGATCCTGGAACTGTGAGAAATAGATGTTTAAGTCCATGGCATGTTTGTTATAGCAGCTCAAACTAAAACAGTTGTCTTAAATCAAAGCACTTGTTTCATAAAGTTGGGAGACGACCCAGCTGATTTTTCTTGCAACAACATTTTTAATTAGAAAACGACAAACAAATTATGAATATTCAGACTTCATTTTGTGTCAGACGTTTCCTTGAAAATGAACAAAATGTCAAGGAAAACTTTGAGTTCTTATGCAAATATTAGAATTTTGGAAACCTTGTATTTGTCACTGTAAGCCTGATTGTTTCCACTAATACTTAAAAACTTTCCTAATAAAATCAGTGGTGATTTTCTTAGGAGTGTGTGTGAGCATGTCTGTGTGTATGGTAAAATACACATACTATTTATAATTTTAGCCATTCTTAAGCACACTTACTTTTCATCAAAATTAGATATTCACAATGTTACATAACATCACCACTATCTATACCTAAAACTTCTTTATCATCCCCAACAAAAACTCTATTAAACAATAACTAGCCCTTTCCTCCTCCATTTAGCCCCCAGTCACCTGTATTCTAATTTCTCTATTTAAACTGGACTATTCTGGGTACTTTATACAAGTGGGATCATACTATCTTTACCCTTCTGAGTCTGCCTTATTTCAATAAGCATGTTTTCAAGGTCCATCGATGTTGTTGTTACATAAATTAAAATTTCATTCTTTTATATGGTTGAATAATATTCCATTGTATGTATATACCATATTGTGTTTATGCAGACATCTGTCAATGGACACTTGAATTGTTTTTATCTTTGGATATTATGAATAATATTTCTATAAATATGTACATAAAAGGGTTTGTTCAACTCCCTGTTTTCAATTCTTTTGGATATATACCTAACAGTATAACAGCTGGGTCATATGGTAATTCTGTGTTTTAACATTTTGAGAAAATGCCAAACTGTTTTCCATAGTGGCTGCAGCATTTGATATTTCCACAAGCAATGCACAAGGGTTCCAGTTTCTACACACCCTCACAAACAATTATTTTCAGCTAAAAAAAGTGTATATACCTGTGTTAGACAGCTCAGGCTGTCATAACAAAACACCACAGACTGGATGGCTTAAACAACAGAAATTTATGTTGGTAGAGGAGGGACAAAGGAAGCCACTCCATACTGCTTACACAGAGTTTTATTCAGGGCAACTTTACTGTCAGGGGGATTGGGTGGACAATCTCACCACTATGCGGCTATTTTCCATGAAGTCCAGACCTTAATCCATAGAATCTATAGAATGGGGGGGATCACTGACGTGAGAACAAAGGGTAATTATCCAAAGTAGCACCATCTGTGTGAAAGAAGGAACTCTACTAGTTATCTAAAGTGGCGCAATCTATACACCAGAGGGATAATCAGAATAAGCTTTCCCTCATTCCAGCTAGGACATACAGTAACCTCCACTATGCCTGGAACGCATAAGCCCAAGGGAGATCATTGCACAGAGAAGAACAAGAAGGAAGGCCAAAGATGGAGACAGTATTGTGAGCACTCCTACAAAGTCTCAGATCAAAGTGCCAGTAGCATTGGTTTCTGATGAGGTCTCTCTTCCAAGCTTACTGAGAGCTACCTTCTCAATTTGTCTTCATGTGGCTTTTCCTCTCTGTATGTGTAGAATGATATGCATATGTCCTCTTCTTATAAGAATACCAGTCCTATTCATTCAGATGGCCAACTGACACATGAAAAAATGCTCAACATCACTCATCATCAGTGAAATACAAATCAAAACCACAACGAAATACCACCTCACACCTTTCAGAATGGCTAACATTAACAACTCAGGCAACAACAGATGTTGGCGAGGATATGGAGGAAAAGGATCTCTTTTGCACTCCTGGTGGGAATGTAAACTGGTGCAGCCACTCTGGTTCCTCAAAAAATTAAAAATAGAACTACCCTACAACCCAGCAATTGCACTACTAGGCATTTATCCAAGGGATACAGGTATGCTATCTCGAAGGGGCACATGCACCCCAATGTTTATAGCAGCACTATCAACAATTGCCAAAGTATGGAAAGAGCCCAAATGTCTATCGATGGATGAACAAAGAAGATGTGAGATATATATATATATGTATATATATATATATATATATATATATATATATACACATACACATATATATATACACACACACACACACATATATATATATATATACACACACATACATACAATGGAGTATTACTTGGCAATCAAAAAGAATGAAATCTTGCCATTTGCAACCACATGGATGGAATTAGAGGGTATTATGCTACGCAAAATTACTCAGTCAGAGAAAGACAAACATCATATGACTTCACTCATATGAGGACTTTAAGATACAAAAAAGATGAACATAAGGGAAGGGAAGCAAAAATAATATAAAAACAGGGAGGGGGACAAAAGATAAGAAACTTTTTTTTTTTAATTTTTTTTTTCAACGTTTATTTATTTTTGAGACAGAGAGAGACAGAGCATGAATGGGGGAGGGGCAGAGAGAGAGGGAGACACAGAATCAGAAACAGGCTCCAGGCTCTGAGCCATCAGCCCAGAGCCGGACGCGGGGCTCGAACTCACGGACCGCGAGTTCTTGACCTGGCTGAAGTCGGACGCTTAACCGACTGCGCCACCCAGGCGCCCCAAGAAACTCTTAAATATGGAGAACAAACAGGGTTACTGGAGAGGTTGTGCAGAGGGGGGGATGGGCTAAATGGGTAAGGGGCATTAAGAAATCTCCTGATATCATTGTTTCACTATATTATAACTAAGTTGAAAGTAAATTTAAAATAATAAATTAAATTAAAAAATAAAAAATAAATAAAATAAAATAAAAGCTGAATAGGAAAAAAATACATAAATCGTTAAAAAATGTTAAAAAATACCAGTCCTATTAAATTGGGGCCCCATCTTTGTGACTTCATTTAACTTCAATGGTCCCCTTAAAGGCTGCAATATCTCTAAATATAGTCACACTGGGGGTTAGGACTTCATACAATTTTTTTTTTCTAAAATTTTTTAGTGTTTATGCTATTTTTGAGAGAGAGAGAGAGAGAGAGAGAGAGAGAGAGACAGAGTACAAGCAGGGGAGGGAGAGAGAGAGAGGTAGACACAGGATCCAAAGCAGGCTCCTGGCTCTGGGCTGTCAGCACAGAGCCCAACGCAGGGCCTGAACCCAGGAACCGTGAGATCATGACCTGAGCCAAAGTTGGCACCCAACATACTGAGCCACCAATGTGCTCTGAGACTTCATATAATTTTAAGTAGATACCACAGTACCATCCTAATGGGTATGAAGAGGTATCTCATTGTGGTTTTTGATTTGCATTTCTCTAACGACTAATGATGTTGAACATCTCATGGGCTTACTGGCCAATTTGTATATCTTCTTTGAAGAAATGTCTATTCAAATCCTTTGCCCATTTTTGAATTGGGTTTTTTTTAGTTGTCAAGTTTTTAGAGTTCTTTATATATTCTAAATATTAATCCCTAATCAGATATCTGATTTGCAAATATTTTCTCCTATTGAGTAGGCTATCATTTGACTCTGGTAGTAACTTTTGATACATAAAAGTTCTTAATTATGATGAAGTATGGTAATTTTTTTCTTTTCTCACCTCTGCTTTTGGTGTCATACTCAAGAAACCACTGTCAAATCGAGGGCATGAAAATTTTTCCTTATGCTTTCTTCTAAAAATTTTACAGTTTTACCTCTTACGTTTAGGTCTTTAACACACTTTGAGTTAATTTTTTTGTATGCAGTATAAGGTCTGGATCATCCTTTTACATGTTGGATATTCAGTTTTCCTAGTACCATTTGTTAAAAAGATGGTCCTTTTCTCTACTGAACATTCCTAGCACCCTTGCTGAAAATAAGCTGATTGTATACATGAAGGTTTATTTCTAGGTTCTCTACTGATTCCATCGGTCCATTTGCCTGTCCTTAGGCCAGGAAGCTTTACAGTTACAGGAAGCTTTCAAAGTTATGAGGTGTTAGTCTTCGAATTTTATTCTTCCATTTTCAAATTGTTTTAGCTTTTCAGGACTCCTTGCAATTTCATGTGAATTTGAGAATAAGGTTTTCCATTTCTGTGGAAAAGGCTGTCAGACACACAGACCAATGCAATAGAATAGAAATTGATATTCTTCAACAAAACAGGAAAGAATATCCAATGGAAAAAAGACAGACTCTTCAACAAATGGTGTTAGGAGAACTGAACAGCTACATGCAGAAGAATTAAACTGGATCACTTTCTTACACTATACATAAAAATACATTCAAAATGGATGAAAGATCTCAATGTGAGACAAAACCATCAAATTCCTAGAGGAGAATAAAGGCAGTAACTTCTTTGACATTGGCCATAGAAACCTCTTACTAGATACATCTCCTGAGGCAAGGGATATGAAATTAAAAAGATACTATTGGGACTTCATTAGGATAAAAAGCTTCTATACTGTGAAGGAAACAATCAATAAAAAAAGGCAACCTTTGGGATGGGAGAAGATATTTGCAAATGACATATCTGATAAAGGGTTAGTATCAAAAATATATAAAGAACTTATCAAACTCAACACCCAAAAAATAAATAATCCAGTTAAAAAATGGGCAACTCCTGAAATCAATCAATAAACTCCTACAATCAATCCACCAATCAAGCAATCAATAAAAATGGGCAGAAGCCATGAATAGACACTTTTCCAAAGAAGACATACAGATGGCTAACAGATATATCACTCATCATCAGGGAAATACAAATCAAAACTACAAGGAGGTATCATCTCACATCTGTCAGAATGGCTAAAATTAACAACACAGGAAACAACAGATGTTGGGAGAGGTTGTGGGGAAAGGGGAACTCTCTTACACTATTGGTGGGAATGCAAACTGGTGCAGCCACTCTAGAAAACAGTATGGAGGTCCCTCAAAAAGTTAAGAATAGAATTACCCTATGATACAGCAATTGCACTACTAGGTATTTACCCAAAGGATACAAAAATGCTGATTCAAAGTGATACATGCACCCTGATGTTTACAGCAGCATTATCAACAAGAGCCAAATTATAGATAGAGACCAAATGTCCATCAACTGATGAATGGGTAAAGAAAATGTGGTGTGTGTGTGTGTGTGTGTGTATGTATATATATATATATATATATATATATATATATATATATGTATATATATATGATGCAGTATTATTCAGCCATAAAGAAGAAGGTCCTTAACTTACAAGGGTAGACACACAAGGTTAGCAGCAGACCTGTCCACTGAAACTTGGCATGCCAGAAGGGAGTGGCAGGATATATTCATTGTGCTGAATGGGAAAAATATGCAGCCAAGAATTCTTTATCTAGCAAGGCTGTCATTCAGAATAGATGGACAGATAAAGAGTTTCCCAGACAAACAAAAACTAAAGGAGTTTGTGACTACTAGACCAGCCCTGCAAGAAATTTTACGGGAGACTATTTGAATGGAGAGGAAAAAAAAAATACTAAAGCAACAAAGACTAGAAAGGACGAGAGAACATCACTAGAAGCACCAATTCTATAAGTAACACAATGGCAATAAATTCATATCTTTCAATAATTACTGAGTGTAAATGGACTAAATGCTCCAATCAAAAGACATAGGGTATTAGAATGGATACAAAAAATAAGACCCAGCTATATGTTGCCTACAAAAGACTCATTTTAGTCATTAAGACACCTACAGATTTAAAGTCAGGGAATGGAGAACCACTGGTTATGCTAATAGATGTTAAAAGAAGGCCAGAGTAGCCATACTTATATCAGAAAAAACTAGATTTTAAAACAAAGACAGTAACAAGAGATGAAGAAGGACATTATATTATATTTAAGGGCTCTATCCATCAAGAAAATATAACAATTGTAAAAATGTATGCTCCCATTTGGAGACATCCAAATATATAAATCAATTAATAGAAAACATAACGAAACTGAATGATAATAATACCATTAATAGTAAGGGACTTTAACACCCCACTTACAACAATGGACATATCATCTAGGCAGAAAATCAACAAGGAAAAAATGGCTTTGAATGACACACTGGACCACATGGACTAAACAGATATATTCAGAACACTTCATCCTAAAGCAGCAGAATACACATTCTTCTTGAATGCACATGGGACATCCTCCAGAACAGATCACATACTGGGTCACAAATCAGCTCTCAACAGGTAGAAAAAGATCAAGATCATACCATAGATATTTTCAGATCACAACATTATGAAACTTGAAATCACAAGAAAAATTTGGAAAGTCCTCAAATACATGGAGGTTAAAGAACATCTTACTAAAGAATGAATGGGGTAAACCAGGAAATTAAGGAAGAAATTAAAAATACACGACGCAAATGAAAATGAAAACATGACAGTCCAAACTCTTTGGGATGCAGCAAAGACAGTCCTAAGAGGAAAGTATATTGTAATTCAGGCCTATTTCAAGAAGCAAGAAAAATCTCAAATACACAACCTAACCTTACACCTAAAGGAGCTAAAAAAGGAACAGCAAATAAAGCCTAAAGTCAGCAGAAGGGAAATAAAAAAAAATACATAACAGATAAATAAAACTAAGAGCTGGTTCTTTGAAAGAATAAACAAAATTTATGAACCTCTAGCCAGATTTACCAAAAAGAAAAGAGAAAGGAACCAAACAGATAAAATCACAAATGAAAAAGGGGAGATCAGAACCAACACCACAGAAATGTAAACAATTATGAGAATATTATGAAAAACTATATGCCAACAAACTGGGCAATCTGGAGGAAATGGACAAGTTTCTAGAAACATACAAACTACAAAAACTGAAACAGGAAGAAATAGAAAATTTGAACAGACCCATAATCAACAAAGAAATTGAATTAGTAATAAAAAACTTCCTAACAAACAAAAGCCAGGGCCAGATGGCTTTCCAAGGAAATTCTCACCAGATATTTAAAGAACAGTTAATATCTCTTCTTCTCAAACTGTTACAAAAAATAGAAATGGAAGGAAAGCTTCTGAACTCATTCTATGAAGCCAGCATTTCCTTGATTCCAAAACCAAAGACCTCACTAAAAAGGAGAAATACAGACCAATATCCCTGATGAACATGCATGAAAAAATTCTCAACAAGATAGGAGCAAATCAAATTCAACAGTACATTAAAAGAATTATTCACCATGATAGTGGGATTTATTCCTGGGCTGCAAGTGCAGTTCAATATTCACAAATCAATCAACATGATACATCACATTAATAAAAGAAAGGATAAGAACCATATGATCCTCTCAATAAATGCAGAAAAAGCATTTGACAAAGGATAGCATCTATTCTTGATAAAAACCCTCAACAAAGTAGGGATAGAGGGAACATACCACAAAATCATAAAGGCCATTATGAAAGACCCACAGCTAATATCCTCCTCAATGGGAAAAAACTGAAAACTTTTCCTCTATAGTCAGAAACAAGACAGGGATGTCCACTCTCACCATTGTTAAATTTAACATAGTACTGGAAGTCTTAGCCTCAGCAATCAGACAAGAAAAAGAAATAAAGCCTCCAAATGGCAAAGAAGAAGTCAAACTTTCACTATTTGCAGATGACATGACACTCTATGTAGAAAACCTGAAAGACTCCAAAATATTGCTGAAACTAATACACGAATTCAGTAAAGTCACAGGATATAAAATCAATGTGCAGAAATCTGTTGCATTTCTATACACCAATAATGAAGCAACAAGAACCTAGAATTCAATCAAAATTTATGAGACAGACACAACAAGAAAATCAAACAGAATGAGACTTACAGATTACTGCTGGCATGATCACACAATGAACTTTAAAATAACTATGATTAGGGACACCTGGGTAGCTCAGTCAGTTAAGCATCAACTTAGACACAGGTCATGACTTCATGGTTGGTGAGTTTGAGCCCCACTTTGGGTTCTCTGCTGTCAGCGCAGAGCCCACTTCAGATCCTTTTTCTTCCTCTCTCTCTGCCCCTCCCCCCACTCATGCACGCTCTCTCTCTCTCACTCAAAATAAACACTTAAAAAAATAATAACTATGATTAGATTAATATGTTGAAGGATTTCATGGAAAAGGAAAACATGTATGATAGAATTTCAGCAAGAAAACTATTATTACGATATCAAATGGTAACGTAAAATATACGAAGCACAATATCAGAAACAGAATTCCCATAATGAGTTTATCCAGAGACTGGACACAGCTGAAGAAAGGATTAGTAAACTTGAACACAGGTCAATCAAAATTATCCAACATGAATTATAAAGAGAAAAAGAGTAGAATAAAAGATCAGATCAACTAAGAGCTGTGAGACACTAGTAAATGGTCTAATGTACATGTAATTGGAATCCCAGAAGGGGAACAAACAACAAGAACACAAGGCAAAAAATATTTGAAGAGCTAAGAGATGAAAATTTTCCTAACCAAACAAAAGACAACAAACAATAAATGCACTATTTCAGAGAACCACAAGGAGGATAAATACTTTGTATTTCACACACATTTATATACATATATCCACATCCATACCTAGATCCATCAAAGAATTTTATACTCATAAGAGTATCTTTCAAAATAGAAAAAAAAAACTTTTCCTAATAATCAAAAGTTGACAGAATTCATTGCTCATAGACCTGTACAACAAGAAATGTTTAAGAAATGAAGAGAATTACAAAGGGTAAAAATGCGAGCAAATATTTCAAAAATTTCTCATGTTACTTGTTTAAAAGATACTGCCTAAAGAAAAGCAATAACAAGGCATAACAAAGGATGAGAGGAAATGGAACTTTATGGTACTGAGATTCTTATGCTATACATGTAGTGGTATGATATTATTTGAAAGTAGACTATGTTACAATGTATATTATGAACTACAGATGACCAGTAAAAAATAAGAGATATAAGTAAAAAGCTAATGGTAGAGATAAAATAGAATTATTGTTAAAACTCAACTGATCCAAAAGATAGAAGGAAAAAGAACAGATGAGACAAATAGAATATAAGATGGTAGATTTAAATCTAACCACATCCATAATTACATTAATGTAGATGATCTAAAGATATGAATGCTCATAGCAGGTGAGGCTACAGTGTAGGAGGCAGGGAGTGCAGGAAGTATAAGGGAACTCTTAGTATCTTCTAGTCAATTTTTGCTGTGAACCTAAAACTACTCTAAAAAATAGGTCAGTTGAAAAAATTTCACACTCATTATTGTAAATATTTGTCTGTCAATCCCTGAATTAAGCTCCAGAAAGGTAGGGACTGTATTTATCTTGTTCCCTGCTGTATACTCAGTGCCTAGAAAAATGCCCAACACATTGTTAAGTCCCTGCTTTCCTGATACATTTTATTTGTGGGAGAAGGTCGAGTGGTGCCTGGGAATGAATAAATCAATATATAGATGAATTATTAATAACAAAAGATATAATGTAATAAAAATGGACTGTAAGAAACACATTCCTAACTAAATCTTCCATTAAATGTTCTAACTAAACTAAATGTTATTGATTAAACATCTTTCAACATTATCTGTTGATCTCTAAATATACTGCTCCAATAAAAAAAATACCCTGGAAAAAAAAAAACCCTCAAAATTGCTGAAAACACAAAAATAACCCTAAGTACACAATAGGAGTGCAAAAAACACATATACATTTTATCTTTTAAGGACAATACATCTAATGAGAACAAAATGTAGAAGTACCAACTAAATATCACTGGAAAGACAAAGGTGGATATTTTCAGATTATGAGAAAGGTATTTTCAGATTTTCTTTGAATGAAACTATTTAATCCTTTCTTTCTAGTAACCAGTCAAAACAAGTTTTCCTAAAGCTAAGTTTTCATTTAGCAATTCATTCAGATAATTATTCTGAAAACATCTATTTAAACACAAAATGGGTGTACAAGAAACACAAAGCACTTAGCAGTAAATCACCTCTGCATCCACACTACAGGACAAAACATGTCTTATTATGTTGTACAACTGGCACTATAAAAGGTTTACTCTGTTATCTCTTTTGAAGTCTTTTTAAATAGTCTTTTTAATAGTCTTTTTAAAAAATTAAAGCTAAAAGAAAAACCACTTACTACTAACAATCAGCTAATCTATTTCCTTCAAAAAGGAAAAATTTCAAAATAATAGTGTGTTTTATTTCCATATTCTTAATATAGTTTGAGTAGATAGGTTAGCATATTAATTCACTAAGAACCTACTATGCCACTGAGAATCTGGAATCTTTCATAAACCTAAATATTTGTTTATCTAGGAGTATACATTTATGGAAACCAGTTTAAATGGAAAAAAAGTAACTGTCCTACTCAATTTTTCCTTACCGTACTTACTGGAAAATTACCCCACTTAATTCCCCCTCCTTTAGCTTCTTTTTAAAAACTATTTTCATTGTTCTCTAATTTGCTAACATATTAACTTTTATATATTCCAAAGGTCTAATTAGTAACTGTTTTCATAAACTTAAAATAAAAAACAAAGCAATGTTTGACAAATATAGTACCTGACAGAGGATGTTCTTGGTCCATGATCTCTGGAATCCATTACCCAACCAACATGACACTCTAGAGGGGGATTTGTACTATGCCTTGTTTTTCTCTTTCTTGGACTCTAAAGAAAAAGAAGTCAAACATTGCAATGATTTGAGTAGTGTGAACTTCACAAGTAAATTAAAACCCTCTGAGTATAAACTAGCTCAAACATTTGCATACTGTGGATGACACATTATGAAATCACATGAAGTCACAAAACTCAAACATCTCACATACAAGTTACAAAACTTAAAAGGTCTTTTGCCTGGTTTCAACACAAGGATTAAAGGAAATACAACTTAGTATGATTCTTCATTATACCTTCTGATCAACTTTAATTACACCACCAAATTGGAAAGAAGTTATTCCTCAACCTGAGAAAACTTCAATCACTATGGTGAAATATCATTTTTAAATGAATTTTTACAATCTAAATCATATATTTTAAAAAATGTGATAGAAACTAAAACATCTCATTTTGTAATGTTAAAGGATACAAAATGCAGGCTTTATATTCCTGGTTGTTTTGTGTACCTTTACATCAATAGCTTTTGGTTCTTTAACAACAGGATAAAATCTTGGTGTTTTGTTTGGATCTTGTAACCTGGGTGTTCGAGGTGTTTTAGGTGACCTTGCAGGATAAACTCTAGGAGATTCTGGAACTGCTGTGGGCAATGAAAGGGCCACTGTTGTTGAAGATATTTCTGAAACATCAAACAGCTTCTGAGCTAATTCATCACTCAAATCTGCAAAATAAGATTTTTAAGAAAATATTTTACTTGAGAGCAAGGGTAATTCTGAAATTTTCTACTCTCAAAAGATTTTTTCCTCAGAAACATTTCAAATATATAAGAATAAAAAATAAACACTTGTCTGTACATCACCTAGCCTTACCAAGTTTTAATTTTGCTATATCTGTTTGACTTTTTAAAAAAAAATTTTTTTTACCAACGTTTATTTATTTTTGGGACAGAGAGAGACAGAGCATGAACGGGCGAGGGGCAGAGAGAGAGGGAGACACAGAATCGGAAACAGGCTCCAGGCTCTGAGCCATCAGCCCAGAGCCCGACGCGGGGCTCTAACTCACGGACCGCGAGATCGTGACCTGGCTGAAGTCGGACGCTTAACCGACTGCGCCACCCAGGCGCCCCTGTTTGACTTTTTTTAAAAAGAAAAGTAAGCAGAAGCCCACTGTATAACCTTCCCCAATCCCATTTTGCTTTTCCTCATCAGAGACAACCAGGCTCTCGAATTTGGTACTTTTATCTATAATTATATACATATATGTAATACCATTATTTGCATAATTAGCTTTACATAAGTGACATCATACTGTATGTATCATTTTGCAAGTTTTTGCAGTCATATCTTGTTTGACAATTGATTATTGAAGTTCTACTCATATAGCTTTGGTTTATTCATTTTCACTGCAGAATATTATGCTGTTATACAAATATAACAAAACTTATACATTCTCCTGAAGATGCACATTTATGTTGTTTCCAGATTTTTGGTATAATCAACGATGCTACAGTGAACATTGTTAAATATTTCTCTCTGTATAGGTGTGAGCATGTCTCTAGGGTTTATATGTGAAAGAGAAATGTTGACTAAAATGGCACATGCATCTTTATTTTGAGAGAGAGAGAGATGGAAGGAGGGAGAGAGGAAGAGAGAGAGAAAGAGAGAGAGAGAAAGGGAGGGAAGGACAGAGAAAGAGAGAGGGACAGACAGAATCCCAAGCAGGCTCCATGCCATCAGCATGGAGCCCAAGGTGGGGCTCAATCTCATGAACTGTGAGATCATGACCTGAGCCAAAATCAAGAGTAGGAGGCTTAGGGGCACTTGTACCCCAATGTTTATAACAGCACTTTCAACAATAGCCAAATTGTGGAAAGAGCCTAAATGTCCACCAACTGATGAATTGATAAATTGTGGTTTATATACTCAATGGAATACTACTTGGTAATGAGAAAGAATGAAATATGGCCTTTTGTAGCAATGTGGATGGAACTGGAGAGTGTTATGCTAAGTGAAATAAGTCATACAGAGAAAGACAGATACCATATGTTTTCACTCTTATGTGGATCCTGAGAAACTTAACAGAAGACCATGGGGGAGGGGAAGGGAAAAAAAAAGGGAGGGAGCCAAACCATAAGAAACTTAAAAACTGAGAATAAACTGAGGGGTGATTGGGGGTGGAGGAAGGGGAAAGTGGGTGATGGGCACCTGTTGGGATGAGCACTGGGTGTTGTACGGAATCCAATTTGACAATAAATTTCATATTAAGAAAAAAAAAAGACTAGGAGGCTTAACTGACTAAGTCACCCAGGCTTCCTGGCACATGCATCTTCTGATTTACTACATACTGATTGCCAAAGTGCTTTCTATAATGGTTTCACCAATTTATTCTCCCACCAGTAGCATGAAAAAGTCTCAGAAATTTAATATACTCGTCAAGACTGGTTTCGTTTAGACGTTTAAATATTTTTCCATCTCATGATATTTGAATGGTTTTTGTATTTGGGGTTTTTTGTATGTGTGTGTGTGTGTGTGTGTGTGTGTGTGTGTGTGTGTGTGTGTTTAATTTCAAGTTTTTATTTAAAATCTAGTTAGTTAACATATATGGTAATATTGGTTACAGATGTAGAATTTAGTGATTCACTTCCATATAACATCCAGTGCTCATCACAAGATTTACTCCTTAATATTCCATCATGCATTTAGCCCATCCCCCACCCACCTCCTTCCATCAACCCTTAGTTTGTTCTCTATAGTTAAGAGTTTCTTATGGTTTGCTTCCCTATTTTTTCCCTCTTCCTCTGTTTATTACTGGTGAGGTTGAGCATATTTTCATATATATAGTCATCATTCACATTTCCCCTATCATGAGTTTACTACCATATCCTCAGACCATATTTCTATTGGGTTGTTTTACTTATTAATTAGTTTGTGGAAATATTATGGTAAGATACTAATAGTAAGCAAGTAGAATGTAGACTCTGTTTCTGTATGGTTTTTCTTCAGACTTACCAACTTCTTTTGATTCATACAATGGATTTTTGTGTATCATTCAACAAATATTACCAAGTACCTGCTATATGCCAAGCACTATTCTAGAAACAAGGTTGTAAACTCAAAAGTGAACTTAACCACTCTATTACCTAATTTCCCCATTTCTTCTCCCAATCTGTTATCAGAATGATATAATGATATAATAATGATATTTGGCGGGTGGGGGGGGTGCAAATTAGGTCATTTCATGTCTCTACTTAAAATCCTCAGTGTTTCCCTTTTGCCTCTGGGAGAAGTCTAGTCTCTTTATCATGGCATATGAGACTTGACTGATTTTGACTTATCTATTGTCTTTCTCCACTTCAATTTTAGTGCCCCAGATAGGAACCTACTTGTTTCTATTTTCTTGCTTCTTACCTTTTCATATGCTTTTTCCTCTGTCTGAAAGTCCCTTTCCCTTATCTTTTTACACCAAATTGAATGCATATCCTTCTTTTAATACCCAGAACAGATGTTACTTTCCCTAGGAATCTAAAGCACTTTTTTTTGGTGCCACCTTTACATTTCATCCATTTATTGTTCGATTTATTAAATTAAAATTTATTTTCTTATATATTATCTGATCAGATGCTAAGAACGAGTCCCAGTGCATTCCTAAAAGCAAGGTCCATAATCTAATATTTGTATACCAGTGCCTAAAACAGTGCTAGGAAAAAAATATATACCCAGCAAATGACCAATAAATTTAACTGAATTGTGTTAATACAGATTTTCCTTAGACCAAAAAGATAATGCAATCTCAAGGATAAAACTATGATTATACACTGAAAAATATGTTAAATCCAGCACCTCTGTAAAAGAAATATTTAAAATTTTTTTTTCAACGTTTTTTTAATTTATTTTTGGGACAGAGAGAGACAGAGCATGAACGGGGGAGGGGCAGAGAGAGAGGGAGACACAGAATCGGAAACAGGCTCCAGGCTCCGAGCCATCAGCCCAGAGCCTGACGCGGGGCTCTAACTCACGGACTGCGAGATCGTGACCTGGCTGAAGTCGGACGCTTAACCAACGGCGCCACCCAGGCGCCCCTAAGAAATATTTTAAAAAGATCTAGGAACATTAACAGTAAGCTTCCTAGCATCCAGATTATGGTCTCCAAATTCCATTTCCATTTCTCACTGATCTGGTCCTCTACAAGGAATAGAGTCTGTAGCATAAAGTATAATATAAGCCTGGGAAATCTTGAGTCAGAAAGCAATGAAATTAAGAAAGAAAAAAAAAACTAGAATAGGTCATAAGGACACAGTAGCAAATTTCAGTGGCCCCACCAGTCAAAAATGAAGTACTCTGACCACTAAAAACAATGATTGAAACTGACTAAACATTTCAAATAAATAAGCTCTACAAGTTCAAAATGGTGCCTTAACATTTAATCACGTTTGCAGGTTGCTAGGGCACCAAACTCATTATTCTAAAAACTAACCAAATGCAAAGAAAGAAACAAACATTTATCCTTTCTTTCCTGGAAAAATTGAATTTCAAAGTATTCAAAGAGTTGATAAAAGAATATTCTTCTTTATAGAATTCTAGGTATGGAACACAGGAATGAGAGAACTAGATAACTATTTGTAACTCTAATGAAATATAGGATGTAGGGAATATTCATCAATGACTCTTAAAACCATTTTGTAAAATGTTGAAGGGAGATTCAGCACCAAAGACATGATCCCTGAAAGGAAGAACTGATAAGCTAGACATCACTGAAATGAAAAAAACATCTGCCCTCCAAATGACACTGTCAAGATAATGAGAAGACAAGTCAAAGATCAGAAGAAAATATTTGCAAAAGACACATCTGATAAAGGACCGTTATCCAAAGTATATAAAGAACTCCTAAAACTCAAAAATAAGAAAACAAACAAACCAATTAAAAAATATGAACGGATACATTAATGAAGATATATACGGCAAATAAGCACAGGTAAAGATATTACACATCATGTCATCAGGGAAATGTAAATAGAAATCAAATACCATGACAACCCATGAGAATGGCCAAAGTCCAGAACACTGGCAACACCAAATGCTAGCAAGGATATGTAGCAACAGGATCTCTCATTCATTGGTGGTGGGAATACAAAATGATACAGACACTCTGGAAGACAGTTTGGCAGCTTCATACAAAAGTAAACATATTCTTCCCATATGATCTAGCAATCACTCTCCTTGGTATATACTCAAAGGAACTGAAAATTTATGTCCACACAAAAACTTGCACATGGATGTTTATTGTAGCTTTACTCATAATTGCCAAAACTTGAAACCAATGAAGATGTCCTTCAGTAGATGAAGGGATAAACTATGGTATATCCAGATAATGGAATATTATGCAGTGCTAAAAACATATGAGCTATCAAGTCAAGAAAAGACATGGAGGAAATTTAAATGCATATTATTAAGTGAGAGAAGCCAATGTGAAAAGCCTATATCCTATAGGATTCCAACTATTCAAAATTCGAAACAGGAAAACTATGGAGACAGTTGAAAGATCAATGGTCACCAGAGGTTGGAGATACGGTGGGGGAAGCGTGAATAAGTAAAACACAGAGGATTTTTACTCTGTAGGATACTATAGTGATGGATACATGTCATTATACGTGTGTTAAAACCCACAGAACGTACAAGACCAAGAATGAAACCTAATGTAACGGGTAATTACGATGTGTTGGTGTAGGTACAATTGTAACAAAGGTACCACTCTGATGTGGTATGTTGCTGTGAGGAAGCAGCATCCTTCCCCAGACTGGCAATGGTTATGTAAGCTGGGGACAGGGAGTAAATGAGAAATCTCTGTATCTTACTCTTAATGTTACTGTGACCCTAAAAGTGTTCTAAAAAAAAGTCTTTAGAAAAAAATGTTCAAGAGAAACTTTATGATGAATGGACAAGGCCAATAACATCTAAACCCAATAATCAATCACAGCAGCAGTAAAAGACAGCCTAAAAGACAATATGATGTAATTGGAAGTAAATGGCTCCTCTAAGAAACAGTCTTGTCACCACAGAGATAAAAATGCGAATATACTAAATCTTCTACATCTAAATGCTAGTTCATAAGGAATAGAAACAATAAGGAATGTACTGACTGATACCAAGACATAATCAGGTAAATCTGGATTATAAGAAATCTTATGACAAATTAACCAGTTTCTTCAACAAGTCTTTGGTATGGAAAAACAAGAGAAGAGGAATGCTTATAGATTAAGAGAAACTTGGGGCGCCTGGGTGGCTCAGTCGGTTAAGCCTCCGACTTTGACTCAGGTCATGATCTCGCAGTCTGTGAGTTCGAGCCCTGCATCAGGCTCTGTGCTGACAGCTCAGAGCCTGGAGCCTGCTTTGGATTCTGTGTCTCCCCCTCTCTCTGCCCCTCCCCTGCTCATGCTCTGTCTCTGTCAATAATAAATAAACTTTAAAAAAAAAAAGATTAAGAGTAACTTAATTGTCCTATCGCTCAAATGCAATTATGTACTTTTTTTGGTCCTGATTCAAACAACCAGTTTGAAAAAGATATATATCAGATATCAGGGAAAACCAAACACAAACTGTGTAGCAGATGATATTAAAGAATTACTGCCAGTTTATGTGAAATAATGGTATCATGAAAATTTATATATATACATATATATATGTTTGTGATGTAGAATAGCGTATTTACAGAAGATATTAATTTGAATGAAATGAGATTCAATATGAAATGCCAGAAACAGATGGGGAACATACAGATGAGAAAGGAATGTCAAACTATTAACAATTGTTGAAATTAGGCAGGATAATTACACAGGGATTCATTAAACAGCTCTATTTTTTATTTTATCTGAACATTTCCATATTAAAAATTAAGTTTCGTTTCAGTTTTATGTTTATTTTATTCCAAATTTAATTACATGTAAATTTTACCCACCAATAAGAGTAGATATATCAATTTTGTGAAGACAAAGATGAATATTTTGTTATCTCAAAAGAACCATTTTATAAAATTTTTATAGCAGATACCAATTTATAATATTTTGAGATAAAATTATCAAAATATGGTTAAGATAACTACAAGTACATAAAATATTTATAGTGGATATAAAAATTTTATTACTAGAAATATAACTAATTACAGAATAAGAATATATTAAAGTTGGCTTTTTATCAACTACAAGCCTAGGATGCTATATGAATATCATCTGGATATTTAACTTCTTAATCAAAATAATGGGACATCCTTGTACAAGAATGTTCAAAGTAGCATTTTTCATCACAGCAATATCTGGAAAAAATAAAAACATCAACTGTCGAATGGATAAGCAAAATGTAGTAAGTCCATACTATAAAATATGACTTAACAATAAAAAGAAACAAAGTACCAATATAAGCAACAACATGGGTTAACCTCAAATATATTGTATTAGTTGAAAAAGCCAGACACATGACTATATGTCATATAGTTCAATTTATATGAAATTTCTAGGAAGTACAAAAACATACAGATAAAAAGCAGATCACTGGTTACCTCAGACTGAAGTTGAGTGTTGAAACTGACTGCAAATGATCATGAGGGAACTTTCTAGTGTGATGGAACTGTTCTAAAACTGAATTGTGGTGCTACTGTGTAACTATACAAAGTCATCTGAACTCATGAAATAATACACAAATGGGTTAATTTTATGCTATACAAAAGACAAGGCTATCTGCTCTTCAGGGAACCCCAACTGTGACTGTCTGTCACACAACTTCTGCTAAAAGTTTATCAAAGAAGACCGAAAACACAAAAGAGTAGGCTGAAGTCCTCTTCAGGGAGGAGGACTTCAGGGAGGACTAGGGAGAGAGGGCACAGGTGAGTAAGGAGCAGAGAGGGAGAGAGAATCCCACAAGGGGCAGAGAGAGAAAAGAGAGGAGGGGGGAGGGAGAGAGAGAGAGAGAGAGAGAAGCAGGGCTCATCCGAAGTGGGGCTCATGTTCACCCAAAATGGGGCTTGAGCTCACCCGAAGTGGGGCTTGTGCTCACAGGATGTGGGATTTGAACTCACGAATTGTGAGGTCATGACCTGAGACAATGTGAGATATTTAACTGACTGAGCCACCCAGGCGCCCAAGAAAGTATTTCTGACAGAAGGAAATGACCTAAGAAGGAAACCTGGAACATCACAGAAGAAGAGCAAAGAGAACGGTAAGAATCTTGATACATATATTCTTTCAAATTCTATAAAACATACTTGATAGTTAAAAGTAAAAAATATATAACTTTGATGCGGTTTTCAATGAGTGAAGATAATAATGTGACTATAGCACAAAGAAACCCATTGAAAACAATGCGGATGGAACTAGAGGGTATTATGCTAAGTGAAATTAGAGAAAGACAAATATCATATGACTTCACTCATATGTGGAATTTAAAATGAAAAACAGATGAACATAAGAGAAGGGAAGCAAAACTAATATAAAAACAGGGAGGGGGACAAAACATAAGAGACTCTCAAATACAGAGAACTGAGGGTTTTTGGAGGGGTTTTGAGTGGGGGGATGGGCTAAATGGGCAAGGGGCATTAAGGAGGACACTTGTTGGAATGAACACTGGGTGTTATAGGGGATGAATCACTGGAATCTACTCCTGAAATCATTATTGCTGCTAACTAACCTGGATGTAAATTAAAAAAAAAAAATGCTAGTCAGTATATCTTGAAGTTTAAAAGAAATAATTTATGTCAACCAAAAAACATGGTGGGTAGGGCAGTAATGTTAATTGAAAAATGTTTTCTAAAGCACTGGAATCAGCAAACAACAGAATTATAGTCAAAGAGTTTAGAAAAATGTCTAGATCATATATCAACTGATCCAATCCAGTAAGGAAACCATCTATAATTCTAGATTTTAGATAGATGAATTAGAAAGCCATAATGCTTTCCTCCAAAATGTGTCTTGGTGTTATCGGTGGAACAGGTGATGGGGATTAAACAGTACACTTATCATGATGAGAACTGAGGAATGCATAGAATTGCTGAATCACTATATTGTACAATTGAAACTAATAGAACACTGTATGTTAACATACCAGAAGTAAAATTTAAACTTAAAAAAAAAGGTGGGGGGGGTGAATTCCTCTTTCCCCCTCTTTTTCTTCTATTCAGGCCCTCAATGGATGGATAATGCTTACTCACATTGGAGAAGGCAATTTACTTTACTAAGCCAATTCAAATACTAATCTCATCCAGAAATAGCACCTCACTGATAAACCCAGAAATATTTAACCAAATATTTGGGCATCCTCTGATCCAACTGACACATAAAATAACATCACAAAGGATAATACACAAAAATCAATCATATTTCTATATAATAGCAATAAACAATTGGAATGTTAAGATTGTAAAGCACCATTTACAATAGGACTAAACCATAAAATACTTAAGGATATGGCTAACAAAATATGCACGAAATACACCCAAAACCACAAAACAGTGAAGAACAAAAAATACTTAAGTGGAGAAGCATACCATATTCATGGATTAGAAGATTCAATATTGTTAAAACATTAGCTCTTCTCAGACTAATCTGTAGATTCAATGCGGTTCCAATCAAAATACCAGCAGCAATTTTTTACAGAAACCAGTAAGCTATCTCCATAATTTATATGAAAAAGCAAAGAAACTAGACTACCCAAAACAATTTCTTAAAAAGTTGTAAGACATATACTGATTTTAAGAGTACAGTTATCAAGTTGTGCTGGTGGCAAAGATATAAGCGTAGGGATAAGATGAACAGAAGACAGACTCCCAAATTAGATCTATATACATATAGTTAATTAGCTTTTGACAAAAATGAAAAGGCAATTCAATAGAGAAAGAATAGATTTTCCAACAAATGGTGCTGAAATTGTTTGGTATCCATATCCATACTTACATCATACGCCAAAAAGAAAAAAAAATCAAAAGTCAAAATTGAATAGACATCTGAATTATATAAAAACTAAAAATATAAAGCTTCAAACATAAAAATCTTGTGACTTTAGACAAATTTAGACAAAGATTTCTTACACAGACACCAAAAGCACATTCATATAATTAAAAAAATGAAAAACTGCGCATCATTAAAAATAAGAACAACTGCTTTTCAAAAGGCACTCCTAAAAAAATGAAAAGATAAGCCCCAAATTGGGAGATGTGTGCAAATTACATATGTACTTGTAAAAAGGGACTTGGATCCACACTAGAGAATTCCCAAAGCTCTATAAGAAAACAACTGAATGTACAGTCCAATAAAAAATTAAAAACATAAATTAAAAAATAAAAAAGCAACTCAAGAAACATCAAAAAATTTGAGTACATACTTCACATATATACTGATGGCAAATTAGTACATGAAAAGATGCTCAACACTGTTAGTCACAGTAAGATACTACTACATATCTATAGGAATGACAAATTAAAACAACAACAACAACAACAACAAATTAACAATACCAAGTGCAAATGAGGATGTGGAGCAACTGGAACCATCATGGATTGTTGGTAGGAGTACAAAATGACACAGCCATTTTGGAAAACAGGCATTTCTTAAACATACACTTACCATAAGACCCAGCAATCCTACTCCTAAGTATTTACCCAGGTGAAATGAAAACTTACATTCACATAAAATTTGTAAGCAAATATGGATATCAGCTTTATTCATAATCACCAAAAATTAAAAAACAACCTATGTGTCCTTCAACTAACTGCTTACATCCAATGAAACAGAATACTACTTACGAATAAAAAGGAACAGCACACAAAAATATGAATTTCAACTGCATTATGCTAAATGAAAGACACCAGACTCAAAAGGCTATATTCTATATGATTTTATTTATATATATTCTGGTAAAAGCTCAAATCTAGGGGTAGAAACTAGAAAATAGGCTGCCAAAAAAGCTAGGCATGGGGTTGACTACAAAGAGGCATGGGAGAATCTGTGGAGTGTAATGGAATTGTGCTTCAAGTAGGTGGCATCTACTTAACTGTGTACACCTGTCAAAATTCCCAAAACTGTACATACAAAGTGTGAAACTTGCTGAATATAAATTATACTTAATTTGTTAAAAAGGAAATAAAAAAGATAACTCTGGAACCTTGTAAGGTGGTCAGAATGAAAGAAGGGTGGCAGGATAGGAGCTATTAAAATTAACCAATGGGAATATGATGGTAGTTTTTACCAGGTGACAGAAGTAGAGAAGGTGAAAAGTGGTTAGGTTCTGCATATATTTTAAGGGGTAATGGATATAATCTGCCAATGAATATGATACAGAGGTTTAATAAGAAAAATCAAGGATGACACCAAGATTTTTTTTTTTTTACCTGTACCACTACAAAATGGAGTTAATATTTTTACCAAGATGTGGAAATCTGGGAAAAGTCCTTGGAAAAGGGTTGAAAATTCAGACCTGGGTAGGATTTTGGACATATGAAATTTGACATGTTTATAAAATATCCAAGTGAAACTCTTGACTACACAGTTGGATATTTATATGGACTATAGGATAGAGGTCTTATCTATACATACAAATTTGACACTCATTAGTATAACTGATGCTATTTAAAACCATGGGACTAAAACTGAGGAGTCATTGAGAATAAGAAAGAAATGTGAAGACTGAGCCCTAAATAACCCAAAGCTTGGGAAAATGGGGAAGAACTAGCAAAAAGACTCCATGAAGTGGAAAAAAAGCTAAGTAAATAGTACCAAGGAAGAAGAATGTGTTTCAAGACAGAACATAATTGATCCAATGTTGATGTTAGGTAAGATGAGGATTGATTTGATTCCTCTTTAACATGGAGAGATCTGGAGGCACTATCAAAAGCTGATTTAGTGTATGAGGAGCAGAAGGCTGTTTAGATCAGGTATACGGGATAAACAGGAAGATAATTATTGAAGACAGTAAAAACAAACACCTTTCTTATACCTTAAATTCTATTTTATAGTGGCAATAGCAGGTCTTTTATTAATATCATTATTTTACAGCATTTCCCACCCTTTAAACCTTTCCAGCTTTCCATATACTCTACTCAGGATAAAGCTGAATTTTCTTTAAATCCATCCATAATTATTTTTCTTTAAAAAAATTTTTCCCCAATATTTATTTATGAGACAGAGAAAGAGAGAGAGAGACAGAGAGAGAGAGAGAGAGAGAGAGAGAGAAACCGAGTGTGAGTGGGGGAGGGGCAGACAGCGAGGGAGACACAGAATCCAGAGCAGGCTCCAGGCTCTGAGCTGTGAGCACAGAGCCCGATGCAGGGCTCGAACCCACGAACCGCGAGATCATGACCTGAGCTGAAGTCGGATGCTCAACCGACTGAGCCACCCGGGTGCCCTATAATTATTTTTCAAACTGAAAGTTAATCTATTCAACTTTTTTTTTAAATCATAGCAATATTGGATTGATTCTATCTTCTTAATTTTGGCTAAATTTTATTTTTTGTTCCTATTCTTTAAAACTGGAAGTTATGGCACATAAAGATCAGTGAATGTATATATAAATTTTAAAACAGAGATAATTTATAAACTGAGAACAAGAAATTAAGTATGGAAAAATTCTAGCTTTCCAAGAACACTGTATTCAAAAAAACCTTTGTGTAAATATCTGAGATTTAAAGTGTTTACTCACTTATAACCTAGGAAGGCAGAGTTTTAAAGAAACAAGAGTTGATACCCACACACCCACCAACCAGATCAACACATACTCCAGATGTAGGCAAGCCTATGTGCAGACATTCCAAATGGGATTCTCCCCTTCTCTCAGGAGTAAACCACTATAATAAATTTTTGTATTAACAATTCCTCTTGCTATTCATAGATTCTTTGTGCTATGCATGTACCCATGAATTTTGTATTTTATATTAGATTGAGTGAACTCCTTTGTGACTAGCTTATTTTATATACTATTTCTAAGATTAACCATTTTGTCACATGTAGCTTTAGTTCTTTCATTTTCCACTGCTGTATATTTTTCATCTCTATGAATATATCACATCTTATAATCTACCAGAAATGGGTATTTTCATTTGTATTTTTTCTATTATGGACAATGTTATTATAAATGTTCTTTCAGTAAACATCTGCAAGAATCTCTCTTGAAGTGAAACTGTTGGCATATAATATGGTATATCATTGTGGTTTTAATTGGCAAATCTCAACAAAGGAAAGAGGAGAGCATCTTTATTTTATTTTATTTTATTATTATTTATTTTTTTAATATAAAATTTATTGTCAAATTGGTTTCCATACAACACCCAGTGCTCATCCCAACAGGTGCCCTCCTCAATACCCATCACCCACCCACCTCTCCCTCCCACCCCCCATAAACCCTCAGCTTGTTCTCAGTTTTTAGGAGTCTCTTATGTTTTGGCTCCCTCCCTAACCATTTTTTTTCCTTCCCCTCCCCCATGGTTTTCTGCTAAGTTTCTCAGGATCTACATAGGAGTGAAAACATATGGAATCTGTCCTTCTCTGTATGACTTATTTCACTTAGCATAACACTCTCCAGTTCCATCCAAGTTGCTACAAAAGGCCATATTTCATTCTTTCTCATTGCCACATAGTATTCCATTGTGTATATAAACCACAATTTCTTGATCCATTCATCCGTTGATGGATATTTAGGCTCTTTCCATAATTTAGCTATTGTTGAGAGAATCTTTTCATATTTACTGACTCTTTCATTTTCCTCTATATGAATTTTCACTTAATGTTTCTTTTACTAATTTTATATTTATGTTAACCTTTTTTCATGTTTCATGAAACGTGTTCACATTCCACATAATGAAATACTGTAAGAACTTAAATTTTTTTAAGTATGAAGTTTTTTTTTTTTTCAACGTTTATTTATTTTTGGGACAGAGAGAGACAGAGCATGAACGGGGAAGGGGCAGAGAGAGAGGGAGACACAGAATCGGAAACAGGCTCCAGGCTCTGAGCCATCAGCCCAGAGCCCGACGCGGGGCTCGAACTCCCGGACCGCGAGATCGTGACCTGGCTGAAGTCGGACGCTCAACCGACTGCGCCACCCAGGCGCCCCTAAGTATGAAGTTTTTTAAGGATAAAGTATAAAGTAATATTATTTTAAAATATTCCACATATATACAGTATTAGTGGAATACTGTAAGAACTTAAATTTTTTTCAGTATAAATTTTTTAAGTGTAAAGTAATATTATTATTCTAAAACTTTTATCAAAGGATAGACATATACATAAATAATTCTGCTACTGTGGTTAGGAACAATTTTTTTTCACGTAAGTAAAAAGTGTACAAATACAAAATCAAATCAAAACCTTTTAATTAAAACAAATTTAATTTAAAACAAATTAGAATTAAAACCTTTAATCCTAAAGTTGAACAGAAAATGTCAACACGAATTTATAATGTATTTTTCTTTAAAAAAAAATTCCAAGCTCTAGAAATAATAACCAACTCAGTAACAACTCAGGTACTGACAAAACTTATCATCATGCCAGCTGGCAAAGAAAGTTAGTGGTCCAACTCCACTATCACAGAAGAAAGCAACGAAAGGTGGATTTGGAGCTAAAAGCCAATAAACTGGTAAGTGGTAAAAGTATCAGTAAGAATAATTATAATAGAGTGAAACCTATCTAAATGCATTTATGAAGCCGTAATAATAATTTAAAAACAAAATTAAAAAAAGAAGAACAAAACAAAACAAAGCTCATTGGTGACCAATGAAAAGATGTTAGGGAACCAGCTCATTATTTTGAAAAATAGAGAAGGGAAAAAATTGAGCATTTATTCTTTTTCCTGTAAGAACTCTATCTCAGGATAAATATAGAGATATATAGAGATATAAAGAGAAAGGGGATTTCTCTTTATGGAAATATCCTATCTACCAAATTTAAGAAGCAATGATAAAAACAGGATCCTCACCATTTTTCAGCCCCCTGTGACATAAAAGCAATGATTATAAATGGCTATTAAGGCCACAAAAAGAGAGACAACTGAACATTATGCACCTCCTGATAGAAGTATTCAATAATTACCTATGATATATTCCTGCAAAATTTTAAACCTCAATCTGATCAAGCCTCTGTATCAAAATAACAATTATAGAAAATTCAGGACCAGAAAACAGGTTGAATGAAACCATGGAGATGCAATGAACAAAATCCAGAATGTAAGAAATTCTACACAACAACCCAGTTCCTTCAACAATAAGCTGCAAGGAAAAAAAAGTTACTATGAACCTATAGATTAAAAGAGACATATCAACCTTTGGAATGTTCAAACTTACATGGATACTGTTTAAAGTGATGAATGAGGAAATATAGATATTTGATATTAAGGAATTAATGTCAATTTTAGATGATAATGGAATATGCTATTTATGTGTTAAAAGAGAGAGTTCTTTTTAAGGACACATACATAAATATGTAGGAATGAAAAAAATATGAATAATTATTAGAAGTTTGCTTCAAAATAATCCAGTGCAAGTAAAGAGGATGAGTGGAGCTGAGATGAAACGAAATTAGATTTGAAATTAAGTAGCAAATGGGTACATGGGGGTTTCATTACATTATACAATTTGTTCTATTTTGGCATATATTTGAAACTTCTCAAAAGTTTGTCTTTAACCTGCCTTCATGAAAGACTATAACAAAATCACTTAAACTTGCCTAAAAATGCCAGATTCAATTTATATATCTCCCAAATGTATTTATATGGTCACACTAAGCTAAGGCTTTAGGACAAAAGAATGATGTTAGTATATTTTAAGGAATTAGAGAGTCAGTGAAAAGTTTTATTTCTAAAAGAGAAACATTCCCAATAATCTCAAACCAAATGAGACACAAAAAGAACAAACCAATTCTGCCCGCTTTTCAGTGTCTGAGTTTGAGCAGGAACTGGTATCATAAATGTTTCCTAGATCACCCTTGCAATTATCTGCCTGTCCACTAAGAGTAAGGTGGGATTCCAACTTTGTCCATTTACTACAAGGCTGTCTTACCAAATTTATGATGTGTACTTTCAAGTCTCGAAAATCTTTTGAAATTCACCAAAGGATAAACAAAAGTTGAGTTTTAAAATTCTAGTCTTTTATGAAATACCTACATTTTTTCCACAGATTTAAAAAAAAAGGAAAACTTTTGTAACAAATTAGAACTGCTTTAATACTATTCAGAAACTATTACACACAAAAGCAGATTTACATACCTTGCCTGGACTGTGAAGGTGCTACAGGAACTTCTTGGTTTGGCTCAAAAGGAAGTTCAGGTGTTATGTTTTCAAACTGCTCTTTACTAATGAGATTTAGCTTCTTAAAGTTCTCAACTTCTTGCTGAAGTAGAATGGAGGAATCTAATTACTAAACTGGCTAATAGAGTAGCCAACAAACAATAATTGATACCAACCTCAAAAAATGAGTTTAACTACAACAGAATAAAAAAGATGTTCTAATAAAGAATCTAGCATTATACTTAATAACAATATTCAGAATCTAAGAGGCACAGAGAACCCAAAAATATTCTGAATATTTTATAATTAAAATACATTGTAAGAGCATACACTCTAATCATTCATTATTTGTTGAGCATTTATACACAAGACTGCTAGGGTATTAAAGAGATTACAAGTAATCTATGTTCCCTACCCTTACGGAATTTACAAGTTAGATGGAAAGAAAGACATGTACACATAAAAACTAGTAACATTAGCAGCATATGAAAAATGATAATATTTGGTGTAAGAATTGAGATCATCAGAAAAGTATCACAGAAAAGATGGGGAAAGAATGAGAATTTAGAGAAGGGGTAAAGCATTCTAAAGCAGGTAATGTGAGCAAAGAACTTGGAATAAGCACTCATTTATTAGAAAATAATTCAGTTACTGAGAAAATTTGTGTAGAATCAGCGACAAAAAGGCCTAATATGGAAATGGGAACAGGCTACTAGAAGACCTTTTATACCAGGCCAAGAAGTTTTCATTTCCTTTTCTGGTAATGGGAAACACATGATGAAAGATAGATAGATGGCCCTGGAGGTTCATTTCCAAACCCCACTTATAAGGTTAGCAGCAAGGAGGCTCAAAGTTTTTTGAGCTTTGTCAAAGGAAGAACAGGCTATCCCTGACCCTTGGGCTCCTGAAGCTTCCCCTTTCTAATAACGGTTACATAGTCACTTAGATGTTCTCAGCCCTGCCCTATGTATAGAGAGAGGACGGAGTGGAGGCCAGTGGAGGCCAGTAAGGTCATTTGGCCATGGTACATGAAGACCATTCATGCCTGGTCTAAGCTGTAAAATAAAAAAAGAGTTTGAGAGACTGCTTGCACTCTACTACGTTTTGTAAGTTTCCTCCAATTAAACCCTTTATCACATCTACATCACTCAACAAGATCCAAAGAGGGTTTTAGCAGGTAAAGAACATAAAACTGTCAGATGGACCAAACTAAATATCATCATTACAAAATAGTCATAGTACCTTGCTCTTAATAGCTAACCAATCTTTCCCTTTTGCCTTCAAACATGAATAGTTGTCAGTTCACACCACTCATTAGATCCTGCTAGTCTTTTAAACTAGGATCTTGTTTTCATGAAAATGCTTTAAAGGATTGCCTCAGCTTTTGCCCTTATACCAATACTGCTTTCCCAAAAGTCTTCAATAAGCTCTTCAAGCTAATTCAGTCATTATTCCTCACTGTCCCCATCTTGCTACAGAGCTTACTACTTAAAACATTTACTGTTATGATTATCATATGCCAGAGATGAATAATATAGTTCTATCCTGATGGGAACACAAGCAGTATGTTTCTGCTTTTAATTTTTTACACTAATTTATTAAAGCATCACACATACATTTATACATACACACACTAGAGAAGTGCATAAATCATAAGTATACATCTAAATGAGTAATCAAGAGTGAACAGACCTGTGTAACCACCATTCAGGTAAAGATATTGCTAGCATCCTAGAAGTAACTTTCATACCCCTTCCTATAACTACCCTCTTCCTCTCCCTAAAGACAAGCAATATGCTGATTTCAGTACTATAGATTCATTTTGCCTGTTTTTGAACTTTATAAAAATGGAATTATAATGTATGGTTTCTTTTACATAAAATTATGTTTATGAGATTCATTTATAGTTTGTAACTCTACAGCAGAGGTCAACAAACTACAGCCCCCAAAGGCCATATCTGTTTTTGTTAAGTTTTTTTGGAACACAACCACACCCATTTGCTTACATATTGCATGTCTGCTTCATTGCTACAACTGCAAAGTTAAGTGGTAGCTGGCACAACGTATAACCCATAAAGACTAAAATATTTTCTATATAGCTCTTCACACAAAAAATTTGCCTATCCCTGCTCTGTGGTATTCTATCATATGATCACACCATAATTTTAAAAAATCCATTCTACTGGGGCACCTGGGTGGCTCAGTTGGTTATGTGTCCAACTTCAGCTTGGGTCATGATCTCATGGTTCGTGGGTTCAATCCCCCCATGGGGTTCCACACTGATAATATAGAGACTGTTTGGGATTCTCTTCCTCTCTCTCTGCCCCTCCACACTTTCTCCCTCTCAAAATAAATAAAATTAAAAAAAAATCAATTTTACTGTTGATGAACATTCAGTTCCTTTACAGATTATAGCCATTACAAATAATGTTACTAAAAATATGTTTTTACAAAACACTTCTTTTGGTGACAGAGACACATGTTTCATTGAATGTTTACTATGACTGGAATTGTTGAATAAGGTGGTATGCTTCAACTTTAGTAGAAAATGCCAAATACTTTTTCACAGTGCTTGTACCTATTTACATTACACTAGCGGTATATTGACCCTCCTATTGCTCTATAGCCTCATCAAACACTTGATATTGTCAGTTTAAAAATATGTAGCCATTCTAAAAAAGGACCCAATTATGGGTATACACAACAACTTGGATGGACCTCAAGGGCATTATGATTAGAAAATATCAATCTCAGGGGCACCTGAGTGGCTGAGTCAGTTAAGCATCTGACTTCCGCTCAGGTCATGATCTTGCGGTTAGTGAGTTCGAGCCCCGCGCCGGGCTCTGCTGACAGCTCAGAGCCTGCAGCCTGCTTTGGATTCTGTGTATCTCTCTCTCTCTGCTCTTCCCGGCTCATGCTCTCTCTCCCCTTCAAAAATAAATAAACTTAAAAAAAAATTTTTTTTAAATCAATCTCAAAAAGTCACCTGCTCTAGGATTCTATTTATAGACAATTCTCAAAATGACAAAATTATAGAGATGAAGAACAGATTAGTGGTTACTAGGGGTTACGAATAGTGGAGTGGAGGCACATGAACACGAGTCTAATAGCACAAGGGAGATTTGTGTGGTGATAAAATAGTTGTCATGAATGTGATAGTAGTCACATGAGTCTACACATGATAAAATGACATAACACTATACACACACATTTGTAAGAAATGTCAATTTCCTGGTTTTAACGTTGTTCTTAAATTATGTAAGATATAAATTTTGGAGAGAACTGGTCCAGTACAATAGACCTCTCTGTACTATTTTTCCAACTTCCTATAAATCTGTATCTCAAAACAAAAATTCAAAAACTTTAAATATGTAGCCACTCTGCTAAATCTATGTGTAATCTCACTGTGGTCTTAATTTGCATCTATCTAATTACTATAATGCTAAAAACCCTTAATATATTTTATTTGGATAGCCTCTTTTGTGAGGTGGCTGTTCAATTCTATTACTCATTTTTCTATATATTTCTTTCATTTATTGATTTTTAAGAGCTCTTTATAAAATTTGTAAATGTTTTCTTTCACTCTGTGGAAGGAGGAACTTGCCTTTTCACTCTTTTATGGTGTCTTCTGGTGAAAAAAAGTTCTTTTTATTGTAGTATATTTTGTAAGTTATTTCCTTTTGTAATTTCCTCTTTAAGAAATCTTTCCCCTTTTTAAAGATGTTATATATCTTACCTTTATAATTTTTCATTTGATTATGAAATTAACATATCCTATTGTTAAAAAGTTTGGGAAGCATGAGGGAATAAAAACAAATAGCAAAGCACATAACACAGAAATCTTTCCCTACTTAAATACCATATAGTATCTTATCTTCTAGAAATTTTATTATTTTGCCTTTCATATTTAGAATCGTAATATATCTAGAATTGATTCTTTGTGTATGGTACAAGGTCCATGTGCACTTGAAAAAAAACGTGTATTCTACAGATGTTGCTGCAGTATTTCACTTATGTCAATTAAGCAGTTTGTTAACTGCACTGTTTGCATTTTCTACAACCTGATATTTTTTTATCTTGCTACATCTTGCACCTTTCTTGATAAGAAAGGTGTTTCAAAATCTCCCACTGTGATTATAAATTTATCTTTTTGTACCTGTCAATTTTTATCTTATGTATTTTGATGCTATGTTATTAGGTGCATACAAACTTAGAACTATTGTATTTTCTGGGACAACTAAACTACTCATAGTTATGACCCTTTTTATATTGAAATATTTTTTTTAGGTTTATTTGTTTTGAGAGAGAAAGAGAGCATGAGCTGGGGAGAGGCAGAAAGCGAGAGGGAGATGGGGTGCCTGGGTGGCTCAGTAGGTTAAGCATCCGATTTCAGCTCAGGTCATGATCTCACAGTTCGTGGGTTTGAGCCCTGCATCAGGCTCTCTGCTAACAGCTCAGAGCCTGGAGTCTGCTTTGGATTCTGTGTCTCCCTCTCTCTCTTCCCCATCCCCACTCACACTCTGTTTCCCTCTCTCTCTCAAAAATAAACTTTAAAAAAGAGAGAGAGAAAGAGAGAGGGAGAGAGAATCTCAAGCAGGCTCCGTGCCAATAGTGACCCCACAAATGGTAAGATCATGACCTGGGCAGAAATCAAGAGCCAGTCACCCAACCAACTGAGCCACCCAGGTGCCCCTAATACATCTTTTTGCCATTAAAATCCACTTAGACTTACACCAGCTTTGTTTAGTGTCAATATCTATTTAAATCCACAAACGTATTATTGCTCTTCATTCTTTTGTGTATCTTCAAGCTTCTTTCTAGAATCATTTTCAAAATCTTTTGACTATATCTCCTATGCCTAAAAAACTCCATTTAATATTTTCTTTAAAGCAGATCTGCTGAAAATAAACTCTCTTGGTTTTGATGTGTCTGAAATTATGTTACCTTCATTTTTTTTTCATTCTTTTAATGTTTTTTTATTTTTTTTAATTTTTTCATTCTTTTAATGTTTTTTTATTTTTTTTTTTTTTTAATTTTTTTTAATCCCAAGCAGGCTCCAGGCTGAGCTGTCAGCACAGAGCCTAACGTGGGGCTTGAACTCATGAACCATGAGATCATGACCTGAGCCGAAGTCAGACGCTTTACCGACTGAGCCACCTAGGTGCCCCATGCTACCTTCATTTTTTAAAAAAAAAAAATTTTTTTAACGTTTATTTATTTTTGAGACAGAGAGAGACAGAGCATGAACGGGGGAGGGGCAGAGAGAGAGGGAGACACAGAATCGGAAGCAAGCTCCAGGCTCCGAGCCATCAGCCCAGAGCCCGACGCGGGGCTCGAACTCACTGACCACGAGATCGTGACCTGAGCTGAAGTCGGGCCCCTAACCGACTGAGCCACCCAGGCGCCCCATTTTTAAACAGATTCACTGAGATATAGTTCATATACCACAAAATGTACTTATTTTAAGTGTACAATTCAATGATTTACCTTTATTCCTGAACATTAGTTCCCTTTTAGTATTGCGATTATATCATCCCATTATCTCCTGGATTCCGTTACTTCTGCTGAGTAGTTAGTTCTAAGTCTTATTTTTTAAAAACTGTAGGTTTTTAAGTAATCTTTTTTCTCTGGCTTTTGTTTTCAGCAGTTTTACAATGATGGCCTTCATGTGGTTTTCTTTAAATTTATATTCTTTGTTGAGTTCTTAGGACTTCTTAAATTATCCCTCATTAGTTTTGATAAAATGTCAACCATAATCTCTTCAATTATTATTTCTGCTTTCTCTTCTCTCCTCTGAGAAGCCAATAGAGTATATGTTAGACCTTTTGACTGTATCTCCTATGTCTTTTATACTCTTTTCTGTATTTTCCATCTTTTTGTTCGAGACTTCACTCTGGAGTCTTTTGACCTATCTTCTACTTCTAAGTTTACCTCTACTGTTAAGCCAATTCACTGCACTCAGTTATTATATTCTTCATTACTGGAATGTCTATTTGGTTCTTTTTTTTTTTTTCTCTTTTTTAAAAATATTTGAGGTGGGGGCAGTGGGGGAGGGATAGAGAGACAGTGAGACACAGAATCCAAAGCAGGCTCCAGGTTCTGAGCTGTCAGCAGAGCGTGATGTGGGGCTGGAACTCACCAACTGTGAGATCATGACCTGAGCAGAAAGTCGGATGCTAAACCGAGCCACCCAGGCACCCCTCTACTTGGTTCCTTTTTTAAAGTTTCTAGTTCTCTGCTTAAATTCTCCATCTTTGGGTTTTTTTTTAATAATATTAACAATAGCTAACTTAAGATCTGTCTGATAGTTAACTGAATCTTTATGGGTCTATTTTTCGTTGTTTCTTTTTTTTTTTTTTTTTCCTATCACATCATCTTGTCTTCTTATATGCCTGATTTTGAGAGGCAGACATTATTAAAAATCTGAGGTCTAGAATGCTATTTTCCTCCAGAAAGGATTTGTTTGCTTCAGTCAAATGGCTAGACACATCAGAATACTGGCTCAATAAAAGATTAAAATTATTAGAAGCTGATCCTACTGATAGCAGATCTTTTCCAGTTCACCCTAATTTCTGAAAAATAGCCCTTTAGAGTTCCCAAAGCCTAAAAGGTTTGTTGGAGGTCCCCCTCTGGTTTCTGAATTCCAATTTTTGTCACCCTAGTCCCACGAGTTGTGTGTGTGTATGTTTAATCTCTTTTCAGCTTCTCAGTTGCTTCTTCTGGAACTGACAGAGGACTCTAGGGAAATGCAGACCCTGATGGCAGTCTTCTTTAGATTTCCTTCTTCCAGATTTTGACCACACAATTCTTTTCTACACTGTTAGTTCTACTGTGCCTTCACAAAGATTTTTTTTAAAAAAAACCAACTTTCCTAGTTCTCAGCAGGAAGACTCATGAACTCCCCAATCTGCAACTAAATTTTTGTTTTTTTTACAAGTGTACACCTTGCCTTGCTCAAAAAGGGGATAAGATATTTATAAACAAATTTATTACATTTCAGTGTAAGAGTTAAAAATAGGCACATATGAGGCACAAAGGTAGAAAAGTCATTTTTCTGGAGTCGATAACAATAAAAGCTATCAAAGATTTTTCCCAAGGGAGTAACATTTGAACTAGGTTTTGCAAGCTAAAGGATGAAAGAGAGTTTGGCAAGCAAACCATATGAAAAGATATTTTAGGCAGAAGGAACACATGCAACTTGGTATTAATGGAGTATAAATTTTAAATCAGAAAGCAGTGTCACAATGAAGACTGACAGGTATGTAGGAACCAAACCATTAAATATTATTTGCCAAGGAATTTGAATTTTATCTTGGGCAGGGGAGAAGCACTGAATAGCATTAAGAAGAAATACAGAAATGGTCAAATGTATAGTTTAGAAATTTGAGGGATACATTCTTTTCCTTGGGATCATTTACTTTGAAAATCATGTAAGCCTGAAACTGTCTGTACCATCATTGCAACCTCATGGAGAAAGCCTGACTGAAAATGAGGCTAACATAGAGGAAAAGTACACCAAAGATAGGAGTACAGAAATGCAAAGTCAGTGTTTGAAGTTTCATATAAAGACTTGCCTGTAAGCAAGCACTGATTCTTGGATTTATAGTAAATTCCCTTACTTGCTAGGAAGTAAAGGAAGAAAGGAGAAAGGAAGGAGGAAGACTACTCTGACAAGAGGAAAACTAGAAAGAGAATAAACTAGAGCCAAGAACCAAGTATACAAACCACATGGAGAGATGATGCAGGCTAGAACCAATGTAAGACAGTAGGAATTAATAGGAAAGGACAGATAGGATGTAGTGACAAACTGCATGTTAGGAGTTACAAGTTAATAAAGAGTCCTGAGGCATCCAACCAAAATCAGGAAATATAGGAAACAAATTTGGGATAAGTCCCTTTTTTAAAAAATGGAGACAGAATATATATAAATGAGATGCCTGTGGAAGAAGACAGACAGCTGGAAAATCTAATAGACTAGTTATATACTGCTAGATCCCCACAAAGACATTGGAAAGTCATTAGCATACAATTAATGATAAAGACCTGGGACCAGATTCTCTCACTTGCATACAAGATAATACAAGATAACAAAGTCATTGAGATCAAGGATAGAACCAGGAAGACCTGGTTAAGGTAGTGAAAAAAATAGACATCTAAGAAAAAAGAGAGGGGCAAAGCATCTTGTGTCATGAAGTATGAAAAGTGCTAAAGAGATGGGGATGTATCAGTGGTACACGAGTCATCTTGAGAGAGGTCTAATCTGACCAGATTGGAGACATTTTGAACAACAAAATGAATAATGACAGGAATGAAAAGGCATCCATTCCAGAGTCCACACTGACACTATAAATATATAAGTAAGTAAGTAAAATGGAGTGGAGAAGAAAGTTCTTTTTTTACAGAAGAATGCTAAATAATTAACATAAAGGGAATGGAGAAAAATTACCATCATATAATCACCAGAGTAATAATTAATTCAGGCAAAAATCATCAATGGAGGCTAAAACATTGAGTGAAGACTGCTGGGGAACACAGTTTCAAACTGTCACTCCAGAGATCACTTACAAATTACAAACAGAAAAAGGTACCTTTACAATGGTACACATCTTGATAACCAAATGACCAATTCTAGAACTGACATCATAATGTTTCCTGAGGTAATGTAGTGAAGAATGTATAATATCACCTATGTAATATTTCTGCCAAAAAATTAAACTGAAACTAATCATATGGAAATACCAGGCAAACCTAAACTGAAGGACATTTTACAAAATTACTAACCTAGATGCTGCAAAAATGTCAGTGTCATGAAAAAAAAAAAAAGGCTGAGGAACTTGTCTAAATGAAAGAATATTAAAATATAAAATTCTAAAAGCAATGTATAATCATTGGTTAGAGCTGGTTATCAAAAAAAATAAAGTAAAAAGAAGTTATAAAGGACATTAAGACAGTTGGGGAAATCTAAATACGCCCTGTATATTAGATAATAACATTCTATCAATGCTAAACTTCCTGTGTTTGATAATTATGGTTATATAGGAGAATGCACTTGTTTTTAGGAAATACGGGATAATATATTTAATGGTAAAGTGGCATAATGTCTACAACTAACTCTCAAATGGTTCAGAAAATGCAAATATATACATCTATAAATGTTTATATAGATACACAAAGTGATTGTGATAGGATGTTAATAACAACTGTTGAATCTAGGTGAAGGGTATACTTGTGTTCACTGTATTATTCTTGCAACTTTTCCAAAGGTTTGAAACACACCAAAACAAAAGACTTAGAGGGAATAAAATACATATTTATATATATTACTGATACAGAAACATGTCTATAATATTTATAAAAAATAATACTTTAATAAAATGTCTTTCAGACATTTACATTTCCGAAGTATACATTTATCTATAATTCATACTGGTGAGAATGAGAGAGGGAGTTGAAACAGGAAGGGAAGGGTTCTCCTCAGCCAAGTTTCTAGAAAGAAAACTTGGTGCTTCAACTTTCTCACCTCCTATTTATATCAATATGAGTTGCAATCTCAATGCTGGAAGGGGGTGAACATTTAAGTAAAGTTTTTAAGGATGAATATGACCTTAGAAAAAGTAAGAAACCAACGTAAAGAAAAATTAAAGTTGAGACAGAATATGTCCCTTTGTAGATCATGATCCCAGAAACCATTTACTTTCTTGGCTTCTTCAAGCAAAACTATACATAACTACATCTATTTTTTTTTCTCCTAATAACTACTGTGGACATTCTTTTCTCTTTTGTTTTCCTCTTCTGTTTTTCTATGCCTTAAAAGTTCAATCATTTTCCCAGTTTTAGTTCTCCCTTCTAAACTAAATACTAAAATCTACATCTGAGGCTTTCTTATCATCACTAGTATTTAGAGAGAGGATAAAAGACATTTTACATTCAACAGTTCTATACATTACTCACTGTTCATAATGATAAGTATACACGTAACCTCCTTTATCTATTTCACCTATCTCCTTACCTACTTTCCCTCTGACAACCACTTTTTTCTCTGTATTTAAGAGTCTGTTTTTTAGTTTCTTTTTTATTTATTTAAGTTTCTTAAATTTTACATGAGTGAGATGTTATGGTATATCTTTCTCTGACTGACTTATCATACTTACCATTATACCCTCTGGGTCCATCCATGTTGTTGCAAATGGAAGAACTAATTCTTTTTTTTATGGCTGAGTAATATTCCACTGTATATACATATATAACACTTCTTTACCCATTCATCTATCAGTGCCCACTTAGGTTGCTTTCATATCATTGCTATAGTAAATGATGCTGCAATAAACATACGGGTGTATATATCTTTTTGAATTAGTGTCATTTTCTTTGTGTAAATATCCAATAGGGGAATTACTGGATCATATGGAAGTCTACTTTGAGTTTTTTGAGGAACCTCCATACTGTCTTCCACAGTGGCTGCACCTGCATGCACCCCCACCAACAGTGCACAGGGTTCCTTTTTTTTCCACATCCTCACCAACATTTATTTCTTGTGTTTTTTATTTTAGCCATTATGACAGGTATAAGATGATATCTCACTATGGCTTTTAAATTTACATTTCCCTAATGGTTAGTGATGTTGGGCATCTTTTCATGTATCTGTTGGCCATCTGTATATCTAATGAAGTCCTCTGCCCATTTTTGGCTTATTTGCTTTTTTGGTGTTTAGTGTAAATTCTTGATATACTTTAAATATTAACACCTTATCAGATATAGCATTTGCAAATATTTTCTCCCATTCAGGAGGCTGTCTTGTTTTGTTGATGGTTCCCTTCACTGTGCAAAAGCTTATTTTGGTGTAGTTCCAATAGCTTAATTTTGCTTTTGTTTCCCTTGCTTAAGAAGATGTATCTAGAAAAAAGATGGCTATGGCTGATATCAAAGAACTTACCGCCTATATTTTAGAGGAGTTTTATGGTTTCAGGTCTCACATTTAGGTCTTTAATCTGAGTTTATTTTTGTATATGATGTAAAAAAGTGGTCGAGTTTCCCCAGCACCATTAGTTTAAAAGATGGTGTTTTCTCCATTTTATATGGTGTGTGTGTGTGTGTGTGTGTGTGTGTGTGTGTGTGTGTGTGTAGGTGTATGTATAAGAATACATGTATACATATATATAGGTGAGAATATATAAATATATATATTCTTGCCTCCTTCATTGTAGATTGACCATATATGTATGGATTTATTTCTGGGATCTCTGTTCCGTTCCATTAATCTAGGCGTCTGTTTTTCTGCCAGTACAATACTGTTTTGATTACTGTATTTTGTTGTATATCTTAAAATTTGAGATTGTGATACCTCTATATTTGTTTTTTGTTTGTTTGTTTTCTGTGTTTGTTTGTTTTTTCAGGTAGGCTTCGGGCTTGAACTCATGACCCTGAGATCAAGACTTGAGCTGTGATTGAGTCAGAGACTTAATTAACTGAGCTACCCAGATGCACCTACTCTTACGATGCTTTGGCAACTTGGGGTCTTTTGTGGTTCCATACAAATTTTAAGATTATTTGCTCTAGTTCTGTGGAAAATGTTGTTGGTGTTTTTATAAAGATTTAAATTTCTAGATTGCTTTGTGTAGTACAGACATTTTAACCATATTGTTTCTTCCAATCCATGAGTACAGTATACCTTTTCATCTGTTATGTCATCTTCAATTTCTTTCACCAATGTTTAATAGTTTTAAGAGTACAGGTTTTTAATCTCCTAGGCTAAGTTTATTCTTAGATCTTTATTCTTTTTAGTGCAATTGTAAGTGGGATTATTTTCTTAATTCCTCCTTCTGCTACTTCATTATTAGTGTAATGGAATTCAACAGATTTTTGTTTATTAATTTTGTATCCTGTGACTTTACTCAATTCATTCATCAGTTTTCATCAGTTATTTTTGTAGTTTGGTGGATTCTTTTTTTTTTTTTTTTTTAACCTTTATTTATTTTTGAGACAGAGAGAGACAGAGCATGGACGGGGGAGGGTCAGAGAGAGGGAGACACAGAATCTGAAACAGGCTCCAGGCTCTGAGCTGTCAGCACAGAGCCTGACACGGGGCTTGTACTCATGGACTGCGAGATCACGACCTGAGCCGAAGTCGGATGCTTAACCAACCGAGCCACCCAAGCGCCCCAGTTTTTTGGATTCTTTAGGGTTTTTCTACATATAGTATCATGTCATCTGCCAATAATGAAAATTTTACTTCTTCCTTACCAATCTGGAAGCCTTTTCTTTTTCTCATCTGATTGCTCTGGCTAGCACTCCCAGTACCATGCTGAATAGAAGTGGTAAGAGAACATCCTTGTCTTGTTCCTGATCTTAAAGGAAAAGCTCTGTTTTTCACCATTGAGGATGATGTTAGCTGTGGGTTTTTCATATACGGACTTTATTATGTTGAGGTATTTTTCCCTCTAAACATATTTTCTTGAGTTTTTATCATGAATGGATGCTATACTTTGTCAAATGCTTTTTCTGCATCTATTCAGATGTTCAAAAGGTTTTTATCCTTTCTCTTGTTAATAAGATGCATCATGTGGACTGTGAATACTGAACCACCCTGGCATTCCTGGGAATAAATGTCACTTGATCATGGTGAATAATTCTTTAAAATATATTGCTAGATTTGGTTTGCTAATATTAAAAAAAAAAAGTTTTAATGTTTATTTTTGAGAGAGAGAGAGAGAGAGAGAGAGAAATTGAGAGAGAGAGAGAAGGGAGGGGCAGAGACAGAGGGAGACACAGAATCCAAAGCAGGCTCCAGGCTCTCTGAGCTGTCAGGCCAGGGCCCAACATGGGCCTTGAACCCATGAAACGCGACCTGAGCCAAAGTCAGATGCTTAACTGACTGAGCCACCCAGGCGCCCCAGTTGGCTAATGTTTTATTGAGGATTTTTACATCTATGTTCATCAGAGATATTATCCTGTAGTTTTATTGTGGTGTCTTTAACTGGTTTTAGTCTCTGGGTAATGTTGGCTTTGTAGAATGAATTTGGAAGCTTTCCTTCCTCTTCTACTTTTTGGAATATTCTGGAATAGTTTAAACATTTGGTGGAGTTCACCTGTGAAGCCATCTGGTCCTGGACTTTTGTTTCTCAGGAGTTTTTGGATTACTGATTCAATTTCATTGCTGGTATCTGGTCTGTTCAAATTTTCTCTTTATTCCTGATTCAGTTTTGAAAGGTTATAGGTTTCTTGAAATTTGTTGATTTCCTCTAGGTTGTCTAATTTGTATGTAATTTTTCATAATATTTTCTTACAATCTTGCATTTCTGTGGTGTTGCTGATTTCTCCTTCATTTCTGATTTATTTGGGTCCCCTTTTTTTCTTGATGACTCTAGCTAAAAGTTTATCAATTTTGTTTATCTTTTCAAAGAACCACTCCTGGTTTCATTAATCTATTCTACTTTTTTGCTCTCTATTTCTGCTCTATTCTTTATTTCCTTCCTTCTACTGGTTTTGGGCTTTGTTCTTTTTCAAGCTCCCTTCAGTGTAAAGTCAGGTTGTTTGAAATTTTTCTTACTTCTTGAGGTAGGCCTGTATTGCTATAATCCCCCCTCTTAGAACAGCTTTTACTGCATTCCAAAGTTTTTGAACCATTGTGTTTTCATTGTCCTTTGCCTATTTTTTTCATTTCTTTTTTGATTTCTTGGTTGACCCATTCATTGTTTAGTAGTATGCTATTTAGCCTCCATGTATTTGTGTTCTTTCCAAACTTCTTCTTGGGTTGATATCCAGTTTCACACTGTTATAGTCAGAAAAGATGGTTTCAAATTTTAAAATTTTATTGAGACTTGTTTTGTTGGCCTAACATGTGATCTATTTCATGTGCACTTAAGTGCATCCTGTTGTTTTATGAATGGAATGTTACAAACATATCTATTAGGTCCATTTGGTCTAACATGCCCTTCAAAGCCACCGATTCCTTGATTTTCTGTCTGCAAGATCTATCCATTGATGTAAATTGGGTTAACATCCCCTACTATTATTGTGTTACTGCCAATTTCCTCCTCTATTTCTAGTAATAGTTGCTTTATATGTTTAGGTGCTTCTATGTTTGGTGCATTATAAATGTTTAAATTGCTATATCATCTTGTTGGGTTGTTCCCAATGTCCTTTTTTGTCTTTCATTACAGTCTCTGTTTTGAAGTCTATTTTGTCATATATATATATATATATATATATATATATATATATATATATATATTGCTACCCCAGCTTTCTTTTTGCTTTAATTTGCATGAAAAATGTTTTTCCCTTCACTTTCACTCTGCATGTGTCTTTAGGTCTGAAGTGAGTCTCCTTAAAATCCATTTAGTCATCCCTTGTCTTTTGACTGGAGCACTTAATCCATTTACATTTAAGGTAATAATTGATAGGTATGTACTTATTGTCATTTTGTTACTTGTTTTATGGCTGTTCTTATAGTTTCTCTGTGTACTTCTTTTGCTCTCTTCCTTTGTGGTTTGATAGCTTTCTTTAGTGCTTTGCTTGGATTCCTCTTCATTTTTTGTATCTATTATACGTTTTTGATTTATGGTTATGTTAGTTTCATATATAATATCTTATGCATATTGCAGACTATAGTAAACTAATGGTCACTTAAGTTTGAACCCATTTTAAAAGCACTAAATCTTTACTCACCCCCTTACATTTTATGTATATGATTTCATCCTTCATATCCTTTTACTTCATGAATCCCTCGACTGATTTTTGTAAATATAATTGATTTTACTGCTTTAACCTCCATACTGCATATACTGAAATAAAAAATACACTAAAGGGAATCAGTAGCAGATTAGAAGAGGCAGAAGAACAAATCATCAATCTGGAAGGCAGGGTAATAAAAAGCAACCAAGTTTAAAAGTAAAAAAGGAAAACTTATAAAAAATGAAAAGAGATTAAGGGAACTCAATGACATCATCAAGCATAATAACATTTTCATTATAGGAATCCCAGAAAAAGAAAAGGGGGAAGAAAACTTATTTAATGAAGTAAGAGCTGAAAACTTGCCTAATATGAAAAAAGAAAGAGACACCCAGATCCAGGAAACAGAGAGACCACTCAACAAAATTAACCCACAGAGGTTTAGACCAAGACACACAATAAGTAAAATGGCACAAAGGTAGTGATAAGGAGAGAATCTTAAAATTAGCAAGAGAAAAGAACAGTTACATACAATGGGAACACTGTAAGGCTATTAGCTGATTTTTCAGCAGAAATGTTGTAGAACAGTAGGGAGTAGTGTGATATACTCAAAGTACCAAAAGGAAAAAAATTTGCAACCAAGAATACTCTACCCAGTAAGGTTATGATTCAGAATAGAAGAAGTTTCCCAAACTTCTCAGAAGTTCTCAAAAGAACAAGTTTCCCAAACAAAAGTTAAAGGAGTTCATTACCACCAACCAAGGCTTATAAGAAACATTAAATACTTCAACTGGAAAGAAAAGGCCATAATCAAGAGTAAGAGAATTATGAAAGGAAAAAATTTCACAAGTAAATGCAAACATATATTAAAATTAATCAATTATTTATGAATATACTTATGTTTAATGATATAAAATGCATCAATAACTTTATGTTTGTGATCTCATGGTTTGTGAATTCGAGCCCCATGTCAGGCTCTACACTGAGAGCATGGAGCCTGCTTGGGATTCTCTCTCTCCCTCTCTGCCCCTCTCAGAGAGGGTTTGTACTCTCTCTCTCAAAATGAATAAATAAAACATTAAAAAAAAAACTCTATGTTTGTATATTTATGGAAAAAACCCTCCCAAGTGATTTGAGATATTTTCTTAGAAAAGGTTTATTGTTTTGCCTTTCACATTTAGGTTTCTAATCCACTTAGAATTAATGTAAATGTAGTTGAAGGCAGGGTTCCTTTTTTTCCCTCACGAAAGTATCTTATTGACTCAGCATCATTAAGTAATGCATTCTTTCCCCTTTGCAATATAGCCACCTGTGTCATACATCCTATGTCTGAATATAATTAAACTATTCCTCGTTCTTCATTCTCTCAAATTATCTATATATGCATTATGAGCACCTCATTATTGTAGCTTTATCAAAAGTCTTAAAATCTGGTAGAGCAAGCCAACTTTGAACTTTTTCTTTTAAAAGTGTCTTTGCTACTTTTAACGTTTTGCACTTGCACATAATTTTGGAATCAGCTCCTCCTAATAATAAGGGAACAAAAGAAAGAATGGGGGAGGACACTGGGAACTGTAATGAATATATAAATCAAGATGTTGAGGATCATCTTCACAATGTTAACTCTTACAATCTATGAAGATAGCATCTCTATTTAAATCTCTTAGTATCTTTTTAATAAAGTTTATAATGCTCTGCACAAAAATCTTGCACATCTTTTGTTATAACTGAGTCCTACTTACTACATTTTGATGCTATTATAAACAGTAGCCTGTTTAAAACTTTCATTTTTCTGGTTGCTCAAAGAAAGGCAAAAATATTTTTACATATTGATTTTATATCTAGGAATCTTGCTGTAGACTAATAATAATATTTTTAAATTTCTAGAATTTTCAAAATAGTTATTAACTTCATCCCATTGTTTAAGTGAATGTTTTAAAATTCTTACCATTATGTATAATGTTAAATGCAGGTTCCTAAATAAAAGATATTTTTATTTAGGTTACAGATACATCTATTTTGCAAATTCTTTTTTCTAAATCATAAATATATATAAGCTTATCAAATGCTATTGCTATATTTATTGTTTATACTTTTCTCTTCTAACCTCTAAATGTGGCAAATTGATTTCCTAATGTTAAATTAGCCTATTTCTGAAATAAACTCAAATATCAAACTTACATTCCATGAGTTCTAGAAAAATCTTAGCCCTATATCTTCATTTATTGCCCCAGCTCTGCTTTCTCCCTCCTCTTTCTGGAACTATAGTTGTATCCGTACACTGGATCTTCTAACTCCATTTCCTGGCTGTCTTTCATACTTTCCCTTTCACTCTGTGTTTTATTCCAGGTAGTTTCTACCGACCTCTCTTCCAATTTACTAATCTTCAATGTCTCATCACCTTTGTCTCACCTCTATTAAATCCAACCATGAATTCTTAATTTTAAATGAATGTTCACTTATAGGAATTGTTCCTTTTTTCAAATCTGCATTTTGATTTTCCCCTTCCCATATTTTTTACCTCATCATTTATTAATTAAACCATGTAAAACATTTATTATATTCTGTGACTGATATTCTGTGAGTGGGGAACTCCAACATCCAAAGTATCTGTGGGTTTCTTTCTGCTGTTATTTCAGCTGTAATAATGCATTTGGTATCTTATTTCCTTACGTGTTTCATAATTTTTTTCTCTGAGCTACTTATTTTCTTCAGAAAATATTTTGTGGTAGGACTCCTAGGTGGCTCAGTCAGTTAAGCATCTAACTTTGGCTCAGGTCATGATCTTGTGGTTCGTCGGTTCAAGCCCCACATCAGGCTCTGTGCTGACAGCTCAGAGCCTGGAACCTGCTTCAGATTCTGTGTCTCTTTCTTTCTCTGCCCCTACCTCACTCACTCTCTCTCTCTCTCTCTCTCTCTCAAAAAAAAAAATAAATAAATAAATAAAAATAATAATAATATAAAACATTAAAAAATGCTTTGTGAACTATTTTGAGGCTTGGAATGAAGTCATTCAGGGGAGGAAACTACAACCAATGAGCCAAAATATTTGGTAAAGTCAAAAATATTTACTATCCAGCCCTATACAGAGGAGTCTGCCATCCTGTGAAATAAGTTCCCCCAAAGAGGATATGGGTTTGCTTATGTCAGGTACCTATGATTATTAACAGTCTAGAATGGCTTTATATTGTTAGTTTTAACTTTTTTTCAGACTACTAAAATATATTAGGAATTTGAACTGCATATACATAAATGACTACCATCACATGGTTAGTTCTCAGAGCACTTTCCACCTGCCTCCATTCAGAACCAAGATTCAGACATGCAAGTTTTGTTATAGTTTCTTCTCTTTATGCCTCATTTGAGTGGATGAGTTCATTTCTAGTTCATAATCACACTGAAGATATAGCCTCGTCTCGTATTTTACTTCTTCCTCACTTGGGTTTTTATCTCCTGTTCCATGTTCATAAGGCTGTGCATTTCAAAATGGAGTTCACTTTACTTAGTACATGCCCTCTGAGGAAATGCCTGTTCTTCAACTGAGCTTCTTTCTCTAGGTTCTCACATTCAGTCTATCTGTGGAATTAGTGAGTATACCTTATTTTTTGGTAAATTTTTTTCAATAATTTTATCTAGGATTTTTAGTTATTTTCCACAGAGGGATCATCTGGGAACCTAGCCATATATATAATCATAAACAGAACACTTGAATCAACATCCTTCACTTGTATTCTGCTGTAATAGTGGTTTATATAAGGTGCTGTGGGAAAAGGCAGGAAGTGGAGACCAGGAAAGGATGCTCAAAGAAGCTGATGTCCAAATTTGAAATATGAATAGAAGTTTGTCTAGCAAAGATGATGGGCAAGAGTATATCAAGACTTTGGAGAAACATATGGGAAAGCTTAAAGATAGGAAGAGTATCTTTGGGAAACAAGTATTTCAGTGTACAGACAGAGGAGCAATAAGGGTGACAGAATGAAAAGAGATACGAAAGAATTCATGAAAAATGAGAGTATAAATGAGGCTTACAGACTAATGTGAGGCAAGAGGGCTATACCCATGCCAGTGTTCAGGGATCACTGAGCCAATTACCAGGATAGGAATCATAGAGCAACACAGAGTTTTGATTTTTGGTGGGGAGGAAAAGGAGCTACAGAGGGGACTTTTGAATCAAGAAGTTAATAAATTCAGTTTTGGGTATGTTGATTTTTCAAGGCCTCTAGGACAAATATGAGGAAATGTCCCAGGAAACACCTAGATACATTGTAACTGAAATTCAGAATCAAAATCTAATCTAGACATAAAAGAGTTGGGATTAAAACAACAGTCATGAATGAAGCCCTGAGTAGAAAGAAAGACTGCCTAGGAAGAGTAGTGAGGGTCTTAAGTCATAAACCTAGGAATCACTGGCATTTAAGGAACAAAGAGAAGATAAGTATGTAAATCTAACTAAAAAAAAAAAAAAAAGTGGCTATAGAAGTAGGAGGAAAAGCAAGAGAATATGGTCTAATGGGAAAGCCAAATGCTCAAGACCAAGTAAGATCTAGATGGTCTTTTATTCAACAGTTTCAGAAATAAGTCTGTAATAATCTCAGTACCATGGTACTCCATTTTCCTCTGCCTGGTCTCTGTTCTCATGCCTCTATAGTAAAATTTCCTCCAAAAGAAATAGCCTCTAGTCTCCCACTGCTCACTAGGAATCTCTGATTTTTCTAAGAACTCTAATCTTTCATTCTACAAAAATGACTTTTTATCTTCATCACTCTCGACACTTTCACCAGCCCCATAACCTTGACCCATAATTCACTGAGAAAGGTTTGAGAAGGAATTCACTCCCTCATATTTCCACCACCAAATCTACAAGCACCCCCACACTCATGTTCTGCTTATCTCCAGATAAAGAACAGAGTCACTTTGAAAGGCCAATACCTCTGTATAAATGCTTCTCAACTAAAGGTTTTACCTTTAAATATTTTACCCCACAGCTTCTCTAAAGGTACATTTTTCTTTATTGTGGGGATAGGGTGCTACTAGTATCTGAAGGGTAGAGACCAGGGATAATGCTAACCATCCAATGTTGCACCAAAAAAGAATTATGATTCAAAACGTCAATAGGGCTGAGGCTGACAAATCCTGATCCACATGTTCTGAGTCCTAGCCAGTCTCTTACTGAGAACTTAGCCTAGTTTTTCTATTCCCTTTATATTTTCAACTTCCCCTTTCGACTCAACCATTCGCACCACCATCACCATGTAAAATGTTCCAGTATTTTCCATTCTTTAAAAATATACTGGGGCGCCTGGGTGGCGCAGTCGGTTAAGCGTCCGACTTCAGCCAGGTCACGATCTCGCGGTCCGTGAGTTCGAGCCCCGCGTCGGGCTCTGGGCTGATGGCTCAGAGCCTGGAGTCTGTTTCCGATTCTGTGTCTCCCTCTCTCTCTGCCCCTCCCCCGTTCATGCTCTGTCTCTCTCTGTCCCAAAAATAAATAAACGTTGAAAAAAAAAATTAAAAAAAAATATACTAACACACACATACACACACACACACACACACACACACACACACACACACACGATGATTGCTTATGTCCTTTCAGGTACTATCTCTCCAATATTTTATACCAAAGTTCAATACTCATATTATCCTATATAATATTTAATACTCACATACAATTGAATGTATTATACTCATATTTCCACTAGTCATTTCTTCATTCAGATTTTTTCCCAAACTGTTCCACTGAGGTAACTCAGCAAGTTTCTTCTTTCCTGTTTATGAAGAGTCTCGTAACTAAATTCAATGGTCAATTATAGTAGTTATCTATTGCACAGATTTTCTGGTCTAAATACCTCCATCCACCCACCCTACTCCCAACAACACCATCATTATAAATTATTGGGAGATTGCATTTTCAATAGTCAGTCATGTTCACTACCACATTCCCAGCTCCCAGAACCATCTGGCGCATAGCAGGCACTCAAAATATATGTTAATGATTGAATCCTTGGCAAAGAGTTAATTTATAATAAAGCTACCATATTTGAAGTATGTATGTTAAAATAAGAAACTGATGTATTCAAGGGATTATGGCTGGAATTTAAATAATGAGGCAAAACCTGAAATCAGGTATCCTGATTCACCTGTCTCTCCAGCAGGATGTCAATTCAAAACATTAAAAAAAAAAAATTAAGATTTTATTTTTTTTTAAGATTTTAAATCTAAATCCCCAGTGTGGGGCTTGAACTCACAACCCCAAGATCAAGAGTCATACAGTCTACCAACTGAGACAGCCAGGCACCCCTCAAAATATTTCTAGAGAGTGACTACAGTTGATTTAGGGCTTCATGTGCATGAGAGGAAAATGATCTGAGAACGTCTTTCAGAGTAAGGTATTAGGAAGAAGAATCTAGAGTTTTGCATTTTAAAAACACAAAAGGACTAATCATGAAAATGTCTAACACTGTGGCACCCAGGAAGAACTCCACAGACTACACTTTGATGTCATTAATTTCTGTGTAAAGCCTGTAGATTCTGCAATCTTTAAATTCGTGGTCTCCCCTCCACTGGTATCAGTAATTAATTATTACTGGTCCCACATAACTATATGGCCTTTGTTCTTTCTCAAACATGCCCAGTCTTTACAGTTTTCAAGTCTTTACAACCCTATGAGGTAGAGAAGAACGATCCCCATCTGAGTTTCACAAAAGTTAGTTTTGGTCCAAAATTGTACTCAGTGAACTTGTACACAAGTTGATTCTTGATCAACAATAGACCTCAGTTTTGCCAGGGAGGTTCTCAACTTGGTGTTCTTTCCTAGTGAGAAAAGGAACAGCTCAATTGGTGGTGAGGAAAAATTTAGATGACTCTCCTCTTGCCAAGTCAGTATGATGTGATTGTCTGCTAGGTGATGATGTGTTATCTCCTAGCAAATTTTACACCATTTCCAGCTTTATACAAAGACTTCACCACAGTTGAAGTTCCTCTCACTATCTGCAACAAATACAGAGAAGGGCCCTCATGCATTCGTAAGGGGAATGTGGCAAAAGACAGTGAAGTAGTCAGCAAAATCAAGAGCGAGCAGCAGCCACTGGGTATGCACAATTCCAGAACATTATCTGGGTCAAGGCAGAAGAGAGAACCCACATTCAGTGAACTCTCTCAACAATGTCTCTGCAGTCTAGATTATTCAGCAACTGGAAATGTTCTCTCTCCAAGGAGAACTCTGGAAATGGACACTTAGACCACCAGTGATAATGTCACATAATACTCCAGGAAGTACTGGACAAAGCTGGCATACTGCACAACAGCAAATGCTATGAACCTAAAAATGAGGTAAGCACTCTGACTGATGTGATTCAGAAGCTTTTGATTTGAAGGTTCTCCCTGAAATGCTGGAAACAAAGGTATGAACATATTTAGGTTTCCACATAAGCAACTTGGACAGAGAGTACAATGATTAAGGAACTGGTTGTAATGGTTTCTCTCCCTTGTTCTGCAGATTCAAACTAAAGATTTCTAATTAGGGGGAGGTATCATGAGAGATAGTAGACTGGACAATTCCTGAGCCTCATGGGCCCAGAGGCCAGCCAGCAATATGACTAAAAAGAGACACATCTGGGATGGAGGACCTATCTGTATGTCTTCTATTAATAATGCCTTCACCACTGTTCAAGTTTCCACCACTACCCCAAGCAGACCACTGAACAAGAAAATGAGTAGTTAGATGTTAAAAAAAAAAAAAAAGAAAGAAAAAAGAAAAAAGACAGGTTCAACCTACCTTGAGTTTTAGCACAAAGAGCAATAACCCTGCAGTTCCAAGAAGAGAATTATTCCACTTTGGCTCGTCTCTTCTTATCTCACACATCCCTATTCATATTAGCCTGGTTTTAAGTATTGTTATGAAACATGCCATACAGAAGAATGTATTAAACATACATGTGCAACTTCCCAGAAAATATTCATGCAACTAGATACACAACACTGTTAATACATTAGAACCCCTGTGTATCCTAGTCCCTCTCCCTAACACAACCCAAATTCTGACTTACGTGATTAATCATTCCTGGCTTTTCTTTTAGAATTTTTTTTTAAGTTTATTTATTTATTTTGAGAGAGAGGGAGAGACAGAGAATCCCAAGCAGGCCCCGCAGCATCAGTGCAGAGCCCGATGAAGGACTCAAACTCACAAACTGCGAGATCATGACCTGAGCTGAAACCAAGAGTCAGATGTTTAACTAACTGAGCCATCCCTTCACCTTTATGGAATCATATTCTATACACAACCTTTCTTAACTTCTTGCACTCAGCTGCTTTCCAGATTCATTGATAAAGATGTTTATAGCTGTAATTCATTTTTACTACTCTATAATTTATGCATTGTTTACTATACCATAATATGTCCAGTTAGTTGCTGATAGGTATTTTGGTTATTTCCAATCTGTGAATATTATGAACATTCTGCTGTACTGTCATGTATTATTCCTGATGAACACTTCTGAGCTCCTCTAGAGAAGTGCTGGTGAATATAAACAAAATGGAAACCACAAGTAATTTAAAATTTTCCAGTAGCTACGTTAAAAAGATTTTTAGGGGCATTCACTTTCAAAATCCCCTCTGTTAAGAGAGCTTTCCTACTATTCTTCCTTTTTAATCTTATATTCTAATAAACTTTTGCCTGCTGCTCACAAAAAAAAATAAAGAAAAAAAAAAAAAAAGAAAGATTTTTAAGGGAAGCCTGGGTGGCTCAGTCAGTTAAGGCATCCAACTCTTGATTTCGGCTCAGGTCATGATCTCACAGTCTGTGAGTTCAAGCCCCATGTCAGGCTCTGTGCTGACGGAGTGGAGCCTGCTTGGGATTCTGTCTGCCTCTCTCTCTGCCTGTACTCGTGCTCTCCCTCCCGCTCTCAAAAAATAAATAAATAGGGGCGCCTGGGTGGCGCAGTCGGTTAAGCGTCCGACTTCAGCCAGGTCACGATCTCGCGGTCCGTGAGTTCGAGCCCCGCGTCAGGCTCTGGGCTGATGGCTCGGAGCCTGGAGCCTGTTTCCGATTCTGTGTCTCCCTCTCTCTCTGCCCCTCCCCCATTCATGCTCTGTCTCTCTCTGTCCCAAAAATAAATAAAAACGTTGAAAAAAAAATTAAAATAAATAAATAAATAAATAAATAAATAAATAAATAAACTTAAAAAAAAGATTTTTAAAAGGGTGAAATTTTAGTATCTTAACTAAACACATTATCATTTCAATATGCAATAATTATAAAAATCATTGAGATGTTTTATATTCTTTCCTCTTAAGCCTTCAAAATCCAATATTGTATATTTAAAGAAAATCTCCTTTTGGACTAGTCACATTTTGAAAACTCAATAACCACATATGGTTAATACTTGAACAATGCAACTCAAAAGCATATTCTTAAGTAGAGACGGTAAGCAGTAAGAGATGGTTTTACATTTTTATTCCTACATATTAATGAGTTTCTTGTTCCAAATACTCCCAAAAATTTGTCCAATGTTGTAACTTTGCTCATATGCGTTTTATGGAACATTTCACTGACATTTTAATTTGCATCTTCCTGATTAATAATGTTGAACACCTTTTCATTATTTCAATCATTTGGGCTTCATCTTTTGTGAAATGTTTGTTCATGTCGTATGATCAGTTTTCTACTGAATCTTTTATTGATTTGTACATTTTTTTAAAATTCCATTAAGTAATCTTTACGGCCAACGTGGGGCTTGAACTCACGACCTCAAGATCAAGAGTCACATGCTCTACCAACTGAACCAACCAGGCACCCCCTATTATAATACCTATCACATCATGAATGGAAACTATTTTTTCTTAATTTCATGAACTACACAGGCATTCTTTTTGATGTTTAATAAATAATTCTTTGTGGTAAATGTTTTTATTTTGTCCTTTATGATTGTGCATTTTGTGTTCACTTAAGAAACCTGTCCCTACTCTGAGATCATGAAGATCTTTTACTATTATCCCTTAACAGGTCTTTGCTTTTGCCTTTCACTGGAGTAGATCTGAATGACACTAGAAGGCAAAAATCTGTAATTTCACTTTCTTCTCCACACAATTTTTCCAAGCACCACATATTGAAAATCAGGTTTTCGGGGCACCTGGGTGAAGTGTCCAACTTCAGCTCAAGTTGTCACGATTCGTGAGATTGAGCCCCGCATCAGGCTCTCTGCTGTCAGCATGAGCCTGCTTCAGATCCTCTGTACCCCTCTCTCTCCGCCCCTCCCCTGTTCGCACTCTCTCTCAAAGAAAGATAAAAAAGAAACAAAGAAACACACATACATAAAAATCAGATTTTCTCTTTGATCTTTAACCCTACCTGTCATTTACCAACTGTGCATATACACATGCGACTGTTTCAGGACTTCCTATTCCATTCCTATAGTCCTTATCTTTAATTTGCTAAAACAAGTTTAGGAATATGAGGAGTTTCTCGTCCCTTACATTTCCATATAAATTTTAGAATCAGTTTATCAAATTCCTTTAAGAAAATCCATTGAAATACTTAATGGTATTTAATTGACTTTTTAATTGACTTTGGGAAAACACCCACCAGATCTTTCAAACATGAACTCAGTATTTCTCTTCCTACTTATGTCTTCCGTAACACCTTTCAATTATTATAATAATCTTCTTAAAAGTCTGGTTAAAACTTCTACCTTTTAAAAAAATTCTACCTTTTAAGGATCTACCCTATGGTAGGTAGAAGGCTCCCTTAACAACATCCAGATCCCAATCCTTATAAAATGTAATTATGTTAAATAAATGGCAAAAAGGGATTTGCAGGTGTAATTCAGATTTCTATTTAGTGACCTGAAGATAGGGAGTTTTTTCTGGATTATGCAGAGAATTTTCTCCAACCAGACAGAAGAGATGCGGCAGAAGAAAAACTAAGACAGATGAAAAGCAGGGCTCCACAAGCTGTTGCTGATTTGAAGACTGACAGAGCAATCTAACCTAGAATGCAGGTGGTCTAAAGGAGTCAAAAGGCTCCAGGCAGCCAAAAGGGAAATGAAGGACCTCAACTCTACATGCAGCCACAAAGAACTGAATTCTGTAAACAATGCGAATAAACTTGGAAGTGATTCTCACATAAAATCTACAGCTAAGACCTCAGGCAGGAACACCTGGATTTCAGTCTTGTAGACCTGGAGTAGAGAAACCAGCTGACTTCACCTGTACTGCTTATCTACAAAATTATATAATAAATTCACGTTAGTTTAAGCTGCCAAATCTGTGATAATTTGTTATGGCAGTCATAGAAAATAAATAGATTCTTCATGATTGTTTTATACTATTAAAAAATAGAATCTTGGAAGTCACTATAGGTAAAAACTTGGGATTGTATCAAACTAAAAAGCTTTTATACAGCAAAGAAAACCATCAACAAAACAAAAAGGCAACCTACTAAATGGGAGAAAATATTTGCAAATGATACAGCTGATAAAGGGTTAATATCCAGACTATATCAAGAACTCCTACAATTCAACACCAAAAAACAAACAATATTATTTACAAATGGACACAAGACCTAAGTAGACATTTTTCCAAAGAAGACATTCAGAAGACCAACAGACACATGGAAAGATGCTCAGCATCACTAATCATCAGGGAAATGAAAGCAAAACCACAATGAAGTATCACCTCACACTGGTGAGAATGTCCAGTACAAAAAGACAAGAAATAACAAATGTTAGCAAGGATGTGAAGAAAAGTGCACTGTTGGTAAAAATGTAAACTGGCATAGCCAGAAAACAGTATAGTATAGAGGTTCCTCAAAAAATTAAAACCAGAAATACTACATGTAGTAGTACATGTAGTATTACTACAAGTAGAAATTCTACTTCTGGGTATTTATCCAAAGGAAACAAAAACACTAATTTGAAAAGATACAGGTTTACTGCAGCATCATTTATAATAGCCAAGATATGAAAGCAACCTAAGAGTCCATCAACAGATGTATGGATAAAGAAGTAATATAGATATATGATGGAATATTATCCAACCATGAAAAATAATGAGATCTTTGCCATTTGCAAGAACATGGCTGGGCTTAGCCATACCTTTGTATTTTCTTTTATAATAATCATGTTTACTTCTTCCTTCTAGCTCTTAACCTTATTTTGGTTGTTTTTCCTTACTGGTCTAAGAAGGATATCCAATGTATTTGATAGATTTGACTGTGAGAATCTCTGTCTTATTTTGATTGCAAGAGATTAGCTTCAACATTTCACCATTCAGAATGTTTGTTTTGTAGAAGGTTTTGCAGAAACCCTTTATGAGGTTGAAGATATTTTATTTTTATTTCTCTGTTGCAAAAAATACCTCCAGTATGCATGTTGACTTATCAAATGTAGTTTTTGCATTTATTAAGGTGATCACCATCTTTCTCTAACCTGTTCATGAGAATTGCAGTGACTAATTTCTCAACCTCACAAGGTGATTTACAATTAATTTGCACTATTGAAATAAAAATCTGGTTATTCTTTTTTTAAAAACAATGAATTTGATTGGCTAAAAGTTTAAAATATTTATACCCAGATAACTTGTAATGCTTGATTCTCATTCATATTCTCTTGAATTTCTCATTCATGTTCTCTCCAGGTATCACTATCAAGGTTATGCTCTTCTAATAAAGTAATTCATTCAACAAATATTTGAGTACTATTAGCTCTATTCACTGGAAATACTTGTGCACTGTTGGAATTATTCCAATTTCAGAAAACCTTGCTAATAAAGCCAAGTTTTCAGATTTATAAAAATCGTTTACATTGGGGCGCCTAGGTGGCTGAGTCGGTTAAACGTCCTGACTCTCAACTTCAGCTCAGGTTGTGACTCTCACGAACTGTGAGTTCAAGCCCCACATCTAGCTCTGCACTGACAGGACGGAGGCTGCTTGGGATTCTCTGTCCCCCTCTGTTTCTGCCCCTCCCCCTTCTCAAAATAAATAAACTTAAAAAAAAAAAAACGTTTCTATCAATTTTCTTTTCCAGTAAGTTTTGGTAAGTTACATATTTTTGTAGAAAAATTTCCCTAATTTGACCATAATCAGTAATTATAACCCCATTTTCACTGCAGTGAAAATAAGTACATTTTCCTCCTCTTTGTCTTCATAAATTTTAATCTTTTCAAAGAATTAAGTGTTGGTATGATGAATTCTCTAGTGTTAGATCTAATTATTTACTTCCATATACTTTTATGGGGACTTATTTTGTTAATTCTTTTGTTAACTTTTACCTTTTTGAAAGCTATAGCAGATTCTATTATTGTTCAAAGCCTGAATTTTCTAGATTAGGGGATTAGGCATATTCACCTTTCATGCCTTTTGAGAATATACATTCCAGCCCCATAAGCTTAGCCACATTATTTAGCCAACCAAATGTGAGGAAATTCCATAAAGAACATCTAAGCAGCAAGTTAAAATACATTTGTACACTTTAGCTCAGACCATTATGTGAATGAATAAGCAAGTGCTATATGGTGGCTACTCTTTCAGCATGAACCCCCCAAATGAGAAGAGATACACACAGCAGCAGCAATAGCCAACCCATAGCCAATGCCAAGCAATGTGAGAAGTTTTTTTTAAGCCTTTGAGATTTAAGGGAAATGTTTTATACAGCAAAGATAATACTGGTGGTCAGCTTATTAATTTCAAGCATTTTTCCTAATATTTGCATTTAAGCTTTTCTCATCCAGTGCACCTCTTAAATCCAGTTAATAATCCATTTATATTTTCTAATTTCCACTATGATTTCTTCTTCAACTGGTGAGTTAACATGTATCTTTGCTCTGAAACATACAGGGTTTTATTACTTTACTTTTTAAGTTTTAAACACTAACTTAATTCCACCAATAGTGTTTTATGTAATATTAATGCTTTGAAATTCACTTTATATACCACTGAAGGTCAAAGTACTACAGATAAGCACAGAGAGATCTTGCACTCTGCAGGTTTGGTAGAGAATTGTTTCTCAAATTACTCTCATTTTTTATTGCTTGATTATTCCTTACTTGAGACAAAATGACTTTGGATTTGTCCCATCAATTGTTTCATATATTTGAAAACTTGATATTAAATACATTAAATTTTAAAATATACTTTTCTGATAGATTCTTCACTTTTAATCATTACAAAAGGACACTCTTTAGCGCTAGTAATGTTTTGTTTTCAAGTCTACTTTGTAAATCTATTCTGTCTGCTATCAATATATATACAAAAGCTTTTTTGCGTTACTTTTTATTTAGGAGGTAGCTGGGCTTTCTAATTTTCACTTTTAATTAGAATTTTAAAAAAACATAAAACTCACCATCTTAACCATCTTTAAGTTTACAGTTCTGTACTGTTGAATATATTCACTGTTGTGCAACAGATAACCAAGCTTTTTTCATTTAGTAAAACTAAAACTCCATACCCATTAACAATTCCCCATTTCATCTCTGCTGACAGCTCAGAGCCTGGACCCTGCTTCAGATTCTGTGTCTCCCTCTCTCTCTGCCACTCCCCCACTCATGTTCTGTCTCTCAAAAAATGTCAAAAAAAAAAAAAAAAACAATTCCCCATTTCTCCCTCCCCCATAGCAACTGCCACTCTTTGTTTCTATGAATTTGGCTTCTTTACTACTTCATTTGTAAATGGAATCATCCAGTGTATCTTTGTGGCTTATTTCATTTAGCATGTCCTCAAAGACCATCCATGTTGTATTACGTGATAGTTTTCCTTCCTTTCTAAAGGGTGAATAATATTCCATTATATGTATACACCGTATTTTATTTATCTATTAATCTGATGATGGACATTTAATTGGCTTGCTTTTTGGCTATCATGAATACTACTGCTAAGAACATGGCTGTGCAAATATCCTTTTAGTTTTTTGAGTAACTGCCATACTGTTTTCATAGCAGCTATATCATTTTATGTTCCCACCAACAATGCACAAGGGTTCTAATTTCTCTACATCCTCTCCAACAACTGTTATTTCCTGGGTTTTACTTTTTATTTTGAAAGTAGCCATTCTAACGAGTGAGGTGATATTTCACTGTGATTTAGATTTTCATTTCTCTAAGAATAGTGACGCTGCACATATTTTCATGTGTTCACTGGACATTTGTATATTATTGGAGAAACAGCTTTTCAAATCCTTTGCCCATTTTTTAAACTGAGTTTTTTATTGAGTTGTTGTGATTTCTTTATATATTCAGAAATATTAACCCCTCATCAGATTATATGCAAATATTTCTCCTATTCTGCAGCTGACCTTTTCATTCTGATAAGTTAATACACATAAGTTTTTGATTTTTATGAATTCCAATCTGTTTATTACATATGCTTTTAGTGTCATAGCTAAGAAATGATTGCCAAATCAAATATGAAGCTTCACCCTGTTTTGTTCTAGTTTTATATCTTAGGTTTAAGTCTTTAATCTTTAAAATTTTTTTACATATGATGTTAAGAGAAGGTTCCAACTTTACTCTTTTGCATGTGGATGACCAGTTTCCCCAACACCATTTGTTGAAATTGTCTTCTCCCATTTAGTGATCTTGGCACACATACTGAAAATCATTTGGTCACATAGTCAACTTAAGGATTTATTTCTGTGCTCTATTCAGCTTCATTTAATCTTGGTCTGTATGCTCATACCACACAGTTTTGATTACTGTAGTTCTGTAATTAGGAAATGTGATATTTTTCTTTTCTTTCCTTTTTGGAAATGCGGTATTTCTAACTCCATGGTTTTTAAAACTTGTTTTTTGGCTCTCCGTGGTCCCATAAGATTCCATACCAATTTAGTACTAGTTTTCCTAATTCTGCAAAAGATGCCATTGGGCTCTTGACAAGGATTGCACTGAATCTGTAGATCACTTTGGGTAGCACTGACTTTTAAAAAAAACTTTATTAAAGATATAATCCACATATGGTACAATCTACCCCAGCATATGAATCGATTGGCTTTTAGTATATACAAATTTTGCAACCATCATCAAAATCAAATTACAACATTTTCATCATTCCAAAAAACAAACAAACAAACAAACACAGGACCCATTAACAATCACTCTCAATCTCCTCCCAAGGAAATATTTCCACCCAACCTAAGCCCCACAACCGCCAATATAATTTCTGTCTGTTCTGGACATTTCACACAAACATACAAACAGAATCTTACAATATGTGGTACTTAGCATAATGTTTTCATGTTTCAGGATGTATTCATTTCTTCCTACTGCTAAATACTACTCCATTATATGGTTATACCACTTTTTGTTTATGCATTCATCAGGTGATGATTGTTTGGGTTCTTTCCACTTTCATAATGTTGCAATTAACATTTATGTATGTTTTTGTGTGGACATATGTTGTCACTTCTTTTGTGTACCTACCTAGGAGAGGAATTCTTAGATCATAAGACAAATCTATGTTTAACCTTTTGAGAACTGCCACAATGCTTTCCAAAAACAGTTGGACCATTTTACACTCTTTTTTTAAATTTAAATTCAAGTTAGTTAACATATAGTCTGGGTTTCAGGAGTTAAAACTCAGTGGTTCATCTCTTACATATGACAGCCAGTGTTCTTCCACAAGTGCCCTCCTTAATGCCCATCACCTGTTTAGCCCATTCCCCAACCCACCTCCACTCCAGTAACCCTGTTTGTTCTCTGTATTTAAGAGTCTCTTATGGTTTGCCTCCCTGTTTTTATCTTATTTTTGCTTCCCTTCCCCTATGTTCATCTGTTGTGTTTCTTAAATTCCACATATGAGTGAAGTCATATATTTGTCTTTCTCTGACTTCACTTAGCATAATACCCTCAACTATTTTAAAGTCTAACCAGTAGTCTACGAGGATTTTGATTTCTCCCCCCATCATCACCAACTGTGCATGTATCTTTTTTATTATAGTTATCCTAGTAGGTACAAGGTGGTGTCTCATAGTGATTGTGATTCATTTCCCTGGTGGTTAATGATGTCAACCAACCTTCCGTGGGCTCATCAGCCATTTGTGTACCTTCTTTGGAAAAGAAGTCTATTCAGATTATTTGCTCATTTAATAATAATTGGATTGCATTTTTATTATTGAGTTATAAGAGTTCTCTATTACAAATATAAGTCCTTTATTAAAAATATTATTTGTAAACATTTTCTTCTAACTTGCTTTTTTAGTGTTTTTACAGCAGTTTGATTCACGGCAAAATTATGTGAAAAAGTACAGACTCTCCCCTCTTACCATTCTGCATGTTACAATCTGTGTTACATCTGTTACAATCAGTGGGATTACACTGACACATCATAATCACCTAAAGTCCATAGTTTACATAAGTTTCATGCTTGGTATGTACATCCCACAGGTTTTGATACATGTATAATTAGATGTACTCACCATTATACTATCATACAGAAAATTTTAACTGCCCTAAAAAACCTCTCTGTTCTGCCTATTCATTTATTCCCTTCCCATACCCTAGCAATCACTGATCTTCCTTCTATCTTCATAGTTTTCCTTTTCCAGAATGTCAAATATTTAGAATTATGCAGTAAATATGTAGCCTTTTCAGATTGGATTCATTTAGTAATTTGAATTTAAGATTCCTCCACTGATTGCTTATTTCTTTTTAGCACTACATAATATTCCATTGTCTGGATATATGAGTTTATCCATTCACCTACTGAAAGGCATCTTGGTTGCTTCCAAGTTTTGGCAATTATGAATAAAATTACTGTAAAGATTTTTTTTTTATTTTTTTAAATTTTTTTCATATGCAGATTTTTTAAAAAGTAAACTCTACCCTCAACATGGGGCTCAAACTCACAACCCCAAGATCAAGAGGAACATGCTCGGGGCACCTCAGTGGCTCAGCCGGTAAAGCATCGGACTTCGGCTCAGGTCATGATCTCACAGTTCCTGAGTTCAAGCTCCATGTTGGGCTCTGTGCTGACAGCTCAGAGACTGGAGCCCACTTCAGATTGTGTGTCACCCTCTGTCTGCCACCCACTCCCTGCCCCCCCTCCCCCCGCCAAATGCACTCTTTCTCTGGCTCTGTCTCAAACATTAAAAAATAAATAAAATAAATAAATAAAAAAATGAGGAACATGCTCTACTGACTGAGCCAACCAGCCCACCCCACATATACAAAGTTTTCAGCTCCTTTGGGGTTAAGTACCAAGGAAGGTAATTACTAGATAGTATGGCAAGAGTAGTTTTGGTTTTTGGTTTTATAAATTTTATTAATTTATTTTGAGACAGCACAAGCAGGGGAAGGGCAGAGAGAAAGGTATAGAGAGAGAATGTGTAAGAGAAGTTTTGTAAGAAACAAACTGTCTTCCAAAGTGGCTGTATAATTTTGCATTCCCAACAGGAGTGAAAATTCCTGTTGCTCTATATCCTCATCAGCATTGGATGCTTTCAGCTATATTTTGGCCATTCTAACATGTGTGTACTGGTGTCTCACTGTCTAAATTTGCACTTCCCTAATTATATGATATAGAGTATCTTTTCATGTGCTTATTCACCATCAATATAACTTTCTTTGGTGAGCTTATTGGCCTGTTTTTTTAATCTGGTTGTTTTCACACTGTTGAAGATTTAAGATTTTTTTTTTTTTTGGTATACTTTGGATACAGTCCATTATGTGCCTAGAAAAACTCTGACTTAATTTATTCCTTCGTGGATCAAGCTTTTGGAGTTGTATCTAAAAAGTCATCAGCCAACTGAAGATCATCTACATTTTCTCTCTTTTATCTTCCAGTTGTTTTATAGTTTTGTGTTTTACATGTAGGTCTGATCCACTTTGAGTTACTTTTTGTGAAAAAATACAAGGTCTGTGTCTAGAGTCACTTTTTTTCACATGGATGTAAAGTTGTTCCATCACCATTTGTTGAAAAGACTATATTTTCTCCATTGTATTGCCTTTATTCCTTTGTCAAAGATCAGTTTTATTACATTACTCCAAGTCTATTTCTGGGTTCTCTATTGTGTTCCATTGATCTATTTGTCTATTCTTTTACCAATACCATACTGTCTTGATCACTGTAGCTTTATAGTAACTCTTGAAGTTAGGCAGTATTAGTTCTCTGACTCTTCTTCAATACTGTATTGGCAATTCTGGTCTTTTATCTCTCCAAAATTTTAGAATCAGTTAATCAATCAATATCCACAAAATAAATTCCTGAAATCTTGATTGGAACTGCACTGAATCTACAGATCAAGTTGGGGAAAACTAATAATATTGAGTCTTCCTGTCTCATTTAGTAGTTCTTTAATTTCTTTCATCAGAGTTATCATATTCCTCATATAGATCTTGTACCTATTTTATTAGCTTTATACCTCATTATTTTATTTTGGGGAGGAGGTGCTAATGTAAATGGTATTGTGGGGTTTTTTTTTTTTTATTTCTCTATCATTTTCTTCATGGTGTACTATGAAGTACAAAATTTAAAATTATGATACCCAATTTTCTTTTGTTTCTTATGCTATTGGTATAAGAAACCACTGTCGAATACAAAGTCAAAGATTTTATGTTTTCTTGCAATAGTTGTATCATTTTTACTCTTATATTTAAATGTTTAAATCAAATAATTAATTTTTGTACATGGTGAGTTAGGGTGGCATCCAATTTACTCTTTTACATATGGATATCCACTTGTCCCAAGACCACTTATTAAGAAGACTATTCTTTCCCTATTTGAATAAATAGTTTAGGCACTTCTGCCAGAAGTCAGTTGAATATAGACACAGGGTTTATTTCTGGGCTTTCAATTCTCTTCCACTGACCTGTATGTCTATGCTTATCCTAGTAAGAACACTGTCTTAATGTAAGGACTGTGTATGAATTCTTCAACTTTGTTCTTTTTTAAGATTGTTTTGGCTATTTTGGGTCCCTTGAATTTCAATATAATTTTAGATCATCTCATCAATTTCTGCAAAACAGCCAGTTAGGATACTGATATGGTTTACACTGCATCTACAGATTGATTTTTTTTGATTAGTACTTTACGGTGTATATTGTTCCAATCTTTTCAACTTTTTTGCTCCCTTATCTTTTTGATGTCACATGTAAATAACACAACTGATTTTATTTACATATACTATGACAATATTGTTTTTTTTTCCTCTAAATATTTGGGTTTAAATCTACCTTATTGTTGTGCTGGAAGCCCCTACTCATTCCACATTTCCCTTTCTCCTAGCTTCATGGTTATTCCCTCTAATTTTATGTTTTAATAAAAATAGTTTGAAGGGTATCCTTCAAACTGCAACATGAAAACATTAAAGTACCCTTAAATAGTATTTATTGCTCTCTCCAAGTTTGGGTTAATGTTATAGTAAATCTGTAAGACACTGTTTTATACAGTTAATATTTAGATTTACCACATATCTCTTGCTTTGCTCTACAGTCCTTTCTATATATCTGGCATCTGAAATCATTATGCTACCTTTACAATTTCACTTGGTGAGGCTTTCCGAATTATAATTTCTCTCATATTTTACCCTTTTACTTGAAAGACATTTTGCAAGACATACAATCATAGGTTGATAGTTATTTTCCCTTGGTATATTAACACCATCATTCCACTGTGTACTGCATTCAACTGTTAATTGTTGGAAAGTCGGCTGTCAGCTGACCAAGTCACTCTTCTTCCTTTAGATGTAATCTGCCTTTTCCCCCCTGGCTGCTCTACTCTGGTACCTCTCCTCAATTCAGAAAAAGCGTTAGTTATCACCTCGTAAAATACTGACTTTGCCCCATTTTCTCTCACCTTTCCTTCTGAAATTCTGATTAAATGTCATTTTAGACCATTTCTATCATTCTGTATTCCACATTTCTTCCTTTTTTAAAACTTTTCAGAAAAAGCTTTAAAAAAGGAAAGAAATAAAAAGCTATATAATAAAATCCAGTAGATGGTAAATTCTACAAAACTTGATTTGAAATGTAGTAAATAATAGCAAAGACTCTCTAGAGTAACATTACATACCCTTTCATATATTCTATTTCTCTGCCTCTCTGTGGTGATCTCTGAAATTTCTTGTTAAGCTGGCTTCCAATTCACTGACCCTCTGATTGTATCTAATCTGCTGTTAATCCCTTCCTTCAACTGAGTTTTTGATTTCAACTTTAACTGTTTTTAATTGAAGTTCTAGGAACTTTATTGTTTAGAATTTCTTCTTCCCCACCCATATTTTTATTTCTTTAAACACAGTAAACATAGTTACTCCATATTCTGTTTAATAATTCGAATATCTAAGGGGCGCCTGGGTGGCTCAGTCGGTTAAGCATTCGACTTCAGCTCAGCTCATGATCTCATGGTTCATGTGTTCGAGCCCCAACATCGGGCTCTGTGCTGACAGCACTGAGACTGGAGCCTGCTTCATATTCTGTGTCTCCCTCTCTCTCTGCCCCTCCCCTGCTCGAGTTCTGTGTATCTCTAGCTCAAAAATAAATAAACATTAAAAAAAAAATTCCAATATCTAAATTATTTCAGGGTATGGTTTTGCTGTTACTTTAGCTCATTCTTACATGTGGTACCACATTTCCATGTCTGATTATTAACTTTGTGAGCTGCTCACTTTCCTTTTAAGGTAACTTGAGTAAATTATTTGAGGTCTAGGATAAAAGTTAATGTCCATACAAAAGAGCTATGTTGGCTTCTGCTAGGTTTCTGGGAAATTAGCAGGCCATAATCACTTTAAATTCATGACTAGTGGTTACATTAGTCATCCACATAGTATGAACTTAAGTTGCATGATAAGTTCTAAGCCATTTTTTTTCTCCTTATTCTGCTCAGCACAAGTAGGGAAATTTGTTTGTAGTCCCCAAGAGGAATAGATGAGAAAGCAAGTTCTCTTCCACTGAGGATGTATTTCTTTTAGGTACCAATTTAATAGGAAGACGACTTGATGGAATCCCCAACTTTGGCTGAGCCCTAGGTTTGTGTCTTTTCCCCCTTTATTTTGGATGGCTTCTGCAAAGCTGAACTCCTCAAATCCCTCAAATTCCAAAATGGTCTCCAGGGCAACACTACTTCAATACTCCATATTTGTCCATGGTTTCATTCTGATAATAACTTATCTTGCTGATCTTCAAGGATTTTAAGTAGATGTTTTCTCATCTATTAAAAGGCCATTTGAGTTGTCTTCACGAGTAAGAGCATGCCAGAAACAGAAAGCCTATACTCAGTCCAGTGCAGTTCAATGTAACTTCTGGATCCAGCAAAAACTCCTTTTGCAAAGTCAAAAAATATCACCAAACTACCCTGTCAATTTGGCATTCTTTTCATTTACATCTAATTCAATATGTCCAGTTCCTGACACATCTGATTTTTCTTTCCTTTTGAAGTCAGTTTTACGCTTCCACATCACCACTTTTCCTATTACAACTCCTAAACAATGATTCCTGAGAGCTCAGACCTGGTTTTCTTATTTCTATAGTTCCTTGGTTACCAAGTTACCTTAAGTTACCAATACCCATCTCCAAGACTACTTTTATAGCCTCCCAAGTAGATTTCTTCTGCCACCCTTGTACCTATCTCTACTCTGTTCTCCACCATAATAACCAGACTTATTTTTTTTAATAAAAATTAGATTATGTCCCATTGCTTGTGTAAAGCTCTCCAAGATACTTTACTTGAATTTTAGATAAATTCCAATTTAACATGGCCCACAAAACCATATATGATCAGACTTCTGCCTACATTCTGTCATATCTGCCCTCTCATATAATACTATAAACAGGCTTTTTTTTTTTTCATTTCCTCAAATATACCAAATTCTTTCCTCCCTCAGATCCTTGCCACTTGCTGTTTCCTCTGCCCAGAGTATGGTTTCCCTACTCTTTGCAGGGTTCAGTCTTACTCATAGTTCAGACCTCACTATAACTGGGACTTTCTCACAAGCATTCCCGGACAACCCAATCCAGTAGAATCCTGTTCTTTTCCTTTAGAACATTTATCATAATTTATGATTAAATACTTATTGTGGGCTTATTTTAATGTCTATCCTCGCAATTATTTGTAAGAACCAGGCATGTAGAGACCCTACTGTTATCTTCCCATTCCATGCCCAGGACCTAGCACAATGTCTGACCCACAGTAGGAGTTTAACAAATATATATTAAATCATTGTTTTCTCTCTAAGCAGACCCACAAGAAAAGTACAACTCTAATAAGAAATTACATGTTGAGCACAGAATTAAAAACAAGGGGAATAAGGTGATAAGAATGTACATAGGGACCAATGTACATACGCTAAAATACAACATACTTATGAACAGATCCGTAATGCTCAGAGTCATATAGCCAAGATTACTTTCCCCTAATATTTCATGGATAAGGCAGATGCTGGTTTTTAACTAACACATGGCTTTTTTGTCTACATGTTAGTTAAAGCAAATAAATAATCACCTACAAGTAGCATGTTTCTCAAGGTGACTTGTGAGTTCATTATTTGGAACTCAAAAAATTTTCCCACAGAACCAATATTATATACAGTGGTTAGCTTTTCTCTGGGTAGTTCATAATGTTTAATCCATAATTTATTTATTCATTTAACGAATATGAATTGAGTACTACTATGCACCAGGAACTATCCTAGCAGCAGAGATACAGTAGTGCACAAAATAAGATAAAAATTCCTATCCTCATAAATCTCATATCCATGCGATCAAAACAGAAGGGAAGTGCAATACACAGAATGGTAGATGGTGAAGAACAAAGCACAGTGGAGACAGGGAATGGAAGGAGTGCAATTGTAACCTATTATTAAATTTCTAGCTCTGTTCCAAAAAGGATTTAGAGATTTCTTACAGAACCTAAGTATCACAAATAAAATAGCAATGCTTAGACAAGGAAAGACTTTCAACCAAGAAACTGTATAAAAACACACTTCCTTTCCCACAGCAGGACAGAGAGAACTACTCAGGCTCTTAATTCACAGAAAGCTATAATACCCTGAGGCATGGTCTCCAAAAAGGCAACAAATAAAGAAGGTAAAGAGGTGAATGCAATGATGGAAATTCCATGAAGAAAAAGAAATGAAGAGCCAAGAAGGGAAGTACACTTCTTGTTAATGATAAGAACACCTCCAGGGACAGCCAGTCCCTTCTATTCAATCACTAGTTGGCAGGCTTTTCTTCCTACAACTGTAACTATTTCTGACCAAGATCTCTCTTCTATTTGGCATAGTACAGTTATACAACTTTTCCTTCATTATTACATACTAAAAACAAATATTTAACTTTTTTAATGGCAGAAAAAGATCCAATGTATTCCCTATCTACATCATTAAAATCGATATCAAAGGAATGCAGACAGCTAAAAGAATACTCTGATGCTCTTGTATTTTACCTTAATAACTAGGATAGGTTAGTTATCCAGAATGTGGGGTGAAATGCAAGAGGATAAAAAATTCTAACAAGGTTTCAAAGAGCACCCCTACCACCAGAGTAGTGACTGGACAAGAAGAGACAATCAGCCATTTTAATCTTCCATCCCTGACCACAACAAATTCCACTACCATAGAGCATGCACCATAGACTAAGGAGTGAAGGATGAAAGGGGTCAGCAAAAGTAACCCTTCTCTAACACCTTGCTCATAGAGCTGGAGTAATTATAGGCCAGGGTAAGAAATGAGCATATAAACTAAGCCTGTCCATAACTTTTTTCCTTCTTATTATAAAGGGCCTTCTAATTATTTTCACCTGAAAAAAGGGTTTTAGTCAGTGAATGCTAATTTTTTTTAATTATTCATTCCACTGTCATTTTAATAAAATAAAATAGTATCTCGGGTTATGACTGTCAGATATATTCCAGGAATTTTTCATATTAAATATTGTTTATTTATATTAAAAATTTAATAAAATAAAGCCTTAGGTTTAGGAAAAACAGGGAGCAACATATATTTAAAAAACTAGTATCAGTAGAAAGATGTTGTTGGCCACAAACAATTACCTTTAGGGCTGTGTGTTTGTATTCATCTTCTTCCATCCATAGATCCTGTTCATAGTAATACAAGCCATCATTAATGACTTTAGCAAGTTCAGATGTAATTTTTGCCCGAGACATGTGGTTGCCTGTTCGATCTCCTCCAGGATGTTTTCTCATGTAAGGTGGTGTCTGAGTTACAATCAAAATCTTGTTTAAATCCTGGTCATCAATTTCATAATCTGAATCATTATCAGACCAATCAGTAAATGTGTTTTTTCGTCCTTCTATTTGCTCCATCTCTTCATCAAATAAAAAGTCAAGTTCTTCTTGCTCTTGTTCATCTGAAGGATATAGCTGATTTGATGCCTCTTCAGGCAGAGATGCTGATTCCTAAGGGAAGAAAGTGGTATTTTATATACACAATTTTTTTTAATCACTTAAAAAAAATCACATGTTACAAGTAATATGAAGCCTAACATGCTCAATGACTAGTCAGCAGGCAAATTATAAAAGAAAATCAAATCAGTAGTATTCTAGCCCAATAAATACAAAGTATTTGCTAAACACTAAGTCTAACGCTAAAGAAAAACACAAAATTGAGTAAAAGGAGGGTTATATTAATCTAAAAGATTCCTTTTAGAGTTAGAATGGTGCTTAGCTCATCCACTACTGCACAGCAATTCATTTTACAGATGAGGGGAAAAAAGGCCTAGAGATAGAAGTTAATTTGTCCACAATTTCAGAACTAGTCAGGACTAGAACAATCAAGGTTTTTTGACTTCTAAATTCAATAGTCAGACTTGCTAGTCTGAACCTTTGCAATTACATTAACTAGGTTTCCTAGATAATCCCTCTGCTCAATCTTCACCTCCACTCAGTGTGGCCTGGTTTTCATTAAATTTACCCTAACATGTACTCAATTGTTGAACTTTGCCCTTCCTGAAAAAGTTAAAATTGCTTCCTACTAGGTGACATAACAAGTCCAAACTTTCAGATCCTAGAGCTTCTAAAATCTAAACTAGTCTAGATTTCCAAAACTCTCAACACAAGAAAATAGGTTTCTCAGTATTATCTTCCTATGCCATCCTATGACCAATCCTCATCCAGCAAATGCTAACTCTCCTATACAATCCCTTTCTTTGAGAACTCTTATTAATGTAGTATATATTCATTCAGTCAATAATTATCTGGGTCCTCACTGTGAGCCAGGCACGGTTCAAGGAAAGGGTATACAATAATAACTCTGCCTTGACAGAACTAATGTTCTAGTAAATAGAAGGCTGTCCATGATGTTATTAACTAAAAACAAAACAAAACAAAACAAACAAAAAGAATACTAACTTTTAACACACTGTGAATATATTTAGGCAACAAGAGATGTCGGCAAGGATGCGGAGAAAGAGGATCTCTTTTGCACTGCTGGTGGGAATGTAAACTGGTGCAGCTACTCTGGAAAACAGTATGGAGGTTCCTCCAAAAATTAAAAATAGAACTACCCTACAACCCAGCAACTGCACTACTAGGTATTTATCCAAGGGATACAGGTATGTTGTTTTGAAGGGACACATGCACCCCAATGTTTACAGCAGCACTATCAACAATAGACAAAGTATGGAAAGAGCCCAAATGTCCATCGATGGATGAATGGATATAGAAGATGTGGTGTGTATGTGTGTGTGTATACACACACACACACACACACACACACACACACACACAATGGAGTATTACTTGGAAATCAAAAAGAATAAAATCTTGCCATTTGCAACCACGTGGATGGAACTAGAGGGTATTATGCTAAGTGAAATTAGTCAGAGAAAGACAAAAATCATATGACTTCACTCACATGAGGACTTTAAGAGACAAAACAGATGAACATAAGGGAAGGGAAGCAAAAATAATATAAAAACAGGGAAGGGGACAACACATAAGAGACTCTTAAATATGGAGAACAGAGGGTTGCTAGAGGGATTTTGGGAGGGGGGATGGGCTACATGGGTAAGGGGCATTAAGGAATCTACTCCTGAAATCACTATTGCCCTATATGCTAACTAACTTGGATGTAAATTAAAAAAAAAAAAAGCCACATCCTTAGTAAACTTCACTTTGAGAGAATTGTACACTCACATACAGTTGTAAGAAATAGAGATCTAAGACCCCCAGGGTGGCTCAGTCAGTTACGCATCTGGCTCTTGGTGACAGCTCAGGTCATGATCTCACAGTGCATTGGGGTCTATGCTGGCAGTGTATGTGGAGCCTGCTTGGGATTCTCTTTCTCCCTCTCTCTGCCCCTTCCCTGCTCGCTCTTTCCCTCAAAAAACAAACATTAAAAAAAAATAAAAAGAAAGAAAAAGAAACAGAAATCTTATGTATTTTTTACCCAGGTTCCTCCAATATTAACATCTTGCAAAACTATAGAATATCACATATAAGACATTGAAATAACCCATTAATCTTACTCAGATTTCCCTAGTTTTATTTGTACTCATTTTGTTTATGGATTAGATCAGAGCAATTTTTATCACATTTCAAATTTTGTATCTAACCATGAGTCAAAAATATGGCAGTTCTACCATCAAGGATTTCTCCTCCTGTTTCATAACCACACATCTCAGTCCCTCACATGCCTCCAAGACATCAATTCTCTTTTCCTTACTTACAGTACACAGAATTACCAAAACACGTATGTACAGAATCCGTACTCTTTATAATTAACAAAGTTAAAAATAATATAATGAGATTAAAATACAAAATCACAATTTAAGAAAATTTTGTCAGGTTTAAAAAAACTGAGTGAGTTATTCAAATTTAAATTAGTCACAAGTAAAGAGGCCAAAGTATCTTAAATCATATTCAGAAGTAAAAGGTAAATTTTTAAAATTGACACAATAGAACTTATTTTTAACTACTGAGTAGTTTTTATTTCTGGCCAATGGTTCCAATTTTTACAATTTTTTAAACTTTTCCAATTTTATATATTTACTTGACAAACAAAATACAGTAGTCTTATACTCAATCCAAAATGTATTCCACTTCACTTGGCTTATAACAATTTACCTTCAATTTCATTGGAGATGGACGAGGTCTCTTTTTTACTTCTATCCAAGGTTGTGAGTCCAAGTCGGGCAAACTGGTAGACAGACCTCTAGATATTGCTTGGAGATTACTCGTTTCAGTATTTTTCTTTGGGTTCAGTGGACTTCCAAATCTTGGAGAATTTGGGGCAGACTCTAAAATTTTAAGTTGGTACTTAGTTAAAATAATGGCTTTCTTACTTATAAAACACCCTATTTTTCTTCACTTGGGTTTGATTTTTTTTTCACAAAAACATGATAAATCAAATCTCAATTATAATCTTCCCAAGGACTTTCAAACCTGAAAAGCTTGTATGATGTATTCAAGTAAAGCTAATGAATAACAGATAAAAGGAATGTCACCAACTCTTACGCAGATCACATTCATTCAAACTTCTGAATATCAATTGAGTCACTAATTGTGACAATACATCTATTTAGGGGTCAATTCCGTGTGCAATCTTAAAATCTATTAATTATATATAATGAAATTATGGAACCTTGAATGCTACTAAGCCACAGACTAAATGTGTCTTTTATTGAAGGCAAAATCAGTCCTTCAGTGTTCTGCTATGATCTATAGTAAGCCATTATTCCTACTTTTCACATTTCCTTTGCTTAATGAGGTTTAACCGAATGCAGCGTGCCCACTTAGCTCATACTGAATACTGTTTATAAATAGTAGCATGGGGGCGCCTGGGTGGCGCAGTCGGTTGAGCGTCCGACTTCAGCCAGGTCACGATCTCGCGGTCCGTGAGTTCGAGCCCCGCGTCAGGCTCTGGGCTGATGGCTCAGAGCCTGAAGCCTGTTTCCGATTCTGTGTCTCCCTCTCTCTCTGCCCCTCCCCCGTTCATGCTCTGTCTCTCTCTGTCCCAAAAATAAATAAATATTGAAAAAAAAACAAAACTAAAAAAAAAAAAAAAAAAAAGAGTAGCATGTCACATCATTAAAGTGCACTGCTCTGGCAATAAAATGTAAAACATTTTATTTTTTTTTTAATTTTTATTTATTTTGAGAGAGAGAGAGTACACAAATGGGGGAAAAGGGGGTGGGGGCGGGGGGGTGAGAATGCCAAGCAGGCTTCACACTGTCAGTGCAGAGCCAGATGCAGGGTTTGATCCCACAAACTGTGAGATCATCACTTGAGCCGAAATCACGAGTTGGATGCTAAACTGACTGATCACCCAGGTGCCCCTAAAACATTTAAAAACTCTGTTGGAATTAAAAATGCCTTTCTCCACACAATCTTTTAATCAGAATAATTACATGCTCTATAAATAAATTCCTAATTGATTCCTTTACAAATCTTTTTTTAAAGTCAAAGAATACTTGTTTAAAGTTATAATGAAATATGTACTTGAGTCATACAAAAATTTTAAATACTAATTTAAACTCTAAAATTCTAAACATCGTTTTAGTCCTGAAAGCCAATTACTTGAAAATACTGCAAAGTTGAATATTACATGGAGAAAGCTGAAATAAATGAACACCAGCCATCTTTTTTTTTTTTTTTTTTTTTTTTTACTAAATGAAAATGCAAAGGCACATTCCAGGACTTTGGATTTGAGAAGAATATTCCAAGATTGTATTTCATCTACTACATGTTAGAGTTATTATCCTCTCCAAGAATGCATAGTTAGATCCAGGATTCAAATGCCAGATTACTATATTACTTTTTTTAAATGTATATTCCTTCATAATGGAAAAGGCTCTAAAACTGCATTGTCTAGTATGTAGCCACCAGCCAAGCCACATGGAGCTACTGAGCACTTGAAACATGGCCACTCCTAATATGTGCTCAGGATAAGTGTAAGGTACATACCAGATTTCAAAGTCTTGATACAAAAAAATTTTAAAAGGTAGAATGGATCCATAATTTTTATATTAACAATATTTAAGTATATTAAAATGTTTAAAATGTTATTAGAATTAATTTCATTTGTTTTGTAGCTTTTCAGGCTATTAAAATTATTAGGATTACATGTGTGGCTAACATTCTATTTCTATTAGACACTGCTGCTTTACAATTTTCTTTTTTTTTTTTTTTAATTTTATTTTTCAACGTTTATTTTATTTTTGGGACAGAGAGAGACAGAGCATGAACGGGGGAGGGGCAGAGAGAGAGGGAGACACAGAATCAGAAACAGGCTCCAGGCTCCGAGCCATCAGCCCAGAGCCTGACACGGGGCTCGAACTCACGGACCGCGAGATCGTTACCTGGCTGAAGTCAGACGCTTAACCGACTGCGCCACCCAGGCGCCCCTACAATTTTCTAAATTAATGGTATATGTACCATTAATTGATCCACAAAGGTAGTACAAGTGAAATGCTAGGTTTGGGCTGCAAGTAAAAAGTTATAGGAATGGGAAAATATTTAACAGCAGAGAACCCTATTCCTAACACTATAAATCATCTATGTTCAATGCAGTGACTAAATCTTTAAAAATAGACTAAGAACCACCACCCTAGCAACTGAGAATTAACTAAATTACTATGTACAGTTCATGTATAAATGATTAGACAGCACCTGGCACATGGTAGGGAAATCAGTAACTACTATTTTTAACATAGAAATTTAATCTTAAACACCTACTTAAGTTTATTATATAATAATTTCTAAATGCTCTCTAAACTTGAATGTTTCTACCACGAGTCAAGTTTTTCACTATATCCATAACACATGTGCTTATAAATTAAATGACATTAAAATAAAGAATTTGGGTAAGACAAGAAAAATCTAGATTTTTTAAAGGAAGTGTTTATCTTATAATTACCTACACATATGCTCTATGTGACCTTTTCTTTTATAAAGATTTCAAACCTTATATGTATAAATTTTAAGGGTTAATGGTAAAGCACTCATCTTCCAAAAACAAATGAGTGAATATTACTTGGATGACTTGACATTAAACTTGCTTACAGATAAAAAAAAGAAATTAGACACATACTTGGACACCTATAGGTTCTAACTTGTGAGAACGTAGAAAAAAATTGATCTTTGCTGCCTTCATTAATTGAAAATTGTCAACCTGACTCTCCAGAGATAAATCACCATACGTATCCCATGATATCTATCTAGTTTGACTTCTTTATGCACCCTGAATCTGGGTCATTATATAGACTGCTCTAAAAGGATTATATACTTTGTATGTGGCACATTCAGGAATACTTATGCAATTTTTCAAAGGAAATCTCACAGCTTATTAAAAAATCATTAGGGATCTTCCTACACATTTTTCAAAAAACCAAAAACAACATCAAAAAACCCCAAGAAGGTCAGGTACCTGATACTCTCAATTTTGATGAATGAAATCCTTTTACTTAAGAGCTGATAGTGTAATACTATATCCAAAGAACTGCAAAACCTAAATTTTTAAATTAACATCTTACCATTCCCATAATCAACTTTTTCTGGTGCATTGAGGTCCTCTGTTCAGTGCAAAGGTGAACTCATGTTACACAATTCAACCTCCATAGAGGGAAAAATAGAAATTTTAATTTCTTTGATGAAAAAAAACCAAAAATGTTTAAATATTTTACCATATAAATCCCTCTGAAAGTATACATCAACAGTTACGTTTTTGAAACTTAAGATTGTCTCATTAGACATAAAAAGGATATGGATAAAAGTTTCTTTACTTATAGGCACAGATAAATACAATCTATATTTCCTATCCTATATCCATTTCAAATTTTTGGTGACATACTACTTTGTATTGAAACTAAGGCTTTCTCATCAGAAGGTGATTATTAAGGTCAGAAATCTGAGGATTCATGGGAAAAGGTTGAATTTACATATTTATTCCTATGATGTCATGTGAATCAGCATAACTCTAAGAACATTCTGTCTTCCTATATGCCTTCATTATCCATCAGTTAATGATGTATAATTTAAAGAACCTAAAAATTTTGACATACAAATACAGTGATTTTAGGGAAGATGTATGTGAGATGTAAATGAGTGTATATTTAAAAAACACAAAAATGTACAAGACGTTGTAATTTTATTCTTGTCATTTTATTAATAATGCATAAATGGTTAAATGAACAGGCATCACCAACTTGACTGACCTATCTTAGCTACCTGTGGAAAAAGTATATTCTATCTAACTCACCTAATGCCTGTTCATAAGCAGATTAAAAATGTCATCTTGGACCCCAGATTTACACAATAAATTAATCTAACTTACACAATCAGACATTATGTCTTTTTTAAGAAAACCTAAAAATTGTCACTTTTCTTCAACTTTTAAAACATCTGCCCAAGTTTCTTGCTTGGCAAGGTTTAGAGGCATAGAGGGCTAACAACCAAAGAAACACTAAATAAAAATATCTGTGAGACTGTCCATCAGTACTTTATTGATGGCAGGTCTCATATACTCATGTATAAAAAATACATTTTGAAGAGTTTAGAAAAAAATATTCTTGTTCATTTCTCAAATTTTTTATCCCTCAGTGTCCACATTAATACATCTTACAGTCCATGTGAAATATTATGACAGCATGTGAGTTGTAGACTGCACTGTAGACTGCACTAAAGGGCAGATCAAATAGCAAAGGACCTAACAATCTAGGAAATGCCACTCAAGCCTATTTCTGCTTTATTGATCTGGACACAGGTACAAAAGTCTGGGAGGAAAAGACAGAATCTTGCAATAATTCCAGAATGATAATTAACTTTCCCACCGTAAATAAAAGTAGCACATGCAGCCCAGGCTAATTACACACAAATGGTGGCTCCTATAAAAACAACAGCAGTCCTCAGGTCTGTCTCTCATCATCATCACAAAGGTGTTTATCTCCATTGTAGTGGTGGCCCAACCTCCTCCACAAGGAGTTGGGAGTAGACATTCTTGCATAGAAGTAAGTCTGGTCGCTTTCATTTCTGCAGCACGATTTGCTCCAATGTTTATAATATTTCAGTGAGTCACCTATTCCTCTGCATATTCCGATCAAATGACATCCAAGAGCATCAGTAGATCATCACCCTGACTGAAAAAAGTTTAAGCACACATTTTTTCCCAAGAGGGAATGTCTTAAAAATGATCCAGGAAAAAATTCTTATTATTAAAGCAGTTTTTGGAAATTCTAATCACCATCAATTCTTTAATCAATAACCTTAATAATTCCATAACAGTACCCCAATTCTGCTTTCGAATATAGAACATCCTGTCTTTACAAGACGGGACTGAAGCACACAGGTAACAACATTAAAGTCAAGCCCACTCTTGAGTATAAGACTTTTAAACTATTTCAATCCTATTAGACTACTCCAATCTTAGAAGAGGAAAACTGGCACAATATATCTATAATCATTTAGTAAAACTAAGAAGATGGACAGAAATTCCACACAGGACAAAGTACACAAGAATAGAGCAGAAATTTACCCATAATTCTTAAATCTCTATTTAATTTATGGTTCTGTGAGAGGATAATATGAATAGAATTGAGAGCATCAAAAGTCATTCAGTTATCTTTAATTTTCCTATTGAATCTAAATAAACCTTTTGAAAGGATAGGTATATTGAACCAAATAGCCCACCATTACACTGCTTGCTCTAGAAGAAAAGCTGTTACCTGTATGTGAACAAAAAGCTTGGCCTGGTACAAACTCTGGGCAATCAATCAGTTGAGAGAAGTCTGTCTGTGGCACAGTACGTGGAGGAGGGCCTGGAATTGGCCATTTTTCCGGCTCTATCTTTTTTCTCATTTTCTCATCCACAATTTCCACTTCTGTGCTATCTTTCAATGCCTATAAAATAGGTATTTTCAGATACTAGAGAACTTTCATTCAAAACATTTAAATTGCATATCCTATAGTTCTAATCACCTAAAAAAATTTTAAATCTGAAATTAGCAGATATTATACAGAGTAAATGTTTTTAAAAGCATCCACAAATTAACTACTTAGAACAAATTTCTAAATCATTTGCCCCTGTGATAGGTAACAGATATCCTGATACAATATGCAGCAGATAATTTGGTTACACAACAGAGTAGGCATTTAAGGATTATTATGTCAACTAGAGGCAAACTACTTCTACGGCAATTAAGCTTTATTGTCAATTTGTTTCTCTCATATTTCTTTTTATCCTACCTTAATATCACCAAATAAAATTTAGGCATTATTTTAATGACTACCACCATTAATTAAATGATGAAAAAACACACATATACATTCCTCACAATACCCCATAAGGTACATAGATGAGGAAACTGAGGCTCAAAGAAATAAAGTAACTTCATAAACATATAAGTATGAGGCAATACAAGGACTCACATAATTTATTAGCTACCCACCACCAAAAGTCTTAGCCACTAGGCCAAAGTGCTTTGCAAAAATACACATGCTGTAATTTAACGGTAAAATAAAACTAGAACAAAATTTCCTCAAAATAAAAGACTTACTGATCTGAATTTTATCTGAAATTCAAAGGTACTCACCTTTTAAAAATTAAATGAGAAAAAATACAAATATATAAAAACTGAATATACATACTTGTTATTTTATAAAAGTTATAACTTGCTATATTTTAGTTGCAGAACATATGTGTACAACTTTTTATACCTGTATGCCTTTAGTATACTACTTACTTTTCAAGTTACATTTTCCATAACTGGACAGTACTTTAAAATTAGTATTACAAATTATTTAAAAACAAACTCTTTTGATAGGAACCAGGATACTCTCTGAAAAAAATAGAGAGTCTGAAACACAGAATAAAGGAAATAAGGAAGAAGCCTAAAATAAAAAGTTTGAATTGGTGATATCTAATTTTTTTCCTAACATATTTTCCCAGTTTTGTCTACTGAACATTCTAGAAGCAATGACACCCTGGTAGTAAACTGTAGTACAGTATACTCAGCATCCAGATCTTGCAACAACATGGATGAATTTCAAAAACTATAAATGAAAGAGTCAGGAGACAGAAGAATTCCATTTACACAAATGTGTACAAATAAAGACTAATCTATACTGATACAATAAGAAAAGTAGTTTGGGATGGAGCAGAGGGTTGGTAGGGGAGGACTGACTGTGACTGGAATGACCATTAAGTAAGTTTTTAGAGTAATGGGCTATATCCTTTTGGGGGCAGGCTTACACAATTTCAAAACTCAAAATAAATACCTAAGACCTCTGCATTTTACAGCATGCTATTTATACCTGAATTAAAAAACAAAAACAAAAACAAAAACAAAAACAAAAACAAAAACAAAAACAAAAACCTTGAGGGGTGCCTGGATGGCTCAGTTAAGCGTCCGACTTCGGCTCAGGTCATAATCTTGCGGTTTGTGAGTTCGAGCCCCGCATCGGGCTCTGTGCTGACAGCTCAGAGCCTGGAGCTTGCTTCAGATTCTGTGTCTCTCCATCGCTCGGCCCCTCCCCTGCTCATGCTCTGTGTCTCTCTGTCTCTCAATAATAAGTAAACGTTAAAAAGAAAACAATTAAAAAAAAAAAAAAAACCTTGAAACTTTCTTAATGGTTTAAATTTTTCAAAACCATGTTTGGAAAAAGACTGCCAATAGTGTTGGTAGAATGTGGAGCAAGTGAAACTCTCAATGGCGGTAGTTTTAATTGGTTCATTAATTTGGAAAAAATGCTTAGCAGTATCTTCAAAAGCTAAGTGTGTGTGTGTGTGTGTGTGTGTGTGTATACACCCATCATTTCACAAGAAAGTACATATGTCCATCAAAAAATACATACAATAATATTCACAACAGTACCACAGATTCAAACTGTAAAGAACCCAGGTATCTACAAACAGGAGCATGGAAAAGTACATTGTATTATATTCATACAAGGAAATACTAACCTAAAATGGATAGTCAACAACCGCTACACACCAACAACATGGATAAATCTCACAGAAATGGTAACTATAAGTCAGATACAAAAAAATATACACACCGCTGATTATGTGAAGTTAAAAAACAAATGAGAGAACTCTAAAGAAGTAATTACCCTTGAGAAGAGCATAGTAGTACAGGTTAGGAGGGGACACAAGGCAGCTGCCTGGGATGTTGAAAATGTTCTATATCTTAATCTGGGTATTGGTTACACAACTATATTCATAGGGAAAAGTAATCTATAATCCTATGATTTATAACATACAGTGTATAAATTATGCCTCAATTCAAAAGAAAATATCTGAGGGGAAAAAAACCAAAGTTCTTTATATACAACTATTGAGTAATCTTCTAATATATACTGTTTTTAGAAAGAAAGACATAACAATATATGTATGTAGTATAACATGAACTATCTCAGGAGAATTAATAAACAGAAAAGAAGTAACAATGATAGTCACCAAGAAAGATTTAACTAACTCACTGTTGGAGAAACATGGGAAGGAAGAAATTCTTCACTACATAATCTTTGATTCTTAAATCACAGGGAATTTATTCCCTATTGAAAAAAAAGCTCAAGAAGAACATAAAGAGACCAGAAGCTGTGATTTAGATTTAGCATCAGACAAAAATTATGTCTTACACAAAATTAAGGAAAAGATCTAGACAAGAGTTTTAATAAAGCCAAACCATGTTTATCCTGAACTCCTAAACAACGAGTTAAAGTGTACAGTTAACATTTCTAGACACCTGAAGCTTTTTCTAGTAATGTTGGTGCTTTTTTTTTTTTTAAAGATTATTTATTTTGAGAGAGAGAGAGAACACGAACATAAGTGGGGGAGGGGCAGAGAGAGGAAGAATTCCAAGCAGGCTCTGCACAGTCAATGCACAGAGCCCAAGGTGGGGCTTGAACTCACAAAACCATGAGATCATAACCTGAGCCAAAATCAAGAGATGGGACCTCAACCCACTGAGCCACCTAGGCACCCCTGGTCCTTTTCTTAATGGTATCTATTATTATGAAAAACTACCAACGTTAGAATACATAGATAATGTATTCCTAGTTCCTGGTCCTATGCCTGGTATCAAGAGTAAAGATTTTCATGTGTGAAGACTTAGAGATAAGACACCAGCACACATTCTGAGGAACCACAGTCAGCCAATTTTGAAACAAGGTTTCAGATAAGAGTAGTAGGCATAGTTCTAAGGACTTCACAAATACTGTATTAATTACTTCCCTTAAGCCCTTATACTCTATAATAGTTTAAGTATTATTTGCCCTCTTTTAACAATGAGAAAACAAGCATGAAGAGGTTAAATAGCTTGAATAGAATTACAGAACTGACTAGCTAAAGTTCCAGGATTAATTGGATTAAGGAAAAAAAAAAAAAAAAGGAAGACACAAATAGACCTCAGCTGTGGAGCAAGAATCAGGAATGCAGTAAACTGGATCTACCATATGATCCAGTAATTCCAATTACTGGATATACCCCCCCAAAATAAAAACAGGATTCTAAAGAGATATCTGCATATTCATGTTTATTGCAGCATTATTCACAGTAGCTAAGATATGGAAACAATTTAAATACTCATCAATAGATGAATGGATAAAGAGAATGTGATATATATATCTATATATCGATATATACAGGTAGATAGATAGATATCAGAATGTTATTCAGCCTAGAGAAAGGACACCCTGCCATTTGCAACAACATGGATGGACCTTGAGTATATTATGCTAAATGAGATAAGTGAGACAGAAAGACAAGTACTACATGATATCACTTATATGTGGAATCTAAAAACATGAAACTTTAAATAAAAAAAAGAATAAAATAGTGTTTACCAGGAAACAGTGGGTGGGGGAGATAAGACTGATGTTTAAGGGCACAAACTTGCAATGAGTAGTAAATAATCGACAGAGATTTCATGCACAGTATGAGGACTATAGACAAGAATACTGTACTATAATTATGTACATGATATGTACATTATGATAAATATCACAACAGTAATCATATTACAATATTCATGTATCAAAGTAAAAAAAAGTACAGTAAGCTGAAAATGAATGGGACTAAACAGACTCAGTAAGATAGGCTATGTAGAAAACTTCAACCAGGGGCACCTGGATGGCCCAGTCAGTTGAGCCTTGATTTCCACCCAGGTCACGATCCTGGGGTTGAGGGACAGAGCCCTGAATCAGGCTCCACACAGAGCATGGGGCCTACTTGAGATGTTCTCTCTCTCTCTTTCTCTCTCCCTCTCTCTCTGTCCCTCTCCCCTGCTCATGTGCTCTCTTTCTGTCTCTCCAAAATAAAATAAAAATAAAAACAAACAAACAAACAAAAAAAAAAGGAAAACCTCAACTAGGGCAGATAGGGGTGTGAGCTCAAGTATATTTTACCTCTTTTGATTGTTCTTTTCAAGAACGAAAAAATTTGAGCATATTAAGCTACATATAGCAAAAAGTTGGTAGAAGGTAAATGAAAATCCCAAAAACAGGAATGAACAGTAGAAGGACATCCTTGAAAACTAACAATAGCAGCAAATCATTATTTAAGGCTTACTGTTTGTGCCAGATACTGTCATCACACATTTCATCTCTAGGACTACCCTATGAAGTAGGTAGTGTTAGGATTTCCACTTTATAGAAGTCTCAGGACATTACCCAAGGTCACAGAGCTACAAGGATGTGCATGCAGATTGTTAAGTCCATGCTCTAAACTACTATGTTTATATTGCAAAACCCAATGAAATCTTACATTCTTAACAGATAAAGGGCAATTTTTCCCACTTAACAGATAAAGGACAACTTTCCCATTCATTACAGTGGGAAAGGTGCATAATGAATATTAAATGAATGCAGATCTATGCTGTTCTAAATCAGTGTGCTTATGTATTTCTGTATTTCAATAATAGCAGTATTTCCTTCTCTATCAATAATTGTAACCATAACAGTAATGCAAAAGTTCTTTTAAATATTCCTTCCCTTCTACTACATCTTCTACTAGAAGATGTAAGGAAGCAGATAATCAATAACTTGAAAATTATGCTTGAGGGTTTAATGGGAATACCAATAGACCAAAAAAAACATACCATAATAAAATTATAACCAGATTCCTACAAAGTACAGAGAGTCGGGGAAATCAGTCACAACTTCATTGAAAATGACAGCTAAAATAGATCTTTGCTATTAGCACGGACAATGGAAGTACTTAAACTCATTCTACTACAAATATTATATTTTTATGAATACTAAGCTTTGCAGGAAAAAACAGTCTTCTTAAAATTACAAAGAAACTTTAAATAGTATTTATTAATAAATGCAACAATGACACTGTTTGAAGTAACTTCTTTCATAAAACACTCATTAATTACATGTCAACAAATAAATTGCTAGTTTATATTGTTTTGAAATATTGACTCTTCCTGTAACTAGTTTTTAAAACATGGAGCACACCTGCTCAAAACAAATTGCTAAAAAAGTCAAAGAAATCTGTTAAGAAAATTAAAAGATGAGGGACACTTGGGTGGCTCAGTTAAGCATCCAACTTCAGCTCAGGTCATTATCTCATGGTTCATGAGTTCTAGCCCCTCATCAGGCTCACTGCTGCCAGCACAGAGCCTGCTTCGGATTCTCTGTCTCTCTCTCTACCCCTCCCTGGCTCACGCTCCCTCTCTCTCAAACACAAACATAAAAAAAAAAAAAAAAAAGAAAAGAAAAAGAAAATGAAAATGAAAACATGAGCCAAAGACTGGGGAAAAAAAATCTGTAAAATACACACAAAGCACTTGTATCCAGAATAAAGAACTCTTACAAGAATAAAAATAAAAACCCTCCAATAAAAATAGGCAAAATATCTGACCAGACATTTCAACAAATAAGATACACTGATGGCAAATACACACATAAAAAGATGCTCAACATCATTAGTCATTAGGGAAATGCAAATTAAAGCCTCAATAAAAAACCACTACATATCTATTATTCAAAAAAACTGACAATATCAAGTCTTTCAAAACTGTAGCCAAAGGGCAAATTTGATTATACCTATGTAGGCAACAGAAAAACAAAAATGTTCAAAGCATTTCTAGAGCAGGACAAAAAATTTAATAAAAGCATTAAGAATACATCTGGAAAGACTGCTTTAAATTATCCTTTCTATAGCACATGAAAAACTCTCAAAATTTTAATAAATAGAAATACATGCCATTTTGCAGCAACCTGAAGAAGACTTAAAGAACCAAAAACACTCAAGAAGGTCCGAGTTTGAAGGGTCAGGTTAAAAACAGGTGGTAACATCATTAGTAAATCTTTGAGGGGTCTCCAAGGTTAGAAATTTATTTGGGTTTTATAAAATGAAAAACAGCCATGAGATGTAGTCTAAGCTTTAGGTAACTACAGGTTATCTTTTGCTTTTTTTTTCCCAATTTTTTTTTTTAACATTTATTCATTTTTTGAGAGACAGAACACAAGCAAGGAAGGGGCAGAAAGAGAGAGGGAGACACAGAATCCAAAGGAGTCTCTAGTCTCTGAGCTGTCAGCACAGAGCCCAATTCAGGACTCAAACCCACAGACTATGAGTTCATGACCTGAGCTGAAGTCGGATGCTCTACAGACTAAGCCAGCCAGGTGTCCCTCCTTTTTTTTTTTAAATACTTGAGAGAGAGAGAGAGTGAGAGAGAGAGTGGGGGTGGGGCAGAGAGGAGAGACAGGAGAGAGAGAATCCCAAGCAGGGAGACTAGATCTAATGACTCTGATATCATAACCTGAATGGAAATCAAAAGTTGGGACGCTTCACCAACTGAGCCACCCAGGCACCCCTTTAAGGTTTTTAATATAATTTTTAGAGGAGAGTTACTTAATAGCATAATTGAATGGAAAGTACAGACTGTTTTGCAACTATTTTTTAAATGAATAATTACCTCTAAAATGAGATTAAGGTTTGTAGTGAGAGCCTGAACACGGTGGAAACCAGCAATCAGGGAAATAGGCAAGAAACCCTGTTCATCCATCTTTCTCCTAAGAAAGAAGTCCCGTTCCAAATTTTCTACACTGAAGTAATATTCACTGAAAAAAAGAAACAAGCAAAAATAAGTAAACATAAGTTTAATTAATTTATTCAATAGAAAACAAAAATATCTATCACTTATATATCAACAGCTTTAAAATTATTTTATTAGTAATATACAGATTTAATACAACATAGATAGAAGATAAATACAAGACCAAAGCCCTACCAAGTTATAATTTCTTATCCATGAGTAGAAAGAAACTTAAAATACTGATTCTCTTCCAAAAAACTAACATTAACTTCTACTTAGATCAACTTTACCTAAGCATAAAGAATTAACCAGCATTTTACTTTAAAACAGTTCAATAACTGATTTTTTTAAATGAGTCAATTAAAGGAAACTTTTTATTAAAAGCTACTGTAACTTGTTTCATTTAAACACTAAATAACAACTAAACACATGTCAACAGATTGCCTTCCAACTTCTCCCACATCACTGAGAACAGCTTTCTTGGAAGTACTCTTTGTGAAGTTTACAGAGTAGATTACAGTTTGTTTTGTTTTCTAAATAGACGGGGTAGTGACATTGTTTAATCCTGAATGCTAGCAACCAGTACAAAGCTACTGAGTAAAAACTGAGTGAATACATGAGCACAAGGGTACACACACAATTATATATCTACAAGATCTCCCTGTATCTTTGATGGAGAGAACTATAAAAGACATTTAAGAATGAACAGAATATACAGCTGAACAAGGAATATCTATGATACATGGGGGTACATGGGGTACCATCAGGTACATGGGGAAAAAAATACAGAAAAAGCTAGCTTAGATACCTTAATCTTCTCTAGGAAAGTAGAGAGAAATGTAAATGGATAAACTGTATGATCAATAACTATAAGTTCTAAGATACAAAGATAACATGAGTATATTCAATAGTGGCATTTGAGAAACAAGTTTAAAATTACAGCCTCCATGGGGTGCCTGGGTGTCTCAGTGGGTTGAGCATCTGACTTCAGCTCAGGTCATGATCTCATGGCTCACAAGTTCAAGCCCCAAGTCAGGATCTGGGCCAACAGCTCAGAGCCTGGAGCACGCTTTGGATTCTGTGTCTCTGTCTCTGTCTCTGCCCCTCCCCACTCACGCTCGCGCGCTCTCTCTCTCTCTCTCTCTCAAAAATAAACATTAAAAAAAAAATTTTTTTTTTAAATTACAGCCTCCATATAGAAAAACAAAAATAGAATTCTAGAGAGAACAAGAGGACAAATGGGGGAAAATGTAGAAAAGAATACAAAAGAAATACATCACATCAGTGATGATATGGCCTACAAGTTAATAATCCTATACTGTTCCCAAATCAGAGACAGTTATCAAAGATCGGTGGCAAATTATGAGAAAGCACACCAACTCATGCATTTAGTAACACAGGGTTACTAAAGATACTCTTGAAATATTTAGGTCAAAATCTAACTTTGAAGAAATAATCACCCATAAATGAGAAATAGCTTTGAGCTACTTTTCACTAGGAGAAAAAAATCTTACTTTAGAAATGTAAATACTCAAGTTGTTTCTTTATACTCAGATATTTATCCAGTGATCAAAGCGCAAAGCTCCCTTGGATCAGTGAACTACTACTGACATCTCAGTAACACTAGTAAATCATTTACTTGTTTTAAACACTGAAGAAAAAAAATCTTAAATCTTGAAGAAACAAAAATCCTGATTTTGTTATACCTCCAAAAGCCCTTTTCATAGTGCCTGGCATGTGGTGGGCACATCATACACTTCAAAAGTCCTTTTCACAGTACTTGACATAGTGGCACATGATACATATGCTTAAATTCTAAATTTTCACACATTAAGACATTTGATTTAGTCACAAGTTAAAACCGTTCTTAGACAAAAACTTCTCTGAATCATTAATAAGATGGTTTTTTATTCTACTACTTCATGAAAATCTTAGTTAGTATCTAAATAAATTCATAAATCACCCTATTACCTATGGTATTTATTTTTTAAACTTCTAATGGGCTACAAACTACTCATCTCTAAATGTGAATGTCAGAAGAGACTGTCCTGGCTAGAAATAATCAAGATCTTAAATTTTTAATATTCTGATATAAAAAATGACAATACTTTTTCAGTTAAAATTATTTTAAAAACTCAATCGTCCCTAATACAGTTAAGCCTCTAACTTTCAAAATACATTTAGCATAATTTTCCACAAATGCAAGAAAGTTTTCAGTAACTTCTCAAAGAGAAAAATGTAAACCCTACTCAATAAGCCTATCTATATTAAGTATGAGAAACCTCAAAGAAAACAAAGTCAAAAGCATGACTCCTCCAGAAGTCCACTAATCGAAGAATAACAGTAAAGAGCCATTCTAAACCTGGTACTCTAACATCTGCCAAAAACCCTATTGCTAAAACAGCAACAAGAAAAAAAGGAGTCATGCTCAGTGCTGTGTCTGACATTTTGTTCAGTGTCCTAGGGGACATTATCATGTCCTACCTTAGAAGCTCTGGATTCTACACTGCATGATCAGAAATTTTGTCAACACTGAAGTAGCTCTCTGCTCCTCCCTCACTTGTATGAGCACATTGGAGGCCGATTATCCTGACATGGAGTTGCATATCCACTGTCAGGTCTCAGAAGGGACCTGGCAGCAAGAGTTACAAAAAAGACAGGAATAGTGGTTTGAAGTTGATAGCCACATGCCAGGCACTTTCTGCCCATAAAAAGGCCCTTTTCTTCAGTGTTTGCGTCAACTGTAACAAAAGAAGCAAGAACAAAATAAACAAGTTGCTTCATATTGTATGTAAGCCAATCAAATCCACCATGAAGACATCCCAGGAAAATGCCTGGATGATGCCGATGAAGAAATTATTTTCTAACAGAGTCAATTTTCTTTCTTAAATAAAGATAGATGTTTTTAAGATACTTAAACCCTTTCAAAAATAGTTTTTCTTTTACTTTGTTAAGGATAAAAAAGTAATCAAATTTCAGCAAACTGGTTATGCCACTCACTTGAGGACATTTTTTCACCACTATATAAACACACTATATAAATAGGCAAAACCTTCTATACAATACTAATATGTACAAGGGTTATTTTTTTCTCTTAATGACAATAGAATATTCTCCTAACATCAACTTCAGTACTTCAGAGGGCAACTATTATGAAAACTAGAATAAAAAGTTTGAACTAAAAAAGATTAGGTAGTTCCCCTTCAATATGTGCCACAAAGAAAGAGAACTTAAAAGTTAAAAAAACAAACTTAGAATTTTGAAATCATTTGCTAAGTAAAAATATATCTATCACCACTTTTTGTCATTTATGTTCATTTGTGAATTTCAATATAAGCATTTATTTGCAAATAATAAGCCAGGCTTCACTTGTAAAACATCAAATATCTATATGGCAATTTTATATTCTTATATTTAATCACTCCTAATATACCATGACAATATTCTTTCAACTAAGGCCCTTTAAACAGAGAAATACCTGAATAGTAAACAAAGCAGAAGTCTTATGTAACAACATAAACCAAATATAAATTTTTAAAAAATACTTCACTAACATTTCCTAGAAAAAAAAACATAAAATACTATTAAAAATCTACCAATTTTACTAAGAAACGGCTTAAAAATGTATTATAACGTATTCACGATCAACGATGTTAAAGTTTGATGTTACTATCCCATCTGCTATGTCTGATCGACTTACATTTGGCGTTTAATATACTCTTTAAGCAATGTTTCTTCCACAGGATACACCTGTACACCTGTACCATCATCATAGTAATACATCATACTGGTATTAAGTTCTGTTTGAAATGGCTGATCAGTCCTTTCACCATGTTCTTGATAACCATATGAATAATCGAAGTTCACTTGATGTGAATAAAGAGAAAGAAAAGTGATTACAGATTTTTTTTTTTTAAAGAGAAACAGTTACTATAAAGAAAAATCCAAAGTCAAGTATTTGAAGGGGTAACAATTACAAAACCACCTTAATTATCAGACAAAAAATATTAGTTAAAACATTATATGGGATAGTGGGCAAAACTAACAGATGGCTTGCACACTTTTTGAAACTCTATCTAATTTAATAAAATTCATGTCCTACATCGAGGATTTCCTCTGCCTCGTCCTCTTCCCCGTCCTCGGCCTCTTCCTCGGCCTCGAAAAGAACCTCGGATATTACCACCCTCACTTCTCACACTGGAAACTTCATCTTGATCGTCTCTCTTTTCTCTATCACGCCTCCAACCTTTTAAAAACAAAAATATTTTTATACATTCCAATTTGCAACAGTAAATAACATGACTATTTTTATGAAAACATGGCAACTACCCCTCCCCATTTTGTAACAAGCTGTTAGTAACCAGGCATTCTTCAGATAGATACTAACTTAAGAGAGCTCACAGGAATTGGTCAAAATGTCCCTGGCATGAAAGAGGGTCCACAAAAGTATTGACATAAAGAAAACATTTTGATAAGGAAAATAATATACTAAAAAAAGAAGAGGTCCTTTGTTAAGATGGTACTATTCAAGATTCAAGACGTTCCAAGACTACTGAATGTGCATTATATAAAACTCCTTAAAAAAAAAAAAAACTCCTTAAAAGTTTTACAAAATGTTTAAAGAAACATCTCTATTTAAGTAAAAGAAATTCCTTTTAAAGAAAAAAAGGAAATGAAAACACAAAACAAACTGGGAGATGATATCTGTAGTACAATATAAGAATTATATCCAGAATACACATAGAATGCACTATCGTGCACACACACACACACACACACACACACACACACACAGTAACTCAGTGGGAAAAATGGCTACAAGATAGGTAGTCAAACAGGAAATGCAAATGGGTAATAAGCAAAAAGTGGTGTTCAGCCTCATTGGTCATGAGAAATGCAAATTAAGACAAAGAATATTTGATCTACCCCAGTCTGACAAATACTTTCAGGTCCTATAATTAATCAAATATTGATCAAGAAGAAAAGGTAGAACATTGTATACAATCAATGAGAGCAAAGTCAGACACATCCACTTTGAAAAACAAATTGGAATAATTAAATAAATTTGAAGGTACAAATACCTTAGAGACCAAGGGTTTTGCAAACTTGGTACTACTGACACTTTGAGCCAGCTAACTCTCTAGTGTAGGGGCCTACAGAATGTTTAGCATCAGCCATGACCTCTACCAACTAGATGCAAGTAGCACTCACTCACCACCCCCTCCAAGTTGTGAAAACCAGTATTATCTCCAGACAATGCCAAATGCCCCCTTGGGAGTGGGGGAAAATCATCTCTATTGAGAATCACTGGCCTAGATGCTGCAAATCCTCTTCAATGTATACCCTAATACAGTTTTTTTTTCAAACACTTCTGCCTCAACCCACAGTAAGCCTTACTGTATATCACACCCTGGAACACACAAATTTTTTGTAATTTAAACACAACTGCCATAAAAATTTTTCTGTGTGAAGAACTCTATCAATTTTTTTGGAAAAACCTGATCATCACCCAGTACACCAATTTCATAATGCACTCGTGGGTTGCAGTCTTAAGAAATTACCCCAAAGGGGGCACCTGGGTGGCTCAGTTGGTTAAGTGTCCAACTTCAGCTCAGGTCACGATCTTCCAGTTTGTGGGTTCAAGCCCTGTGTCAGGCTCTGTGCTGACAGCTTGGAGCCTGCTTAGGATTCTGTCTCTCCCTCTCTTTCTACCCCTCCCCCACTCGTGCTGTCTCTGTCTCTCTCTCAAAAAAAAGAAAAGAAAGAAAGAAAGAAAGAAAGAAAGAAAGAAAGAAAGAAAGGAGGAAGGAAGGAAGGAAGGAAGGAAGGAAGGAAGGAAGGAAGGAAGGAAGGAAAGAAAGAAAGAAAGAAAGAAAGAAAGAAAGAAAGAAAGAAAGAAAAAGAAAGAAAGAAAGAAAGAAATTACCCCTAAAGAACTTCTTGTACATGTTTACTGGAAAACATGCAAAAAAATGTAAATATTTATTACACTTTAAAAAAACTGAAACAATCCAAATGTCCACCAACAGAAGAGATTTTATCAAATACTGAAATGCCCTTTAGCAGGGGGAAAAAAAAAACAAACGTAAGGACTTACAACAATACACCAACATGCGGGGCGGGGTGCCTGGGTGGCTCAGTCGGTTAAGTGTCCGACTTCAGCTCAGGTCATGATATCACAATTCCTGAGTTCAAGCCCATGTCAGGATCTGTGCTGACAGTGCAGAGCCTGGAGCCCTCTTCAAGTTCTGTGTCTCCCTCTCTCTGCCCCTCCCCTGCCCCTGCTCTCTCTCTCTCAAAAATAAACATTTTAAAAAATTTTTAAAAAAAGAAAAAAAACAATACATCAATATGCATTAATCTAAGAAAATTAGACTAAAGTTTAAAAATTACTGCCACAAAAAAAATGTACTGTCACAGAATATGTTAATGGAGTCATACTGAATGTCAGCTTCAAATAAAAATATTCAAACAACAAACATTCAGGTCTTTTTTCTTCTGAGAAGGGAAGCAATGGGATGAACTTGCATGGGGCACACAGAAGTTCAAAGGTAATGGTAATATACATTTCTAAACTTGGTCCTGAGTCCCCAGTGTTCATTTTATGAACCCTGTTTTACAACCCTGTTTTCTTATATGCCCAATATTTAATAAGTAAAATATATTATGAATATATATTACTTTTCGAATAAAATATTAAAGTGATGCATATGAGAAACTATGATACAAAGGCAAAAAAAGGTCAGTTTTTCTGCAGAAAGTTTCATAATTTTAAAGTCATTTTTGTGGACAATTGAGTAAATATAACTAGATTTTAGAAGATACTAGGGAATTACTGTGGTTTTTCCTAGGTGCTGCATTTTCTTTGAATATCAGTGAAATGTCATGATTATCTGCAAGTTACTTTCAAATAATTCAACAATAGAGGAATTAAATAAAGCAAAATTACTAAATCTAGGTTGTGGTTAGACAGGTATTCACTATACAATTCTTTCAACTTTTGTGTGTTTAAAGTATTCCATAACATAATTGGAAACTTTTGAGTGGTATTATGTTTGTTAATTTTCTTAAGCCTTCCCCATTCACAGGACAACATGTATGCTTTTAAAATTATCAGACTTAAGGGGTACCTGGGTGGCTCAGCCAGTTAAGTGTCTGACTTTGGCTCAGGTCATGATCAGATGGCTTTGTGAGTCCGAGCCCTACACCAGGCACTGTGCTGACAACTCAGAGCCTGGAGCCTGCTTTGGATTCTATGTCTCCCTCTCTCTCTGTCCCTTTCCCGCTCATGCTCTGTGTGTGTGTCTCTCTCTCAAAAATAAACTTAAAAAAATTTTTTTTAATTTTAAATTATCAGACTTAAGATTTCAGAAACCTATAAAACCAAATGCTCATCTAATTGTTGCTACATATTCTCCTCCTGTCCTCCTCGGCTTTCTGAGATGTGAGAAATCCCATTGAAATAATGTATCTGGGAAATGAAAGACTGATGAGACAGTTTATAATGGATAAGGCTAACAATACCTGAACCAACTCAAACTTAATACAACTAAAAGTGAAACACCTAATTTTTTCTTACTGCTGTAAGAAATACACATTCAGAAGTAGTCCTACCAAAACAAAAATAAACCTGAATCTAATCAAACCTTAAAAATTATACCCAGAAAAGACACAAGAACGTGTTAAAAAAATATAACAAAGCAATCAGCAAGTCCAAAATATGGACAATTCCAGAAGACATATGACCTAACAAATAGCAAAGGAACGAAACATTACTGATGAAAATACAAAATGGTACAACCAATTTGGAAAACAATTTGACAATTTATTTTAAAGTCAAATATGCACTCATCCTACCACCTAATAATCCACTCCTAGGTGTTTACCTGAGAAACTAAAACACATGCCCAAAGACTTGTACACAAATGTTCATAGCAGCATTACTCATAATAGCCAAAAACTAGAAACAAGCCAAATATCCATGTGTAAATGAATGGATACAGGGGGATATCCATTCAAGAGAAAACTATTCTGAAATAAAGAGGTAGAAACTACTGATACATGGAACAATACTGACGAGTCTGAAAAACATTATGCTGAGCAAAAGGAGACATAAGAGTTCATAATGTACATTGTATAGTTCAAAATTTATATAAAACCATAGAAAAGGTAAATCTAACCTGACAGAAAGTAGACTCATAGCTGGGAGAAGTGACAGTAATGTAAATGTATTTTATATGCATATAATTTATAGCTCAGTAAAGCCGGCTTTTTTTTTTTTTTTCAACGTTTATTTATTTTTGGGACAGAGAGAGACAGAGCATGAACGGGCAAGGGGCAGAGAGAGAGGGAGACACAGAATCGGAAACAGGCTCCAGGCTCTGAGCCATCAGCCCAGAGCCCGACGCGGGGCTCGAACTCACGGACTGCGAGATCGTGACCTGGCTGAAGTCGGACACTTAACCGACTGCGCCACCCAGGCGCCCCAAAGCCGGCTTTTTTAAAAAGGACACAGATACCACCCATAAGAGGCTCCCACCAGCTAAATGTGGGACAATCTGAGTATCAAACTAAATAATCATGGTAATGGATTATAATACATTGAAAAAATAAGAAGCCATAAATCCATACTGGTAATAAGGGAAGTCATTCCTTATAGTGGAATGTCAACTAATAAATACAGAAGTAATGATGCAGTAAGAAAAATCAGCAACTGCAATATGGTAATAATTGAATCAGGTAAGAATCATCAATGGAAACTAAAGCTCATGAGAAAAGTCTGATGAGAAACTCGGTATTTTCAAAGTTTCAAAATCTCTCTCACAAATTACATATTAATTACAAAGGAGAAAAAAGCATCTTGACAGTAAAGAAGCCTAGAGTACATCATCTTAACCCAGGGCTCAAAGTTAATATCAGCAATAACATAAACAAGATCATGTGCATTTCCATGCAATGAGAAGAAAATCATTTAACTTCTGCAGTATTCCTGCCAAAAATTCATAACCCAAATCCAATCATGAGGAAACACCAGAAAACCCAAAGTGAGAGATATCTACCACCTGTCACAAAATCTTCAGAAAAAAAAAAATCAATGTCATCAAAGACAAAAGGAGAAGAACTGTTCCAGATTAATGGAGACTAAAGAGAACAGATGACTAAAAGCAATGTGTGATCTCAGATTAGATCCTGGAAAGGAGGGAGAAAAAAACCTGAAAAAGACATTATGGGGAAAATCTGCCTGTGTACAGTCACACTGCATTACTGTTCTTAAGATATATACTCTGAAGGAACTTAGTGTTAAAAGAGGCACAACGTCTGCAACTTATTTTTAAGTAGTTTATACTATACATGGCTATTAAAATTATAAAAATTAAGACTAAGTTCGTTAGTGTCAAAATTTTTTCCTTTAGAATGTAACTTACTTCGTGTATCATTTCTCCTATTGTTATGTGATGATTTACTTGCTTCAGGTTGACATCTTGAGATGTTTCGGGATCCTGATCTTTCTTGACTGTCTGGTCTTACATCATCTAAGTGGAGTGGTACCCATTTGTGCTTATTAGCTTGAAAAAAACAAAATAAAATTGTTTAATGACAATGCACAATTTTCATTAAAGCTTTGCAATTCTGGATGGACTCTAAGGTTTAATTAAACAGAAGACTTTGTCCTTAAATGTTCTTGTAGAGAACCAAAATAATTTTCTTCTTCTCACAAAGCTCCTTAATAAACTTGTCTTCGCAAACATTTCTAAAGTTCATGTGAAAAGCCACTTAATGGAGTATCCTTAGAACTTTTACTTTCAAACAAAATGCTCACTCTTCTGTTTAATTCTGATGAAAAAGCTCCTCAAAAATAGTTAAGTGTAATACAATATTCCTAATACTTGACTCTCAGGCTTCAGAATGGGGTATATCTAATAAGACTTTATAATGAACACACTGGAAAGTTTGGCTGGTAATTCAAAACACTCAGTTTCAAGTCACTGTCTAAAATATTGATTTATCTAGATTACTACGAATGAAAGACGTTTTTCAAAATTAGAGTCTAAAATCTGTCTAACTACTTAATAAATCTTTTTATAGCTACTATACATTTTCCTAACCTAAGAGAGGCAATTTAACTTCTCTGGTTGAATACATGATACTGTAATTGTTACACTGTGGTGAAATTCTGAAGATTACCTAATTCATGGAATCCACAGTTAAGATTTCTAAATGTTTAGTCTTTTGCTCAATATATATTTTTGACTAAACAAGACTCATGTGCAAAGGAAAAACTACCAAGGTAATTAAAGGAAAAGGAATTATCAGTATGCAACTAAAGTACTGATTTCGTATAAATCCTTGAAACTGTGGACAGACAAGGAAGAGGAATATGAAAGATCTTTAAAAAAAAAAAATCTATCTGAATTCTACACTATAAATTCTATCAGTGAGTCTCTCTGGTATAAAAAAGCCCTTCCTCTGAAGATTAAAAAAAACAAAACAAACAAACAAACACCTGTGTGCTCTAAAGAGAGTCAATTCACGACTTGATTAAATGAATTTAAATAGAAAAACCTGGATTTTAGTATTTGCTGATCAGTTTTAATTGAAGCAATTAACAAGACAATTTTAAAGCAGGATGACAGGTCTGTTATCTGTATGAATTCCAGGAAGTCAAAAAGACTTACCTATCTGAGAAGTATGAAAAAGCTAAGTGATAAACTTGTTTAAGAAACTGGGAAATTTTTTCCTAACATGTCTGTCCTGTTGTCAACCACTTTTAAGCAATTAGCCTTGGCTCATCATATCACGTAAGGCTAATTAATATGCTTACCCTGCAGCTAAGGATTAGATACTCATTTAAAAAAGAATTCAAAAAATAAATAAACTTAAAAAAATTTCAAGCAAGTGTTCAATGTATGGGAGATTGTTTAATTCATTATTAAAGAAATTGACTGGAAACACTTCATAAAATGTCCCCTCCCATGCCACATTACCGCCAAGAATTAAAACGCTTTAATGGCTTCCCATGGCACTCAAAATAAAACGCTAATTCCAAGTGACGAAAGCCCTGCACAATGTGGACCAACAACATCTCCTGCCACTTTTCCCAATGTTCACCTTGTTTCAGCTACTGACCTTTCAACAGTTTAAAGAACTTTTCTGCCTAAGGCCCTGTGAAGACACTTTTACTTAACGCTCAGAACACTCAATGAGTATATGCTTTTACAAAGCAGTTAAATCATAATCTGTCCCTAGATACAGGAAAAGTTGCATACAAATATGTAAAAGGATACAAGGACAGTATTTTTTCTTCTAAGTGTAATTTAATGGAGAGATGCTTTGAAAAAAAAAAAAAAAGTTGACCAAAACTGAAAATAGGGAGCAGTTCCAATGCAAATTTAAGAAACAATTATCATACAATTTTTAAGAAATATATCTTAAAAATATCTATCTATACCCATTTCTATAAGTGCAACTTCATTCTATACCTACCTAAAGTACAAGTAAAATGAAAAAAGGAAAGCTTAATAGTTTAAGAATATTACAAAAGCAAATCGGTTACCATTGCAGATGGTATCCTGAAGAAATCCAAAATACCTACTGGTGACTACTAGGAATCAATTGATTAAATACAATTCTTCATTATTACAACTTTCCTCACAAAATTAAAATCAAAATGAAAATGTGAATTAACCTCTCTTTCATTAACTACTTGAATGAGCCTCATTCTCAGTGAGATCTTCACCAGGACCATCTAACTTAAAATAGGACATGGAAAAAATGTAAGTGTCCATTGACAGATGAATGGATAAAGGAAACGTGGTGTATATATATACAACTGAATACTATTCAGTCATGAGAGAGGATATCCTGCCATTTGCAACAACATGGATGGATCTTGCAGGCATTATGCTAAGTGAAATAAGCCAGAAAGACTTACTTACATGTGGAATCTAAAAAAGCTGAATTCACAGAAACTGAGAACAGATTGGTGGCTGCTGGGGATAGGGGAAATGAGTGAAGGTGATCAAAAGTACAAACTTCCAGTTACAAGACAAATAAGTTCTGGAGATATACTATACAGCATGGTGACTATAGTTATCAATGCTGTATTGTATATTTGAAAGTTGCTAAGAGACTGGATCTTAAAAGTTCTCATCATAAAAAAAAAACAAAACAAGACATTGTGACTGGGAGGTGATGGATGTGAACTAAAATTGTGGAGGGGTGCGTGGGTGGCTCAATCAGTTGAGCCTCTGGCTTTAGCTCAGGTCATGATCTTGCAGTTTGTGGGTCGGAGCTCCACGTTGGGCTGACAACGTGGAGACTGGAGCCTGCTTCAGATTCTGTGTCTCCGTCTCTCTACGCCCCTCCCCCAGTCATGCTCTGTCTCTCTCTCTCTCAAAAATAAATAGACATTAAAAAAAATTTTTTTAACAAAATAAAATTGTGGAAATCATTTCACAATCTATACATACATCAAATCATCGTGTTATATACCTTAAACTAATACAATGTTATTTTATCAGTTATATCTCAATAAAACTGGTGGAAAAAGTGGAAGTAATAGATGAACTAACCTCTCTTTCGTTGATTACTTGACTGAGCCTCATCCTCACTGGCATTTTCACCAGGACCATCTAATTTTGTTTCCCGGCTTTCTTTGCTCTCAGTGTTAATTCTCTTTTCAACCTTGTCTTCTCTTTCTTTTCTATTTTGTAGCTTCTTATTTCCTTGGCTGATGACACTCTGACTCTGCAAAAAGTTTTCTGAATGAAATCATTTTCATGCATTTTCACTAACATATCTAAAAAATTGTGGTAATAAACCTTTTCTAAATACTGCAAAACAAATGACAATTTTTATTGAAAATAAAACTACTTTTCAAAAGACACTGTTAAAAGTCAAGCCACAGATTGGGAAAAAATATTTGCTAAGTATTTGATAAAGCACTTGGATCCAAAATATATAATGACCTCTCAAAATGAAATCATAAGAAAACAACTCAAATTTTCAAAAAATGGGCTACAATTGAACAGACACTTCAACAAAAAGTTATACTGATAGCAAATGTAAATGGAAAGGTGCTTGGCATCATTAGTCAAAGAAATGCAAATTAAAACTAGAATGTGATACCACCACACACCTAATAGAAATAGATTAAAAGACTGACTCTATGGAATATTTGTGAAGGTGTGACACAAGTTGAATTCTCATACACTGAATATTAGGGGAATAAAGTTTGGTAGTTCCAGCAAAGGCTAAACACATAGCAACCATACAATCCAGCTATTCTAGCTCGGTATTTACTTAAGAAAAATGAAAGCATATATCCATGCAAAATTTTGTACACAAATGTTTATAGAGCAGCTTTATGTCTAACAGCCCCAAATTGGAATCAACACAAATGTCCATCCATAGATGAATAGACAAGCAGCATTCCATTCATAAAATGAAATACTACTTGGCAATAAAAAGGAATGAACTAGGGGGGGCGCCTGGGTGGCGCAGTCGGTTAAGCGTTCGACTTCAGCCAGGTCACGATCTCGCGGTCCGTGAGTTCGAGCCCCGCGTTGGGCTCTGGGCTGATGGCTCAGAGCCTGGAGCCTGTTTCCGATTCTGTGTCTCCCTCTCTCTCTGCCCCTCCCCTGTTCATGCTCTGTCTCTCTCTGTCCCAAAAATAAATAAACGTTGAAAACAAAAAATTTGGGGCGCCTGGGTGGCGCAGTCGGTTAAGCGTCCGACTTCAGCCAGGTCACGATCTCGCGGTCCGTGAGTTCGAGCCCCGCATCAGGCTCTGGGCTGATGGCTCAGAGCCTGGAGCCTGTTTCCGATTCTGTGTCTCCCTCTCTCTCTGCCCCTCCCCCGTTCATGCTCTGTCTCTCTCTGTCCCAAAAATAAATAAATGTTGAAAAAAAAAAATTTTTTTTAAAAAAATTTAATAAAAAAAAAAAAAAAAGGAATGAACTACAGGTACTCGTTAATGACATAAATAAATCCTCAAAATAATTAAGTGAAAACTGGGGGAAAAAGGAGTCCTATTCTAGGACTCTCTATTTATGTAAAATTGTAAGAGATGCAAATTAACTATAAGTGACAGAAAGCATATCAGTGGTTGCCAGGAATGATGAGGGGAATGTGACAGGGAGAATTACAAAGGAGTGTGAGGAAGCTTTTGGGGTAATGGTTAAGCCCATTATCTTGATTTTGGTGATGGTTTCACAGGTCAAAACTTATCAAGTTGTATACTTCATGTGTAGTTTATTACATGTCACTCGCTAATTAAGCTGTTTAAATTAATGTATATTATCTACAACTGTAAGCTAATACTGCACAAAATACAAATAGCAAAGTGTACAGTGTCAAATGAAAACATGTAACCAGATAACCATATATGCTACCACTCCTCTAAAAAGTCCTTTGAGGGGCGCCTGGGTGGCGCAGTCGGTTAAGCGTCTGACTTCAGCCAGGTCACGATCTCGCGGTCTGGGAGTTCGAGCCCCGCGTCGGGCTCTGGGCTGATGGCTCAGAGCCTGGAGCCTGTTTCCGATTCTATGTCTCCCTCTCTCTCTGCCCCTCCCCCATTCATGCTCTGTCTCTCTCTGTCCCAAAAATAAATAAACGTTGAAAAAAAAATTTTTTTTAAATAAAAAGTCCTTTGATAGGGGTGCCTGGGTGGCTCAGTCAGTTGAGTGTCCAACTCCAGCTCAGGTCATGATCTTGCGGTTCGTTGAGTTCGAGCCCCGCATCAGGCTCTGCGCTGACAGCTCAGAGCCTGGAGCCTACTTCCAAATCTGTGTCTCCCTCTCTGTCCCTCTCCCCCTCACGCTCTGTGTCTTTCTCTCAAAAATAAACAAACATTACAAAAAAATGTTTTTGAGTCCTTTGATAAAGTATTTAAGAACCATCTTTTAGAGTTTCTTTCATAGTTTAAATTAAAAATCCATTCACTGAACACTTCCTGAATTGATACAATATATATATGCATATGATGCATATGTGTATATATAATTAGCTCTTCAATACATATTGAAGATTATAAATAAACATATAGCAAGTTCTGAAACAAAATGGGCTTCAATTTAGTCTCATATTAAAAACTAATTTCTTTAATTGTAGTCACTACATAAAAATAACAGCATGGTACCCACCCCTTCTAAATCGAAGATTACCTCCTGAGAATACAATCAAATGAAGGCAATGTGATGAATAAAATCAGGTATCTGAAAAATGGGTGAGACTATAAAAAGGATGGCTGCTAAGTTTTCAGCATTTCTTTATTAATGTAATTCTCCACATTTGAAATAAAATTCTGCATGTTGAAATGAGAATATTTTCCCTTTATGAAGGAAAAAACCTTAAAATAATACTCACTCCAGTGTTCACTAATTCACTTGGCGTTGGCCAATTCGCCATATCGCTGAAATCACTAGCCTAAGAAGTAATAAATAAGTGTTACATCTGCAAATTAGAAATCTTAAGTAGAAAAAATATTTTCTAAAAGTGAAGGCAATTCTAAAAAATCACCTATATACAATTACATGCAGGCATTTGCCAAATTAACTCAAAATCTTCTCCAAACAACAGAACACTGCAATAACAATGCTTGGGTCTTATCCAACTTCTAGCACTATTTAATGACACTGAGACTAGATTGATATATATAGGATAACAGAATAACAAACATATACAGGATTTGCACAAAGGCCACAATTCTCTAATATATTAGCTTTAACCTAACATCAATGATAAAACTAGAAGTACATAATAATCTAAGAGTTTCTAACATACCAATTTTCAACATCAATATAGCTAAGAACTATTTCATGTAAAAACATACCTTGTTGGATTTCTTTGTCTTGAGTTTTCCTGCTTTTATAATTTTGGGGGAACTGAGCTCTAAAAAAAAATTAAAAAAAAATACACAGAATTGTTTTTACAATCACTTCGTTTGATATATTTAACAAAATAAGTATCATATCAAGTTCAGTAAGCCAGTGTTGTCATCATTTCCAACAAAATCCAAAGTTCTGATACTGAAACTCAACAATAAATCAACTACAGTTCAAGAATAGATTCAAATTTGTTTTCAGTGTTCAAATCAAAAGAAATATCAAGATTTACTTAACCTGAACTGATAGACCAATCCTTTCACGGAGGAAAACATGAGAAAATTAGAAATATAACATGTTTTCATAAAGTAGTAACTTACTTCCCAAAGGGATACATTTTGCTATACAATTCATACATTGACATTCATCAAGAAGCATCCAGAAAATAAGTCAGAAGACTTCAAACTATTTGTGCTTGCAAACAAACAAGATTAGCAATCATAATAGGTTGTATGTAGATAAAGTCATAAAAAATAGAACAGGTCTCTGTAAAAGTTTGTATAAGATTATCATGGTACTGGGGCACCTGGGTGGCTGTCAGAGCAGACCCTGCTTGGGATTCTCTCCCTCCCTCTCTCTCTGCCCCTCCCCACTCACACACTCTCTCTCTCAAAGTAAACAAACAAACTTAAAAAAAAAAAAAGACTATCATGGTATCACCACTTGTCCCTATTTTGAATAAGACAGTGGTTGACAATGAAATAAATACATAAATAAAGAGAGATAGAGAAAGACTTACTCTCTAAATGAAGCTTTACAACTGTTTTTTAGTCTGGTTCGTTATTTAGCCAAGATGACCAGATGGCGTATCACCTAGCTAAACATGATCTAAAGTAAATATTGAAAAGTAGAATAAACTTGGTGTGCACAGAAAACACAATAATACAGCAAAACATGAATTCATAAAATCATAGCAATGACCAATTCATAGAATAAAATGAAGCAATCTTTCAGTTAAAACCCAGAAGCAGATTTTAAAAAGATACAGAGTACTTTTCAAAGGAAGAGAGATGAAGGATGAAGATATCGCAAGGGATGAAAATACAGGAATCTTGAATATTAAAGTAATTCTATTCCTAATGCAGAATAATGAGTACATAGTTACACGTATGTGCATGTATATACATATTTGTAAATGGGCATAAAGATAAAATATTTCATTAAGAAAAATTACAAAAAATGAGGGCAGGAAAACAAAGAACAATATTTGCCTGAACGCTATCCAGAATTTGACTGGAGTATGTTCTACATATACCATGTATTTTATGAAAGTTATACAATATCGGGGCAGTTGAGTGGCTCAGTCAGTTAAAATTCCGACTTTGGCTCAGGTCCTGATCTACAGTTTGTGAGTTCAAGCCCTGCATCAGGTTCTGCACTGACAATGTAGAGCCTGCTTAGGGATTCTCTCTCTCTCTCTGCCCCTCCTCAAATTGGGCGCACTCACGTGCGTACACTCTCGCTCAAACTCAAAAACATAAATAAAAGAAAGTTATACAGTATAGAGCATTTGGGGGACTTTCCCTCAACAAAGTGGAAAAAAATGTCCCAAAATATTGCTATGTTAAGTAAATTAAGTGCCCGGAAGTTACAAAATAAAGCTTTATACAAAATATTTGATGTAAAGTAGTAAGGGACAGGCCACACAAGCAGGTTTCATTTAGTTTTACTATAAATCAATTAGATATTAATAATCACAAAATTAAGGTCAGAAATTAAAGATAAAAATTATTCTGGGGGTGCCTGGGTGGCTCAGTTGGTTAGGCAACCGACTTCGGCTCAGGTCATGATCTCACGGTTAGTGGATTCAAGCCCCATGTTGGGCTCTGTGCTGACAGCTTAGAGCCTGGAGCCTGCTTCAGATTCTGTGTCTACCTCTCTCTCTGCCCTCCCCCAGCTCGCACTCTGTCTCTGTCTCTCAAAAATGAATGTTAAAAATAATTTTTTTAGGGGCGCCTGGGTGGCGCAGTCGGTTAGGCGTCCGACTTCAGCCAGGTCACGATCTCGCGGTCCGTGAGTTCGAGCCCCGCGTCGGGCTCTGGGCTAATGGCTCAGAGCCTGGAGCCTGTTTCTGATTCTGTGTCTCCCTCTCTCTCTGCCCCTCCCCCGTTCATGCTCTGTCTCTCTCTGTCCCAAAAAAATAAATAAACGTTAAAAAAAATAATAATAATTTTTTTAAATTATTCTGACTACATTAAAATAAACTATTTAACTTTAATATTAAATGACACAAATTATTAACAAAATTTTTAAAAATACTTAAACATAACAGAATTAATAATCTATTGATTTAAAAACCGGGGGG
>NW_024412376.1:58996902-59025089 GCF_014898765.1 Herpailurus yagouaroundi
CTTAAACATAACAGAATTAATAATCTATTGATTTAAAAACCGGGGGGCCTGGGTGGCTCAGTCGGTTGAGCATCTGACTTCGGTTCAGGTCATGATCTCGTGCCCTGTGAGTTGGAGTCCCGCGTCGGGCTCTGTGCTGACAGCTCAGAACCTGGAGCCTGTTTGGGATTCTGTGTCTCCCTCTCTCTCTGCCCCTCCCCCACTCATATTCTTGTCTCTTTCTTCCTCAAAAATAAACATTAAAAAAATTTTTTTTATTTAACCATGTATAAATAAAAATAAAACCCAGTACAGTTCCATACTCTACTCAGACATTGATTATAAGCTCTACTTAAAAGTGAGTAAATTGGAAATATTTATTTCTTTGAACATTAAAAAAATTTTTTTTTTAATTTTTTTAACGTTCATTCATTTTTGAGACACAGAGAGAGACAGAGCATGAGCAGGGAAGGGGCAGAGAGAGAGGGAGACACAGAATCTGAAGCAGGCTGCAGGCTCTGAGCTGTCAGAACAGAGCCTGATGTGGGGCTCAAACTCACAAACTGCGAGATCATGACCTGACCCGAAGTCGGACACTCAACCGACTGAGCCACCCAGGCACCCCAGAACATTTAAAAAAATTTTAAGAGATTTTGATTTCAGCATATTCTTTTGGACTCAGAATTTTGAATTTTTGTTTAAATTTTAAGCTCTCAACTTTAATTCCTCCTCAGGAAATATAATGGGAAAGCTTACATTTAACCCTGGGGAATTAATAATGCTTACATTTTAATGTTGTACCTTTATGTACACATTGTAATTGGGATGTTTATGTACATGTTATCAATATAATAATTTAATCACAAAGTATCTGACAAACTATGTTAGCCACTCTGGAAAAGGAAACAGTGATTTCTTAACATTTGTTACTAAACGGTCCTTATGAATTAATTTACTTTTCCAAGAGGAAGACTTTCCCAGAACATTCCTGTTCCCAAGTCCTCCCATGGAAATAGTAAGTTTCCTGATTAATGAGTTTAGGAAAAAAAAACAGAACCTACCAAATCAGCACCTTTCCTTTTTTTCCTTTAGGAACTAGCTGTCCACAAAAAGCAAGTATTGTAGGCTGCTTTTTAAATTTTTTTTTAAATTTGTTTTAGAGAGAAAGAGAGAAAGATCACATGAAGGGGGAGAGAGGGAGGGAAAGGGAGACAGACAGAATCCCAAGCAGGCTCCTCGCTCAGAGCGCATCAGGGAAAGGGGGGTGGGGCCTCAATCCTATGACCCCAAGATCACCATCTGAGCAGAAACCAAGAGTCAAAAGCTTAACTGACTGAGCCACCCAGGTGCCCCTGTAGGTTGCTTTTTCGTCTGTCACCTTCACAGGGACAGACTCCCCAACACAGATAGAGGGAGGACCTGCAGTTGCAATGCAACCAACTGTGTGGACACATTTGTCTAATTCCAAGTTCAACATGAGGAAGTCCTTTGTGCTGCTCACTTAAACAACCTCATCAACCCAGACTTTTTCATTTGAAAGGATGATACTAAGCTGCTAAATAAATAATCTATGTGAAAGATGAACAGATGATTTTAAAAAGAAATACAGGGGGTTTAGGCAAAATACATGAAGTGGGGAGAGACAGTTTTCCAGTTATGGAATGAATAAATTACAGGAAAAGGCACAGTCTGATGGATACAGGCAATGACAACGTAACAGTGATGCAAAAGGACAGATGGTAGCTACACTTATGGTGAACACAGCATAACATATAAACTTGAAATCACTAGGTTGTAAACCTGAAACTAATGTAATATCGTGTCAACTCTATTCAAAATATCATAATTAAAAATATATATGGGGCGCCTGGGTGGCTCAGGTCATGATCTCACTGTCCGTGGGCTCGAGCCCCATGTCAGGCTCTGTGCAGACCGCTCAGAGCCTGGAGCCTGCTTTGAATTCTGTGTCTCCCTCTCTCTCTGCCCCTCCCCCACTCATGCTCTGTCTCTCTCTCTCTCTCTCTCTCTGTCAAAAATAAACATTAAAAAGAATTTTTTTAATAAATATATATAAACGGCCAAATATGAAATGGCATTCAATTGCACTAATTAAGAAATGTAAAATAAAACACTTTTTACCTATTGTAATGACATGTGTAATCTATCACTTAAAACATGTATCTTTTAATAAAGCAATTCTATTTCTGGGAAATTACCTGGGAAGCAAGACAAGGTACAATGATGTCTGTATGTTTACTGGTGAGTTTGCTGATATAATCATATTTAAGTAAACAACCTATATCTACATTCATTAACATGGTATAGTTATATTACAGTATATCTAAACAAAAGAATGTAAAAGTTTTAGAAACAAGATAAATCTATATGCATTAACATGGAAATAGTCCATCACGTCTTAAATATAATTTTATATACACATAGGGAGAATAGGTAAAACAAGCCTACAAAAGGCTATTTTTAACTAAAATGGAGGAAATTGCCCTTCACGTTTTTAGAGAAAACATAAGCAACCCTAGAAAATTAAAAAACAAACAAATTTAAAACATATTTGTGCGTTTAAATTTGTACATAAAAATTTTAAATACATTTTTTTCCCAAACAGATGAAACCTAACAAATTTAAACTACTAGTGTTTTCAAGTATATATTAACATACATGAATGGTGTATGATCTTCATATCTCCCATTTTTCAAATATCACTGGTGAGACACTATATCAGTGCAACTTTTTGAGTAATATTCCAGTGCCTTTAAAATGTTATTCTTTAACTCCGGGAATCTATAAGCTAATAATTCTAAATTAATAAGGAAAACAATTCATTTTAAGAGCTTTAACACTGGAAACGAAAATTGCAACAGTATTACCCAGTCAGGTAAATGCAACATCTTTAATTGTTAACAGATACTTATTATTTATTATACTTCATTAGGACTAAAATCCCTTGTTATACAAACTGATCTATCAGCATCACTGAATCAATTAGGAACTTATTAAAATACAGAAATCTCAGGTCCTACAGAATCAGATCTGCATTTTAAAAAGACCCATGGTGGATTCCTGTGCACATTAAAATGAGAGTTGCTGGTATAATCTGTTCTTTAAAGGCAGACTATGGCTAACCCCATAAGAAAGATATCTTACACCATGACTGCATTTAATCATAATTTTAAAAGGTCAAAATTTTTTTCAAAATAATAAAATCCACAAATTGAGCACCATTTAAATGAAAGTCATCGTTATGGACAATATACAAACATCAAGAAGACACCCTTTGCCTCAAAGAACATTACAGACTAGAACTAGAGATAAAAACATGAATATGTAATCCCATTACAAGACACTTAGGGGTAATTTCTGTAAGAAAGCTGTGGACTATTAAGGAGAGTAGCTCAGTGAGACCAAGGAAGACTACATACAGGAGTCAGCATATGAACTTGTTTTTCAAGGACAAACAGAATTAAAACCGGGTGGGGGGTGGGCTAAATGGGTGATGGGTATTAAGGAAGGCGCTTGTTATGATGAGCACGGGGTGTTATATGTAAGTGATCAATCACTAATTCTACTTCTAAAACCAATATTACACTATATGTTAACCAGAATTTAAGTAAAAATTGGGGGAGAAAAGAATTAAAGAGATTGAGGATGAGCAAATAGGGCCTTCACCCAAAACACAGGGTACAAAGAAGAGAACATTAACAAAAAGCTAGAATGGTAGGATAAGACCAGATACATTATAGGCTCCCTACCCATTTAAGTACTCTCTTCTTATGTTAACAACCAATAGAGAGATGTGTAGGATATTTAAGTAGTTTGCAGGGGCAGGGAGTGTAACATAATAGGGATAATTTTAGAGTTGCCTGGGTGGCTCAGTCAGTCAAGAGCCCAGAGTCCCAATCCTGGACACCTGGGTGATTCGGTCAGTCAAGCATCCAACTCTTGCTTTTGGCTCAGGTCATGATCTTATGGTTCATGGGTTCGAGCCCCAGCATCAGCTCTGCCCTGACAGTGCAGAGTCTGCTTGGGATTCTCTCTCCTCTTCTCTCTCTGCCCCTCCCCCACTCATGCTCTCTGAGTCTATCTGAAAATAAATAAACAAACTTAAAAACTTTACTCACTTTTCATGACTATAATCATTAGCAAAGTTTTAATTAAGAAAATGCACTGGGGCACCTCGGTGGCTCAGTCGGTTAAGCATCCGACTTCAGCCCAGGTCATGATCTCGTGGTTGGTGAGTTCGAGACCCGCTTTGGGCTCTGTGCTGACAGCTCAGAGCCTGGAGCCTGCTTGGGATTCTGTGTCTCCCTCTCTCTCTCTGCCCCTCCCTAGCTTGCTCGCACTCTCTCTCTCTCTGTTAGAAATAAACTTAAAAGAAAAGAAAGAAAGAAAGAAAATGCACTGTTACCAACATTACACTAATTTTAAGGGAAAATTGTAGTAAAATGCCATTTTACTACAGTAAATGTTTTAAAAAACATTTTTAAAACTATTTAATTCTCATATTCTAAAAGTGGGACTATCAATTTGTAGTCACTTTAGAGAGCAACTTGTCAACAAATATCTTGTTACCTAACAATTCCAGTTCTCATCATCTATCCTACAGAAAGTCAGACATGTATACCAGAAATATGTATAAAAATGTCATTTAAGGGCATTCAACTCTTGTATTCGGCTCAGGTCATGATCCCAGGATCATGGGATTGAGTCAGTGGAGCTGGGTATGGAAGGGGAGGCAAGTTCAGTCATGGCTGAGCCTCTCTCTCTCTCTCTCTCTCCCTCCCCCAGCTCAAGCTCTCCTTCTAAAAAAATAAAATTAAAATAAATAAAATAAAAATGCTGTTTGAAACCAAGATGTCAACCAATAGGTAAATGGCTAAATGAACTATATCAATTATATTTATGGGCTCCTTGCCAGCAATTTTTAAAATTTAATTTTAAAAACTCACTTATTGTATAGTTACCTTTTTTGGGGGGGGGGGGGTAGGCTCCATGCTCAACATGGGGCCTGAACTCACAACCCTAAGATCTACCGACTGAGCCAGCCAGGCACCTCCCCCCCCCCATGCCTGGTTGGTGGGCTCAACCAATACTTTAAATGAAAAATGGATGATGATATGATGTTTTAAAAACATACACAAAACACTATATTTAGAAGGAACTGCATGGAAAGGTCTGAATATCAGTAAACAGGATATGTAAGGAGACATCAAAAGTTCTGTTTTTATAAGGAGGCTGTGTTTATGTATCATTCATATAACTTACTTAAAATGTTATTAGAGTAACAATAAGCTTATTTGGAGTTTCTAGGAAGCAGACATTAAGAGAAAGGACAGTTGATGAGGTCAGAGAAGAATAAGGATAAAAAAGATGGACAAATCAGTATTTTTATATACCATGTTTTCGTTGAGTAAAAGAATTGCAATTATACTAGAAAGCTGATTTTTGATATGCAAAATACAGTGATAGCAGCAGGTAAGAGATTAATAAAACCCACATTGTAATTTTAATAAAGGTCTCCAAAAGAAACCAATACTTTAAAAAAGAAAACAATTACTTTAAACAAGAATTGGAGACAATTCTTTCGGGTCTGCTTACTGAATTCAAGACTGCAATGACACTATTCTAGGTGTCTCAGGTGGGCCAGGCTTTGGTTGAAAAGGCCTCACCTAGATTAAGAGAAACAGCAATACACAGGCCAAAATCATCCTACAAGTGGAATAAAGTGCCTCACAAAGGCTGAAGAAGCAAGAATGATTCACTTGCAGTTTCAACAGAGAAAATTCATGATTATCATGAATAATAATCATGATAATCCCCTTCATTTCCTATAATGTTTCTATCCCTGATGATAAACTTTCCGGCAAAATTTTGTGGATGGAATTCCTGTACCTCATTAAGAGGGTAACAGTAAATCCAGGTTTGGCCAGGACAAGCATGGTTTAAGTCTGTTATTCCAGCATAATTAATATCCTTCTCTTTCCCTCTCTACAGTATCCTGGTTTGTAGGATAAATTACACAGGCTCCCTACCAATAGATTATCCCTAATTTGCACCTACTCTAAACCTTAAAGGTCCTCTGCTATTTTATTGTTCTTTAAGTTGCAAATATGCTTAGGAAAATGGGAAGCCAAGGCACCCAGATTATAGATGACACTCTTATATTAACTGGAAGAGATGAATACATTCATTTCATTCATTTACAATGCCCAGTAAAATCGCCAGAAGTAGAACCCAAGTCTCTCAAAACAGTGCAATTTTTCTACACCATAATCTTTACACTATGACTACAAACAGAAGTTGTGGTAGAACAGCTTAGAGTCAGTATTGGGAAGTTTATAAAATTACTGCTCCAAATAGTAAAGAATAGTATTCCTGTAGGCACAGGATTCCAAGAATAGGAAGAGTTGCCTACAGAGAGACATCAGCAAAATCAAAATTGCCATGAACCACAACATACCTCAAGCATTACCTTGTTCTTAACCTCCAATAAAGATTAAGATCCCCAATGAAGGCACCTGAACTTAAACTCTTAAATAGTTTTCAAAAGGACATTTCCAATTAAAATTCCTAAGTCTTGCCTTAAAAGTTTAAAAACCTGTCAAAATAATTTACAACCAAAAGACAGTTCATTTTTTGGTTAATTCACTGAATATAAATTACAATTACAAGTCTAGAAGTAGCGAGGTTGAACAGTCCATTAAGATTCATTAAGGCTTTCTTTCCCTTCGCTAAATGTATGGACATTATGCTTTAAGATTTGTTTCCTTCAGTTAGTGATAGTGAATAAATAGATCTTTACAGCTAGAAGAGAATGATGGTAATATTAAATTTAGAGCAAATTTTTAAGTAGTTTTTTCTGCAAGTGTCAACATTTATGAAGAATGAGGAGTATTACCATGCAAAGGCTAAAAAAAAAATCAATTAACATCTCACTCTATTGGACTTCCTCTGAAGAAATGTTTATACCTGCAATATAAATGTAATTAAAACATTTTAATTACCTTATAATTATGCCATATTCTTGAACTCACTTGATTCTCACAACCCTGTAAACACACTCACATTTTCCCCATTGTATTGTTAACCTTTAATTTTAAGAAAAAGTGAAGATTTCCCAGTAAACAGCTGTAATTTCTATATTAAAAGTTCTATTGATTTACTAAGACTTAATTTACAAAATAAAACTAGGAGACACTGCTTTTTGTGTTGTTTTATTTTTTCTACTTAAACTTTAAAAAAAAAAAAAACTACAACCAAAATAAAGCACCTAGGGCCCTACTGTACTGATCAGCTTTCAAATGCTGAGGCTTAATCTAACCTCCTCTGAAGAGGAGGGCTGCCAACCGAAGACTCCCATTTACCTAACATGCAACCCACTCTCATGTCAACTGTCCTATTCAATTATTTCCCACCACAATTTTGTTGGCAATTACTGTATAGTCTCATACTTAATATCACTACTTCTTGTTTTGAAAACGGAGATTTTCAGCTTATCAATTATTTCGCAATGAAAAAAACTACAATGGCGCTTCCACTGCTTATAAATAAATCCCCTGGCTCTGACTTGCTTCACCCCTTTTTTTTACAAGTCCAAAAGTCCACAAAAACTTTTCTATAGGATGAACTGCATTATCTACCTAGTTTCCCCAAGTCACTAACACGTGGGGGGGGGAGGGGAGGGGAGGGGGGACGGGGGCAAACTCAATCGAGGCCGCGCCAGGCGAGCGGCTCAGCTACTTTACTCCCGCTGTGCCCCCACCAGTCAAGGAGAAGCTGAGGTCCCACCTCTTCCTGCCGCTCCCTTCCCAGATGTCCATTTATGTAAATAGGCAAAGTGAATGACACCTTGGAACGAAATACCTCCGACTGACAGGGAAAGGAGGCCTGCCCTTCCCCCAGTCCTTCAACAGCCAAACAAATCATCCCTGCACACACCATCCCAGCGCCCACCGCAAAAACCACAGACCTGCCTCCAGGGTTTCCAGTGGGGACGGCGGCAGTCCCGTCCCGGCAGTGGACAGGTGCTGAGGAGGCTTTTTGGTCCAGGGGTTCTCCTTAGGCGGCGGCGGCGGCTGCAGCTTTTCCTCAGGGCCGGCCGCCGCCTCAATCTCCAGGACGTCCTCGGCCGGCAGGTCCCTCGGCAAGGGTGGCGGGGGTTCCCCACCGAAGGGGCCCCCGGGCCCGCGCGCCTTGTGCGCCAGGTGCAGCGCCAGGGGTCTCACGGGCACGGCCGCCTGGGGCACGCTGTATCCCAGCACCAGCGCGGGCGACGGCTCTCCCCGAGTCCCCGCGCTGATGGCTGTCGCGGCCCTTTCTTCACTCGCCGCCTCCTTGCCCTCCCGTTCGGGCGGGGACAGCTGCTCGGCCTGCCGACTCGCCGCTACCAACAGCGACTCCTTCTCAGCAGTCACCGTGGGTGGCTCCTCCCCAGTGTGAGCGCCGGGCACCGGGGCGCGAGCAGACATCGTCCCTTTGCCCCAGCCACCCCAGCCAGGGGGAGCCCGGGGCCAGGGAGCCCGACTGCCCGTCTTTCCGCCGGGGAACCGACTGGCTCCGGCCTGGGGCAGAAAACCCGAGAACCCGGCCGCCACCGCCGCCCGTGTCGGCCGACGCCGTACAAGCGCCCGGCGTGCCGCCGCCCCTCCCCGCGCGGAACGGAGCGCTAACCGCCCGCCGGCCCAGTTCGTCTCAGAGGCACACGCCCCGAGCCAGGCAACAAGCGCCAGGCGCCGCAGCCGGGAGCCGCGAGCCTTCACCTGGCGTGGGCAGCGGTGGACGCACTACAAGCAGGGGTGGAGGACCTCTAGCGGAGTCAAGGAGGCGCGCGCCCCTAGAGCCGGTAACTGCACAAGGGGGCGGAGGCGGGGGCGTGAAGGGGGCGGTCCCAGAGGGCAGAGCGGGGGCGGGGCCTCCCGAAGGAGCGTGACGTGGCTACTCACCGATTCCTGCCCTCGCAAGGAGGCTGCCAGCGGTGGTTGACGGACTAGCCGGTCCGGGTAACGCCCGGCCTAAGGGCCGACCCCGCCCCAGCGGCCAGCCGAGGGGGAGGGAAGGCAAACTGGACGATTCTTCTGCACGCGGGCTACCGCAGCCCCGACTGTGGGCGCAGGGGCGGGGCGCGCACAGGGCCTCTGTGACTCGCGGCGCCCTGGCACCGCCCTCTGCAGAGTGCGGGCGAGGGGCGGGGCGGGCTACGCACGTGGCGCCGGAGGGCGGGGGGGCGGGGCGGTCGCTTGTGCCCCAGGCCCTGACGGAGAATTGAACCGAGGCGGGAGAGGATGGTAGGTAGTCTCCGCCACCTACCCTGGGGTGATTTTCTTGCTGACCGGGGTCCCGGACTCTGCGTTAGACCCTTCGCTCCGTGAAAGTTTCCCCCTGAGGATTTGGGGCGCTGCGATCCCTTTTAATCCCGAGCCACGTCCAGAATGGAAATTGTGTAATTTGTAGGTAACTGTTTATGAAACCTTTGCCCAGGGAGTCGGTTTAGTGCACTTCCCCACCCTTATTTCCAACCCTCGAACTGAAATACATTTAAAATGCTCTTGAGGAAAACAAATGGTTAGTATTTCGCCGGCTTTTTGTTGTTGTTACAAGTTCCTTTGATTTGTAGAGATAACACTTGTTTACAAAGTAACCATGTTTCCTAATATTTTTTCCTGGAATAGACATATTTTAAAAGGTACAAATATGTATTGATTAAATCCAATAAGAGCTTTCTACTTGGCAGTCACATTCAGTGAATGATGATATTGGTTTCATAGGCATGTATTTATAAGTTAATTAATGTTTATGTTCCTGTGCAAGGTCGCTGAAAATGGGTTTGACCCAGTGAAAATTTTTTCACCAAAGAACACCCCTCCCTCAAAAACAAGAAAAAAAAAAAAAAAACTGTACCTGGCCATTTGTATGCACTTTGGCAATGGGTCCCTCCTAGCTTCCTTGAGAGCTGACAAGCTAGGCAGAAAGCTTGTACGGGACTCCTTTCCCAGGGGGTCTCCCTTCAGTCACATTAATTTCCAATTTATCTGACCCTGAGCAACCTTCAGGACCCATTACCAGTTGAATAAGGATTGTACTTATATTTCCAAGGAGGCCCCATCTTCACTAGCTCCATTATTGGTAAAGCCTTGTTTTGTTAACTATCAACTAGCTGCTCTTCCTGTTAGAATCAGCCTTTTGGAGCCTTGCCAGGTAATACTTGGCTTTGTTTACAAAAGGTCAGCAACAAGTTCACACTGGAAGTGACTGAGAGAACACATTCTATTTTACTATCTGTTTCAATACAGGTGGATTAAAGACTGATTCTGTTGAGGAAAAGGTTATGTGGAATGGTGTCTGAAGTTAGATTCATATGGGCTACCTAACCATGGTTGGTAGTTTTGTTTGCTGCTGTTTTGTTTTTGTTTTGTTTTGTTTTTAAGTGAATTATAAAGGTGCTTTATTGAAGAAACACAGGAGGACTTTTTTGGAACTAGATTGTGGTTGCAGGAAGAGAAGAACTGGAGGGTAAATGTGTACTCAAAAGGTCTCTAAAGATTCAGTAGTTGGTGTTTCAGATCTTCACTGTAATACAGTGCCACTAATGTCAGTGAAGGGAGTTGTCAATTTGTTGTCCCTCTTTTAAACACATATTAATAACTCCTATTTCCACATAGCTGCCTCTTGGAAACAACTTTACCTGTCTTCTATTTGCCTCTCCACTCTTTGCCTCCTTCTGTGCCAGATTGCACTGATCTGTCCAGACTGCACTAATGAATTCCCTCACAGTCCTTGGTATCTCGATGGGTTCAGGCAGTAGGAAGTATATGCAAGAGATTGGAGGCCAGAAGATAGTGGGGTCGTAGTCCATATTCCCCAGGCTGGTCAATTCCATATTCACCAAGGGTTAACTGCACTCTCTCTATTCAGTTATCTTTCCAGTTCTTTCCTTTGTCCCTTCAAGCCTATTAATAACTGGTAGTCCTTGGACTCTGCATTAACTCTCATTGGTTTCCCTGACTCTTATGCTGTACCTCTGTAAGTCATCCTTTTAATAACTCTATTCAAATTATGCAGTTTAACCTTTCCATCTGATTTTTTTTTAAGATTTTATTTTTAAGTAATCTCTGCACCCAACATGGGACTCAAACTTACAACCCCAAGATCAAGAGTTGCACACTCCACCAAACCAGCCAGGTACCTCCATCTGATTTTTTTTTTTTTTTAATGTTTACTTTGTGAGAGAGATAGTGCATGCATGCAACCTAGGGGTTGGGGCTGGGGGCAGAGAGAGAGGAAGACAGAGAATCCCAAGCAGGCTCCACACTGTCAGCACAGAGCCTGATGGGGAGTTGGATTCCATTAACCATGAGATCATGACCAGAACCGAAATCAAGAGTCAGACACAACTGACAGCCACCCAGGTGCCCCATCATCTGATTTTTTTTAAGTTTATTTATTAATTTTGAGAGAGAAAGAGCACAGGAGGGGCAGAGAGGGAGAGAGAGAGAGAGAGAGAGAATCCCAAACAGGCTCCTTACTGTCACTGCAGAGCCTAATGTGGAGCTCTGTCCCATGAACCATGAAATCATGACCTGAGTCAAAATCAAAAGTCGAATGTTTAACCTACTGACCTACCCAGGCGACTCCCATCTGATTTTGATGGGACCTTGACTGACCCAATTTGTCTTTGCTGAAATTCCATTATGTTAAGTCATTTGGCCTCTGCTGCTAATTGCCAGATTCATCCTCTGCTTCTTAGTTGAAAGTCAAGGAAGAAAGATTGGCTCAATTAAATTTTTGTAGCCAAATTATTATCCATTCTGTGGATTATTTTCTCGTGAGTAGAGTCCCCATTTAGCCTGGAGGAACAAAGCTTTTTGGTTCAAAGCACTGCCATCAAGGCAATTAAGGTGGGAGAGCCAGTTAGTAAGAACGTGAAAGACGTACATATTTTAACCAAGTTGAAGTATCTTTTCCCTATTTTAGTGAATGGCACCACCTTCCAGTCTATATAATCTAGGAGTTATCCTTTAACCTCTCCTTTCCCTCACTCTCCATAATTCACTAGTTTACAAATATTTCTCAAGCTTCTGCCAGGCAGTGTTCTAGGCACTCACCAAGACCAGTACCTCCTAAATGTCAAGTTCTGCTTTCTCCACTGTCACCATCCTACTCCAAGATGCCACCATGCTTATATGATACGTCATACCCTCTTAATTGGCCTCTCTGCCTTCACTTAGACCTAACTGATAAAATTGTTGTAAAGGTTGCATGAGCTACCTTGTAAAGTGCTTACCAAAAAACCTTGGCTCAATGATACTATTTTTTTTTTTAACGTTTATTTATTTTTGAGACAGAGAGAGACAGAGCATGAACGGGGGAGGGGCAGAGAGAGAGGGAGACACAGAATCGGAAGCAGGCTCCAGGCTCTGAGCCATCAGCCCAGAGCCCCATGCTGGGCTCGAACTCACGGACTGAACTCACGGACTGCGAGATCGTGACCTGAGCTGAAGTTGGACGCTTAACCGACTGGGCCACCCCGGCACCTCAATACTACCTATTTTTATTGCTTTTAAAGCCAGACTTAATCAGGATAAATGACCCTAATTTTACCCAACTACTGAGATTAGAAGCCCTATTTATTTATGTATTTATTTATTTATTTATTTTTCTGGTGGAAAACTGGAATCAAGAGCAGGTTATAGGGTTATCTTTTCAAAGAAGGGAGACTGGTTCTCTGGGCCCTCATAAGTTATGAAACACCTAAAGTAATTATCCTTATACAAACTTGATGATCCCATTGTTCAAATGAGCCTTTAAAAGATGATTCTTGTTTTTCCTGTTTAGACTATGCTTATGTATTGTCAGATGACTGAACCCACTCTTTCTCCCCCTCCCCCTGGTGCCTTAGGAAATTAAAATCCCATGAGAACATCAAGATCTTTATTATTATTACCAGTGCAATTTAGGTTCAAGCTGGTAAAAACACAATGTACAAATAGCTGTAGTGTATGCTAGAGAAGTTTCAAAGAATGCATTAGATATAAATTATTTCAAAGTCAGGAAGTCCAAGGAGAAGATAAAACTTGTGAGAAGTGAGATGATTCATTTTCAGAAATACTTATTTAGTGCTGTGCTGTCTAGTTAACAATAGGTTTACAACCTATTGGAAATATGTATAAACTTACCCCCCCTCCACAATGGAGTCCCAAACCCTTAGACACTTCACTTCCTGGTTCTTCTTCCCCTCTCCATTTCACAGCCTGATTTTTCTCGGGCTTTGCAATGAGTAAGCGCTAAAGAACTGAAGTCTCTGCATCACCTCAAGGAATGTACATTTGTTCCAATCAGACTATTTTTTGCCTTATATGGGCATAGGCGACTTCCCCATAAAGCTGTAACCTCTTAGTACTCAGCCAATGAGGAATCGAGGCGGGGTATTTCACACTAGGAGATAAATTGCCTGCTGTAACTGCCCCAAGTATGCCTGTCCATCAGACATATACTCTTGCAAGAACATTGATTAAAGCTTCATTTCACTGTGCTCCCAGTGTCTGTGCCCGGCCTTTGATTGGGTCAGTGGGATTGTTTCTCACAAAACTGAACCGGGAGATTTTTTTTAACTTCTTATAAAATAGCCACTTTTGAAAAGACTGATTTTTTAGCAAGATGTACTGAGCCATCCTTACTTTCAACTCATAGAGCTTTGGGCCCTGTTTATCGGAATAATAGCTTTCCTTATGAGCTGAATGCTCAGATAAATATTGCATACTTCCAATTATCTTTAACCTTCAAGGCAGGATCAATGCTAATGTATGTTTGAAAGGCTTTGCACCCTTTTTTTAGTAAATAAATATCAATCCTAGGCACAGCATAAAAGCACCTTTAGAAATTTTTACTCTATTATACAAACAGGTAAAAACACTGTGCTTGCTATGCAAAAATAGGTTCAAAACAAATCTAGGGTACTTTTCAACCAGATTGTTGTTCCAAACTGGATGCTCTCTTTACTTTTTAGGTATGTTTTAATAGACTAGTTTAATACAAGTAGGAACTCTAAATAAAGTTTAAGTGTCTAGGGGCTCCTGGGTGGCTCAGTCAGTTGAGCATCTGACTTCAGTTCAGGTCATGATCTCAGGGTTCACGAGTTTGAGCCCTGCATCGGGCTCTGTGATGACAGCTCAGAGCCTGGAGCCTACTTTGGGTTCTGTCTCCCTCTCTCTGCCCCTCCCCCACTCTCAAAAATAAAACAATAAAAACATTAAAAAAAAAAAAAGAACTCTCAGCCAGGGGCGCTTGGGTGGCTCAGTCTGTTAAGCGCCTGACTTCGGCTCAGATCATGATCTCACGGGTTTGTCAGCCCCACATCCCGCTTCACATCATCTCTCTACCTCTCTCTGCTCCTCATCTACCATACATATTCTCTCTCTCCCTCTCAAAAATAAACATTTAAAAAAAAAGAACTCTCAGCCAATAATAGCTAAGATTGATACTCAAAACTGTCTTTCCTATCATACTATTTAGTCTTCTTTCTTTTATAATAACTTGCAATAAGACAAATAATAGGAAGTAATATTTAATCTTTTTTAAAAAGACTAAAACTATAAGCTCAAGATAATATAACTTTTTCTCTTTCAATTTTCAAATAACAGGACTTTCAAACAATAGGGTTAGTAATCTGTCTGAATTCTTTCTACTATCCAATTATATTTAATATTTGTATAGCGTCCTAAATACTAGTGCAACAAAGATGAGACCTTGTTTTTTTTTTTTAACATTTATTTTTGAGAGACAGAGACAGTGTGCTCAGGGGAGGGGCAGAGAAAGAGGGAGACACAGAACCTGAAGCAGGTTCCAAGCTCTGAGCTGTCAGCACAGAGCCTGATGCAGGGCTTGAACCTGTGAACCGTGAGATCATGACCTGAGCCAAAGTCAGACACTTAACCAACTAAGCTACCCAGGTGCCCCCAAAAGGCAAGATCTTTAAATTCAAGTTTGGATGAACTTCAGTGGTTGACATCAGAAAATATAAGCTTTGTAGAGAAATTAGGAAAATTTCTTATCAGTTTTTTAATACTTATGGTTTATTTTAATCAATTCAATAAATATTCACTGAAAGCTTACTGTAGTTCAGTAACTAGGCTAGACCCTGGGGATATACTAGTGAACTGGTCAGTTCCAGAACTTACACAGAGATGTTGAATGCATTGTGCAGTGACTTTCATACCTCATGAATTGATATGTACAATTAAATCAGAAGTTTCACAAACCACTACTTATCTTTTTTTTTTTTTTAATTTTTTTTTTTCTTTTCAACGTTTATTTTTTATTTTTGGGACAGAGAGAGAGACAGAGCATGAACGGGGGAGGGGCAGAGAGAGAGGGAGACACAGAATCAGAAACACGCTCCAAGCTCTGAGCCATCAGCCCAGAGCCCGACGCGGGGCTCGAACTCACGGACCGCGAGATCGTGACCTGGCTGAGTCAGACGCTTAACCGACTGCGCCACCCAGGCGCCCCAAACCACTACTTATCTTTACTAAGTGAACACACTCTTATGTGATCTATTCTCTTCCATTTCACTTTTTTTAAAAAGCACAAAATTAATTAATTTCATGGTATTGGTACAGATCATAATGTACAGTTTGAAAAATGACAGTGGCACAGTGATTAAACTGAAACTAGATTATCTCGGTTCAAATGAGAGCTCTGCCACTTCCTAACAGTAAAACGGCAAATTACTTAACCTCTGTGATTTTGTTTCTCCATCTGTAAAACATGAAAAATTATTGTATCTACTGGACTTCAAGCTGTACTACAAAGCTGTAATCATCAAGAAAGTATGATACCGGCACAATAACAGACACTCAGATCAATGGAACAGAATAGAGAACCCAGAAATGGACCCACAAACATATGGCCAACTAACCTTTGACAAAGCAGAAAAGAATATCCAATGGAATAAAGACAGTCTCTTTAGCAAGTGGTGCTGGGAAAGCTGGACAGTGACATGCACAAAAATGAACTTGTACCACTCTCTTACACCATATACAAAAATAAACTCAAAATGGATGAAAGACCGAAATGTAAGATAGGAAGCCATCAAAATCCTTGAGGTGGGGCGCCTGGGTGGCTCAGTCCATTAAGCGTCTGACTTTGGCTCAGGTCATGATCTCGCGGTCCGTGAGTTTGAGCCCCGCGTCAGGCTCTGTGCTGGCAGCTCAGAGCCTGGGGCCTGTTCCAGATTCTGTGTCTCCCTCTCTCTCTGCCCCTCCCCCGTTCATGCTCTGTCTCTCCCTCTCTCAAAAATAAATAAACGTTAAAAAAAAAAATAAACAAAAAAAAAACCCTCGAGGAGAAAGCAGGCAAAAACCTCTTTGACCTCAGCCACAGCAACTTCTTACTCAACAGTGTCTGGAGGCAAGGGAAACAAAAGCAAAAATGAACTACTGGGACCTCATCAAAAAGCTTCTGCACAGTGAAGAAAACAATCAGCAAAACTAAAAGGTAACCGACGGAATGGGAGAAGATATTTGCAAACAACATATCAGATAAAGGGTTAGTATCCAAAATCTATGAAGAACTCCTCAATCTTAACACCCAAAAACCAAATAACCCAGTGAGGAAATGGAAAAAAGACATGAATCAACAATTCTCCAAAGAAGACATCCAGATGGCTAACAGACACATGAAAAAATGCTCATCATCACTCATCATCAGGGAAATACAAGTCAAAACCACAATGAGATACCACCTCACACCTGTCAGAATGGCTAACATTAACAACTCAGGCAACAACAGATGTTAGGGAAGATGTGGAGAAAGAGGATCTCTTTTGCATTGTTGGTGGGAATGCAACCTGGTGCAGCCACTCTGGAGAACAGTATGGAAGTTCCTCAAAAAATTAAAAATAGAACTACCCTATGACTCAGGACTTGCACTACTAGGTATTTATCTAAGGGATACAGGTATTCTGTTTCAAAGGGGCACATGCACCCCAATATTTATAGCAGCACTATCAACAATAGCCAAAGTATGGAAAGAGCCCAAATGTCTATCGATGGATGAATGGATAAAGAAGATGTAGTATATATATACAATGGAGTATTACTTGGCAATCAAAAAGAATTAAATCTTGCCATTTGTAGTAACGTGTATGGAACTAGAGGGTATTATACTAAGTGAAATTAGCTGGAGAAAGATAAATATCATAAGACTCAGCTCATATGATGACTTTAAGGTACAAAACAGATGAACATAAGGGAAGGGAAGCAAAAATAGTATAGAAACAGGAAGGGGGACAAAACATAAGAGACTCTTAAATATGGAGAACAAACAGAGGTTTATTGGAGGAGTTGTGGGAGGGGAGATGGGCCAAATGGGTAAGGGACATTAAGGAATCTACTCCTGAAATCATTGTTGCCAACTCAGTTGGATGTAAATTTAAAAAATAAAAATAAAAATAAATCATTTAAAAAAATAAATGAAATAGTAAAGAAAGCATAAAAATAAAAAATATGGCCAAGGTAGATATTATATAACTTTAATAGGCACAATTCAAAAGAAGATATGTACAAAAAAAAAAAAAAAAGATATGTGTCACATCACATATGCATAAAACTACATAGAAACCAAATGCATAAAGGGGGATAAGAGATATGTAAAATATTAATAAATTATAATTATAGTCATATATTTCAATAAACTTTCAGAATTGAAAAAAAAATTGTATTTACATGGTTATTGTGAGAATTTAAAAATGTTGATTTATTTAAAACTCATTGAGTGGTGCCTGGCAAATAGTAAGGGCTAATAACTACAAGTCATTGTTGTTATTAGTATTACTATTATTTTTATTTTATTGGAGACTAACAAAAAGTAAACTCAGTAACTACAGATTGTTAGCAACAGTTAGTGAAGAAAACAAATATGGGAGGTAAAATTTAAAGTGAGAATTAAAGTATGAGAAGGAACACACCATGGGACAAGTATTCTTTTAAGATGAACGCAGCTTCCTGTTAAGGATTGAAAGATGAAGCTGGAGTTGTGTGGTTACCAAGGCCTCAGAAAGAGACTGGTATCTAGCATATAATAAAGCATGGCTAGAGAGAAGGCTAAAGCGATAGCCTAAGGCAGACCTGCAGGGGACTCTAGATTATGGCAAAGTTTGAATTTTATTCTTTGAGCAGTAGGAAGCCACTATAAAATATGAGGATTTAGCACACTTACTTGAGCCCATCCACCATTCTCCTATTTATTATTTATTTATTTATTTTTAAGTTTATTTATTTTGAGAGAGAGAGAGAAAGCACAAATAGGGGAGGGGCAGAGAAAGAAGGAGAGAGAGAATCCCAAGCAGGTTCCACACTGTCAGCACAGAGCCCGATACAGGGCTCGATCCCACAAACTGCAAGATCATGACCTGAGCTAAAATCAAGAGTTGGATGCTTACGTGACTAAACCACCAGGCACCCCGAATGTTCTATGCAATTTTAGACAGAATCTCTTACATCCTCACTCTGAAAAGTGAGAATATATGACCCAACCCTTTGCTCTATCTTCCAATTTTTTTTCTTTATATTAACATCTTAACTTTCTTTATTTTTAAATATAGCATACACTGAAAAGTGCTCCCACATAACTTAAAAACCCACACATGTACCAATTAATGGGTAAAGTGAACAACCATGTAATGGCTACCCCAGTTAAGAATTAGAACCCCATGTGTTTCTATTTACAACTTTCCTCCCCTTAAGGAAGAAATCACTTTCTTACTTTTCTTTATGGGTTATCACCTAATAATTTATCCCACAGATTTGCCTAGTTTTTTAAACTATATGTAAATGAAATCTTCCTATAAGTACTGTATCATTTTGGGAGTAGAATTTCTGAATTATAGAGTATGCATATCTTAATCTATTACAGATATTGCCAAACCATTTTCCAAACTTTGGTATCAATTTACATTCCCCGTGGCAGTGTTTGAGAGTATGCCATATCATGGACAACATTTCTTCCTTTTTTAAAAAAAATTTTTTAGGGGCGCCTGGGTGGCGCAGTCGGTTAAGCGTCCGACTTCAACCAGGTCACGATCTCACGGTCCGTGAGTTCGAGCCCCGCGTCGGGCTCTGGGCTGATGGCTCAGAGCCTGGAGCCTGTTTCCGATTCTGTGTCTCCCTCTCTCTCTGCCCCTCGCCCGTTCATGCTCTGTCTCTCTCTGTCCCAAAAATAAATAAACGTTGAAAAAAATTAGAAAAAAAAAAATTTTAATATTTATTTTTGAGAGAGAGAAAGAGACAGAGTGCAAGTGGGGGAGGGGCAGAAAAACAGGGAGACACAGAATCCAGAGCAGGCTCCAGGCTGCTGTCAGCTGACAGAGCCCACTTGGGGCTCAAACCTGCAAACTGTGAGGTCATGACCTCAGCCAAAGTCGGACACTTAACCGACTGAGCCATCCAGGTGCAACATTTCTTCCTTTCATATACATTGTCAAGAGTGATCATTTATATTCTATTGTGCAACCATAATGTGCTTCTTTATGCCTTGTTCATAGACTGGTTCTAAATTTTAAGAATCTATAAGCAGCTTTATTTTATGAGTGTGTAGATATTCCTCACTGCAGAACAGTGTTATGTGCTAGGATTGCATTTCCTTCTCTATGGTTTCAGTGTCATGATAACCTAGAAACAAGACCAACTGTATTCATATTTTATACTTCATCAGTATGAAATAATCAACAAATTCCCACTACATTTGAGTGAAATCCATATATACATGGCTACTGATTTTTCTGGTACAGTTCCTGTTTTTTCCAGGAGTTCCTGATTGTTCCTGTTTTCCCTGCTTCCATGATTTCACATTCTCATTGTTTACCTCCTACCTTTCTAGCCACTTCTCAGTCTATCTCTTTAATTCTTCATTGTCTAAACATTAATTGTTGGTGGCAGTACCCAAGACTATGTCTTAGGTTAGCAGATTTTCAAATTGTGCTCCTAAATCCTTTTTAGGGAATATATAGGGACACTTTTTTTTTTTTAACGTTATTTCTTTTGTGAGAGAGAGCATGAGGAGGGGGAAGGGACAGAGAAAGAGGGAGAGAATCCTAAGCAGGCTCTGTGTTGTCCGTGCAGAGCCCGACACGGGGCTCTCATGATCATGAGATCATGACCTGAGCCGAAATCAAGAGTCAGGTGCTTAACCCACAGAGCCACCCAGGTGTCCCTTAGGACACTCTTTTAGGGAATCTTTAAGGTTGAGGTCAAAACTGTTTTCATAATAATATTAAGATATTATTTTGCCTTTTCCCCTTGTCGATATCTGTACTGATGGTGCAAAAGCAATGGTGGATAAATCTGCTGGTGACTCACCACGAATCAAGGCAGTGGAACCAAACTGTACTAGCCCTCATTGTATTCTTCAGCCACACATTCATAGTCAAAACAACAAAAATTCTTGAGGCACCTGGGTGGCCCAGTCAATTGAGCATCTGACTCTTGATTTGGGCTCAGGTCATGATCTCAGGGTTGTGGGATGGAGCCCCCACATTGGGCTGAGCGTGGGGCCTGCTTAGGATTCTTTTGATCTCTCCTTCTGCCCCTCTCCCCTTTGCTCCCTCCCTCTCTAAAAAACCAAAAACAAAAAACAAAAATTTCAAGCTTCACCTAAGAATGTCCTTGATGTCAAAATTATTAATGTGATTAAAACTTAACCCTATAACTGCTTCTTTTAAAAGTTTATTTATTTTGAGAGAGCACAGGGGAGAAAAGAAGGAGAGAGAGAATCCCAAGCAGGCTCCATGCCATCAGCATAGAGCCCGATGATGCACCGTGAGATTATGACCTGAAAGCAAGAGTTGGATGCCTAACTGACTGAGTCACCCAGGTGCCCCTTAAAGGAGTCTTTTAATATTCTGTGTGATGAAATAGGAAGGGTACATAACTCACTTCTGCGGTATATCAAAGTATGATGGTTGTCTTGAAGAAACGGACTAGATTGAGTGGTACATGGACTAGCTCCTTTCTTCATGGAACCCATTTGTACTTGAAAGAACACCTGACAACAGACTAGGTTTACTCATGCTTAGATAATTTGGCAGACATTTTCCCAAAAATGAATGAAGTGAATCCGTCATGTCAATGGAAACAACTGATGATACCAGTGATAATATTCAAGCTATCAAGAGAAAATTAGAATTTGGAAATCTTGTAACTACAGCATGAGCTCAACAGCTTCCTAATGCTTGAAGACTCTTTTCTGATGAGATCAGTAGTGATTTTAATAATATAACTTTTTGATACTGTGTAATGAAGTGTGTCAACATTTGGAAGGGCTGCATAACGAAGCTAATATTTTTTCAAATGACTAAAAACATTACCATATCATACATTGGTAAGACAAAGGGTAAGAAAGGCTATTGGCTTTCTTTTTCTGACTTAAAATGTTTTTACTATTATTACATAGTACTTCAATATGAACAATCATATTTATTACAATTTAACCATTTGATTCCAAGGCAATCATAAGCACTACTGAAAATATGTTACTTGGAAAATGATTCAGCATTATATGGATTTTCTGGATCAGGACGTGGTAAACTATGGCCCATGGGCCAAATCCTGACCACCACCTATTTTTACACAGGTGCAAGCTAAGAATGGTTTTTACGTTTTTTTAATGGTTGAAAAAAGAGTTTTGGGGACACATAAATACTGTATGAAGTTTGAATTTCAGTTCCATAAATAAATTTTATTGGAATACAGCATGCTTATTCGTTTACATATTGTCTGTGGCTGCTTTCGCACCACGAAGGCAGAGTTGAGTAGTTGTGAGAGGAACCATATGTGGTGCTGTCATCACTCTGTCCTATTGCTAAAAGGCAAATATCAAGAGAGAAATCCAATAGAATTCCATAAATACTCCAAATGATGATGAATATGTTTAATTAAATGCATTTGCTTATAAATGGGTATCAGTTTTTGGCAATACTTATCTGTATGAAAAGACATTTTCAAAGTTGAAATACAGTGTATAAAATCTAATTACAGGTCAACATTAACAAATGAGAATTTGGAACAGATTTTGAGGAGAGGTCTAGACACCAGCCACCAATTCTTTAGTTCTCTATTATCCTACACCAACTGAGTTTCCAAAAATTCAATTCAGTTCTGACCTACCTAGAGTTAGTGTCCAACCTCACAAATTAAAGGACTCATTCCCACAAGTCTGCCCTCACTTCAGATATCAGCCACAAATAGGGTACTCAGGCCACCCAACACTTTTGCCCATCCAACTACAAATCAGTTCCCACAAACCCCTCCTTAGGTTGGATAATTTGCTAGACTGGTTCACAGAACTCAGGAAAACACTATTTACACTTACTAGTTTGTTATAAAGGATGTAATTCAGGAACAGCCAGATGAAAAAGATAAGGTTATAGGGGAGGAGGTATTCAGAGCTTCCATGCCTTCTCTGGGCATGTCACACTCAATGTATTCGTGGAAGCTCCCTGAATCTCACCATTTAGGGGTTTTTCTGGAGGTTTCATCACTTAGACTTGGTTGATTAAACCATTGGTCATTGTGATTAACTGAACTTTCAGCCCCTCTCCCCTATTTTACTGACTATACAATAAAAGCTAAAAAAGCAGTGTATATGTTGCCAAGGTAATTTGCAAGACCACCATGTTTATTAGTGAAAACAGAATCCTTGATGTCCCTGCAGACTCCAACCTGCTCACCAATTTCAGAGGGAGAATGGAAGACATGGGGTGACAGAGGTTCTTGGGGTGTTTGAGCCTGGAGATGAGAAAAGGACTCAAACAGGGAGCAAAGGGACAGACTTAACAGGAACAGCAGCTGCATAAAAACCCTCTTCTTGAAGGATTTCTCAGGGCAACAAGCAAGAATTTGACCAGGCCAGGACACCTAGGTGGCTCAGTCAGTTAAGCGTCTGACTTTGGCTTGGGTCATGATCTCATGGTTTGTGGGTTCGAGCCCCATGCTGGGCTCTGTGCTGACAGCTCAGAGCCTGGAGCCTGTTTCGGATTCTGTGTCTCCCTCTCTCTCTCTGTGCCTCCCCACTTGTGCTGTGTGTCTTTCTCTCAAAGATAAACATTAAAAAAATAATAAAATTTTAAAAAAGGCGGGGGCGGGGTACGACCAGGCCACCAGTCTGGTCCTAGGTCATCTGTGAAAGGAAACATGTGCACCCAGTCTGGGGCCACACTGCTACCTGGAGCCTTGCTTGCCCCTGCTGGCTTTGCAGCTGAATCAACTCTTTTTTCAGTAACATGAGCTTTCTATCCAGAAAACTGGAAGACATCTTTATAGGCATAACCTTAAACCAACAACACTTACTTGTGCAGCCAACGCTTCTTCAGGCTTCAGAGGAAATGTCTCAGTCGCTGTCTTCTAAGCCTGTCCCTGAGAGGGATTTCTTTCCTACTGATCCTCCTTTGGCTAGAATAGTGGCAACACGGAGTTGCATGGGATATAAGTTACAGGGGGCAAGAGCTTCAGTGCCTTGCTTAGCAGCAGGAGTTGGAGCCAGAGCAGCTTCCAGCTGCAGCCATGGAAGTGGGATCTGCTGGGCATGAGAACCTGTGCCTGAGGGAGCAGAACCTTATCCTCATCCATGGGGGGTGACCTGCACCACGTGGAAGGCAGTGGCAGCATTCTTCTGGGGGGCCTGAATTGCCTCAGGGTGGCCTAGGCCAGGGGGCCAGCACAGCAGTGGCCGTGATTCCTTGGCATAGATTTGCATCTCCACCCATCGCTAGTCATCCCACTCCTAGAAATTTATCATAAGCCATTAATCTCAAAGAAAAAACAAAAGTGACAGCATTTGGGGCACCTGGGTGGCTCAGTTGGTTAAGCATCCGACTTCAGCTCAGGGCATGATCTCACGGTTTGTGAGTTCGAGTCCCACGTCGGGCTCTGTGTCTGACAGCTCAGAACCTGGAGCCTGCTTCTGTGTCTCCCCCTCTCTCTACCCCTCCCCTGCTCAAGCTCTGTGTCTCTCTGTCTCTGTATAATAAATAAACGTTACAAAAAAATTTTTTTAATGACAGCATTTGTTTTTTTATGTTTGTTTGAAATAATACATCCTATGGTAAAGTTTTTTTTAACAATAAAGGTCATTGATAAGTTTGAGTTGTTGTCCCTTCTATTCTTACTTCCCTGATACTCTCTATCTTCCAATTTTTTTCTCTGCATATATATGTATATATCCATTTTTCCATACTGTATATGATTTCAATTAATAACTCTTTGACATCTTTATGTAAGTGTAAAGGTAAAACTACTGATAAAAAGCTGAAGATTTCTAGACCCTACTAAGTGATTTTGAATAATCTAAGTTCTGCCCAGGTTTTTCTTTGTGTGAGGTGAATTCATATGTACTTACCTCCAAATGGAAGTACCAAAACATTCTAAGTAAGAATAATTTGTTCTTTTGGTGCCATTGCTCTTCTTCATTATTGATAATAGAATATAACCTCTCTGATTAGGGGAGTATGCAGATAATGTTATTGTTCTTGTGCAGCAGTCAGATCATTTAGTAATTGGCAAATGGCAGGGTGCCTGGCTGGCTCAGTGGGTAGAGCATGTCACTTTTGATCTCATAGTCCTGAATTCAAGCCCCATGTTGGGCGTGGAGCCTACTTAAAGATACATTTGCAAATGGCTACTGTTGATAAGTCATTCAAAACCATATAAATTTCTATCAATAACTATCTTTTTTAGTGATTCACAAAACTTTTTAATTACTAAATCATATTTTATAGTGGAATTAACATCAATCTGGTTTTTTGTGTTGCAGCACTTGTAGTTTCATGGGAATGAATAATATTCATAGTAAATAAATGGGTTTCTAAAAGAAAAGCAAAGCTGGAGGAATCATAGTTCCAAACTTCAAGTTATATTATAATCCTGTAGTAATCAAAACAGTGTGGTGCTGGCACAAAAATCTGGCATATGGTACTTGCACAGGCCATTAAAACAGAATAAAAAGCCCAGAAATGAACCCACACCTATATGATCAATTAATCTTACACAAAGCAGAAAAGAATATCCAATGGGAAAAAGACTGTCTCCTCAACAAATGGTGTTTGGAAAACGGGACAGCAACATACTATACAGAAGAATGAAACTGGACCACTTTAACACCATATACAAAAATAAATTCAAAAGGGATTAAAGACCAATATATGAGACTTGAAACCATAAAAATCATAGAGGAGAACACAAGCAGTAACCTCTTTCACATCAGTTGTAGTAACTTCTTTCTAGATATATCTCTGGAGGCATGGGAAACAAAAGCAAAAATAAGCTATTGGGACATCATCAAAATAAAAAGCTTCTGCACAGCCAAGGAGAAAGGAGACAACAAAACTCAAAGGCAAGATATTGGCAAATGATGTTTCTGATTAAGTGTTAGTATCCAAAATATATAAAGAACTTATAAAACTGAGCACCCAAAAAATGAATAATCCAATTAAAAATGGGCAGAAGACATGAATAGTCATTTTTCCAAAGAAGATGTACAGATGGCCAACAGACACGTGAAAAGATGCTCAACATCACTCATCATCAGGGAAATGCAATTTAAAACTACAATGAGATATCACCTCACACATGTCAGAATGGTTAAAATCAACAGTACAAGAAACAATAGTGCTGATGAGAATGTAGTGAAGGGGAACCCTCTTGCACTGCTGGTGGTAATGCAAACTGGTGCAGCCACTCTCTAAAGCAGTATGGAGGTTCTTCCAAAGTTGAAAATACCCTACTATCCAGCAATCACACTAGTAGGTATTTATGCAAAGAATACAAAAATACTGATTCAGAGGGATACATGTACTCTGATGTTTACAGCAGCATTACCTACAGTAGCTAAATTATGGAAGCAGCCCAAGGGTCCATTGATTGATGAATGGATAAAGATTTCCTGTTTCTTGGCTATATATATATATATATATATATATATATATACACACACACACATATATATGTAATATAGATATCTATATATCTATTATATCTATAGACATATATATATATAGATATAATCTCCTTACCTTTTCACCTGACATTATATATAACCTTAGGAAATCTTGAAGGAAACTCTTCTTAGTCATTATCATTGATTGATAGGTTAAAAATCCATTTTTTAAATTTCCTTTTATTTATGTATGTATTTATTTGTTTATAAAGTTTATTTATTTATTTTTGAGAGAGAGGGAAAGTCCAAGTGGGGGAGGGCAGAGAGAGAGAGGGAGAGAGAGATCATCCCAAGCAGGCTCCACACTGTCAGCACAGAGCTCAATGTGGGGCTGGAATCAGCAAACCACAAGCTCATGACCTAAGCCAAACTCAAACGCTTAATGAACTGAGCCATCCAGGTGCCCAAAAATTTCCTTTTATTTTGAACAACTTAGAAATAAAGTTTCAAGATTTTTAGTTTCTCATTTGTCAGTTAAAATCTAAGTAAGAAAATATAGGAAGATCAGAGATAAGTCCTGACTCAATCAAGGTACAAAATGTGGGGTGAAATCATAACATTTTAGAGTATCTTTTTAAGTATGTATGATTAGATAATGTTACTTTGAGTATTTTGTCCAAGGACAGTAGTATTTAATTTAAAAACCTCATTGGGGCTCCTGGGTGGCGCAGTCGGTTAAGCGTCCGACTTCAGCCAGGTCACGATCTCGCGGTCCGTGAGTTCGAGCCCCGCATCAGGCTCTGGGCTGATGGCTCAGAGCCTGGAGCCTGTTTCCGATTCTGTGTCTCCCTCTCTCTCTGCCCCTCCCCCATTCATGCTCTGTCTCTCTCTGTCCCAAAAATAAATAAAAACGTTGAAAAAAAATTTTAAAAACCTCAGTAAAAGTATGGGTGTTTACTATGAAATACCAGATATTACTGTAATTTAACTGGACACTTGGAAAAATATATACTCCATAGAAGGCTATGTATTATGTTGATATCTATGTCTTAAAAAGATGAACTACTTAGAACACTTAATGCCTAATTTAAAAAATAAAATTCCAAGACTGAAAATTTAATAATAAAATAATAAAAATACTCCTATTTTTTTGTTTAACAATGTTCAAACAAGGTTATCAATCAGAAAAATTAAAGACAGTGAATTATGAAATCTTTCAGTTTTACAATAAGTTTTGAAATTTTTCTTTCCTATTCAAGGAATTTGTTCTGTGATCCCTTTCCCAAATGAATAGTTTTTTTCTCCTGGATCATTCTCATCAATATATAGACAAAATTTAATTTGTCGAAATTTTAATTTCCCCATCTAGTCACTGCTGGCCTTTCTAGCAGTTTCCCAAAGAGAAGCTTATAGTTGGTTGCTATCTTTGCATCCTGGTCCCTCCCCTATTCACTATTTTTTTTCCCCTTTAGAGATTTTTCAATAGTACATTTGTAACTTTTTTCTGAAGTTGTGATCATTTTCTGAAGTTGTGTACATTTTAAGTGTACAGTTCAGTGGCATTATGTGCATTCACATTGTACAATCATCACTACCATCCATCTCCAGAAATTTTTAATCTTCCCAAATTCTGTATTCAATCAATATTGATCAATAAGTTCCTATTCCCCTCTCCTCTCATCCCCTGGCAACCAACATTCTACTTGTTGTCTCTGAATTGACTACTCTAGATACCTCATGTTAGTGGAATAATATATTATTTGTCTTTTTGTGTCTGGCTTATTTCACTTAGCTTAATTTTTTCCCAAGGTTCATCCATGTTGTAGGGTTTGTCAGAATTCCATTGCTTTTTAAGACTGAATCATATTCCGTTACATATATGTTTTGTTTTTTCATTCATATCCCAATGAACATTTGCGTTGTTTCCACCTTTTGGATATTGGGAATAATGCTGCTCTGAATATTGGTGTATAAGTGTCTGTTTGAGTTCCTGCTTTCAATTATTTTCGGTAGATACTCAGAAGTGGCATTGCTGGATCATATGATAATTCTATGTTTAATTTTATGAGGAAATGCTATACCATTTTACATAGTGGCTGTACCATTTTACATTCATACCATCAACACACAAGGGTTCCAGTTTCTCCACATCCTCACTAACAGTTGTTATTTTTCATTTGTTGAAGCCATCCTAATGGATGTGAAATGGTATATCACTGTGGGGTGTGTGTGTGTGTGTGTGTGTGTGTGTGTGTGTGTGTGTGTGTGTG
>NW_024412376.1:59025099-59140015 GCF_014898765.1 Herpailurus yagouaroundi
TGTGTGTGTGTGTGTGTGTGTGTGTGTGTGTGTGTGTGTGTGTGTGTTTAGAAGGAGAGAGTGTAAGCAAGGGAGAGGGGCAGAGGGAGAAAGAGAGAATCTTAAGCAGGCTTAGCCCTTAGACAGATGCAGGGCTCAATCTCACGACCCTGGGATCATGACCTGAACTGAAATCAAGTGTCAGTCACTCAACCAACAGGGCCACCCACGTGCTCCTCACTGTGGTTTTGATTTACATTTCCCTGGTGATCTTGTTATGTATGTACTTTAAAAAAAATTTTTTTTTAACATTTATTCATTTTTGAGAGTGAAAGAGACAGAGCATAAGTGGGGGAGGGACAGAGAGAGAGGGAGACACAGAATCCAAAGCAGGCTCCAGGGTCTGAGCTGTCAGCACAGAGCCTGATGTGGGGCTTGAAACTCACAGACTGTGAGATCGTGACCTGAGCTGAAGTTGGATGCCCAACCGACTGAGCCACACAGGCGCCCCAGTCTTGTTATGTATTTATTGGCCATTTGCATCTCTCCTTTGGAGAAATGTCTATTCCAGTCCTTTGCTCATTTTTAAATTGGGGTTTTTGTTGTTGTTGAGTTGTAGTTCTTTAAATGCTCTGAATATTAATCCCTTATCAGATATATGGTTTGTAGATATTTTCTCCCATTCTAGTTGCCTTTCTTTCTTGATAGAGTTCTTTGATGCCTAAAAGTTTTTAAATTTTGATGAAGTCCAATTTTTCTTTTGTTGCTTGTGCCTTTGATGTCATATACAAGAAATCATTGCCAAATCCAATGTCATGAATCTTTTCCCTCTGTGTTTTCTCCTATGACTTTTATATATATATTTTTAATGTTTATTTTTGAGAGAGAAGGAGAGAAAGAGTACGCACGTGCATGGGTGGGGGAAGGACAGAGAGAGAGAGAGAGAGAGAGAGAGAGAGAGAGAGAGAGAGGATCCAAAGAGGGCTCTGTGCTGTGCGGGACTCAAACGCATGAACTATGAGATCATGACCTGAGCCAAAGTCAGACGCTGAACTAACTGACTGAGCCACACAGGCATCCCTTGACTTTTCTGGTTTTATCTTTGAAAAGTTTTTTTATCCATTTTGAGTTAATTTTTTATATATGGTGTGAATTAAGGGTCCAAATTCATTCTTTTGCATCTGGATAACCAGTTTTCCCAGTATCATTTATTGAAAAGACTGTCTTTTTTTTTCTGAGAGAGAAAGAGAGAGAGAGAGAGGGAGAACACTCTTGGGGAAGAGGCAGATAGAGAGGGAGAGAAAGAATCTTAAGCTGCCTCCATGTCCAGCATGGAACCTGACGCGGAGCTCGATCTCACAACCGTGAGATCATGACTTGAGCTGAAATCAAGTGTCAGACGCTCAACTGACTGAGCCACCAGGTACCTCTGGGTGGTTCAGGGGTACTCTGTATTTTTATAGAGGATATTGCAGGGGCACCTCTGCAAGTGCCACTCTGCAGGTGGCTCAGTCAGTTAGGCATCGGACTCTTCACTTCAGAGCTCAGGTTAATGATCTCATGGTTCCTGAGATAAAGTCCTGCGTCCAGCTCTGCATTGATGGCACAGAGCCTGCTTGGGATTCTCTTTCCCTCTGTCTCTGCATCCACCCCCCTGTGCTCATGCTCTTCCACTCTCAAAATAAATAAACATTAAAAAAAGTGAAGGGGACATTACAGTCATCCTGAGAAAAGATAACACAATCCTGAACTAAGACTGTGATAGTGGGTTTGGAAAGGAGCAGATTATTGAGGTATTTGAGAAATAACAAGACTGAGGAATTGAATGGGTATAAGAGGAGAGTATAAGTGAAGGGTAAAGGATATTCCTTTTTGTTTGAATAACGGGGTAGGTGGTGGCTACCAAAAACCAAGAAAATGAATAAAGAACAAATTGGGAGAAGCTTGGGAAATTCCTGGGTGACAGGGATAATGAGTTCAATTTTGGATATTTTGAGTTTTCAGATACCTCCAAGTTGAATTTAGAGGTTATTGAATTAAGTTATCGATGGAAGTTAAGACAACAAAGTTAAGCTTAAAAGATAAAGCATAGCTTTGTGGTGTGCATCTCTGTTCTAAAAGTTGTACTTAATGAGTGTTTTAGAAATTGAGGAATTTATTTATGGATAACAAGTGTTAGGACTGACACGAATTCCAATGAAAGTTAGGATGAAGAACACATTGGGTTGTTCAAAATATGTAGGGGCAATATGTCCAGTGGTATAAGAGGAGAAGAGTCAGATTTTTCCATCAATTTAAAAGAACTATTTAAAAATCACTTTATGTAGGTTGGTAAAAAAGTTTGGGAAATAGATAGTCGTGATGGTTGCATAATATTGTGAATGTAATTAGTGCCACTGATTTGTACAGTTAAAAGTGGTTAAAATTGTAAGTTTTGTGTCTTATAATTTTACCACAGTTAAAAATAATTAATAATGTAATATACCCAGGGTGCCTGGGTGTCTCAGTTGGTTCAGAATTCAACTCTTGATTTTGGCACAGGTCATGATCTCACGGTTTGTGAGTTCAAGCCCCAAGTTGGGCTCTGTACTGACAGCGAGGAGCCTGCTTGGGATTCTCTGTCTTCCTCTCTCTTTGCCCCTCCCCCATGTGTACATGAGCTCTCTCTCTCTTTCTCTCTCTTTCAAAAATAAATACACATTAAAAAAACCACTTTAGTTTTAAAAATATATACCCCAAACTATTGTATACTTTAAATCAATAGGTTTTATGTTGTGTAATTATATATATATATATATATACACATACATACGTATATATATATATATTTTTTAATGTGTATTTTTGAGACACAGAGCGAGCGAGAAAGAGAGAGAGAGAGAGAGAGAGATAATGGGGGAGGAGCAGAGAGAGATACAGAATCCAAAGCAGGCTCCAGATATCTAGTTGTCAGTACAGAGCCAGATGCAGGGTTCCAACCTAGGAATGGTGAGATCATGACCAGAGCTGAAGTTGGACACTCAACCGACTGAGCCATCCAGGCGCCCCATAAATTATATTTTAATAAAGCTATTTGAAAAATAATCTGTGGGGGCGCCAGGGTGGCTCAGTCGGTTAAGCGTCTGACTTCAGCTCAGGTCATGATCTCACAGTTCATGAGCTCGAGCCCCGCATTGGGCTCTGTGGAGCCTGGAGCCTGCTTCAGATTGTGTCTCCCCTCTCTTTGCCCTTCCCATTTCACACTCTGTCTCTATCTCTCTCAAATATAAATAAACATTAAAAAATAAAAATTAAAAAAATAATATGTGTACAGAGCTAAGCCAGAAATTGCTATGGAATTCAAATCAAAAGGAACTCATCTAGTCCTTGAAAATTAGTTTAAGCATCTTGTTTGACCATTTTGCTTCTGGTACTCAGTAAATATATTTTAAGTGAATGAATAAACAAATAAGTGGACTTAAATGCAGTATAAGTAAATCTGTCTATCTGGCTATGAGGTTGCAAGTTTGAGTTTGGGAATGTGATAATCATTGTGGTCCCTGTCCTCTTGAAATATAGAACTCTCACATACAGTTCTTTGTTTTTTTGTTTTTTTTTTTAATTTTTTTTTTTAACGTTTATTTATTTTTGAGACAGAGAGAGACAGAGCATGAACAGGGGAGGGGCAGAGAGAGAGGGAGACACAGAATCGGAAACAGGCTCCAGGCTCTGAGCTGTCAGCACAGAGCCCGACGCGGGGCTCGAACTCACGGACCGTGAGATCATGACCCGAGCCGAAGTCGGACGCTTAACCGACCAAGCCACCCAGGCGCCCCAGTTCTTTGTTTTACAAATACATTTAAAAAGAAATGTGCATTTGGTGAATCTTTTACTCGTCTATTCTCATGAATTCGGTCCCAGGAGAGATGTGATTGCCTACCTTCTGTTATGAAAACTTGAAGAACTGGTTGGTGTCAGGACATTGGAAAATTACTAGACCAGCCCCCAGAATCTGCATTCATTTTGGAAATACAAAAGAGTGAATTAAAGACATGAAATAAGAGCAGAAACAAGAGCAGAAATAAGAGCAAACCCCAGATAGTCCTGATGGTACAGTTCTGCAAGTGACAGCAAACATATCTCCTCTCAAGGTAGATTTTATTACTCAAAAGGGCTTACCAGTGCATCTTGCAGAATGCCAATTTATTTTCTCCTACTTTATAATCTAAGGCAATATTGGTATAAAATGACATCTAGAAGGAATCCAGTGAAGTAATAAATGTATAAACACATTTATATATCCAAATAAAACATAAATTTCATATTCCATGTTGTCACTGTCTATCAACAGTCCAATTGTTTTGTTGAGTTGTGACTTCGGAAAAGAATGCTTAGCAGGTGAAGTTGTTGGTGTAGGTTTACAGTTGAATGTGAGTAAAAACTCAGCAGAATCAGTAATTGTCTTTTCCTTAAGTGTTAGAACTTAAAATCAGAGTCATCTCCAGGGCAAGGGAAATGTATCAAGTCTTCAAGTTGAGTAGCAAGTGTCTCTAAAACATACAATAAGGGGCGCCTGGGTGGCGCAGTCGGTTAAGCATCCGACTTCAGCCAGGTCACGATCTCGCGGTCTGTGAGTTCGAGCCCCGCGTCGGGCTCTGGGCTGATGGCTCAGAGCCTGGAGCCTGTTTCCGATTCTGTGTCTCCCTCTCTCTCTGCCCCTCCCCCGTTCATGCTCTGTCTCTCTCTGTCCCAAAAATAAATAAAGAACGTTGAAAAAAAAATTAAAAAAAAAAAAACATACAATAATGAAGGCAATGATTTTGTCAACTGAGATGGATAGAAAAGTTGAGGATTAACTGCTCTGGAAATGAAAAGCATGATTTCTAAAGACATGCTTTAACTTTTCAAAGAGGCATCATATCTCCATTTTTATTTTATTTTCTCCTATTTTTAATCTTATGAGAGAGAGAGAGAGGGAGAGAGCACAGAGCATGTGAGCAGTGGGGAGGGGGAGAGGGAGGCTCCACACCCAGTGCAGAGCCTGATGGGAGGCTCAATCCCATAACCCTGGAATCATGACCTGAGCCAAAATCAAGAGTTGGATACTCAACCGACCAAGCCACCGAGGCACCCCAGTATCTGCATTTTTTTTTAATTTTTTTTTTCAACGTTTATTTATTTTTGGGACAGAGAGAGACAGAGCATGAACGGGGGAGGGGCAGAGAGAGAGGGAGACACAGAATCGGAAACAGGCTCCAGGCTCCGAGCCATCAGCCCAGAGCCCGACGCGGGGCTCGAACTCACCGGACCGTGAGATCGTGACCTGGCTGAAGTCAGACGCTTAACCGACTGCGCCACCCAGGCGCCCCTATCTGCATTTTTAAAAGCAATTTCATAAGGTTAAGAAGGGAAGATGTAGTCTTTATGGTTGAAGAAAAGAAAGCAAAGAGGTTAGCATTTCTTCTTTGCCTATACTTGTCTGCTTTAAGTTGCCTAGATGAGTTAAAGTTTACGATTTAAAGAAGCTTTGCTGCACATAAGTGCCCAAATCCACCCCCAGCTCATCCTACTCTAATGCACTTCTGCCTGTAACAAAATAGAAGCAAAAGGAACACAGGCCCTCTGGGCTATTTTAATACTTCTGAGGTGCTGGTAACACCCAGAAAATCAGGAATTCCTTTCCAAAATCTATGTTGATTTAATGACTTTACATCCTTTTCTTCAGAAGCTATTCCTCTTCCCTTGCATCCTTTAAAGCACATGGTTCTTAAACCTGGCTGCACATCAGAATCACCTAGGGAGCTTTAAAAATGCCAACTGCAAGCCAATTGAATCTGAATTTCTGCGTGAAGAGATCCAGCATAGGTAAGGACACCTACTTACCTATGCTTTTAAAACACCCCAGGTGATTTTGGTATGTTCCAGGCCTGAGATCCAATTAGAGCCATGGCTCTTTGGTTCTTAAAGCTTTTGGTTCTTAAAGTAATGTAACCCTTAGACAGATAGCAATCAACATCCTAGGAAACTTGTTAGAAATACAAATTCAGGAGGCCTTTCCCTCTTACTGAAACTCAGGGTAATGGGGTCTAAAAATCTGTGTTTTAACAAGGTTCCAGGTGATTTCAATGCAAGCTAAAATTTGAGAACCACTGACTCAAAGTGGGTGTTTTTGAAAATTTAACATGTATTTGAACTATCTTGTCCAAATGTAAATTCTGACTCCGTATGTTTGGAATGCTGCTTGAGATTGTGAGTTTCTAACAAGCTCCCTGAGCATGGTACTAATCTACTGACCACACTTTCAGCAGCAAAGTGTCAGGATACAGCTTTCTTTCTATGGAATTATCCAGGTACATTATATAGGAAAACAGTTATACCTCAGTTAGTCACAAGTTTATACACAGATTAGACTTTTCATGGTAAGTTTACATTTTCTTTTAATACAATCTGGTGAATGTGCACATTAGCTCTAACGGTCCTGAATAAAATCTTTTTAGGTTTTGGTCCAACATTTTCTAAACTGTTTTCAAAGTTCTTCATGAAATCATTGGTTTCCTAGGATTCTGCCTATAAGAATATTCCTAGAATTAAGTTTTTCTACTCCTGCAAAACAGTCCAAATGTACTTCTATTCCCTTTGTCTTATCTGCCAAAATCTTTCCTTTTATTTCCAAACCCAATTTCCATAGCAGCCTCTGACCAGCATCCCCATTCTGAGTCCTATAATTAAATTCTTCTCTCTAGATTTTAATTGTTTGTACATGTAATAGTATAAATCTAATTATGTCCAAGAGTGAGTTATACAACATTCAGGTAAGTATGGTCTGTCAGGGATGGCTGGGTGCCTCAAGCAGTTAAGTCTCTCACTCTTGATTTTGGCTCAGGTCATTATCTCAGGGCTGGTTGTGAGATCTAGCCCAGAATTGGCTAGGTGCTGGGTGTGGAGACTGCTTAAGACTCTTTCTCTCTGTCCCTCCCCCCTTCAAAAAAAAATAATACAGTTTTTCAGAATGCTGGTTTTGTTGCATTTTTTTTTTACCACAATACCCGGGATTCGTTGTCTCGCTGCTTCAAAGAATGAAGAGGTGGACACTAAATGAGCAGCAGGCAAAAGTTTATTAGAATATAAGATTAGAAAGGAAGAATAGAAGGAAAGCTCTTGTATAGAGTACATTCGAAAGTGAATGCCCAAGGACTATAGGCAAGGGTCCTTGTTTTATAAGGTTCTGGTCAGCCCTCCCCCCTCCATTTCCCCTTGTTCCTTCTCAGTTTCTATCCTTATTGGCTTGATAGTTCTACATGCTGGGTTGTCCATTTCTGATTGGCTCGTTTCCATTGTATGAGGGGTGGTCTATGGCCATACTTAAGTCTTCTGTCAAATTCCAGAGGGGAAACCTGAGGAGTAGGTGGGGTCTGTTACATTCTTAAGAGGAACCTCATGACTGAGGGGACTTCCTGTGGTTAGACACTCCCAGCATTGTTCCAAAATAGGTGTTTTTCCCCATCCAGGGACCTCAGGCCCTAATCTTTCCCTCTGCCTACACAATCCTATCTTCCATCATAGTTTCCCTGAGATCACACAGGGAATTTGCAGTTACTGAATACTATTCTGATAGAGCCTCCCTTGCTTATTTCTGCCTTACCTTGTTTGGTTTACAATAGAACTAAGAAGGAACACACAGTCAATTCAAGTTTGGACACAATCAAATGTGACACATGTGTTTTGTATTTAGAATAAATCCTCTTGAATATATGAAATAATTAATTTTAAGAGACTTTTATTGTGAAGTATAAAATATTCAGAAATGATTAAAAAATTTTTCAGTTACAGTATTAATTTAATAATCTTTCCAAGAGAAAGCACCACATTACAAAATGACATTCATAACAAACAATCTGAAATGCTATGATAAAATAATTAATAGTAATTACAACAGCAAATCATGAAATTCAGAAATTTCTAACCATAGATCTAAATCAGGGGTCTCAAACTCAGATGTGTTCAGGGCTAAGTAGGAAACACAAAGTAGTGAAGTAGCTTTATATAAGGAGTATAGGCGGTGGCAAACTAGGGAATGCATGCCCAGTTGAAAGACTTCAAATTACAACAATTTTAAAACATTATGCACACTGAATAAAACAGCTGTGGGCCAAGCTGCCTGAATACCAATACTGTCAGTTTGCAACTGTGGCCTAAATGAATTTCTAGTAGTTTATATACCAATTCTCAAAATGGCAGACTGCACTTTTTAAAATATATATGTTGTCTATATATGTATGTATATATATATAGTGTGTGTGTGTGTGTGTGTGTGTGTTTTCTACACAGATATATGAAGCTTGAGTCACTATTTTGGGATGTATGGATAAAAAAAACTTTAGGATAAGGTATTTTGCACCTTGAATTAATCAATTTAGGAAGTTGCATGGATATATTCTTTAAAACATCTGCTTAAGAGATGAAATTTTTAAAAGACCTCCTTTCACATTTGGGAAAAATTAGTTATGCCTAAGAGTTAATTAAAATGAAATGAAATTTCATTCTTTTACCAATAGAAAGTTATATACCACAGTACATTACTGCTTAGTAAGAAATATTTAGGTGAAAAATAAATTTCTAAATTTATTTAGTAATAAATTACTAAAGCCATAGTTCAGAAAGCACTCAATCATATTGCCTCACTATATATGAAGAAAATCCTTGTAATTCAGTTAACAATAAATTTTACTTTATCTTTAAAGGGTATTTTGTTTAAAAATTTTAGTATATTTTATATTTTCAGTTAAAAGTAAAGGTTCTAATCTGAAGATATAACATTGCTAAAGACCAAATGGCTGTAACCAAGTTGGTTTGGTTTCCTATGCCAAAGCAGTTTCACAGAATTTACGATTTTGTATACCATTAATGACTTCACATTAGTGACTTTTAAATAGCTTTTAAAAGCTAAGGTGATGGGAACATTAGAGTTACAAAATATTTTAAAAGGCTATGAAGGCACATTATAATTCAAATATCCTTGCTACACTAGGAATACATATTTTAAAATAATCCACAGACAACACAGATTTCAAACAAATAGAACTCAAGTACATTTATTCCAAACCTTGATACAATACTCAAAAATATTTTCTACTTTTTTCAAACATTTTAGATCTTAGCTTGAGAAGCTTAACATAAAACGAAAGCAGAGCACCAAATCTAGCCATATAATCTTCCCCTTAAAAAAGTTAGTAGTTACTATAACTTTTCTGTAAAATAAACTCATATGGAACAAATCAATTTCATATATGGCCTTTAATTTCTGAAATTAAAAGCCAAAGCTGTTTAAGTGTATCTAACTAAAGTTAGATATTTAGGAAACCCAGAGTAGGTATACAAGAAAATGTTAAGACACAGTATCAAGTAATGCAGTAAGTCTTTCATTATTTCCATTTTTGATGAACTGACACTTTTTAAGAAGGGGAAATAGGTTTGGCATTGTTTTCTAACCTAGTATTTGGCAAAGTCTCAAAGTACAGCCAAGTCATATGCATCTTATTTGCATTCCCACATTTGTTTTAATTATTAAAACCACTTATGTATGATGCCATTAGGAATTTTTTAGAATTCAAAGTTAACGCTGCGTTTTACACACCATGAAGTATTTCCATGGCAGAGATTAAATTGAAAATAAGATTATAAATTCACTATGAATCATAAAAAGAAAGGACATGTTCTCAAATCAAGTCAATAGTAGAACTATCACATAAGGGTATACAATACAGGCTGATGTTATTATAAACTTAAGTTTGATTTAGCAGTTCTTTAAAAACCAATAGGACTTCAATGAATAAATTTATTTTAATTAATAAATTATTCACAATTAAAAAGTTAAAGTTTTCATAAATAGCAACAACAGACTAGACATTGAGTATATGGGATTCCCACAAAACAATAACAAAATATTTCAACATTATTTCATCCAAATATTGGTTTAAAATTATTTAAATGTATTTAAAGATTGTTAATGACTGATTTATATGAGTTCCAGACTAAATTAATACAAATTAGATATTTACTGCTGTCTGCTTGTTCTTCACATCATCAAAGGATGAAACTCCTTTTGTAAACAATATGATGGCCATACTGGTTATATACAGTGATCCAATTAGTTAGCATATTTATGGAGGAAGCGTTCAAATGCATCATAGATGGCACGTCTAAATTAAATATGAAAGAAGAACTATAAGTGATGAGCAAAAAAGGAAGACAGTACTTTTATTGTTAGTTATTTCCAAAATTACCTGTGGCTTGCAACCTGACTTCCTCTCCAAATAGGTCTGAAAGAGGCAGGTATCTGAGGATAGGTGTTTGGGTCCATGTAACTTCACCACTACTAGAAAACCTCAAATGTGCTTTCAACTGATGATGAATTCAAACTTATATAATATCTATGTATTTATATACTATGTATGTGAAAAATATAATGTATATATGTAAGTCACTTGTTGAAAATTAATTGGCTACACTAAACTTTTCATAATGTAGTATTCAATTTATTTCATAAATTAAGATAAGGATATTTTTTGTCCAGAAAAACACATGTGCCTAGCAACTGAACTTAAAAGCAAAAGCCTTAAAAAAAAAAAGAAAAGAAAAAGACAAAGCCTTAGTTTCCTATAGTACTTTCACAAGGTATTTTAATTGGACATTTAAGGTGACATCTAAAAGTTGAAGTAAATGAGTGACAACATACAAAATTACTTCTTGGATTAAAAAGAGCTAAAACATGTCAAACATATAGTACACACAATTCTATTATATAGCTATAAAGCTGGCAGTTTTGTTTTGTTTTTTTAATGGTTTTATTTATTTTTGAGAGAGAGAGAGAGAGAGGGAGAGAGAGTGAGCAGGGGAGAGGCAGAGACAGAGGGACACACAGAAACCAAAGCAGGCTCCAGGCTCCAAGCTATCAGCACAGAGCCTGACGCGGGGCTCGAACCCATGAACTGTTGAGATCATGACCTGAGCTGAAGTCGGATGCTTAACTGCAGACAGCCCTGCAGCTGGCAGTTTTGAAACATATCATGCACAAGGTACTAAGCACTTTATGTGAACTAATACACTTAACCATTAATGATAAATATATTCCAATGATAACCTTTTGCCATTAAATCTAAATAGAAGTAGAAATAATAAAGGCTGTAAAATACTAGAGATATAGAATCAAAGGTTTTTGTAAGTTCTAATAAATACTGGAGTCATATAAGGTTATTAGCATTAAAACCAATATTTCACTTCTCACTGAAGATTCCATATTCACTTGCTACGGAAAAACATTGCTCAATTATTCCACAGATACTTATGCCATCTTGAGAGAAGAAAAGAGTGGAGTGAAAAACTCATAATGAACCAAAGCAAATTTTACAAACTGTGTTCCTCCCTATACCCTAAAATACCTGGCTATTAATATTTGAGGAGTGTAAAAACACACAATAAAATATGCCTATCATACAACTTCTCCAGTTCTTTAGAAGAAACAAGAAGAGGATGAGATAGGTAAGAATACCACAAGGTGAGAACTGAGTGGGGCAGGAAAAAAAGGAAAGTGGACTAAAACATACAATAAAAATACCCAATCCTCTTTTTGAGGCAAAAAATTACGAAACCAAATAAATAGATATTAGACCAATCATCTTACCTGAAGAGTCCTTGTTTAAAAAGATAAGCACTAATATGACCCCCTTCTAGATACCGGATTTCACAACCGGGCCAGATTTCTTGTAGACTTCGAACTCCTGTTCGTGGAATGTAGGCATCTTCTTTGGCTTGAACCACTATAATGAGGCTTGGGTCAACTGGAACTATGTATGGAATTTTAAAAGATGCAACATATATACTTTTAAAAAGTTCTAAGATTTTTATATAAATACTATCATATTAGAAAATAAAACATACTTGATAGTACAGTAAGTCAAGTTGGTCAAATTACAACTTTTTGATTAAGTTAAAAATCAACTATAATATTACATAATATCATAATATTCATCTCTAATACAATGAGATGAACATTCTAAATAAGGTATGAAATCCAATATATTTTTAGTTAACTATTAAGATAGATTTTTTTTAAGTTTACTCATTTATTTTTTAGGAGAGAGTGAGTGCACACGAGTGCACACTAGCAGGGCAGGGACTCAGAGAGAGAGAGAGAGAGGGAGAGAGAGAATCCCAAGCAGGCCTCATGCTGTCAGAGCAGAGCCGATGTAGGGCTTGCACAAACTGTGAGATCATGACTTGAGCCGAAATCAAGAGCTGGATGCTTAACCAACTGAGCCACCCAGGCACCCCTAATTAGATGGATTTAGATTTTCATGGATAAAATATGATATATTTAAATAATCAACTTATCCTGTAAAATACATTTTGGAGCCAACAATAAACATACTCTTGAAAATATGAAATTATTTTGTAAACATCCTTAAAATGTAAAGCATCCTTAAAAATATTTCACAAATATTTACACATCAGCAAACATTCTCCATTTCATATAAAATTGGTACCTGAGAAATTTGCCACATGAGTACATTCATCCATGACTCCTTTCATGAATATTAAAGATTCTTTCTGAAGATTGTTTCTTCTTTGTTCTTTACTGAGTAGGTGATATGACTGAGGGCCACAGCTTGTATAACTACTATTTTTATTGGGTGAAAGTGTTTGATTAAAGCGCTCCATCTTAGAGGTATCTTGCAACAAGAGTCCTTCTGATGTGGCACTGATAGATGTTTTATTAGATTGATGGTAGTCACTAGGTTTTTGGGATACAACTTGGTCTGTCATATCTAAATTTAAAGTTCTAGACACCAGATTAAGGTTAGTTAGCTTGTCTGCACCAATAGGGAAGCGTTTCACAAACTCTTGTCCCATTTTGAAAGAATCTGTCTGAATATACAAAAGAAGACATCATTTAGTATAAAATACATTTTATTTAACAACCTTGTTAAAATAAAAAGAAAACACAAATGTCCATCAATGAATAAACAAAATGTGCTATAGACATACAATGGATTATCATTTAGTCTTAAAAGGGAACAAAATTCTGATACATACGACAATGGATGAACTTTGAAGACATTACACTAAATGAATAAGCCAGAAACAAAGAACAAATACTGTATGATTTTAAGTTTTATGAGGTACCTAGAGTAGTCAAATTTATAGAGACAGAAAATAGAGTGGGGATTGCCAGAGGCTGGAAGGAGTGGGTAATGAAGAGTTACTGTTCAATGGGTACAGAGCTTCAGTTCAGTAAAATGAAAAAGTTGTGGAGATGGATGGTGGTGATGGACAGAGGTGATGGCTGCACAACAATGTGAATGCATTTATTAACACCATTGAGCTGTACACTTAAAAATGGTTGAAATAGTAAATTTTATGTTGCATATATTTGACAACTTAAAAAATAACAGAGAAAAAAGAAATTTCAGAATTTATCTGAGGACTAAGATAAGTGACTTATACTATATTGCTTAATATTTCCTATTAAACAAGAAAGGGTATCATTTAGTCTGCATCACGTTTTTATTGCCAAAGTTTTGAAATTCATGATCTGCCTTAATCTTAGAACTTCCAAAAGCCTTATGAGTGTATCCTGGCAGTAATACATCAGCTACCTCAAATCCCTTTCTTAGGCTGAACTAAGAAGAATTAAAAATTATCAAGGAAAAAATATTACCTATTAAAATCTCAAAAGGATGTACTAAGTTTAAGGACTTGTAAGTACAATGTAATTTAAGTAAAAATAAACGTTGTTAAATACTAAAGACAAAGTCAAAAGAAAAAACAATGACAGCCTGGGAAAATATATTGGCAACTTATATGACAAAGAGCTAACTGCTTTAATTTATTAAAAGCTAGAAATGAATATAAAGTCCCAAACCACAATAGAAAAAGTGAGCAAAGGATATGCACATAAAGGTCACAGAAAATGAAATATAAATTACCCTTAAACTTATAAACATATTCAATTTCACTTAAAATTAAGTAAATTAAGTAAAAACAATACCAATTTTCATTATTAGGTTGACAAAAAAAAAATGAAACCTGTAAGTTTGCTAACACACTGAATTTGTGAAATTATGGGAAAACAGATACACACGTTCCTGCTGGTAGTAAAAATTGAAACAACTAGAATTAGACAAAATCTAACCACATTACAAATGGAACAACATTTCTAGGAATTTACACTTGTGAAATTTATTCATGGCAGCAGTGTTTGTTACTAGTGAAAAATGAGAAACAACATTAATACCCATCAACAGGGAACTAGTTAATGAATCATGGTATGTCCATCCATATAGTCTCATGCAGCAGTAAAAAAGAAAAAGGAAACATTTGTGTATAGTCCATAAAAAAAAGGTAAGAAAAAAGGTCATATTTCTATTGGTTTGAAAAATTCCTTGAAACATTAATAAATAGTGGGTTATTTGTTGAGGGAGATAGGACCTAGACAAATTGGGAGTACGGGTAGGAACTGTTTCATTATATGCCTTTTTATACTTTTTGATGCTTGAACATATGACCTACAGGCTATTTAAAAAATTAAAGAATAAAAAATTGATTGAAGGCAGGAAAAAAATCCAACAACTTGGTTAACAGAAAAAATCACTAGAGTCATCTGGACCAAAGAACTGTACACCTAAAAACATTGAGAAATGTAAGATCAAGCACCCCAGAATTACTCAGGGGGTACACCAACAACTTTAACTGCTTTTGATTAGAAAAACATAGTTTTTATAACAAAAAAGGAAGCCATCTTGACATTCCCTGAATATGTATTGCTGTGAACAAGTTCTGAGACAAAAAGAGTTGTATACAACCACCAAGAGTCAGAGACATAAAAAAAGTGCTGGGTAAGACTACACTGCTGTTTCAGACAACCAAAATTTTTGACATCCCTTTAAAAAGATGCATATTGAGTTTTATCATAAGTTCTCAAATATAAGCATTTTTTTATTATATGTATGGGGGAACACAAGGAACTAACTAGCAGGTAGAGATATTTTGTTACAAAGTTCTTAGGCAAGTATACCCTTTGAGGTTATGCAAGATAGATTTCCTTTACAAGAGTGAGATTTATAGTGATGTAATCATAAATAAAAAGTACTAATTGATAGTATAGATGTTTTTTCTTTCTGAGATTTCTTGAGATCCTTGGTAACTTCCAAACTGAATGTATAAAATTTAAAAATTCATAAAAAGAAAAAAACCATGAAAGGAATTGGTCACCTTAGGAGACTAAGAGGGAACCAATTCATTATCTTGAAAACTAGTAAATTAAGGGAAAGATATCAAGCATTTATCCTGCCTTTTATATATGAACTGAGCCAAATAATAGGTAACCAATAAGTGCCTTTTTATACAAGTGTTCAAATTAATAAATAAAAAAGAAATGACAGATTTAGAATATCAGCATTTTGCAGTCCTCCACTAATAGACATAGGCATTAAACATCAATGGAGGCTTACACCACAAAATAGAGACATCCGGACATTATGCGCTTCCGACACTCCTACCAAAGAAATAAAAACTGAGTTTAATCAAGCCTCTAGACCCAGCTGCCAACTTTCAGGCAATATAGAGCATGAGTGAACATGCTAAACTATACCATGAGAATGCAATAAAAAATACCTAGTTGGTGAGAAACTCTAAAGGTAAATAGTCTAAATTCTTCAACAGATAAATTAAAAGGAAAAGGAAAGGAATGGAAGGGAACTTACAGATTAAAAGACACAGAAAAGCACATCAAAAAAAAGAATTGTAGTATATAAGGATACATATTTGGACAATAAAATTATTTTAAAAACAGAAGGAAGTAATTACTATAAAAATAAGGGTAATGATTAGCAGTGCGGGGAGAAGAGCTTTTTAATTAGGACACATGGGAGTGGTTTCTGTGTTGGGTGGTCAATTTCTATTCTTGACCTATTAGAAACAGGTTTTCTGTTTAATAAATGTTGTAAGCCATACATTTGCTTTGCACGATTTTTTATATCTATATTTTCTTTTATTTATTTTTAAAATGTTTATTTATTTTCAAGAGAGAGAGAGAGTGAGTGCAAGCAGGGGAGGGGCAGAGAGAGAGATGGAGAGAGAGAATCCCAAGCAGGCTCCATGCTGTTAGCATGGAGCCTGACGTGGGGCTTGATGTCACAACTGTGAGATCATGACCTGAGCTGAAATCAAGAGTCAGAGGCTTAACTGAGCCACCCAGGTGCCCCTATTTATATTTTATTTTAAAATGAAGAATCTTAAAAAGTAAAAAACAGTACTGCCTTTTAACAAATTTGCGATTCTTTTTAAAAATTGAAAACGTGAAACACAATCAACTTTTGCCCCCCTCCAATGTTATGTAGAAATTAAAAATACTTACTCCACAATATTCAAGCATGTGAATAATTTCTTCTTCATAAACTGTCTGTGTATAATACTGCTTTTCCAGCTCCCTCCAATTAATCGACTTACTTAGCACACCCTGAAATAACAAACTAAATTAAGATCAAACCACACTATCAAGCATTTTGTCCAATAATTTTATTATTAATGTGCAGAAAAGAGTAAACATAGCAGGCTTGAGATTTCCTATCTTTAGAAAGCTCTACTTGCAATGTTGGCCCTTGATTAGAGTCTGGGAACTGGACTAATAAACAGTTCTTTGCCCCAATATATATCTTTCTAAATGATAAAGTGATAAATGATAAAGTCATTGTGACAAACAGTGTAGTTTCTGCTGAACACATACTTTCCCTCTGGAGTTTTGGTACATGAGGCAGAGACTACCTAAATGATTGACCCCTGATAAAAACCCTGGACTCCCAGGCTCAATCAACCTTCACTGATGGACATTTTGTACATAGTGTCATAACGCATTGCTAGAGGAATTAAACACAGCCTGTGAGCTTCCAGTGGAAGGTTGTGCTTGATTTCCTCCGGACTTTGCCTCATGTGCCTTTTCCCTTTGCTAATTCTGTATTGTATCCTTTTGATGTAATAAGTCTTAGTTGTGAGTAATACTAGGTGGTACGTCCTGTGATTTCTTCTAGAGAACCACCAAACCTGGAGGGGGTTTTAGGAACCCCCAAAACAATTACCTTTCATTAAATATAGCTATTTAAGTATTAATTGCAATTAAATTACCGTAGTGAAGACTCCAGATGCTGTGGACCAAGACAGGCATGGGATCAATGGCATGGGCTTAGGCCAGTTGGATACTGCTAAGGAAGCCATCTGAAATATGTTTAACAGTCAGAGAGCTTCTGTTTAAATTTCTATTCATTAAAATGAAAACTGTTTACTATGAAGAAAGTAGTCTGGTAAGACTTCATTTACTATGAAGAAAGTAGTAATTGGTAAGATAAGACATGAACACAAAATCTCTAAATACTTGGAGTGCCTGGCTGGCTCAGTTGGTAGAGCATGCGACTCTTGATCTCAGGGTTGTAAGTTTGAGCCCCACATTGGGTAAAGAGATTACTTAAAAATAAAATCTTAAAAAATCTCTAAATACTCATGAGAATGTCTAGCAACCTTGTGAAACCCCAAATCATAAATTCAACAACAACATATAACTTCTCCCTTACAAAGTAATAAAGTACATTGGAAAATTTTAAGTAATCTCAAGATCTTCCACAGAGAACTACTTTCTACTGGGTAAATATAGAGCAAACATGCTGAAATGTAGACGCTAGGCAGGAGGCTAATCACACTCCGTACTTAAGTGACCTGCTCAGTGACAACAAAATCACAACTATAAAATCTCAGACGTTTGAGGCTGACTGTAAAAAGGCTGGTGAACGACAAAGCAAATTATATAACTTATATAATGTAATGTGTGTGTTTAGAGAAAGGAAAAGTTATTTTTTGGCTAGGGGAATCAGAGAAGGCTTCATGAAATGGCTATCCTTTAGGGAAAATGAAAGATGGGGTCTTGTCTTCTATATAAAGAAGACAACATGATCAAAGGCAAGATGGTGAAAAAGTGCAAAGTCTGCTATGAAAACAGCCAATATAACTTACTTTGGCTGGTCAATAGGGCATATATGGTGAATGGGGTGAGGGAGATAGGTAGGCTGGAAAGACTGAATAGCAACAGATGAGAGGTGCCTTTTGCTCTGTATATAATGGGAAATTAATAAAGAGGCCTGAACAAAAGAGTGGCAATGTCAAAGAAGTGATTCAAGGAACCTAAAATGATAGCACTTCCTAAGATTGATTAGAAAGAGTAAGATCTGAGGTAGGAAACCAACCAGTATAGGCAGTAGTTCAGGTGAAAGTTCTAAGATCCTAATCTGGGTCATAACAATGCAAACATTACTAGGTAGGGAAAAGAAATAATTTTCCACCCTTCAATTTCACTAATAATATTTTTGAATTTTAGCCAGTTTTTAAACTTAATTTTATAATTCAAATTACTTACAGAAAACTATATATATTTTGTTGTTGTTTCTTTTAAAATGTATGGAGTGACTAATATGTTTAGGAAACAATTAGAGCATATCAACAGCCCTTACTGAACCTACTGCTTCATGGAGAAAAACTGCTAAACAAGTAATCACAATGCAGTGAAATAAGTACTAATAAGAGATGAAGTACAGTCTAGGGTTTAGGCTGGGAGTGGAGGAACTTCTCATAGGAAGTAAACTCTAGACTGGAACCAGAAGGGCAAACTGTTATTTGGTTAGGTGAAAAGGCATGAGAAGGCACTAGGAGAATGCTAGCACCCAGCATATCTAAAGCCCACTGGAATAGCAAGCCTTTGGCAGGTTTTAAGCAGGAAAGAGCAGAGATGAGATTTAGGAAAAGCAGTCTAGTTATGGTGTGGAGAAAAACTAAGAAGTTTAATGAAAGAAAAGACTAGAGAAAGAGAAACAATTAGGAGGCTGTTTCAGTATATTCTAGAAGACAAAGGTATAACAGGTACCTCTTTATCACTGGGGACAGCAATAAGAGATAAATGAAAAGTATTTTCTACATTTGCTATCTTCACCAATTTAACAGCAAAGTAAGTCACTTATATTTGAGATGTGAAAAGTTAAATTTTATAAAAATTAACTTTTAATACAATATTAAATTAAATTCAATACCTGAGCTATGACTATGAAGTACAATCACTGTCTATATAAATCATACAAAAAAAAAAATCATTATAATGGGAAAAGTTTAAAACCTGTTCCTGCTTTTGCCAAGACTAAAATTAATTCTACATCTTAAGTACATTTTTAAAATAACTACATTCTCTAGATCTTACAAACATAATCACAATTAAGTATCAGTTGAAATTAAAAGGCTTACATGTCCTCCCATGGATATTCCGGTCATTCCTAGAGGTCCATAACCCTCTCTCTCTAGCCAGTGCAAGAGAGCTGCAGATTCTAAAACAAGAGCTCCTCCCATCACAAAAAGGTCAGACACGTTTTTTAGGCTGGACCTTCTAGCCTCACAAGACAAAAGAGAAAATTATTTATGTATTTACATTTTAATATATGCAAAATTACAACAGGCAGCCAGACTTCATGTTTTTCTTTTAAAGGACCAGATAGCTAATGGAACAAACTGATGGAATTAAGAGTGCTAACATTATTCTACATATTAATCAGCTAATACTTATTTTTTTAAAAGTTATATCTGCTTTTTATTGAAATTCAATTAACTACTTTGAAGCCCAGGAAATATATTTATTTGATAGCACTTAAACAAACTGTTAAAAAAAATTCGTGGTTGTCCCATATGAATTTACACAGGGGTAAATTATTACAATAGAACTTGAAGCATAAAAATTTTAAAAGCAATGTAAAAGAATTTAACCTAATACGAGGCTCATGTATTACCAAAATCTTAAATATGTTGCTTATTTTCAAAAAATACACAATTTATGAATATAATCAACTGGAAAATTTTTTATTTTTTAAATAGTAGTGTAATTAACATACAATGTTATATCAGTTTCGGCTGTATAACATGGTGATTTGACAGTTTTATACATTACTCAATGCTCACCATGGCAACTGCAATCACCATATGTCACTATATAAATGTTATTAAAATATTGACTATATTCCCTATGCTTTACTTTTAATAATTAAAAGTTGGTTGAAAAAGTAATTTTTCATAAAAATACATGTTTTTTTATTAACTTAAATAGGGGTGTCTGGAGGGCTAAGTCAGTTGTGTGTCACTCTTGATTTTGGCTCAGGTCATGATCCCAGGGTGGTAGGATCCACTCCAAGTATGGAGCCTACTTGGGATTCTCTCTCTCACCCCCTCCCCTGCTCTCTCTAAAATAAAAACAAAACCAATTCAACTAGAATTTTCTGTCTTTAGAAACTAATTTTACATGTAAGTACATTTCCTTTTATTAGAAGCATTTAAATCTTTTTAGATTCCAAACCATTCTTACATAGGCATACTTCATCTTATTGCACCTTGGATTGCACTGCATTTCTTACAAATTGAAGGTTTATGGGGTGCCTGGGTGCCTTAGTTAAGTGTCCGACTCCTGATTTCAGCTCAGGTCATGATCTCACAGTTTGTGAGACTGAGCCCTGTGTGAGCCCTGAGATTCTCTCTTTCCATCTATCTCTGCTCCCACCCCGCTTGTACACGCACGTGTACATAAATAAATGAACATTAAAAAATGAACAAATTGAAGGTTTATGGCAACCCTGTATCGATTAAGTCTACGGATGCTACTTTTCCAAAAGCATTTGCTAACTTCATGTCTCTGTCACAATTTAGTAATTTTCATACAATCGAGAAACCTTTTCATTGTATTTGTTATGGTGATCTGTGATGTTACTGTTGTAATTGTTCTGGGGCACCATGGAGCTGCACGCATATAAGATGGCAAATTTAATGGATAAATGTTATGTGTGTTCTGACAGCTCCACTGACCAGCTGTTCTCCACCTCTCTCCCTCTCTCCCACCTTCCTGTTCCCTAAGATATAAAAATCTTCAAAGTAGGCCAGTTGATAACCCTACAATGGCCTCTGTGTTCAAGTAAAAAGAGGAGTCACACATTTCTCACTTTAAGTCAAAAGCTAAAAATGATCAAGCTTAGTGAGGAAGGGATGTCAAAAGCGGAGATAGGCCAAAAGCTAGGCCTCTTGCAGCAAACAGTTAGCCAAGTTGTGAATGCAAAGTAAAAGTTCTTGAAGGAAATTAAAAGTGCTACTCCAGCGACCACACAAAATAGAAAGCAAAACGGTTTTCAATTTTGGAGAAGACTGGTCTGGATAGAAATCAAACCAGCCACAACATTGCCTTAAGCCAAAGCCTATTACAGAGAAAAGCCCTACCTCTCTTCAATTCTATGAAGGCTGAAAGAGGTGAAGAAGATGCAGAAGAACAGTTTGAAGCTAGAAGTTAGTTCATGCGGTTTAAGGAAGGAGGCCATCTCTATAACATAAAAGTGCAAGAAGGTAAGGCAGCAACTACTGATATGGAAGCTGCAGTAAGTTATCCAGAAGATCTAGTGAAGATAACTAACAAAGGCAGCTACAAATAAACAACAGATTTTCAATGTTGAAAAACAGCATTCTGTTGGAAGAAGATGCCATCTAGGACTTTCATAGCTAGAGAAGAGATGACAATGGCTAGCTTCAAAGGAGGGGTTGACTCTCTTGTTAGGGGCTAATGCAGCTGGTGAAATATCTCCAAGGTATGCCTATTTAGTGGTAAAAAAGAATACTATCTTATTATTGAAGTGTCCAAGTTAGAATCTGTTTTCAAATTTTAGTTCATATAAAGACATACATGATTGGCCACTGGATGAAACTTTGTCGAGGTGTACAAAATTCACTTTATCAATGGTTGTTTACTGTATGTCTATGTAGGGTAATTATGCACAAAGAACTAGCAGCTGTAGGAATGCCAAGTTGTGAAAAACACATTTCTGGCCCCCAAAGAGCTTATGTCCACTGTCCTACCACATCTCCTCAGGGCTCTAAGTCAGAATTTCTCTTTATGGAAACTATGCTATCCTCTGTCAAAATAGATCATAGATGTGCTTCCTCATAAAACAGCCCATGTATCCTTACATTTGTTTCTTATTCTCATTCCAATTTTCTATTGATGATCATGTAATTCCCCTGATTATGTATTTTGGCCTCGTACAGAAGTCTGAATTATCAAACTCACTTCAGTTTGCTCTTTTAATAGAAGTTACTAATGTAGGGTTCTGGGACAGTGGTTATTTATTTATAACAGTGGACCGAGTCTCACACTTTTGATGAAAACAAGCATAAGATGGCTTTTAAAAAGAGAGATAAAAATAAATTTACTATTTAAATTGCAATCCATCTCTTACAATGAATTATTTGAGAAAAATAAATATACTGGTGTATTATTATATTTCTTGGGTTTGTGATACATGATAGGATATTTTATAGACATGATTCTCACAACAATTCTGTGTGGAAGAAATTATAGAGTATTCCCACCTTATACATGAGGTAACAGATACTTAGACCAAGGTAATACAATTATTAAATGACAAATTACAATTGCAACCTATGTCTCTATGACTCCAAAGTCAACATCTTTCTGTTAAACCCATGCTGCCTCTAACTATAACTCAATAAACTCTTTTGGGTTTTTAACCACCAATAGAACAGAGTAAAAATGACACACTTAGTTCTGAATACAGAGCTTGGTTCCAGAGTAAGAATTCTTGAACTACTTAGCTTGGACATTAATTTTTCACATTTCACAAAGTTTATTCTAAACTATCCTTCATAGGATACAGGTTTGCTTCCAACCCACTCCAATTTCATCTATATCTCTTCCATGTCACGACAACATAGAACATGTGACCTCTAAATCTACCTCTCCAGGACTTTCCAACTCCCTACTTAACTTCTCCACCTGCAGTTCTAACATACATCACACATTTAACACATGCAAGTCAGAACTTTTGATTTCTTACCAACAATATCCAATTTATCAATGAGTCTTATCATTTCAACTTCTAATTACCCATGAGAGCTTCTTTCCATCTCTACTGCCACTTCCTTAAAGTCACTTTTTTTTTCCTCCTGCATTACTGCTATAGCTTCCTATTTGATTTTTCTGTTGCCACACTAGCCCGACTAAGCCAAAATAAGCTTTTAATAACACAAATCAGATCATTCCTCTCCTTAAAGTCCTCCAAAGGTTTCCCACTGCACTTATAGTAAAATTCAAAGCACATGGCTCTTCATAAATCTGACCCTTGCCTACATTTCTGACCTTGTCTTATACTACTCTCCCATGCTTATATTAGGTTTTTCATTCTTCCTTCTCTGAGGCTGATCTTCCTCTGGGTTTTCACCTTGGTGGCTCCTTCTCATTAAATCATGTCCTCAGATCTAACACTGCTCCAACCCTGCACCCACCTCTATTATTCTTTACTTGGTTGCCCTGCTTTATTTTCTTCATGGCATTGATAAATATCCAAAATTACCTTATTTATTTTTATCTATCTCTCATCCTAGAATATAAGCTCTATGACAGTAAGGACCTTATCTTTTTGTTGTTATATTCCCAATGTTTTGAATCAAATATTTACTGAATGAATCAAAACCAAACATGACATAGCTTATGGAAATGCTTCATAGTTCATCATTTCTAAAAACCAAGAAGAGATTATCTTCAGATTACCTATACTATACATTGCAAGAATAAAAAGGAGTGGTGTTAATTTCACAAAGTAAGTAAATGTACTTTAAGAAGGAAAATGTTTTAACATTTCTTCAGTTACAGTTTTATAAATAAAATATATCTTCCATCAGCCTATTAAAAACTTTATTTTAAGTTTATTTTGAGAGAGAGAGAGAGCAAGCATGAGTGGAGAAAGGACAGAGAGAAAGGGAGAGAGAATCCCAAGCAGGCTCTGCACCACCAGCATGGAGCCCAAGACAGGGCTCGAAACCACAAACCATAAGATCATGACCTAAGCTGAAATCAAAAGTAGGATACTTAACCAAATAAGCCACTCAGGTGCCCCTAAAATTTAAAAAAAAAAAAAATTTTAATATTTATTTTTGAGAGAGAAGAGAGAGACAGAGTGTGAGCAGGGGAGGGGCAGAGAGAGAGGGAGACACAGAATCTGAAGCAGGATCCAGGCTCTGAGCTGTCAGTACAGAGCCCCATGTGGGGCTTGAACCCACAAACTGTGAGATCATGACCTGAGCCGAAGTCAGATGCTCAAATGATTCAGCCACCCAGGCACCCCTAAAATTTCTTATTTATCTCTTTATCAAACATTTTAAGTGCAAAAAGCTTAAGATAAAAATTTAACTCAACATGACTACTACAGTTTTATAACAGAACTTTTCCCCAAATAACATTTGCATGTTAAACTTAGAAACGATTAACCAAAGACTAACAAAAATTTTAATACCACTGAAAATTTGGCATAAAGATTACAAAAACGAAGGTGATGTATACTTACATTTGGTCCTTGGGTTTCCTGCAGCCATTTAAGAATGTGGGTCAAAGAGAAAGTTTTAAAATAATTAAATACAGTTTGTGTCTCAAAACATATTTACTTAAGCAAAATAGTTACATTTGAACACAATTTATTACTGAAATAACTATTTTCTAATTATCTCAAATAGGCTGTTGAGGAGTTCTCAGGATTTTCAATGTGATTTTTTTCTTTTTTAAAACAGCTTTGTTGATATTGCATACCACATAATTCACCCATTTTAAGTGCACAATTTAATGTGTTTAGTATATCCAAAGAACTGTACAATCTTCAACTTAATTTTAAAATTAAGGTTGTTTTTTTTTTCATTTATATGTTGACTATATAAAATCTAGAAAATACAGAAAAGTATATTAGAAGAAAAACTACTTCATGTACAGACAACCATATTAATATTTTGATGTATGTCCAGTATTTTTTCCTTACACACAGTTTTTAATGGATTTTCTGTTTTTAGGTTTTCTGCCTATCTATGTCACACCAGAGTTTTGTATCCTATTTTTGCATTATACTTTTCATATATTACTGTAAACTTTTTAACAATAACTAACCATTAAAATTTACTGAATGTCATTTACCAGGCACTGTTCTAGACAGTATTAACTAGTTAATACTCTGAATAATCTAAGAGATTATTCCCATTTACCAATGAAAAATCTGAGGTACTAAAAGGTTAAATAACAGGTCCAAGGTCATACAGGTAGTAAATGGTAGAGCAATATACATAACCAATTGCATAATATTCTAATATTATGAACCACAAATTACTCAACCATTTTTCTATTGTGAGACATTTAAGCTATTTCTAATGCTTTACTATTATAAATAAAACTATATAAATCTCTTTTCAATCAACTTTCTCTTTTCTTTGTATTTTATCCTTAGAATAAATTTCCAAGAATCAAAATCACTGTCAAGGGACATAAGATTTTTTAATGCTCCTGATACATACAGTAGAAATGCTTTCCCCAAGGATTAAACCAATTTTCACAGCCATTAGTAATAAGAGTGCCTATTTTTTTTTTTTTTTTACAATAGCCTCACAACTACTGGGTTTTATTTTTTAAATCTTTGGTAATGTTGCTTTAACTTTACATTTCTCTTATTACCAGCAACGTTGAACATTTCTTTTAAATTAAAAAAAAATTTTTTTTTACAGTTTATTTATTTTTGAGAGAGAGAGAGAGAGTACATGAATGGGGTAGGAACAGAAAGAGAGGGGAGAGAGAATCCCAAGCAGGCTCTGCAGGCTCTGTGCTGTCAGCACAGAGACCTATGTGGGGCTTGAACTCACGAATCGTGAGATCATGACCTGAGCCAAAACCAAGAGTCAGATGATTAACCAACTGAGCCACCCAGGTGCCCCGAACATTTCTTTATATCTGTGCATCAGTTTCATTTCTTCTTCTGGGAATAGTCTGACGTCATCTTGAAAGTCAAGTTAAGAACTGTTCTAAACCTCAACTGATGACTTAAATGTAAATGAATTTAAAACATGAAGGTTTCCTTAATAGCAAACATTTGACTTAATAATATTAAAATCCAGCATAAGTTTTATAAAAGTACAATTTATCTTCATTACACAGTGGAAGCACAATCCTTAACATTGGTTGTTTAAAGGCATGAAATAATTTTTCACTTCTTTTCATTCTTGCTTCTTAAATATTTTCTGAACTGACACTAAATTTAACTGGTTTAGAAAAGCTGGTTACTATCTATCATTCTTTTTGAAGACTAAGTCTATAAATAAAAGAAAAGATATCTAGGTATCACAAAAGGATATAATAAGGGTTTTCTAGCAACAAAGAAGCCATTCGGGCTTCTTTAATCATAGGACGAGCCATTAGTGTTCGTCGTCTCCAGTAATGCTAAGGAAAGAAAAGATGACATACTTAAAGAATGTAATAACCACATCTGTGTTACAAAGAGTATGTTAACAAATTAGGGATTAAGGCGTCATAGAAAGTCTTACATGATCTCCTGTTCCAGCAAGATGAATGCATACAGGTTTATATTTGCTGTTCCACTCCTTAGGAACAATAAGTTGGAACCTATTTAAAATAAAACACATAAGTAGAATTCTCTTTAGAAGATTTTCAATACAAACTTTTCAATTTGTAAATAATTAAATTATTTGGGAGAAGAGATCATTCAGAATTTTGACATTCAAATTATGATGAATAATTCATGTTTGCATAAAGGCAAATAAGATATTATAAATTTGCTATATTAGGATATTATATTAGGATATTAAAATATGCAGTACAATATAAACACAGAATTCATTGTAATCATTTTTACCTTATTCAGTATCACTTTATAAATGCATAATGAAATTTTCTTATTTTGTTGAGACATCAATATATATGAGTAAGTCTTAGAAACAACAACTCTCTACATAGCTCTGCTTTTTCTCCTTGCAGGAATAATGCTTGGTTGTACAAGCTGTTGATGTATCAGTAAAATACTGTATGTTATCTCTTTTGCTTTCCAACTTGGAGAAAAAGCAATCCATGCCAGATGCCAAAAAACAAAAAACAAAAAACAAAAAACAGTTTTCCCTATGTGTCATCTTCTTATTGTAGTAATTTGCTTTTCATTTAATGTTTTTTTCCCTATAGGACTTTTACTTTAATTGTGGTAAAATACACGTAACATAAAATTTACCATTTTAACTATATTTAAGTTGTACAGTTCAGCAGCATTAAGTACATTTACATTGTTGGGGTGACACCTGGGTGGCTCAGTTAAGCTTCCGACTCTTGGTTTTGGCTGAAGTCATGATCTCATGGTTCGTGGGCTTGAGTCCCACATCAGGCTCTGCACTGCCAGCATAAAGCCTGCTTGGGATTCTCTCTCTCATCCTCTTTCTCTGCCCCTCCCCCACTCACTCTCTCAAAATTAATAAACTCAAAAAAATTTTTTAAAAAGCATATTTACAGTGTCATGCAACAATCACCACCATTCATCTTCAGAACTTTATCTTCCTAAACTGGTTTACTTGCCTTTTTAATTTCCTTAGCAATCGATATATTAGAATTATTATCTAGTATAATACTGCATTCTGTCAACCCAAGGTTTGACCTTAGGTAGCTGCATTCTCAGGCAACATAAACCTCAATTTTGAGCTTATTTTGCTTGTGCAGGGGACAATATCACTAGTTATCTATTATCAATAAATTGTTGAATACAGAATACACACAAGTACATTAGGAGGGTTCAGTGGTTCTTTCTGTTTTGTGCTCATGGGAACTAACTCTTAATTTTTAATCTCTTCATCAAAACTGCCAATGTTAACAACTCTGCTTCATTTTGCATTCTCAGAACTGTACTGCTTCTTGATATTTTGATGATTTGGGGTAAATAAAAACATTTAAAAATGCTTTCTGTGAAATGCTGGACATCTCTGCTATTATTTTTTTCCTTCTGTTTCATAGCATTCCATGTAGAGACTTCATTATTGAAGAATAGCTTTAAATTATAAGAATATTTTATTACAGTAATAACTGACCACTCATCTAATAGAGGCTCACTAATTAGTCTGTCTGCTCATATTACAGTACCTTCTCACAAGAGTATTTTCCAGTGCCCGTGATGAATAGGCAGAGTTCATGTGAGCTCCTCAGCTACAGTTGATTGGGCCTGGGGTAGTACAAATTAGGGCAGTACAGATTTGTTCTTTTGGTAGTCTGTAATTAGGACAGACTCCAGATTCTGTTGAGCTTTCAACATGAAGGCTCTGTGGAGCTGTGATAGCTATTTTTTGTCACTGCATGAGAAGCAGAGAAAGATAAACTACCCACAGAGAAATGGCATGGGTCATAATGCAGGGATAAGAGACCAGGAAGCATACAGGAAAGGGACGTAGGGAAAGTATCTATATAGATCTTAATGGCTTCCCATTTTCAGCTTCCAAAATCTCTTTTTAAATACTGAGATAATTGACATATATTATTAGTTTCAGGTATATAATTTAATGATTTGATATATGTATGTATTGTGAAATGATCATCACAATAGTTAGCATCCATTACCACACATAGCTACAAAAATCCTTTCTCTTGTGATAAGAACTTTTAAGATCTACTGTCTTAGCAATTTTCAAATATACAATACAGTATTAACTACAGTCACCATGCTGTACATTATATCCTCAAGACTTATTTTATAACAAAGTTTGTACCTTTTGACCGCTTTCACCCAATTCACCCAGCCCCCACTCCCAACTCTGGCAACTACCAGTCTGTTCTTTGTATCTCTGAGTTCCAAGTTGTTGTCATCATTGTTTTAGATTCCACATATAAGTGAGAACATATGGTATCTGTCCTTGTCTGACTTATTTCACTTAGCATAATGTTCTCAAGGTCCATGTAGTTGCAAATGGGAGAATTTCCTTTTTTGTTGCTGTTGTTATTTAATTTACTTTGAAAAGAGAGGATGGAGGGGTAGAGAGAGGGAGAGGGAGAGAGAGAATCCTGAGAAGGCTCTGTGCTGTCAGTGCAGAGCCCAACATGGGGCTCAATCCCACCAACCACGAGATCATGACCTGAGCCAAAATCAAGAGTCAGACACTTAACCGTTCAACCAACTGAGCCATGCACGTGCCCCTGGAGAATTTCCTTCTTTCTTATGTCTGAATAATACTGCACTCCTTTTATATACCACTTCCTTATCCTTTCATCCACTGATGGGCATTTAGGTTGGATCCATGTCTTGGCTATTGTAAATAATGCTGCAATGAACATGGGGGTGCAGATATTTTCTCAAATCAATGTTCTTGTTTCCCTCAAATATATACCCAGAAGTGGAGTTGCTGGATCATATATGGTAGTTCTATTTTTAATTAAAAAAAAATTTTTTTAATGTTTACTTTCTTGAGAGAGAGACAGAGTACAAGCGGGGGAGAAGCAGAGAGAGAGGGAGCCAAAGTAGGCTCCAGGCTCTGAGCTGTTAGCATAGAGCCCGATGTGGGGCTCAAACTCATGAACTGTGAGATCACAACCTGAGGCAAAGTAGGATGCTTAACTGACTGAGCCACCCAGGTGCCCCACCCTGTGTATTTTAAAAGAATGTGTATTCAGATGCTGTTGGATATAATATTTTGTGAATATCTAGGTTAAGTCCACTTGATCTAATGGGTAGTTTGAGTCCAATGTTTTCTTACTGATTTTCTGTCTGGATCATCTATCTATTGCTGCAAGTCAGGTATTAAAGCTCCCTACTGTTATTCTATTGCTGCCTTCAAGTTTGTTAATTTTTTTAAATATATATTTAGCTCCTATATTGGGTACATAAATATTTACAAATGTTATATCCTCTTTTAGACTGATCCTTTTATCATTATATAATGACCTTCTTTACCCCTTATCCAGTATTTGTTTTTAATGTTTATTTTTGAGAAAGAGGGAGGGAGGGGCAGAGAGAGGGGGGAACAGAGAATCTGAAGCAGGCTCTGTGCTGACAGCAGACAGCTCGATTCAGGGCTCAAACTCATGAACCATTAGATCATGACCTGAACCAAAGTCAGATGCTTAACTGACTGAGCCACCCAGGTGCCTCTCCAATCTTTGTCTTTTTTGTATGATATAATATAGCTATCTTTATTTTCTTTTGACTTTCATTTGCATGGAATATCTTTTTCCATACCTTTACTTTCAGTCTATGTATGTCCTTCATCTGAAGTGAATCTTTTTTTCTTAAACAGTTTTCCTTTAAAGCTTATTTATTTAAGTAATCTTTACACTCAATGTGGGGCTCGAACTCACAAACCCGAGATCAAGAGTTGAATGATCTTCCAACTGAGCCAGCTAGGTGCCCTGGAAGTGAGTCTTTTATAGGCAGCACATACTTGAGTCCTGTTTTTTCTTTTTTTTCAATCCATTCAGCCAGTCTAAGTCTTTTGATTAGAGAATTCAGTTGGTTTACATTTAAAGTGATTATTGACCGTTATAAATTTATTATTGCCATTTTGTTTATTGTTTTCTGGCTGTTGTGTTATTCTTTTTATTATTTTATTATTTTGTTCCTTTCTTCTTTTTGTCTCTTTGTGATTTGATGATTTTCTGTAGTGGAATGCTTAGATTTCTTTCTCTTTGTCTTGTTTATCTAATAGGTTTTATCTTTGTGGTTCCATTAGGCTTATATAAATTACCTTATTTATAACAGTCTCTTTTCTATAGTTTTATTCTGCTTCACCCCACGTTTACCGGGAGCAATGCTAAATAATTATTGCAATTAATGCTAACCAATTAAAAATAGTATGCCATTGATATTATAATTGTAAGTAAAAAATAATTTACTACTTTAAACTTTCTGAATGAAAATTCTTACCTTGCTATAACAGATTCAATTGGCATTATATCAGGCACATAGTGGGCCATGGGGGAAACAAAGTGTCCATCTAGGATCTTACAGTCTGACTGCTCTTCAATCTAAAAGAAAAGCAAGACCAAAATGTATACATACATATAGACTAAGGTCTATCATGCATGTTTTAATATAAAAAAGTTCCATTCAATTAAAAATTTTTTCACTGACTACCATGTATTCTTTTGCCCCAGTCAGTTTTCTGAAGGCATGGCTCCTCACACACATTTCTTTTCCTTTTACATCCTTTACTACAGGCTAGTTGGAAAAGTAAACTATAAATAAACTGCATTTGTACAAAAGCATGAAATAAGTCAATAAAATACTAGTTGGAAGAATTCAAAAATATCAAAGTAAACATAAGAACAATTTACAAAGAAACTGTAAAAATAATTTACCACAATTAAATAAGGGTTGACTTGATGTTTAAGCAATCCATTGAGACAATGAGTCATGTAAACATTAAATAAGGAGAAATGTATATTTATATTTATAGCAAAGGCATTTGCTAATGTCTGACACCTAAACTTTCCCTTCATCAGTTATTTTTTATAAATAAAAAATCTTTATCAGGTCAGTAATCAAAATTAAATTAGCAGTAAAGCACCACATATTTTCATTAAAATTGTAAACAAAAATTTTATCTGTGGATACCATATATAACCATCTTATTTTAAAACAAAAATTCTAGCCAGTAATGTCTTATTAAATAATCCATATTTTGTTTTGCATGTGACTTAAAATGCCACTTTATCATGAATTAAGTTTTAATAAGTTATAACATTATTTTCAATCCTTTATTGGGTTTTGTAAGTCTATCTTTTTTCCCCCCACTCGTTTAAAAGGTTTTTTTTTGGTTTTTGGCTTCCAAGTTTTTATTTAAATTCTAGCCAGTTAACATACAGTGCAATATTAGTTTCAGATGTAGAATTTAGTGGTTCATCATTTAACATCAAATACCCAGTCCACATCACAGCAAGTGCCCTCCTTAATCCCCATCACCTGTTTAACCCATTCCTCCATCTGCCTCCCTTCTGGTAGCCATCAATTTGTTTTCTATAGTTAAAAGTCTGTTTCTTGGTTTGCCTCCCTCTCTCTCTTTTTTCCCCTTTGGTTCATTTGTTTCTTAAATTCCACATATGAGTGAAATCACACAGTATTTTTTTCACTGAGCTTAATACTAACTCCATCCACGTCATTGTGAATGGCAAGATTTCATTCTTTTTTTATGGTTGAGTAATATTCCATTGTGTGTGTGTGTGTGTGTGTGTGTGTGTGTGTGTGTGTGTGTGTATACACTAGTGTGTGTGTGTGTGTGTATACACTACATCTTCTTCATCCATTCATCAGGTGATGGCCACTTGGGCTGTCTCCATAATCTGGCTATTGTAGATAATGCTTATTAGCCTACCTTTCATTTATACTAATATCATGCTGTTTGATCATGCTGCAGCTTTATAATATCTATTGACAAATGACTGAAGTAGGTTCTCCTTATCACTCTTCTTTTTTACGTGTTCCTGATCTGATTGTACTTTCATGATGTCTTCCCAAAATAATTTTAAGATCATTTTATAGACTTCAGTTCTAAATTGAGTATTTTATTTAGGATTGCACTGCATTTTTTGAAAATGGTAAGGAGACCTGATGTGTACAATTATGAATTTATATGATTTAGAATAATAAATTATTTGATAAAGGAGGCAGCACAGATTAATGTGAAAGGGAGTAATAATCCCACAAATAGTGTTGGGACAAATGGCAACTTGGTAAGAAAAAAAAGCAATTTAGAACCATAAGTAATATAGACTTAAAAATTAAACCAGCTATAACTCAACAATAAAAAGATGAATAACCCGGTTAAAAATAGGCAATGATTTCATAGGTGTCTCCAAAGAGGACATACAAATGGCCACTAAGCACATGAAAAGATGCTCAACATCACAGTTATAAGGGAAAGGCATATTGAAAACCACCCACTAGGATGGCTATTTAATTGGAACTATTGGAACAAATTGGAACTATTATACACTACTGGTGGGAAAAGTAAAATGGTGCACTTTGGAAAACAGTTCTTAGTTCATCAAAAAGTTAAGCACAGAATTACCATATGACCCAGAAATTCCACTACTAGATTAATATCAAAAAAATTCAAAACATACATACACAAAATCACTTGAACATGAATGTTCACAGCCTTATTGATAATAGTCAAAGAGCAGAAACAATCCATATGTTCATTAGCTGATAAATGGATAAACAAAATGTCACATATCTATACAATGGAATATTATTTAGCAATAAAAAAGAAGGTAATGTTACATAACATGGATGAACCAAGAAATTTTTGCTAAGTGAAATAAGCCAGACACAACCTCATATTATATGATTCCATTTATATGAAAAGTCTAGAATAGGTCCATTGAGATAGCAGATTAGTGGCTGCTAACAGGTGGGAGGCTGGGGAAGTAGGAAGTAACAGCTAATGGGTACATAGTTTCTTTTTGAGGAGATAAAAATGTTCTGGAATTAGGTAATGATAGTGGTGATGTTTGCACATCTTAGGAAGAATAATAAAAAACAACACTTAACTGCACACCTTAAAAAAGGTGAATTTCATGACAGGTGAATTTTACCTCAATTTTTAAAAACCAAAAGAGACAGTAATGGGAACAATAGGGGAAGAGGAAGGGATGCATCCCCAAATCTTAACAGTAATTTTTCCTTGGGATACAAATAGAATTAAGCAGTGGAAAGTGACAGAAAGTTAGCTTTTTTATTTTTTACTTGGTATGCTTTTAATTTGTTTGTTTTAAGCCTGTGATTTTTAATAGGAAAAAAACCAGGTAAATAGTAACATTTAGCAAAATTTGAGGGAGAAATGTTCTAAATCCAGAAGCTATAGAAAGAATAGCTATATGGTATGGATGAGGGATTTCCAATGTATGAAATTTTGTTTTTAGTAGTGGAACTGTTTTGAAAAATGAAATCCTCTAAGGATATCCAATACATATAAGAGATGAAAATAGAGTTACTTTGATTGAAGGGCAATGGGAGATATGAAGGCTACGCATTTGTACCCCTTCCCCAACAATACTTCAATTATCCAATTATATAATCCTAGAACTTTTTTACAGAAAAACATGGTTGCTAAAAAACAACACTATTTCAAATATATTCTCTAATTTTCTCTAATGTTACTGTGTTTTCTTTCTACCATTCTTTCACCAATTAACTATTTCCCATAACATTTCCCTGATGTTATTTAATAGGCGTTTTGGTTAACAACTTCTGATGTGCTGATTCTCCAAGTAGAATACTTCCCTGTATTACTCATAATTCTTAAATATTTTAATCCTTCTGATTCTAAAGATACAAAATGAGGCTCAAAAAGATGAAGCCTTAAATATTTTCTTCTGTTTAAGCAAGTACTAAATATATGCTCTCATATACATGATTACAATTATTATAAGCATCCTATTAGGATACATATGGTATTTATTTTAATCATATTAAATGAAAAGTCTATACTGTACTCATGTTTTAGTGTTTATTATTATACTCCAATACTCAACTTATTCTTTTTTTAAGCTTTATTTTATTATTATTATTATATTATTATTATTATTTAAGATTTTATTTTCAAGTAATGTCTATACCCAACATGGGCTTGAACTCACTCCATTGACTGAGCCAGCCAGACACCCCTCAACCTATTCTTGACACATATTTATGTTAAACCAGAATTTCTGTAATTGCATTTCTTTCATTTAAATACCTTATCAATGTGTACTGGGTAATCACTTGAAACCAGATTCTGACATCTTTCTCGATTTCCAATCATCTTTCTGAATTCGAAGAGTCTATTAGGATAAGGGGGGAAAAAGGGAAAAATTCAATATGCCCATTATACAGGGAGTGATGTATAATGCTGAAAAATTTGCAAGTCCAGTTCATAAGCTATGTTAAAATTTAATTCAAATCATTAGAGAAAAAGATGAGGCTACTGGTTTTTATTCAAGCTGGACATCTTATCCATAAAACATTTGAGAAATATCATTGTTCAGAAAGCAATTAACATATGCAATACTCAAAATTAAAGGCATAAATCCTGAAAATTCATTTTCTTAAGTCCAGATACTTCTATGACCTACAGTATATGCCAGCTTTATAGTCATTACAAATTCAATTTACATGAGGAAGCTCTATCCCTGGAAACTATAAGCAACTTAAAAATAATTAAAGTTCAAAATCTACTTTGTATTTGAGAGCTCTTTATTTTTAATTTTAAAATTACTTTTAACATAATTTATGATTATATGGGATAGAACGGAAATAATTAAAAAGACAGAAGAGAAAAAGAAATTTAATATTTTATATACTTTAATGCTTAAGTTGTCAATCACTTCATATTTATAACAAAGGATTGTATCACTGAAAAAAAATTTTAATTTTTTTTACTAAAACAAATTTAGAATAAACATTAAGAAAAAAGTGGTTACCTTTTGAGATCCTCTGGCCTCCCCCATCCTCTGATAAAAAGTTTTGTGAGGAGAAGTCTCCGGTATAGAATATCTAACTTGCTGACACCCATTAGTAACAAACAAACATCTATGAAACAAAATTTAAAATAACTTTAAAATATTTTATTTTAGGCACTAGGTCAATTTCCTAGCCATCTCTTTAAATATCAGGTAAAAATTACAGATTGATCTACTCTCCTTGGAACTTTGCAACTTTCAAACATACTATCCATTTATCTGTGTGTATTTATTTTATTTTAGAAAGAGTGTGCATGTGCGAGTGGGGGAGGGGCAGAGGGGGGAGGGGTAAAGGGAGGGAGAGGGAGAGAGAGAGAGAGAGAGAGAGAGAGAGAGAGAGAGGCAGGGGGAGGGAGAGAGAGAGACAGACAGACAGACAAAGAATCTTAATCTCTGTTCAACATGGAGCCTGATGCTGGGCTCCATCCCACGACCCTGGGATCATGACCTCAGCCAAAATAAAGAGTCCAACGCTCAAGCAACTAAGCCACCCAGGTGCCACATATATATGCGTGTGTATGTGTGTGTGTGTGTGTGTGTGTGTGTGTGTGTGTGTGTGTTTAATTTATTTATTTTGAGAGAGAGCAAGTGAGCATGAGCAGGGCCGGGGCAGAGGGAGGGAGACAGAGAATCCCAAGCAGGCTCCCTACTGTTAGTTCAGAGGCCGACGGGGGGCTCACATTCATAAACTGAACAGTGAGATCATGACCTTAGCCCAAACCAAGAGTTAGATGCCTACCCAACTGAGCCAGCAGGTGCCAATATACCGTATATTTTTAACTATAGTTACCATAATGTACATTACACCCCCCAGAACTATTTATCTTACAGATCTTAAAAATATTCATTGCAAGAAAAAAATGTGTAACTATATTTGGTGATGGATGTTAAACTTATTGTGATAATCATTTCACAATATATACATAAGTCAAATCATTATGCTGTAAGTTTTAAATTAATACAATGTTACATATTAATTATATGTCAATAAAACTGGAGAAAAAATTTAAGATTGAGATTAAACTATGTACCTTAAATTTATTCTCTCGGATATAAGACGTGAAATATAGACAAAAGGAACTGGGATGAAAGTAGAGAAGATAAACTGTGTATTCTTTTAGGGTAAGGTCTTCCCATCTTCAGCACAGCACAGCAACTAACACTCAATATTTACTGGATAACAATAGCTGTAGCTATTACTTATGTAGTACTGTACAATCTGCCACACATCATTTTGTAAAAATACAAACACATATACATACACATTCTTGTTTAAACCTCCCAACAACTTTATGAAGAAGGATCTATTATCCCAACTGAAGCACGGAGAAAATAGGTGATTTATCTAAGATCACAGAGCTAGTGGTAGGTAGAGCTAAAACTGAATCCCAGGCACACAGCAAGATCTAACTACTATTCTACATTGCCTGTCTACTAAACTATGATTCATGAAAACTTTGTACCACTTATTTAACTTTCCCAAATATTTCTAAAGTGTTTTTTTAAATTTTATTTTATTTTTAAATACCTGCCTGTTTTTTCAAATGGAATGGTGTAGTTTTGATTTGTGGGCAAAATGTGATTCATTTTCAGGGTTTATTCTACCTAGAAAAATGGAAAATAGAAATGTGCATTTCTATCAGTGAGCTTTAGTAAGTACTTATCTATTATTTTGAATGTTTTAATGGGACCACCACTTATGTTTTATACTTTTGCTCTTTGATTTGTAACAAAATACAAGTTTAACTTAATGTTCCTCTTTGTTTACATAGGTATACAACCCAAACTACCATTAAGTGGGCTGGTACTTTATTGTTTTTACGACTGGACCAGCAAAACCAAATCATTCATATTGCCTCTCATAATTCTTAGGACCAAGAACAAACAATTACTAGATAATATACTTGTTAAGTAATACAGTATAAAGACAGAGTACAGTATTTAGTATTTCTTAATACCACTTTCTTTTTGCCAATTTTCATGTGTTAATCAATTTTTATTCCTTTAATTTTTTTAAAAAAATTTTATCCACCTTTGAGAGAGAGACACACACACACAGAGTACAAGTAGGGGAGGAGCAGAGAGAGAGGGAGACACAGAATCCAAAGCAGGCTCCAGGCTCTGAGCTGTCAGTGCAGAGCCTGACATGGGGCTTGAACTCGCGAGCTGAGAGATCATAACCTGAGCTGAAGTCTGATGATTAACTGACTGAGACACCCAGGCGCCCCAATTAATTTTTAACCTTGATTAAAATTTGGTTTTGGCATAATAATGTTATGGAAAAGAAACCATAATGCATATCCAGCTTTGTTTATTATACTACTTGTATCTACCGCTATAAATAAATAAACGTGTTCTGGTTACCAGAGTCCAGTAAATTATCATCATTCAGTTTCCCAAAAATGCAAGTTTCTGAACTTTTAAGAATATTACTTTTTTCATTTAAGCAACAAATATTAAGTGCTTACTATATGCTAAGCATTATTTTAGGTCCTGTGCTAGAAGATGATCAAGGCACATTCTTCCTTTCACAGATCTTGTATTTTCATGTAGGAAAAATATTATTTTTTTAAAAAAGCAAAGAATAGATGATGACAACACTATAAAGATAATATAACAAGAGAGTGTGATAAAGAAGACTCCTTTGATTGTCCAAAAAAAGCCCCACTTAACCATAGAGGTAACATTTAAGCCAAGACCTACATAAGAAGAAGCAGCAGCCAAAACTTTAAACTGCAAATCTCATTAAAATTATGTACTTCCTGAAGTCTACTCATGGACAGTGTTCCAATAAAATTTGTAAAAACTATCTAGTCAGTTGGTAAAGCACAGGAATAGATAATTTATGTAAGAGGAAAGGCAAAAGAAAATGATCACATGCCCTCTTCTTTGCTATTTCACAGATTCTCACTGTAACTTTTTTAAGTAGGCTTCAGGCCCATCACTGAGCCCAATGTGGAGCTTGAACTCATGACCCTGAGATCAAGACCTGAGTGTGAGTCAGATGCTTAACTGACTGAGCCTCCCAGGCACTCACTCATTTTAACATTTTTAAATTCAAACAATAGAGAAGGAGATACAGTAAAAAGAGGAAGAATAGTCTTGTTCCCATTACTTCCTTCTACTTTTCAGAGATACTTAGTGCTAACAGTTTGGAATTTGTTTTCCTTGATATTATTTACTTACCTACACAAACTCAAAACTTAGGAGGGGCACCTGGATGGCTCAGTCAGTTAAATGTCCGACTTCAGCTCAGGTCATTATCTCCCAGTTCGTGAGTTTGAGCCATGGAAAGGGCTCTGTGCTGACAGCTCAGGGCCTGGAGTCTGTTTCAGATTCCTTGTCTCCCTCTTTCTCTGCCCCTCCCCCACTTGTACTTTGTCTCTGAGTCTCTCAAAAATAAACGTTAAAAAAATTTTTTTTAATTAAAATCTTAGTTTTGGCAGGATTCAAACAACATAAAAATATATAGAGCAAAGCTGAGAAGTCTCTCTTTACTCCTGTGAAGCTTCCTCTTTTCCCAAATGGTGACCGTTGTTTTTAATGTTATATACCCGTGAGCCCTATCCATTTATACATGTACACATATTTTAGGAGTTTTTGGGTTTTTTTTGTTTTTTTTTTAAGACAGAAGGGACCAACTTCATATTTGTCTTTTTCCAATGTTCTTCCTCACCATGCTGATTTATAGGACCGCCTCATTTTTTTTCTAATAATAGGTGAGTTCAGCCCATTTATATTTATTATGATACCTTTTCGGTTTAGTTTTTGTTCCATTTTTGGTTTTACTGATTTTTTTGGTTTTTAAAAATTATTCACAATTGTTTTACATTTGAGTATATATAAATTTGAAAGAGATATTTAAGGTTCAGTATGTCAAAATGGCTAAGAGCATACACTTTTCCCTTGGTTGAATCCTCTATCATGTGACTTTGCGCAAGTTGCTTATCCTTTCTGTCATATACCTGTGAGTCATCTGTAAAATGGGGATAATGACAGTACTTACCTGTAAGGATTGGCATGAGAAGTGAGTTACTTGGGCTCCTGGGTGGCTCAGTTGGTTAAGCATCCCACTTCTGCCCAGGTCATGATCTCATGGTTCATGAGTTTGAGCCCCCCCTCAGGCTCTCTGCTGTTAGCACAGAGCCCGCTCCAGATCCTCTGATCCCCTCTCTCTGCCCCTCCTCTGCTTACATGTGCATGCATCCTTTCTCTCTCTCAAAAATAAACATTTAAAGAATAGAAATAAAAAATAAATAAAATGAGTTACTATTTATGAAGCACTTAAACAGTACTTTGAAATTTAAGTGCTATACCTACTGCTAATACCAACAATATTACTGATTATCATCTACTGCTAATACCAACAATATTACTGATTATCCTTATTGTGGGGCCTCCCAAATGGATGGCGGGGGCACCAAATATGGGGCAACCCGACTGGGTGGAAGCCAGCAGTGCAAAAGGTGAAAGAATTCATCCAAGGCAGAACAATGGAGACAGACGTTTATGAATACACTCACTGCAAGGAAGCTGCAGGCAGGATAGCAAAACAGAGACTGTCTGCCATGCGGCTGTGGTGGGGAGCCATAGTTTTAGGGCAGAGTGAGGGAGCCTGGGAACATATGTAATTTTCCCATTTTTGGTAATGTTAGGAACTGTGCCTGGTTGTAACTGGTCAGTTAGAGTCTAAGGCTATTACAAGGTGGTCTAATGGGCCTATGTGTTCAGCCAGGGGTCACCGTGGGCCCTTCTACCTTACTCAGGTTTCCATTATTTAAGTTGGTTGCCCAAAAGTGGTCTCTACACTTATAACTTTATTTAATACTTAAACCTATACTTCCATGTTCTACACAGTATTTGTTAATTCCAGATATAGATAATGGTGGATATATTTACTCCCTTCTCTCCACCACTCAATTTTTTGTTGATATTTTTTCATATGCTTATCTATGAACCTTTAGGTATATTAGTATCTCTAACCTGATATATTCGCTTTAAAAGATATCTCTGACACTAACTGTGAAACTTGATTCACAGCAAAAAAGCTTTTACCATTCTATTAATTTTAAAAATTAGCTTTACATGCATTCTACAAATTTTCTAAAATGTTTATATAATCAAACCAATCCATCTCACCACATCCTTAACACACTGGAAGAAGGGTATGATTCAATTTTTTTAATGTTACATCTCCTCCCCCCTTTTTTTGTAGTTTTAAGTTTATATTTAAATTCCAGTTAACATACAATGTAATATTAATTTCAGGTATAGAATTTACTGATTCATTACTTACATACAGCACTCACTACTCATCACAAGTGCCCTCCTCACTACCTATCACTCATTTTCCTGTCATTGGAGAACACTATAAAATATTTTTTTATCAACCAGATTTCTAGAAACATTATTTTTTTCTCTACTGCTAATTGCTATTTTTTAAACCTAGAATTCTTTTATAAACATAGATCTAGTTCTAAAACCTACATTCCTTTTTTATTTTTTTTATTAAAAAAATTTTTTTAATGTTTACTTATTTTTGAGAGTGAGTGAGCGGGGGAGGGACAGAGAGAGAGGGAGACACAAAAACTGAAGCAGGCTCCAGGCTCTGAGCTGCCAGCACAGAGCCCAAAGTAGGGCCTGAACCCATGAACCGTGACATCATGACCTGAACCAAAGTCTGGCACTTAACCAACTGAGCCACCCAGTCGCCCTACATTCCATTTTTAAAACCCCTTTTAAGTAGCTTTTACAAACTGTTGTTTTACTGTTTATACGTCTACAATGAACTTTTCATTTACATTCCAATTATGTTTGTCATAACTTATACAATATCCTATTTGTAATGTAACCAATAGTGTGTTTAATTCACATATTAACTTAGTAACACTGTTATTATTTTTTTAGCCTTTTCATCCAGTTTTCTTTATTTCCTCCATTAATATTTTATTCTGTCCTTTAAGTATTTTTATTAAACATGTTACATGACTAATAGGCTATGAATATGATTCCTTTTTCTTTTTTCTTAAACAGGATTTTTTGTAGATTTTTTTAAAATTAAAATTTATTTATTTAATTCAATTTAGTTAACATACTGTGCAGTATTGGTTTCAGGAGTAGAACCCAGTGATTCATCACTTACATACAACACCCAGTGCTCATCCCACAAGTGCCCTCCTTAATGCCCATCATCCACTTAGCCCAATCCCCCAACTACCTCTCCTTCAGCAACCCTGTTTGCTCTCTGTATTTAAGAGTCTCTTGGGGAGCCTGGGTGGCTCAGTCAGTTGGGCATCCGGCTCCGGCATAGGTCATGATCTCACAGTTTGTGAGTTCAAGCCCCGCATTGGGCTGACTGGTGAGCCTGGAGCCTGCTTCGGATTCTGTGTCTCATTCTCTCTCTGCTCCTCCCCCACTTGTGCGCGTGCGCGCGCGCTCTCTCTCTCTCTCTCTCTCTCTCAAAAATAAATAAATGTAAAAAAAAAAGCCTCTTATGGTTTGTCTCCCTGTTTTTATCTTATTTTTCCTTCTCTTCCCTATGTTCATCTGCTGTATTTCTTAAATTCCACATGAGTGAAATCATATGATATTTGTCTTTCTCTGACTTATTTCACTTACCATAATACACTTAGGTCTCATCCATGATGTTGCAAAGGGCAAGATTTCATTCTTTCTGATTGCCAAGTAGTATTCCATTCTGTATGTATATATATATATATATATATACCTCTTCTTTTTTTTAAATATTTATTTTTGAGAGAGACAGAGCGTGAGCAGGGGAGGGACAGAGAGAAAGGGAGACACAGAATCCAAAGAAGGTTCCAGCCTCTGAGCTGTCAGCACAGAGCCTGAGCGGGGCTTGAACCCATGAACCAAGAGATCATGACCTAACCTGAAGTTGGATGCTTAACCAACTGAGCCACCCAGGTGCCCCTACTACCTCTTCTTTATCCATTCATCAGTCAATGGACATTTAGGCTCTTTCCATAATTTGGCTATTGCTGATAGTGCTGCTATAAACATGGGGATGCATGTACCCCTTCAAATCAGCATTTTTGTATCCTTTGGATAAATACCCAGTAGTGCAATTGCTGGGTCATAGGGTAGTTCTGCTTTTAATTTCTTGAGGAACCTCCATACTGTTTTCCAGAATGGCTGCACCAGTTTGCATTCCCACCAACAATGCAAAAGGGTTCCCCCTTCTCCGTATCCTTGCCAACATCTGTTGTTTCCTCAACTGTTAATTTTAGCCATTCAGACAGGTGTGAGGAGGTATCTTCTCATTGTGCTATTGATTTGTATTTCTCTGATGATGAGTGATGTTGAGTATCTTTTCATGTATCTGTTAGCCATATGGATGTCTTCTTTAGAAAAATATCTATTCATGTCTTTTGTCCATCTTCACTGGATTATTTGTTTTTTGGGTGTTGAATTTGGTAAGTTCTTTTTTTTCTTAATTTTTTAAAATTTACTTATTTATTTTGAGAGAGACAGAGATAGCACAAGTGGTGGAGGGGCGGAGAGAGGGAGACAAAGAATCCCAAGCAGGCTCTGCACTGCCACCTGGAGCCTGATGTGGTGCTCGAACTCACGAAACTGTGAGATCATGACCTGAGCCGAAATCAAGAGTCAGATGTTTAACCGACTGAGCCACCCAGGCACCCAAGGATTCCTTTTTCTTTATTTTTTTAAAATTCTTTTTTAATGTTTATTTATGAGAGAGACAGAGACAGAATGCGAGTGGGTTAGGGGCAGAGAGAGAGGGAGACACAGAATCCAAAGCAGGCTCCAGGTTCCGAGCTGTCAGCATAGAGCCCGATCCAGGGTTCAAACTCACAAGCTGTGAGATCATAAGCAGGGTCGAAGTCAGACGCTCAACCGACTGAGCCACCCAGGTGCCCCAGGATTCCTTTTTCTTTAGATGAGTATTACTATATCATAAGAAAACGTTTTATTCTAGATTTTTTCCATCAATACCATGACTTTTGTATTAGAACTGCTTTCCATGAATGAGCGTATCAAATAGTTAGGGGAGACTTATTCCTCTGTAATGGATACGCATGTCTCCACAACAGCATTCTCTCCTTCCAGTTTCATACAGGCTAAGCCATATAAGAAAGTCAGGATCACAAGTCATAAAGTGAAAAAGTTCCATTCATGTTACCAACTTCCAGGATTATGCTTCTTAAACTAGTATCCTAAGGAATTTTACAAACTTGCCTTTAATTTTTTAAAATATTTATTTATTTTTGAATGGCAGAGACGGAATGCAAGTGGGGAAGGGGGTAGAGAGAGAGGGTGACAGAGAATCTGAATCAGGCTCTGCACTGACAGCAGAAACCCAATGCAAGGCTCAAACTCACAAACCGAGAGATCATGACCTAAGCCAAAGTTGGATGCTTAAATGACCAAGCCACCCAGGTGCCCCTACAAGCCTGCCTTTAAAACAGATTTCTCATTATACAGTTAAAACCTTGGTTTGCAAGCATAATTTGTTCCAGAAACATGCTTGTAATCCAAAGCACTCGTATATCAAAGCAAATTTCAAGAACCATTGGCTCAGCTGTGATCATGTGACTTTTGGCATCACATATTACTTGTTGTAAGACATCACTCACTTTTCAAGTTAAAACTTATTAGAAATGTTTGCTCATCTTGCAAAACACTTCCAGAACAAGTTACTTAAGATCCAAGGTTTTACTGTATTTGATTAATATTTTTCCAAGATTTCTTTTTTTTAAATGTTTATTCATTTTGAGAGAGAGCACACGCGTCCATGTGCTAGCATAAGTGGGGGAGGGGCGGGGGGAGAGGGAGAGGGAGAGGGGGAGAGAGAGAGAGAGAGAGAGAGAGAGGGAATATCCCAAGGAGGCGTCACACTGTCAGCACAGAGCTTGATGGGGGGCTGGAATTCATGAACCATGACATCATGACTGGAGCCAAAATTAAGAGTCAGACACTTAACTGACTGAACCACCCAGGTGCCCCCAAGATATCTTTTTTTTTTTTTAATATTTATTTTTAAGGGAGAAAGAGAGTGAGGGGAAGGGATAGAGAGAGAGAATCTCAAGCAGGCTCTGCACCTTCAGCACTGAGCCTAACGTGGGGCTTGAACTCACAAACTGTGGATCATGACCTGAGCTGAAATCAGGAGTCAGATGCTTTAACCGACTGAGCCACCCAGGGGCCCCTTGACATATCTTTAATAGTACACCTAGTTTGGACAGAATATTTATCTGAAAATGAAAAAAAAAAAAACAAACCTAAAGAATATTAAAAAAAAATTGTACTAAATATATCCAATTACAAAATGATACCTTATAGAATTCTGCATGGAAAAAATACAGTAAAAACTTGGTTTGTGAGCATGATTTCATTCCAGAAACATGCTTATAATCCAAAGCACTTGTATATCGAAGCGAATTTCAAGAACCATTGGCTCAGTTGTGACCATGTGACATTTGGCATCACATACTACTCACATTGCAAGACATCGGTTGTTTATCAAGTTAAAATTTATTGGAAATGTTTGTCTTCTGGAACACTGTGAGAACAAGTTACTCACAACCCAAGGTTTTACAGTATTTTTTTTTAATGTTTATTTATTTTCTGGGGGTGTGGGGGGGACACAGAGAGCGGGATAGAGAGATTCCCAAGCAGGTTCCATGATCAGCATGGAGTGGGACATGGGCCTCATCCAATGACTGTGAGATCATGACCTAAGCCAGTATCAATGGTTACACACTTAACCAACTGAGCCATCCAGGTGCCCCCTGCATGGAAAAATATTAAGTAAACGATATAAACATAAAATCTTAGTTTCTGTTGTAACATGTTTACAAATAGTATCTCAAAAGAACAATGTTATAAATAGAACAGAGGAGAGATCCTGCAAACTTTTCTATAAAGAGTTAGATAGTAAATATTATAGACTTTGCTAGCTAAGAGGTGAACTCAAAGGTATTATGTAGGTATATAAAATCACACAAAAGAAAACTAATATTCACAAAATTTTACTGAGGAAATTCAAAATATGATAATAATAAGTAATCTTTTATAATATATGTCTATTAATGAAAAGACTGAATTTTTTTCCTTGGGATTTTATTTAAAGTGGGTTCAATGTTAATGCCCCATCACTAAATTGAGCACTAGCGTTTATCTGTACAAACCATTCATAGTTCATGGGCTATACAAAAGCAGGCAGGTTGGCCCATAAGCCATAGTTTGGTGACTCCTGGGCTAGAAAATCAAATAAATCATAGATATCTCACAAATGTCACAATAACATCACAAATGCAAAGATACAACTATAAAATACTGTATTAAAACCATAAATTGTCCAATCTTATAAAATGATATAAATAAAATGTAAATACTGATTTTTATTTTTTGGAAGGAATCTTTTTTTTTATGTTTATTTATTTTTGAGAGACAGAGAGAGAGAGAGAACGAGTGGGAGAGAGGCAGAGAGAGAAGGAGACACAGAATCTGAAGCAGACTCCAGACTCCAAGCTGTCAGCACAGAGCCTGACGTGGGGCTCAAATTCATGAACCGTGAGGTCTTGACCTGATCTGAAGTCAAACACTTAACTGACTGAGCCACCCAGGCACAACATAAATATTGATTTTAAAATAATTAAATATGTCACAAGGTACTCCTAAAATCAGTATTCCATCTAAAACAAACACTAATTATTTAATTAGCCATGTTGTGTCTGCTTTCTTAAAATTTATAGTTTAGTAGCTAACAGATGGAAAAAACCCACCACCATCATTGGTGACCACCAATGATGAATGGATAAACAAAATGTGGTGTATACATACAATGGAATATTATGCAGCCTTAGGAAGGAATGGAATTCTAACATGCTACAACATGGAGGACTTTGAGGACATTACATTACATTCACCTTGGCTAGGTGAAACAAGCCAGTCACAAAAAGACAAATACTGAATAATTCTACTTTTGTGAGGTACGTAGAGCAGCCAGATTCATAAATAGAAAGGAGAATGGTAGTTACCAGAGGCTGGGGGGGGACAGGGAAGGGGACCAGGAATATTGTATAATGTATAGAGAGTTTCAGTTTTGTAAGATGAAGAATTCTATATATGGATGGTGGTACTGTTTGCACAACAGTATGACTGAACTTAATACCACTGAATGTACACTTAAAAACGGTTAAGATGGTAAATTTTATATGATGTGTACCACACATAAATCATTTTGTATGATGATTTTACCACAATAAAAAAACTGGGAAAAAATGTAGAAATTGGAGTTGACAGACTCTCTATAAAATTTTTCAGAAGTAAATTGATACTTTCTTTCCCTCTTGATAACTTTCTCAGTAAGGATAAGTAATTCATTATCCTATTGTCTAAGAACAGAACTTAAAGCATGTATTCTCTTCAAAAATATGCCATTGCATAATTTAAATATTTGAAGACCTCACTAAGGCCTTTAAATAGAATATTTTTTTTTAATGTTCATTTATTTATTTTGAGAGAGAGTGAGTGAGCACAAGCAGGGTAGGGGAAGAGAGAGGGAGTGGGAATTCCAAGCAGGTTCTGTACTGTCAACGCAGAGCCCGATGCGGGACTGGGACTGGACCTCAGCAATGTGAGATCAGGACCTCAACCTGAGCCACCCAGGTGCTACTTTAAATAGAATAATTTGAATAACAAATCACTTTAACTGGTTTTCCCCAACTTCTCACTTCCCCCATCTTGAGGATTAGTTTCAGAGAACCCAGCCTATCTGGGTTTTCTGCTTTCAGGTTTCATCTAGCTTCCATTAAAATGTCAGTTGGGCTCTGTTCTCTTCTGGAAGCTTGAATGGAGAAGAACCTGCTTCCAAGCTCACTCAGGTTGTTGGCAGAATTCATTTGTTTGCAGCTATCAGCCTAAGAGTTTCGATATTTTGCTGTTTGTTAGCCAGAGGCCAACCTCAGTTCCGAAGGGCTATCTATGGTTCCCTACCATACGGCTGTCTTCATAGGAGTTCACAAAAGGGCAGCTTACTTCTTCAAGGCCAACAGGAAAGTAAGAATGTGCTAGCAAGATGGAATCTAAAATAAAACCTAATGTAACCATAGGAATGTCATTCCATCAACTTTGCCATGTAACATAACATCATCACAGACCATTTATTTTCTCTATAGTGGGGGAAAAGGATGGGGTTGATGTCTTCCTTTCTAGCATCCATGGCATCAACAGCAATTAGCAGATTCTCTGTTAGTATTAAAAAAAAAAAAAAAAAAAAAAAAGCAGGGGCCTGGGTGGCTCAGTTGGTTGAGCATCCAACTTCAGCTCAGGTCATGAGCTGGTGGTTCATGAGCTCGAGCCTCACGTTGGACTGACTGCTTCAGATCCTCTGTCGCCCTCTCTCTGCCCCTCACCTGCTCACACGTGCTATCTCTCTCAAAAATAAATAGGCATTTTTTTAAAAAAGCAAAATTCCAATACTCAAATTTTACAATAAGGAGAAAAGTACTAAACTGCTCATTAGACATCCAATTTTTCTATACAATATTCTTTCTTAGTTGGTAAACAAAGGCAAATATACAAAAGTAAAGTTCAAGGGAAGCAGGAAAAGACCTGAGAACAATGAACTCTTCAAATATTTTCTAAAGTACAATGTTTATTAGATGTCTAAGTCGTTTAGTCATTTCTAATTTTCAACCCTATAGCAGAAAAGCTTTCCAAATCACTTTCATTCCATATAATATGGGCCTTAACAGTCAGTGCTCCAAATCTGGAACCAGCATACTCCTTGCTATATTAACCTGCCAGTAAGCTACAGAAAGCAAATCAAGAACACACAAAGCCTGCTATAAATTTGGTTATGGAGTTGAGGGCTACACAGAACCTCTTAAGTCCAGTTTCAGTTCCAAGAACAATATTAATATTGATTTCTGGGACATTATAAAACATAAGTCTTCTAAACAGGGCTAACTGGTATCCAATGCCATGAACAGATAAAGTCCAGAGTAGCAAAAGTCCAATTCACCAAAAGGAGGCATCATCTAGAGGCACATCTGATACTTAAAGACTTTATGTCAGGCTGGATTGACACCAGTGAGTTTCTGCAGAGACAGGACCCATTTTTTGAAGTCTGTATAAAGCTAAACTGATACAAATGTTATCTATAGTTTTATAAAGCCAACACAAAAGGAAACATCAAAGTACTTCTACAAAAACACACTTCAACAAAAATAGTTCTACTACAGCGCAGAGGAATGAAAAGTCTTTCCTAGAAATGAGCACTATTGCTAAAGTGGCACTCAGAGTCTATATACCATATAGTACTTTTATCTATCACTCTAATAGTTAAGCATTTAAACAATGCAATCCTAATTTTTCCTGGATTTTTATCCTCACAAAGTTGATCCATAAATAGGAAGTTTATCTGTTCATTTTGAGGGGTGGCTATCTATTCTAAGCAGTCATCTAAGGAAATATAACTGGTGGATTGTCTCATATCCTTATGTGAAACATTCAGCAAATAATCTAATCTCTTTTCAAACTTAGTTCTTTTCCATGGGCATTAAAGAAAGTAATTAAGATTTTTAAAAGGTTTTTTAAATATTTACTTTGTTTGGGTACACTGTTCCTAAGAAATGATTTTTTCTTTTCTTTCTTTCTTTTTCTTTTCCCCTATGGTATAATACAGAGCTTATTTAGATTTCACTTGTTTTACACATAGTCATTCCATGTACTTTTGTGGTCTAAAGTCATCACTTGGAGGTAGCAATGGAAAATAGCAGTGTCAGAAGACCTGGGTTCCTTCACTAGCTATGTGACCTTGAGTAAGCCACCTTAACCTATAAAAGGGGACTAGTATCTGGCCTACTATACACACATAGCAAATTACTCAACTTATATAAAAATTGATCAATTGTTTTGATATATTTTAAGAGATATAGGAAAAGATTCTTCTTAAAAATATTTTCATAGGAAGGCTGCTGATGAAAAAAGCACAGGCTTTACACTCAGGAGTCCTGTGTTTCTGGGATTCTAGCTCTGTTACTTATTAACGTATGATCCTAGGCAAATTAATTATTCTCCATGCTTTCAATTTCCTTGTATGCTTGACATAATCCCAACTCAGAGGATTGTTGTAGGGATTAAATAAGGTAATTCAATAATCACTCACTCAACATGTATTTATCTAGCAATCATTCTGCTTGGTGCAATACTAGTTAAAAGTCCCATGTGAAACACACACACACACACTGTGCTAGACTACTAGACTTCAGGGTTTCAAAAAAAAGTCAATGATACATTAAAGCAACATTATGGCAAAAACAAAACAAAACAAAACAAAACAAAACAAAAAAAACCTAACCTAATTTTTTTTTTTCACCTATGTACCTTTTTGGAACCAGTCATAGGAATCTGGTAAGTTTTTGTGAGCTGTTACAGACAAATTTGCAAGACTGAATCCAAGCACAAAAAGTCAAGTCTGGATTCAGAAAATAATTCTGAACTAACAGAAAACACATTTTGAGTCTAGCTGTTCATGTGCCTGACAGGATAAACACAAGGAGGTCACAAAAAAGACAAAGGTTAGAACTGATGGCATTTACCACACAACATATAACTAATATAGGGCCTGGCATAGGGTAACTGCTTATAAATATTGGTTGAAAGAATTGAATTGAATTGAATTGAATCCCAATTCTGCCACCAAGTGACTCTGAGTAAGTTATCAACTTGTCTGAACCTTAGTTCTCTGTGAAATATAAATGTGTCTGTTTTATCTATCTCATAGGACAGTTGTTATCAAATGAAATCACATGAGAATGTATTGGCACTAACAAAACAATAATTATGACATATAATGACTACTGGTACTAATTAGCTCAGAAGCCTACTTGTAAGATGCTATTATGTAAGTACAAGGAAAGAGCATCAAAATCTACTGGGGAAAAACCCCCCTATTTTCGAAAAATGTCATCTTTATGATGAAAGGAGCTGGTCACCGCTAAACTGGTGCTGTGCCTTTTCTAACCCGTAGGTTACAGCGGCAGGGTCTGTTGAGTGGCATCGTGTTTGACTGAATCCCCCAGTCAGCGCAGGCAGCATTAAGATGCCGATTTGAGGGTCCCCACCTTCAGAACCACCATCTAGGCCCAAACAAGGCACTACCAGTAAGATGCCTTTGTAGTTAGCGGAGCGAGAAAACAACAGCACCGAGACAATTCCACCCTCCATAGGGGTAAAGGGACCGCCTGCCAGCCTTACTCACCCGGGTCGGCCAGAGCGCGCCCCAAAGCCCCGCCTCGTCCAGCGCCCCCGCGTCTCCGGCCAAGCCCTGCGCCCCCAGTCCCTGCCTCCTGGCACGTACGCAGTGCTGAAGGCTGGGGGAGTGCGGCCTGGACCGGCTACTTACCCAATGGCCGTTCTTAGGGCGCCTGCTGTCCAGCTGGCCGAGCCTCCCGGCACTATCCTTCCGGGGCTCCCAGGACTTGCCTTCGGTCGGAGCCCCAACTGCAGCGACTGCAACCTCGGCAGGCACGTAGGAGCAAGGGGGAGCAGAAAGCGAAGCCTACAGAGAGGGACGAGCCCGGGGCGGGGTAGCCGTTTAGCCACTCCCTTAACCCCTCCCCCGCTGTTCCCCGCGAAGTCCTGGGAGGCAACGAGGTACCGATGGACGTAAGAAAGCTAGGACACAGGGCCCCGCCCCTGACCTCTTCCCGCCCTGCCGGGTCCAGACTACGCCGTGACTCCGTCACTGACCTCGGGGCGCTCCACCCACTTCTAGTTGGTGGGCGCGCACGCGCACTTGCCGGCTTCTTTTGACAGCTTTGGCCAAGTGAGAAGGAAGGGGAGCAGGAGGTGTCGCGAGAGTTGGCCTCGTAGGCGATGTAACTATGGCGAGTCCGGGGATCGACACGGAGCAGGAGCCGCTCCTCGGCGACCGCACACCCGGAAGCAGGTGAGCGGATGTTGGGAGAAAGCCCCCTCATCTTCCTGCGCTATTGGGACTGGCCCCTTTCCTGGCGTCAGCCTTACGGAACCGAAAGATGAGTCTCAGGGCGGCAGGAGGCTGCGGCCGGTCGGGTGAGACAGGGCGATGTGCTCCTGCGCCTGAGAAAAGAGGTCCGCGGTGAGCCAGCGGGTTCTGGTGAAGCTGTCAGAGAAACTCAAACTGCCTTCATTCCAACAGTGTTGCAGCCTTTAAGTGTCTACATTCTGCATTCCTCTACAGAACTCATCACTTTACACGTCTCCCAGAAGTTCCGAAATGAGGGTTTTAATCGATGCTTGAAGATACCTCTCTTAGGTCGCCCTTTATTATTTCCAGTTATTTTAATCCTAGTTTATGGACAGCAATTTAGAATTGTTACAGTTTGTCTCTTACTACGCAATTAAGAATCTATTTTTGTTTTTAAGAAAATGGAATTAAGTATCATTATGTTTGAAACCTAATTTATCAAGTAAATTAATGCACAGTTAAGCTGTCAACCACCATGTTAATTTTTGCTCATTTGTCTCTAAAGCACCAAACTTTTATTTTAACCGCTTTGTTTGAAACTCTGGACAGTGTATCTCTCTGGTCCCCAGTTTACTAAATGGAATATAGGCATTGCGGATTACCTATATTTTAAATTGAGATCAATACAATTATTATCAATGTTGAAATGTGTCATAATAGAGTGATGTCCTCAGGGCCTATTGAGACATTTTGGACTATTTGCTTCCATATTAGTTTTTTTCTTCTACACTACTTTCTTACACTTTCTTACCAATTTATTCTGCACTTGCTACACTTTTAATGTTTTCTGTTTACTTTTTAGTTTTTCTGCCTATTCTGTTGCTGGCTGACTATTCCCCATAATGTTTTTATTATCTTTTGACAACTTTTGTTTTTGTTTCTGTCAGCAACCTCTCTTCTCCCAACTTTATTTTCAGACTTCTAGTTTGCTGCTATTTTGAAAACCATATCTAAGCTTAATAGAACTATGTGTAGTTAGAATATGGAAGCTATGACTAGGGCTAACGATCTGTCTTATTAGTCAAATGCACGTGTTTCAGTGCATAGATTGCCACATTTGGATTTCTCAAACTTCTGCTTTTTCCAGGTTCTTGGCTATCTTCCAGATAGATTCAGGATCTTTGAGTTAATGGTTAGATGTGGTCTTGCTATACGTTCTGTCACTGTGTCCAAATTGCTTTTAAAAAAGGACTTACTGGGGCGCCTGGGTGGCGCAGTCGGTTAAGCGTCCAACTTCAGCCAGGTCACGATCTCGCGGTCCGTGAGTCCGCGTCGGGCTCTGGGCTGATTGCTCAGAGCCTGGAGCCTGTTTCCGATTCTGTGTCTCCCTCTCTCTCTCTGCCCCTCGCCTGTTCATGCTCTGTCTCTCTCTGTCCCAAAAATAAATAAACGTTGAAAAAAAAATTAAAAAAAAAAAAAGGACTTACTTTTGGCTTTGATTATGTCCTTGTGATTGAGGCTCATTAAGGTGCATCTAAATTCAGATGTTCTGTCCATAAACAGTACTTGACTGAGATTCTAGATTTAGCATTTTAAAAATAAGATATTTTGAGAATAATTCAATAAGTATACCATCTTTAAAAATACAGTTGGATTCCCTAGTAAAGTGAACAAATATGTAATGGACAAGTGGTATTCACTTTGAGTAAATTGTAGGAACTTCAGCCTAGTTCACCACCAACTTTTCCTCACTAGGAAGGTTAGTTTTAGTTTATTGGTCTGATGAGTCCTGGGTGGTCTCCACTGACTCTATCTACAATGTTTGAGAGAACAGAGGTTGGCAAACTTTTTCTGTAAAGGTCCTGATGGTAAATATTTTAGGCTTTGCAGAACAAGAGGCAAAATCAAAGATACAGGTACTTAGATAACAAGAAAGAAAACAAATTCTCACAAATTTGGTAATGAAATTTATAATAGATGAGTAAAATCTTTTTGTAATACAAATCAATGAGGAATAGATTTCAGGGGTGGCATTTTGCTTAACAGAGTTAAAAGTTAATGTTTTCTTTAAAACAATTTTTTTTCTAATGTTTATTTTTGAGAGAAAGAGAGACAGTGTGTGAGTGGGGGAGGGCAGAGAGAGAGGGAAACACAGAATCCGAAGCAGACTCCAGGCTCTGAGCTGTCAGCACAGAACCTGATGCGGGGCTCGAACTCATGAACCGTGAGATCATGACCTGAAATGAAGTTGCACGCTTAACCGACTAAGCCACCCAGGCGCCCCAAAAGTTAATGTTTTCTATTAAGTTGATCACAAGTACTCACAAATATGTTCAAATAGTAACAACTATTCTTAGTTCACTGGTGATCTAGAAACAGGTGATAGGCTGGGTTTGGATTGAGGACTACAGTCCTTGCTGTACAGTCCATGCTGATCCCTTTCTGAGAATATCCTAAAATGTTACAGGTGCTTAAAATTTTTCTTTGCAACTCCAGCCTAATTTCTGTAATACAAATATTGCTATGACTTCTGGTCTTGTAGAGCATATCCTTATAGAACATTCTCAATTTATTTCTGTCTTCTAAATTCTGTACGGTAACACCATTACACTATTCTGTCAGTGAGCACACACTTCTTTCTCTTATCTTCTTTGAATATAGGTTCTTTTTTGCTCTTCAGTAGTTCACAGATGCTCTCTCTAATAAATGTATAATTTTATTTTCCCCCCAGTAAATCTAGAATCATTTTTTGAAAATAAAGTACTGCTATTTATCCAAGGCTCCTTGTATTAAATAATGATCTATTGAACCTAAATTTGGCACTTTATTTCTGTTAACTTTTATCTAACTTATTTTGGTGACCAATTCACTCCAGCATATCATGAATTCTTTCTAGTTTTTAAGTTACAGGCTTGATAAACATATTATCATTTGATGTATTATAGTTTGAAATGAAAATGTTGAGCGGGACAAAACTCTAACATTATAATTTCACTTAAAGGAGAATCTCAAATGGAGAACTAATATCAGATGACAGCAGTAATAGTCGAGAGGAATCAAAAAGTTAAAGATTGCCTTGGAAGTGCAGCATTCATTCTTGTGCCTTTGAAATACAAGACAGAAACCTTAGAAACTCAGTCTTAGCCATGTGACATGGTTGGTTGAATCATCAAAATTAACAAAATACAGTAAAAATTGAAACTTCATTGAAGAACAGCTATACTCTCCAATGTTCCTACTCTCTCTAACAAAGTAGAAAGATATACTTCTTCACTAAAATTATACTTTTTGAATTAAAAAGAAGGAAAAAGTAAATTTCTTTATTTTGAAAAATTTCAAATCCATAGAAAAGTTGAAAAAGCGGTACAATGAACACCTGTATACCCTGTGACTAACCGTTAGCCTTGTTCACACTCCTCAAATCTCTATACACATACAGCTCTCTTTTGCCAAACTACTGAAAAGTAGGTTGCAGATATCATGACACTTTTATCCCAAGTATTTCAGTGTGTAGCATGCATCTTCTCAAAATAAAAACATTCTTTTATACAACTGCATCACTGTTATCATAGGTAAAAATATAATACTAATGCAGAATATCATGCAATATACAGTCTAAACTGAAGAATATTCATTTGTTCCAAAACTGTACTTTATAGCTATTGTTTTTTTTTTTAAATAGGATCCAACTAATGGTCATGCATTATTATAGGTTTTTTATACTCTCAACCTATAACTGTTCCCTGATCTTTTCTCTCTATTCTTCCCAATATTGAATCCTTTAACAAGTCTAAGTCAGTGTTCTGTAGAACATCTCACATTCTGGATGTTTGGCCTGTTTCTTCTTCTTTTTTTTAAATCTTTATTTTATTTTATTTTATTTTTCAATATATGAAATTCATTGTCAAATTGGTTTCCATACAACACCCAGTGCTCATCCCAACAGGTGCCCTCCTCAATACCCATCACCCACCCTCCCCAAATCTTTATTTTAAATAAGTTTCATGCCCAACTTGGGGCTTGAACCACTGGCCCTGAGATCAAAGTCCCATGCTCCACTGACTGAGCCAGCCAGGTGCCCTTGGACTGTTTCTTCTTTTTTTTCTTAATAGGAATATTTCATTTTTTCTATAATTTATTTATTTTTTATAATTTACATCCAAGTTAGTTAGCACATGGTGCTACAATGATTTCAGAAGTAGATTCCTTAAGCCCCTTACCCACTGAACCCATCCCCCTTCCCACAACCCTTCCATCAACCCTTTGTTTGTTCTCTGTATTTAAGAGTCTGTTATGTTTTGTCCCCCTCTCTGTTTTTATGTTATTTTTGCTTCCCTTCCCTTATGTTCATCTGTTTTATATCTTAAAGTCATCATATGAGTTGAGTCTTATGATATTTATCTTTCTCCAGCTAATTTCACTTAGTATAATACCCTTTAGTTCCATACACATTGCTGCAAATGGCAAGATTTAATTCTTTTTGGTTGCCGAGTAATACTCCATTGTATATATATACCACATCTTCTTTATCCACTCATTCATTGATGGACATTTGGGCTCTTTCCATACTTTGGCTATTGTTGATAGTGCTGCTGTAAACATTGGGGTGCATGTGTCCCTTCGAAACAGCACACCTGTATGCCATGGATAAATACCTGGTAGTGCAATTGCTGTGTCGTAGGGTAGTTCTATTTTTAATTTTTTTAAGAACCTCCATACTGTTTTCCAGAGTGGTTGCGCCAGTTTGCATTCCCACCAGCAGTGCAAAAGAGATCATCTCTCTCTGCATCCTCACCAACATCTGTTGTTGCCTGGAGTTGTAGCCATTCTGACAGGTGTGAGGTGGTATCTTATTGTGGTTTTCATTTGTATTTCCCTGATGATGAGTGATGTTGAGCATCTTTTTGTGTGTCAGTTGGCCATCTGGATGTCTTCTTTGGAGAAGTGTCTATTCATGCCTTTTGCCCATTTCTTCACCTGATTATTTGTTTATGGGGTGTTGAGTTTGAGAAGTTCTTTATAGATTTTGGATACTAACCCTTTATCTGATATGTCATTTGCAAATATCTTCTCCCATTCTGTCAGTTGCCTTTTAGTTTAGTTGTTTCCTTCAATGTGCAGAAGCTTTTTACTTTGATGAGGTCCCAGTAGTTCATTTTTGCTTTTGTTTCCCTTGCCTCTGGACACGTGTTAGATAAGAAGTTGCTGTAGCCGAGGTCAAAGAGGTTTTTGCCTGCTTTCTCCCCTAGGATTTTGACGACTTCCTGTCTTATGTTTAGGTCTTTCATCCATTTTGACTTTATTTTTGTGTAGGGTGTAAGAAAGTGGTCCAGGTTCCTTTTCCTGCATGTCGCTGTCCAGTTTTCCCAGCACCACTTGCTGAAGAGACTGTCCTTATTCCATTGAATATTCTTTCCTGCTTTGTCAAAGATTATTTGGCCATACGTTTGTGGGTCCATTTCTGGGTTCTCTATTCTGTTCCATTGATCTGAGTGTCTGTTCTTATGCCAGTACCATACTGTCTTGATGATTACAGCTTTGTAATACATCTTGAAGTCCGGGATTGTGATGCCTCCAGCTTTGGTTTTCTTTTTCAAGATTGCTTTGGCTATTCGGGGTCTTTTCTGGTTCCATACAGATTTTAGGATTATTTGTTCTAGCTGTGTGAAGAATGCTGGTGTTTATAGGTATTGCCTTAAATATGTAGATTGCTTTGGGTAGTATTGACATAACAGTATTTGTTCTTCCTATCCAGGAGCATGGAATATTTTTCCATTTTTTTGTGTCTTCTTCAGTTTCTTTCATAAGCTTTCTATAGTTTTCAGTATATAGATTTTTTTTTTTTACCTCTTTGGTTCGATTTATTCCTAGGTATTTATGGTTTTTGGTGCAGTTGTAAATGGGATCAGTCCTTGGTTTCTCTTTCTGTTGCTTCATTATTGATGTATAGGAATGCAACCAATTTCTGTATATTGATTTTGTATCCTGCGACTTTGCTGAATTCATGGATCAGTTCTAGCAGTTTTTTGGTGGAGTCTTTTGGACTTTCCATTTAGAGTAACATGTCATCTGTGAAGAGAGAAAATTTGACCTCCTGCTGGCTGATTTGGATGCCTTTTATTTCCTTGTATTGTCTGATTGCTGTGGCTAAGACTTCCAATACTATGTTGAATAACAGTGGTGAGAGTGGACCTCCCTGTCTTGCTCCTGACCTCAGGGGAAATGCTTTCAATTTTTCCACATTGAGGATGATATTAGCGTTGGGTCTTTTGTATATGGCTTTTATGACCTCAAGGTATGATCCTTCTATCCCTCTTTTCCTGAGGGTTTTTATCAAGAATTATGCTGTTTTTTTGTCATATGCTTTCTCTGCATCTGTCCAGAGGATCATGTGATTATTGCCCTTTCTTTTATTGATGTGATGTTTCACATTAAGTGTTTTGTGGATATTGAACCAGCCCTGCATGCCAGGTAGAAATCTCACTTGGTCATGGTGAATAGTTTTTGTAATGTATTGTTGGATCTGGTTGGCTAGTATCTTGTTGCGGATTTTTGCATCCGTGTTCATCAGGGAAATTGGTCTATGTTCTCCTTTTTAGTGGGGTCTTTGTCTGGTTTTGGAATCAAGTAATGCTGGCTTCATAGAAAGAGTTTGGATGTTTTCCTTCCATTTCTATTTTTTGGAACAACTTCAAGAGAATAGGTGTTAACTCTTCTTTAAATGTTGGTAGAATTCCCCTGGAAAGCCATCTGGCCCTGGACTCTTATTTTTTGGGAGATTTTTGATTAGTAATTCGATTTCTTTACTGGTTATGGGTCTGTTCAAGTTTTCTATTTCTTCCTATTTCAGTTTTACTAATTTATGTTTCTAGGAATTTGTCCATTTCTTCCAGATTGCCAATTTTATTGACGTATAATTGCTTATAGTATTCTCTTATTATTGTTTTTATTTCTGCTGTGTTGGTTGTGATCTCTCCTCTTTCATTCTTGATTTTATTTATTTGGGTCCTTTTTCTTTTTGATCAAATTGGGTGAGGGTTTGTCAATTTTTTAATTCTTTGAAATAACCATCTGTTCTACTGTTTTCTTGGTTTTGATAGCATTGATTTCTGCTCTGATCCTTATTATTTCCTGTCTTCTGCTGGTTTGGGGTTTTATTTGCTGTTCTTTTTCCAGCTCTTTAAGGTATAAGGTTAAGTTGTCTATCTTTGACCTTTCTTCCTTCTTTGGAAAGGCCTGGATTGCCATATACTTCCCTCTTATGACCGCCTTTGCTGTGTCCCAGAGGTTTTGGGTTGTGGTGTTATCATTTTCATTCACTTCTATGCACTTTTTAATTTCCTCTTTAACTTCTTTTATTTATTTAAAAAAAAATTTTTTTAACGTTTATTTATCTTTGAGACAGAGAGAGACAGAGCATGAACGGGGGAGGGTCAGAGAGAGAGAAGGAGACACAGAATCTGAAACAGGCTCCAGGCTCTGAGCCCTCAGCACAGAGCCCGATGTGGGGTTCGAACTCACGGACCTTGAGATCATGACCTGAGCTGAAGTCGGACGCTCAACCGACTGAGCCACCTACGTGCCCCAATTTCCTCTTTAACTTCTTGGTTAGCCCATTCATTCTTTAGTATGATGGTGTTTAGTCTCCAAGTATTCGTTATCTTTCCACATTTTTTCTTGTGGTTGATTTCGAGTTTCATAGAGTTGTCTGAAAATATGCACAGTATGATCTTGATCTTCTTGTACTTGTTGAGGGCTGATTTGTGTCCCAGTATGTGATCTATTCTTTAGAACATTCCATGTGCACTGGAGAAGAATGTGTATTCTGCTGCTTTAGGATGAAATGTTCTGAATATATCTGTTAAGTCCATCTGGTCCAGTGTGTCATTCAAAGCCATTGTTTCCTTGTTGATATTTTGATTGGATGATCTGTCCATTGCTGAGTGGGGTGTTGAAGTCTCCTACTATTCTGTTAGTACTATCGATGAGTTTCTTTACGTTTGTGATTAATTGATTTATATATTTTGGTGCTTCACATTTGGAGCATAAATGTTTACAATTGTTAGGTTTTCTTGGTGGATAGACCCCTTAATTATGATATAATACCTTTCTTCATCTCTTGTTACAGTCTTTATTTTAAAATCTAGATTGTCTGACATAAGTATGGCTATTCTGGCTTTCTTTTGGTGACCACTATCATGATAGGATAGTTCTCCATCCCCTTACTTTCAATCCTTAGGTGTCTTTAGGTCTAAATTGGGTCTCTTGTAAACAGCATATAGATGGATCTTGTTTTCTTATCCATTCTGTTACCCTGTGTCTTTTGATTGGAGCACTTAGTCCATTGACATTTACAGTGAGTACTGAAAGATAATAATTTATTGCCATTATGTTGCCTGTAGATTTGGAGTTTCTGGTGGTGTTCTCTGATCCTTTCTAGTCTTTGTTGCTTTTGGTCTTTTTTTTTTTTTTCCCCATCTTTTCTCCCTTCAGAGAGTCCCCCTTAAAATTTCTTGCAGAGATGGTTTATTGGTCACAAACTCCTTTAAGTTTTGTTTGTCTGGGAAACTTTTTATCTCTACTTCTATTTTGAATGACAGCCTTTCTGGATAAAGAATTCTTGGCTGCATATTTTTCCAATTCAGCACATCAAATATATCCTGCCATTCCTTTCTGGCCAAGTTTCTGTGGATAGGTCTGCTGCAAACCTAATCTGTTTTCCCTTGTAGGTTAAGGACTTTTTTTCCCTTGCTGCTTTCATGATTCTTTCCTTGCCTGAGTATTTTGTGAATTTGACTATGATATGCCTTGTTCATGGTTGGTTTTTGTCAAAACTAATGGGAGTCCTCTGTGCTTCCTGGATTTTGATTTCTGTGTCTTTCCCCAGGTTAGGAACTTTTCCACTATGATTTGTTCACATAACTCTTCTACCCCTTTCTCTCTCTCTTCATCTGGGACCCCTATGATTCTGATGCTGTTCCTTTTTAATGAGTCACTGATTTCTCTAATTCTTAATCATGCTCTTAATCATGCCTTAATCTCCTTCTTTTTTTCTGCGTCATTGTTCTCCATAAATTTGTCCTCTGTATTGCTGATTTGCTGCTCTCCCTCATTCCATTCTTGCTGCTGTGGCATCCATTGGAGATTGCAGCTCAATTATAGCACTTTTTATTTCATCCTGACTAGCTTTTATCTATCCAGAAAGGGATTCTAATCTGCAACTCCAGCTAGTATTCTAATTATCGTGATTCTAAATTCTGGTTCAGACATGTTGCTTGTATCTGTGTTGATTAAGTCCCTGGCTGTCATTTCTCCCTGTTCTTTCTTTTGGGGTAAATTCCTTTATTTCATCATTTTGAAGGAAGAAAAGGAATTAATAAGGTAAAAAAAATTAAAATTAAAAAATTAAAAGCAACACACAAAAATCAAATAAAGGTTGCTAGGTCCTAGGTGTGTTCTGGTCTTGTTGCTAAAAGGAGCTTGATAGATCAGAGAAAAAAGGGAAAGATAAGAAAAGAAAAAAAAAGGAAAATGTTTGAAAATTTGAAAAAATGAATACAATGAAAGACTAAAATGGAATGATGGAAGTAAAAAAATAGAATTTGAAAAATTTACAAAAAAGTAAAAAAAATATAGAAAAAAATTAAAAATATTTTTGATAGAAATGGAGAATAAAAATAAATTTTTTCTCTTTATATATTCAAGAATAAGAAAAGAAAGGAAAAAAAGTTGAATAGTTGGTTCAGCAAACAGACTGAAGTACGATTGAAATTACATCAGTTTCCCCTAGAAGTCAAACTATGAAGCATTTTATAGTCCATAAACTAAGCAGGTGGAGAGACTTGTGTTGTTTCTGGAGAGTGAGGTTGGTCCAGTTGGCCAGGGCTTGGTGTATCAGCTCTGTTCTCTATTAGGTGCAGCTGCTTAGTTTACTGGGGTGGATTGCTGTGGCACATGTAGGCGTGAATGTGCTTGCGTGGGAGGTGTGAAAATGGCATCACCCATCTACCCAGCCTCTAGTATCAGAACTCTGTGCTCTCCCCAACCAGCAATTGCACACCCCTCCTTTTTCTCCAGCTTCCATCCACTCCCCCGCTTTTACACTGTCCGTGACCAAGCCACCAGGTTGCCTGGTGGCACCTCCCTCCTGAGTTTTATCTCAGATGTGGGTGTGTTTCTCCACCCCTCACTTCTGAGGGACTGTGGCTTTGACCAGCTCAGACCTTCTTGGGAAGGGTCTCACTGAGCAATGGCTGGGTGCCGGCCCTACCCCAGGAACATTCCGGAGACCATGCTGCTGCTGATGCCTGGGGACTGCATCTGGGTGCCAGCCCACCCCAGAAAAAGTTCACGTGGTCATGTAGCAGCAGCATTTCAGGGATTATGGAAAATCACACACATCTGGCACCAGGCTTACCCCTTAACATCCTTGTTCCAGCACCAGCCAATGTGGTTGTTGTAGGGGGTCCACTGGACCTTTGCCTGTGGGGAGGCTGCACAGCCTCTACCAAATGTCCTCCCAGCAAGGGAACTGCCTCTCCCTGTGTGACCCGAGGGCCCTGAGGACCTCACCCACTGCTCCTGGGGATTCACCCACCCTACCAGTGCACCACCACGTATCAAGCTGCAGAGCTTCAGACTCTGGACTCCCCCCGCTTATAGTCTTAATAGAATTTAAATCTTCTCTTTGCTCCTTTCTCCCTTTTTGTTCAGCCCCTTGCATACTTTCTTTTCTCTCCAGCTGCTTTCGGGCAGGGGGGATGCTTTCTGTACTCTCCCCATCTCTGTCCTCTCTCCACAAGCAAAACCAGCTCTGTGCCCTCCACAACTTTCTCCTCCAATTCACCTCTCCGTGTTGAGTACCTGCTGAGTTATCTGGTTCAGGTTGTGCAGATTGTTGTGTGAATCCTCAAATCAGTGTTCTAGGTGTGCAGAATGGTTTAGTGTTGATCTGGCTGTATTTCAGGACAAGGGATGCAAAAAAACTTCCATGCTGTTCCACCGTCTTGGTCCCTCCCCTGGCCTGTTTTGTTTTTTTTGTTTTTTTTTTTTTTCTTTTTAAATAGGTCCTCGTCAAACATTCCTGGCATGGACATCCCACGGGTTATGTTGAGAATATGTCAATATATTAATGTTAGAAGACACCAAATGCTAGGCCATCCCACTATTGGGGATGCCAAGCTTGACCACTTGGTTAAGGGAGTGACTGCTGGGGTGCCTGGGTGGTTCAGTCAGTTAAATGTCCAACTTCAGCTCAGGTCATGATCTCGAGGTTCATGAGTTCGAACCCCACATTGGGCTCTATGCTGACAGCTTGGAGCCTGCATCAAATTCTGTGCCTCCCTCTCTTCTCCTCCCCCACTTGCATCTGTCTGTGTGTGTGTGTGTCCCTCTCTATAAAAATAAAAACAAAAAGAGGGTGAGTGGTATAAAACTTAATTTTCCATTTTGTAATTGGAAAGTAGATAGTGAGGTGATACTTTGAGGCCCTGTGACTATCCTGTCCTCACCAACCTTTCAACCAGTTGTTTTTGTATCCATGAACGACCCTTGCTTTCATCCATTATTACATGGAAACTAGTTATTAAATAGTGATTTTATAATTCTGTCATTCCTTCAATATTTAATAGCTGTTATTAAAAAAAGGAAGTTTTGACTGAGCTCCAAATCGATTTGAAGTCTCTCAAATAAACAATTTTATTACATTTTTTTCACAATCAAATTATTTACTTCTCTGGTTTCCTAACTTAGATAAGATCTGAGCAAAACAGTTATTTGACATTTTCAGGCTTATTTTTTTTTAACGTTTATTTATTTTTGAAGGAGAGAGAGACAGAGTGTGAGTGAGGGAGGGACAGAGACAGAGACACACACAGAATCTGAAGCAGGCTGCAGGCTCCAAGTTGTCAGCACAGAGCCTGACATGGGGCTCAAACTCACAAACCGTGAGATCATGACCTGAGCCGAAGTCGGACATTTAACCGACTGAGCCACCCAGGCGCCCCCAGGCTTATTTTAATGATAGTTCTTATTTATGCTGGTCAGTTTAATTTTTTATCTCCAGGAAATAATAATGGGTTCATTAAAAGTGTAATACCCAGTGCTGGAAGTAATACCAGAATACAGTGCTGTGGGATTGAATGGTGCATACCTTTTCCTGCTCTGTAATCATCTGCATTATGTATCCCAAATTCCAAAATACTGATTTCCAAATACAGATGGTCCCCAACTTATAATGGTTTAACTTAAGATTTTTCAATGATACATTGGTGCAAAAGTGATCACTTTTGGTAGAAACCATGTTTCACGTTTTGAATCTTGATCTTTTCTTGGGCTAGGAATAGTAGAATATTCTTGCAGTGCGAGATAGTGGCAGCGAGCCTCAGCTCCCAATCAGTCATGTGATCACCAGAGTAGCCAATCTATACACTTCCAACCATTGTACCCATACAAACATTGCATTTCTCATTTTTAGTACAGTATTTTATAAATTACATGAGATATTCAATACTTTGTAATGAAATACGTTTTGTGTTAGGTGATTTTGCTCAACCATAGGCTAATGCTTGTGTTCTGAGCCTGTTTAAGGTAGAATGAGGTATTAAGCTCTGATATTTGGTAGGTTAGATGTATTAAATGCATTTTTAACTTAATTTTTTCCAACTTGCAATAGGTTTGTTGGAAGGTAACCCAACTGTAAGTCAAAGAAGATCTTTATAGGCCTTTGGGATTCTGCTATTTTTCAAGTATGCTACATTATGGTGAAAGGTCTATTTTTATGGAATGGCATATTCATATATATTGTATCAATAACTAACATACCTGGCACATAGTAGATCTAATTAATGTTATCTTTCTTCTTCATTCACTCTCTACCACTCCCGGTCACAACACATCTGAAAAAAAAAGTTTCTTTTTTGAAGACTAAGTTGACAACTCTAAGGTCTATTTTAGAAAATTTCTTTTAAACATAAGAAGGCATTTTGCCTGTTGTGTTTATCTTAATTATTTGAAAACATATTGTTCATATTAAGGCAAATTTGTTAACTCATTCTATATGTGTATGTAAAAATGTAATGATACATATATCACCTGGACCCTTGAAGTAGTGTGTGTGCTTAATATACTTGCCCTTACTCCAGGTCACAGGCTTATATGAGAGATCAACCCAGTCTAGAGGGACCTTGGACTCTCTTTAGTCAACTAACAGAACTTGTCTGGTAACTCATGTTGGAGCAAAGGCAAGTGTTCTAGAGGTCCCAGGACTAGGAATGTCTTAGGTCACATTAAACTTTTCTGGTGTCATTTCTATATTAATTTTGCTGAAAGTACCCTGCCAAAATAGCTTCCTACAGCAAAGTCAATTTACTGTCCTCAAGTAGAACATGTCATAATGATGACAGTAATCATTTTTTTAAAATATGTAGTAGTTGTATATCCCATCAGTGTGAGATCTAATTGTAGCTAGTTTATTTGATTTATTTTGATAGACTTTATTTTGTCAGTTTAACAAATTCCAACACTCAATTTGTAGCAAGTCAATGATATCAAAATAATTGGTTGACAAAATGTTATGCCTTTTTAAGCTACCTCATGTCTCCCAAGTTTCTATGTGTAATAAAGCACAAGTATAATCCATGGAAATTCACAGAAATATTGCTTATTCATAGATAATTAGTACAGCAAATATCAATATTAATAAATTATAGCTTTGTCATAGCATTTTTATTACTTTAGGAGAGAGAAAATAAAATTGTGCCACAGAAAGATTTGCACATAATGAGATAACATTAAACTACTTTTTTCTTCTTTACACCTAGAGAATGGGATATTATAGAAACTGAAGAGCATTATAAGAGCCGATGGATATCTATTAGGATTCTGTATCTTACTATGTTTTTCAGCAGTGTAGGTAAGTATTAGAAATTATATAGAATTTAAAAATTTCAGATAAAGTATCTTATTTTAATGTCACTTCATTTTTTTAATTATTTTGTATTTTAGTAAAAATCACAATATAAAATTTCCCATCTTACCCATTTCTAAGATCAGAAGTGTTACATATATCTACATGGTTAAATAACCAATCTTCAGAATGTTTTCATCTTGCAGAACTAAAACTCTTTACCCATTAAACAACTCCTCATTTCCCCCTCCTCCCAGGCCCTGGAAACCACCATACTTTCTGTTTCTTTGAATTTGATGATTCTAGATATTTCATATAAGTGAAATCATACAGTATTTTTCTTTTTGCAAATGGTTGATTTTATTTAGCATAATGTTCTCAAGGTTCATCCATGTTATACTATGAGTCAGAATTTCCTTTCTTTTGAAGACTAAATAATAGTCTATTGTATATATGGTGGGTAGGCAAATCTTTTCCTCTACTTTCTTAGGTTCTGTAGCTGGTACCTTCAAAATAAAGCAATGGAAGAGAGATCAACAAGAAAAAAAGCTTATACATTTATTTGATGTTAGTTATTTTTACATTATACAGACCTATACACTATACATTATAGAAAAGTGAAAACTCCAAAGAAATGGTTAGAGTTGGGGGCTTATATACTATTTTAACAAAGGCCAGCGATTGTAAAGAAATGACTAAGGAAAGGAGTTCGGGCTTTCTCCAGGAACCCCCTACTGTCCTAATGTATGCCTTACTAGAGGAAAAACAACCTTAGCTTGACAATTCCTAGGCCTCTGTTGTATAATGAATCTTCTTTAACATATGAAAATCCCTTTAGGAACTTCCTCTTGGCTTTATCTTCCCCAGCTCCATGATATATAAAAGGTCACCTTTATAACACAGCCCTTTCTGCCCATGGGTCCTGTCCCCGTGCTTTAATAAAATTACCTTTTTTGCACCAAAGACATCTCAAGAATTGTTTCTTCGATGTCAGCTTCGAACCCCCACCATTCAAAAACCCCATCAAAGCCACTAACTGAGCTGGGCTCTGCACTATAAGTGCAGAGCCTGCTTGGGATTCTCTCTCCTCTCTGCCCCTCTCCTGCTTGTGTGCTCTGTCTCTTCCTGTCTCAAAATAAGTAAATAAACATTAATAATAATAAAAAAAAAAGTAGAATTGCTGAATCACATAACAGTTCTATTTATAAGTTTTTGAGGAACTGCTATACTGTTTTCCATAGCTGCTATACTATTTGTACATTCCCACCAACAGGCAGGGTTCAAATTTTTCCACATCCTTACCAACTTTTATGTTTATTTAATATGAGTCATTCTAATGGGCATGAAGTAGTCTCTCATGGTTTTTTTGGCTTGTATTTCCCTAATGATTAGTAATGTTGGGAATATTTTCATATGCATATTGGCCATTTGTATATCTTTGGGGAAATATCTATTAAAGTCCTTTGCCCACTTTTTTTTATTAATTTTTTTTAATGTTTATTTATTTTTGAAACAGAGAGAGAGAGAGCATGAACAGGGGAGGGTCAGAGAGAGAGGGAGACACAGAATCCGAAGCAGGCTCCAGGCTCTGAACTGTCAGCACAAAGCCTGATGTGGGGCTTGAACTCACGGACCATGAGATCATGACCTGAGTCGAAGTCGGACGCTTAACTGACTGATCCACCCAGGCGCGCCATCTTTTGCCCACTTTTTAATTAGGTTTTTGTTGTTCAGTTGTAGAAGTTCTTTATGTACTCTGGGTATTAACTCCTTATCAGATAAATGATTTGTGAATATTTTCTACCATTCGGACTCTTCTTTCTACTCTACTGATTGTGTCTTTTGATTCACAATAGTTTTTAATTTTGATGTAGTCCAATGTATCTGCTTTTTTTTTTTTTCTTTTGCTGCCTGTGAACTCATTTAATTTTTTTTAAGTTTATTTATTTTGAGAGAGAGTGAGCAGGGGAGGGGCAGAGAGAGAGAGGGAGAGAGGGAATCCCAAGCAGGCTCCACACTGTCAGCACAGAGCCCGAAGCAGGGCTCAATCCCATGAGCCTCGACATCATGACTTGGGCCAAAATCAAGAGTCAGATGCTTAACTGACTAACCCACCACATTGACACAAATAGTAAAGCAAGAATCTTAATCTGTATACCTTGATGTATTTTAATATATTAACATTATTTCTGAAAATATAGTTACTAAAAAGTAAAACTTCATGAGGAAATTTTAATGTTAAGAACTGTACTTATGTTAAAATGATAAAGAATGAAAATATATAGAAGTTATCAATACTGTGACAATTTTTAAAAAAGTGTTTCAGGGAATCCATTCTTTTTCCAAGTTTAGATCCTTTAAGTCTATAGGCACAGATTTTACAGGTGGTATCTTTTCCCTGACACAGATTTACTGAAGGCCATTTTACTAAATTTTTAAAACTACTTTTCTTTATCTTTTCTATTTACCCCAGTCACTCTCTCACACTGAGTAAAAATATATTTTAAATAAAGCTAAAATGAAAGAAAAGTACAAAATAAAGGATATTTTCAACAATTCTTTGTAATGCAATTTCATTTTGGATTGTGTATCTATTAGGGTGCCTTCTACAAATATCAGGGGAAAAATGTTGATTCAAATTGGCTTAAACGGTAATTTATTTTTTCTTGTAAGATACCCATAGTAGGACAACTCCAGGTGAAGTTCACTGAGGTTTTGGTTCTGTTTCCCACTACATATTTTGGTTTTCTCCTCTTCGATGCACTGACTTCACTATAGCAAGGTTGCAGCAGCAGCCCAAGGTGTCACATCCATTCATGATAATTTTTATTGATCAAAAGGGACTTTTTTTTTTTAATTTGCACAGAGATAAGGAGTCCTTTCTTAGAGGTCCTGAAGTAGACTTCCCTTCCCTTTTCACTGGTCAGAACTGGACCCTGTCAATTTCTAAGCCCATCATCAACTAGGATAGTGGGATTATCCTGATTGAATTCTTTAGACTAACTGGATTTACCCTCTGGAATTTGGGTTGGAGACAGTTTCTCTTAAAGTCTGTGGCTTTGTGGAGGAATGATGGATACCTGAAAAAAAATGGGATTCTATCAGGAAGGAGGATTCTACCTACACAATGAGTGTTGTGTCGATAGCAACCTCTGCAATAGCTTTTAATTATTTTCATTTAACTTCCATGGGCAGCTCAGTCAGTTGGGCATCCAACTCTGGCTCGGGTCACAATCTCAAAGTTAGTAGGTTCGAGCCCCTTTTCTGTCTCTGTGCTGACAGCTTGGAGCCCAGAGCCTGCTTCATATTCTGTCTTCCCCTCTCTCTGCCCCTCCCCTGATTGCACACGCGCCCTCTCTCTCTAAAAAATAAATATTAAAAAGTTAAAATAAAATAAAATAAAATAAAATAAAATAAAATACTTCTAATTTATGGGGCACCTGGGTGGCTCAGTCGGTTAAGTGTCTGACTTTGGCTCAGGTCATGATCCCACAGTTTCTGAGTTTGAGCCTCTCATCGGGCTCTCTGCTGTCAGCACAGAGCCCACTTCAGATTCTCTGTCCCCCTCTCTCTCTACCATCCCCCACTTTTGCACACACTCTCTCAAAAATAAACATTTAAAAAATAAAGTACTTCTAATTTATTTAATAACAACAGAATATTATTCAGCCATAAAAAAGAATGAAATCTTGCCATTTGCAACAACATGGATGGAACCAGAGTGTATAATGTTAGGCCAAATAAGTTAGTCAGGGGAAGACAGATACTATATGATTTTGCTATATGATACTTGCTCAATTCAAGTATGTAGAATTTAAGAAACAAAATAAATGAGCAACGGAAAAAAAAAAAGATAGACAAACCAAGAAATAGACTGTTTAATGTTTATTTATTTTGGAGAGACAGAGAGAGGGAGACACAGAATCCCAAGCAGCCTCCAGGCTCTGTCTGAGCTGTTAGCACAGACCAATGCAGGACTCAAAACCACAAACTGGGAGGTCATGACCTGAGCAAAAGTCTGATGCTTAACCGCTTAACCAACGCAGCCACTCAGGCACCCTGACTCTTAACTATAGAGAACAAACTGATGGTTATCAGAGGGGAGGGGGAGGTAGGAGAATGGGTGAAATAGGTGATTGGGGATTAAGGAGTGCACTTGTCATGATGAGCACTGGGTAATATATAGAAGTGTTGAATCACTGTATTGTATACCTGAAACTAATGTAGCACTGTATGTTAACTATACAGGAATTGAAATAAAATAAAATATAATAAATAAAATGAAATACTTTTAACTTTTAGTACTCCATTATCTAAAATTAAATAATTTCCATTTTAATAGCAAAAAAGAATTATTTTAACTTTAGATTTTAATTAGCATGTTAAACATTTTACCTGTTTTTAAGTTTCTTGATTGTGAAATTGAGCCTTGATTTCAAATATTAGTTTACTCTTTCAGTCTGCTTTTCATCAAAGTCAATGTCAATTCAAAATACACTAAAATTAAACTAATAATTAAACTATTTTTAATATAAGCTTTCTAAAAAGAATGAAGTACTGATACTGGTACAACATGGATGAAGCTTGAAAACATTATGCTAAGAAAGATGCCAGACACAAAAGACCACATGTTGCCTGATTCTATTCATATGAAAATCTATAGAGACAGGTAGATTAGTAGTTGCTTCAGGCTGGTGAGCAATAGGATGGAAAGCAGCAGAATAGTAGCTAAAACGTCCAGAGTTTCTTTGTGATGTGACTAAAATATTCTAAAATTGACTGTGGTGATGTTGCACATATCTTTGATTATATTAAAACCCACTAATCTGAGTGTTTTAAATAGGTAGATTGTATAGTATGTGAAGTATATCTTAATAAAAGTGTTTTTTTTTTAAATGGCCTTTATAGAATTTTGATTGAATATGCGTAACATTTAAAATTGACAGATAGGATTGGAGTTTATCATTACAGCTCTTAAGCAATAAAGGGTAGCAGAGATAATGAGTTTTCTTTTAAGGTATAGCCATCTTGAAGCCTCCTGGTTCTTTATAGCCAGTTCCTCCTTTATATGATCATTTTCCTTTTCCTAGATTTCCCTACTGTTGATTATCTCTGCCAAACAACACACATTAGAAATCTACCACTTCCTCTTTAACAGGGTAGCTTTTCGTCCACTCAGTTCTGCTTGTAAGAACTTAACAAAGCTTTCAGTAATTTATTTCTGTTTACAGTAAAGACGTGAATAAGGAGAAACAGGTCCTCTGCTTTTATTACCCCAATTATGACCAGGGACTATAATTACATATGATTTTCAAGTCTTTAATATTTATTTCCCTTCTAATAAATACAATTCCATTGCTTAATAAGTTAAACATTTGGGGGAATAAATTTGTAAATTGAGAATGATATTTTAAAACCCATGTTATAGTTTAAAAAATTGTATCTATAAATAGTAATGACATCATTTTAAGTATAAATAACAGGGTTTGCTTCTTTACAGGATTTTCTATTGTGATAATGTCAATATGGCCATATCTCCAAAAGGTTTGTACACTTCAATCTATTATTCTCTTAAGTAGCTATAGTAGTAGTAACTCTTACATAGTTAAGAGTTTTCTTGACAGTCTCTTTGGTAGTCTATGATTTAATCTTTACTAGCATGACTTGAGATAATAATTCTTCCAGAGAGGCTTATAAGTAAGGTGATCCAGTGCTTCATTGTGCAAACCAGAACAGTCTTGAAGTGAAGGGAGCACTATACCAGGAAAACAGAATTATACCTGGATAGTCCTAGACAAATGTAGATGTATGCTCACCTACTTATTAGCCGCTTTCATATCCCACCAATGCCCCCTCCCTGATAAAAAGGAAACTAAATTACTTATAGTCTGAATTCCTGAATGGTACAAATGACATTTCTATGGAATACTTTTGTGCTTTCCCATAGGGTTGTCTGGTTGACATTGTGAAAAGAATAGATAATACATGTATTTCGATGCTGTGGTTACTAGATGGGGAGGAGGGCCTAACAAGAAGATGCAAGTTTAGTAGGTACCCTGGCATCAGTTAATCATCAAGTCCTGCCAACTCTTTAAAAAAAAAATATTTGACATATAACATAATATAAATATATGTCAATTCTATCTTAAATCTCCAGGAATGAATTTACTAAAAATCAGTATATAAGTTGCAGACGTTATCTATAACAGTATTTCAGTTAAAGTTCTTGATGGAGTTCTCTGTACTCTCCAACCTCCTATTCACTCCTGAACCTGCTACAGTCTGATTCACTCCTCTGCTACCATAAAACTGCTCTTATTAAGGTCTCCAATGATTTGATTACTGACCAAATAGATACTTTTCGGTCCTTTGCGTGACATTTGGGTAGTATTTGACATTGTTGACCTCTCCCTGCTTCTGAAAACCCTCTCTTAGCTTCCGTACATTACTCTGTCCTGGCTTGGCTCTTTAAATATTTGTTATTAAATTCTTTTATGAGTTTTCTTTACCAACTTGTTCCTTATATGTTGGTTTTTCCCAGAGATTGGGCTGTGTGTCTGTGTGTGTGTGTGTGTGTGTATGTGTGTGTTGTAGACTAAATCCTAAGCTTTGGCCCATATTAGATGTATAGCCAACAATTTATTAGACGTATCTACTTGAATTAATCTAGGTTCCTGGGGCCTTTATAAATTTTTCTGCATTTTTTTCTGAGATTCTGTCCCTCCCTTCATCTTTCCTTTCCTCTGTCCTTCCCTTCCACCCTTCTTCCCTATTATCTTTATCCCTATTATTTATTATCCCTATTATTAAAAATAATGTGCCTGTGATACAAGAAGCTTATTGACATTTTATACTTAATTTTAGATTTTTTAGTTTTTATGAATTTTTAACTTTTTGAAAATGCTAACTTTTAAAATATCTGATATTATAAAAGGAATAAGGACAAAAATACAAATTTCATTTTTTTTACTGAGTTGGTGCCATATTCACATTGCTATTTTGAAAATAAATAAAAATTTATATGACATGAAATTATTAGCCATGATGTTAAAAATTCTTTCCTTACTGGCAGAATGATTAGAATATAGCGGAAAATTTAACAATTCTAGAGCAATATTTTCTTTGCCAAAAATATATTTCCATGTATCAAAACTCTTTATTTCTATGATTCCTGTATCTAGTCTGTTTAACCTCAAAATTACCAAAAGAAAGGGATTTACAATAATTAGGTCTAATTACAATAATTAGCACAGTATGTTGAATTTTGAAAAGGTACACTCCTTTCTCCAGATATTTGAAAGCTCTTCAAAGGTAAATTTAGTGAGTACATGAACTTGTAACTAGTTCTTTGGCAATACAAATAAAACAATTTCAATAAAAAACCTTTCTCAGGTTATTTCATAATAATAGTGAAAGCTCACTATGTGCCAGGTACGGTACTAAACTTTTCACCTCTTGATATTCATAGCAACCCTATGAAATGATTATTATCTATCCTGTTTGACAGGTGAAGAAACTCACAATCAGAAAGTTTGGTAGCTTGCTCAAGTCACTCAGCTGGAAGATGGCAGAGCCAAACCTATCTGAAACAAAAATCTGGCTCAACCACAGTGCTGTGTTACTTACTACCTTAAACTGTTTAATTCTTAATTTAAGGCTTCCATCTTTTTCAATAGCATGTTAGCTGAAAAGCCATCTGTGACAAAGATAAAAAGCTAGAACACCCCCCCCCCGACCCAAGAAAAAACTCAGAAAACAAAACAAAACAATAAATTATTTGTCTGAAAGGAATTTGGCACCAGTGTAAATCTCTGAAATGTGCTTCTTTCTGACCCTGGCTGATAGACAACCATCAACCAAGTGATTCCTGAGGTTCTGTTGCCCAGAGGTGGGATAAATATCCAGGAAGATTCATATTCTTAAGACTAGATTTTGAATTGGAAGGATAGGTTATTTTACAGGGCAAGGGAGATAGTGGAAATACTAATGCATGAATTATAATAAAATATAATAATAGAACTGACATATTAGTAAAAACAAAATTCTAAGAAATACTAGTTTTTATATCCTATAGGTAATATTCATTTAGTGTATATATATGCTGACATTGCCCTAAGCACTATACATTGCTCAAATAATTCTTTTAATAACTCTGTGAAGTTATCCTTATTTGACAGATAAAAAATTGAAGCATGTGATTTTTTACCCCCAGCTACTCAAATACCTGATAAGTAAAATCTGGAAACTTCACTATGATGAAACCTGATTTGGAAAAATTGTGTTAACTCATCTTTTGTATCCTTATTGCCTAGCACATTTTTTGTCACAGTAAAGGACTCGGTGACTGTTACTTGAATTAATAAGCAATCATCTATAAATAAAAGTTAAAAATGCTTGGAACGCCCATATTCATATCTTAGTTCCCATATCAAAGCATGAAGATTTCCAGAACTTTGACTTTGTCAATATCATTAGCATGTTTATAAAGTAATGTTTGAAATTCAATACCATGTACTTTGGAGTGTATGGTTTTCTTTCTTCTTTTCTTTTTTTCCCCTGAAATGACAGGGATGGGGGAGGGCTTTTGTGTTTTGTTTTTGTTTTGTTTTGAGAAAATACAGTTCCAACTTTTACTGATGTGTGCCAAACCAAATAAGTTAATTACAGATGGTTACTATACAGTATACGTGAATAAAGGTCTAAAAGTATGGGTGTGTGTGTGTGTGTGTGTGTGTGTGTGTGTGTGTGTGTGTGTGGGAGAGAATGAGAGAGAGAGAAAGAAGAGAGAGAGAAAGAGGTGCAGGCAGACAGACAGACATGGGCTATTAGGGGGATGTTGCTAACCCAAACTAAAATTCTAGAAGACTTTAAAAATCAGTTACACCAGAGCTGAGTTTTGAAGGTCTGTAGGAGTTGGTTTCCTGAAAAAAAGGTAGGGGCCAGGGAGTAGGAGGTTGGGAAGGCATTGCTGGTAGAGGGGGACAGTAGAGAAATCAGTGCAAAGGCCTGGAGGCAAAGAATTTGACTCATTTTGGAAACTTAAGACAGTTCTGTGTGACTGGAAGTTAGAATTGGGGGAAGGGTACATGCAGAGAGATGAGGCTAGAGAAGAGACTGTGGCCAACTTGTGAGCTAGTTTTTCATAATAAGCAGTTTAGATTTTATCCCAAAAATGGTATGATGGAGATCACCAGAGGTGGCCAGAGGACCAGAAATGAGATGCTGTTACTACTGTTAAAAAGAGAAACACACATGAGTGCAGATAACAGTTTAATTACTGAAGTGACACCTGTTGTAGTGTAGAACCTGTATCTCCCAAACCTGTTTTACTTTCCTATTACAATTCTAGCAGAATTTTCTAACAGATTCCAGTTTCCAGTCACCATAAAGAATAGTATCCAATTAAAATAAAAGTTTCCATTGGTCTCTGGCAAATATCATTAATATTGTTAGAGCTATCCCCGAGAGTCAGCTTCTGTCCCTGAAACACATACTTGACTATGATCAATTAATATCCTGAGAAGACACTTTCATTCTTTTGCTTTTAAACCACTACACATTTACCATTAAAATTGAGTTTTCACTGCTTTTTTGAAAATTAATTAAAAAATTTTTATGACATGAAGTTATTTTATATTTTTAATAGAGTGATCAAAGGAGCCAAAGGTAATATGGGTAGAAAATGAAAACCAGTGTGCCTAAAATAAGAGATTAAAAAAAATTTTTTTTAATGTTTTATTTATTCTTGAGAGAAAGAGAGACAGAGCATGAGTGAAGGAGGGGCACAGCGAGAGAGGGACACAGAATCCAAAGCAGACTCTAGGCTCTGAGCTGTCAGCACAGAGCCCAATGTGGGGCTTGAACTCACAAACCGGGAGATCATGACCTGAGCCAAAGTCGGACACTCAGCTGTCTGAGTGAGCCACCCAGGTGCCCCAAATAAGAGATATTTTTAAGGCTAGAACTTTAATATTGTATATCATTATATGTATTCACTTTTATTTCTCATCCCCCACAAGAAAATATACCTAAACATTTTCATTTTAAACTATTTAAAAATATCTTTAGAAAAGGCCATGGTTGTCTTTAAGTTGTTCTAACACTTTATATATGTTTAATCTTATTTCCTAAAAATTTATTTACATTTTTTTAAATATTTATTTTTGAGAGAGCGAGCACAAGGAGGCGGGGGGGAGCAAAGAGAGAGGGAGACACAGAATCCGAAGTAGGCTCCAGGCTCTGGGCTGTCAGCACAGAGCCTGACGTGGGGCTCGAGCTCACAGATTGTGAGATCATGACCTGAGCTGAAGTCGGAAGTTTAACCGACTGAGCCACCGAGGCACCCCTTATTTCTAAAAATTTAATGGTTCTTATGTTTCCAAATTACTATATAACCTACCATATATATATTTTTTTTAATCTGTTAATTTATTCCATAGTCCCTTTTGTAAGCTGAAATTTTCTGTTTTTTGAAAGAATTTTATTTTCTGAATTTAATCATTTGGTTCTCTCCTCAACATCTATCATGACACATAAACCGTCGTTCAGTGGTAGAACCCTGAATCCTCCATGTTGAAAGGAAGAATTAATAATAGGTTTAATGGGAGAATTATCTTTCAGCTTTTGTGTTTTTATTCTCTTAAACATTTGACTATTGTGCTCAGTTAAAAAAAATAAAAATGAGGCTCCTGGGTGGCTCAGTCAGTTAAGCCTCCAACTTCAGCCCAGGTCATGATCTCCTGGTTTGTGAGTTCGAGCCCACTTTGGGCTCTGTGCTGACACTCAGAGACTGCAGCCTGCTTCAGGTTCTGTGTCTCCTCCTCTGTCTGCCCCTCCCCTGCTCACGCTTTGTGTCTGTCTCTCAATAATAATAAATAAATGTTAAAAAAAAAAAGGATTTATAGTGCTAATGGCTATTTAGCTTATGGAGTAACATAAGTCTAAATAATTGTATTTACTTTATAAGAATTAAAGAATGGCATTTTACTTTTGTGATGTTATTATTTATACATATAATGTGATTATTTGTAACAAGATTTTTATGAACCAAATCATAAATCATATTCCCATAATCATTCTAAAAGTTGAAGCTTCCCAAGTATTGTTTCTAGTGTATAGTGAATTGGTAGCATATTTAATTATACTGTAAGAAGTTTTGAATACCTTACTATAAGTAATAGTGTTAAAAAACTGATATGTTAGAATTATTGTTTTTATTTACTTAAATAGGAAATGTTACGTGGTCAGAAAAATGTGTTTAAGTCTTAAACTTTACTTTTCTTGGATAACAATTCTTAAAGCATTGTACTTTTTTCTGCAGATTGATCAGACAGCTGATGCAAGTTTTTTGGGCTGGGTTATTGCTTCATTTAGTCTTGGCCAAATGGTAGCTTCACCTGTATTTGGTTTGTGGTCTAATTATAGACCAAGAAAAGAACCTCTTATTGTCTCCATCTTCATTTCGGTCATGGCTAACTGCCTCTATGCATATGTCCACGTTCCAGCTTCTCATAATAAATACTACATGTTGGTTGCTCGTGGATTGGTGGGATTTGGAGCAGGTAATATGTATGTATGTATGTATGTGTTTGGCTGTTCAGATTCACATTCACCCTGAATTCACCCTCTCTCATCTGGTATCACCTCGTCTCAATCTCATATCTCACTACTCAACATATAGATTTCTCATTGCAAATAGACAAATATCTTTCCTATGATTTTTGCCTTTGTTCATGATATTCCTGTTACCTATAGTTTCTCTATTCTGTTCCCATCATTCTTCATTCTTCAAGATTCTGTTCAAGTTCCACATCTTCCATAAAATTTTCTTAGGTTACCCTACCCCTTAACAGATCTTTCCCATCTCCAGTATGTCTGTGGAACTTGCTTAGATACTGTTTTGCTCTGTTTTCATCTTTTATCACCAACCAGATAGTAAACTTTTTATAATTAGAGACAATTTATGACTTTCTAAAATACTCTGTGGCCTTTCTTGCAGAGTCTCCTGAAAATAATAAGAGCTCAATAAATTTTTTTGAGTCAAATTGTTAGTGGATCTTTTTGTTTCTTATATTACATTTAAGCATGCAGAATTTGTGATGTCTTTGTTTTAAAAATAGTTGTAACGATCAGTAGTTTGCCATTTAGTCAGTGTTTTCTTCATATTTAATAAGAAAAAAAGTTTAACATTTCTGTAATGTCACTTTTTCATTTATTCACATCTTTAATTGTGTTTTCATGTTGCTAAAAGCAAGATTTTCCACTAATTGATACATTTGCTCGATGTATATGCTTTGTATAATCATAGGGAAGAAGCAGTGACTATAATGTAGATTAACATTTTTGTTTTATATAAAGCCAAATTAAGTGGGATTTTATAAACCAAAGAATATTTTCTTTGACTTTGGATTATTGTGTCTTTTCTTAGGAAATGTAGCAGTTGTTAGATCATACATTGCTGGTGCTACTTCCCTTCAGGAAAGAATAAGTTCCATGGCAAACACAAGTGCATGTCAAGCATTAGGCTTTATTCTAGGTCCAGGTAGGTATTTTTCACTTGTCATTGCTTGAATATGAATTGGGAGAACTTTTAAAGTTCAAATGTTAAGTGGAATCCAAGTATAAAACCTCATAGCTAAAAGGAAAAGTAGGGAAGCTAATATTTTTGGTCCAGCAGGAGTCTAGGCTCTTTATATGTGTTAACAAATGTTCTCTAAAGTAAATAATATTAGTCCCATTTTACAGATTAGGACATCAAGGCATAGAGAGTCTAAGTAAGTTATTCAAGGTCAGCCAGATAGCAAATGGGAAATATGAGATTCGAACCTAACTCTATCTGTATGTTCTGTGAAATAATCATTTAGCTTGACATCTCCATTATAGTTAGCTTTTTTTCTTGTCTATTAGAAACAAAATTCTTTAATTTTTTCTTTTTTGCTTTTGGAGAGCAAGTACACCTGTACATGTGCGCAAGTGGGGGAGGGGAAGAGAGAGATGGAAAGAGAATCCCAAGCAGTCTCCACACTCAGTGCAGAGACCAATGTGGGGCTCGATCCCATAGCTGTGAGATCATGAGCTGAGCTGAAATCAACAGTTGGATGCAAGGGGGGGCCTGGGTTGCTCAGTCCGTTAAGCATACGACTCTTGATTTTGACTGGGGTCATGATCTCACGGTTGGTAACTTAGAGCCCCAAAGCAGGCTCTGTGCTGACAGTGCAGAGTCTGCTTGGGATGCTCTCTCTCTTGCTCTCTCTGCCTCTCTCCTGCTTGTGCTTTCTCTCTCTCACACACAAAATAAGTAAATAAACTTAAAAAAAATTGAAAAGTTGGACACTTAACCAACTGAGCCACCCAGATAGCCCAGAAACAAAATTCTTCTGACTGAAGGATTTGAGGAAAGTTATAGGAGATTCTTTACTCTTGTGCTCTTTGCCCATACCTTTCAGACTTTTCTGAGTTTGAAGAAAATGAGAGAATTTTTGAAAGACTACTGAAAGACTGTTCTTCAAAGCCTCCATCCTTTAGCTGAGTGTAAAACAATATTAATAAGACTTAATACTTCCCCAAGACAAGTAAGTTTTTGCTATTAGATAAATTAGTAATTTTTATGCTTAGAAAATCATTGAAGGGACACCTGCGTGGCTCAGATGGTTAAGCATCCGACTCTTGGTTTCAGCTCATGTCATGATCTCACAGTTTGTGAGTTGCAGAGCCTGCTTGGGATTTTCTCTCTATCCCTCTTTCTCTGCCTCTCTCCCCACCCCTTCTCTCTGTCTCTCTCAAATATAAATTTTTAAAAACCTTAAAATTTTTTAAAGAAGAAAAAAAGAAAAACATTGAAAAATCATATAATTTGTTCATGCTTTGAATATTACAGTTATGAATACCATCACTTTGAATCCAGTTCCATTTACTTTATCATTAATATCCTACCCTCACCCCTCTTTCCATTACTTTCTTTAAAAATTTTTTTAATGTTTTTTCTTGAGAGAGAGAGACAGAGAGACAGAGATAGCACAGACAGGGGAGAGGCAAAGAGAGAGGGACACACAGAATCCAAAGCAGGCTCCAGGCTCTGAGCTGTCAGCACAGAGCCCGACTCGTGGCTTGAATCCATGATCCACAGGATCATGACCTGAGTTGACATCGGATGCCCAACCAACTGAGCCACCCAGGTGCCACTCCATTACTTTCTTTTAGAGAGCCAAGAAAAAAGCTCTACAAAAGAGAATCCAATTTATCTTTCACGAAAAATCTAATGTTTCAGTTTAGTATTTGGAGTAAAATATACATAACAAATGTAGAATCATTGGATCTACTGCCATATCATAAAATGTATGAGGATATAGCCTGGGTCTTTTCATTTACCACTCTAACCTCAGTATCTAGCACAGAACCTGGTATACACCTGGTATATGTTCTCAGTAAATAAATAAGAAGTATTTTGGAGATTAAATAATGATAAAATAAAAGCGGTAGAGGCATATAATAGATCTCATAGCATTTTAGAACCAGGAATGGCTTAAGAAATTATTTAGCTTAACCCCCTTTATTTCAGAGCCAAGAAAATGGAGGTTCAGAGACAGTATTAGCTATTTCAAAGGCAGACAGGGAATTGGGGAAAAAAAGACCAGCACTAAAATTTATATCACCTTGTTCATTGATTTGCCACATTTTCAACCTGAGAATAAAAGAAATAATCAAAAAGAAAGATTATATCATTTAAATATTTTGTATTATCTTTAGATGAGTAAATGTAGGCCTGAAAAAGATTAGATGCGCTTTCCTGTAATGACCACATTAACAGCACTAGCATTTATTGAATGTCTACTATTGTTAGATGCTGTTCTAAGTGTTTTACGTGTAATGTCTTACTTCATCCTTACCTTAAGGTTGCAAATTATTGGAAGAGCCAGATATAGAATCTAAATCAGGAAAGCAAACCAGTTCTCTTCCAAGCTGATTTTTGCCACAGATCCAAATTTAAAAATATACATGATTTAAATACCATATACACAATGATGATTTGAAATATTAACTTAAAATGTGACATTCTACTCCTTATAATTAAATTGTAATTTTATATGGAAGAAATTGGATGATTTAAATTTTCTGTGGAGATTTTTTTAAATAGGAAGATACTGACAAATTGCTTTAGATATAATTCTTTGTGAATGTATATCAGTGTTTCTGAATCTTTTTCTCATTAATGTCCCATTAAGGAGCTTTTTTAGACATTTTTTTCCTAATTCCACAGATCAATTGTATATCTTTTATGGACTATGTGAATATCTATGCTTTATACAGAAAAAGAGTAAATATTTTGTTCCCTTGCCTCTATTGAGATGTGTGATGTAGATGTGAGATTCCACAAAGTTGCTTCCAATTTTGTAGTAAATGTCTTTCACATTTTTTAGCCCTTGCCTCCCACATAATAATTTATCTGTATACATTTTATTTTATATTTTATTAAGTTTTTCAGACTTGTTTTGCACTCATCGGAGAAAAGGGTGTGACATGGGATGCCATTAAGCTGCAGATAAATATGTACACAGCACCAGTTTTACTTGGCGCATTCCTGGGAGTTTTAAATATTATTCTGATCCTTACTCTATTAAGGTAAATCAGATAGAAATTATAAAACTACTTGTGTAGATTGTGAAATTAAATAAGCATGATCATTATTGGAAGATAATTATTCCTATGAAGTCTTTATTTGGTTTTTGATGTCTATAGTTGTGTTCATGTTTTTTGATCAGCTAATGCATCTAGTACTTGTAACTGAAATAATAGGCAATCTGATAAATGAGACTAGATTATAAAGTCTTTGAAGATTCAAAGTTTGGTCTTGATTTACTAACTGTAGGTTTCTAAGTACGGGAATGGCATGAAAGCACAGTTTTAAGTAGATTAATGATTGGTATCAACCTTAAATACAAAAGTTACTTATATCTTTTATTTACTAGAAGAAATGTTATAAAACTACAGAAGTTTTATTACTTTGTATTTCTTTGGAGTGCTTTATTGAAGGCCCCAAAAATGTTTATAACAAATGTTTAAAATCACCGGAAAACTTTAAATATTTATTAAGGTAGTTCATGTATGCTTTTGGATGAATATTGGATTGAATATTATGCTTCATTTTATATGATAAGATAATAAGAATTATAACTTGTATCTTTTAAATTTTGTTGGTTATACCTCATTGGTAATAATTTCATTACTTAGCAGTTAGTAAAAGAAACTATATCAGAATGTGAAAAAATAAAGAAGGCTACTAATAAATTAAAGCCATTTATCTATCATAGTAAGTCTTTCATAGATGCAATATTTATGTTTTTCTTTTTAAGAGAACATCGTGTGGATGACTCAGGACGACAGTGTAAAAATGTTAATTTTGAAGAAGGTACTATGACCCTTTTGACTAAATTACTATAACATTATCAAAGTGTTTCCGATTATTCTGTCTGTTTGGTATTTACTTGGATTTGCTTCTGAAAACAGTACAATGGGTGATTGGGGTAGGATCTTCAAAGTTAAAAGTTACCTAAATTAATAATTTTTTTTAAAAGGCCTTCCCAGATCAGTTATTTGGTGTTCATGGCTGGCAAGATTAAAAGCATTGCTAAAAATCACTTCATCTTCTTTACAAAGAGCCAGTATCCTAAAACCCTACAGTTCTTTAGAATGATTTCTGTAACGTTCCTATAAAATGTATCTTTCTGTTTCAAGCATTTCTTTGCTCCCTTAATCATGGAAATAGGTTTCTCTTTTGTATTTTTATTCTTTTGGTACACGCTGCAAATGTACATTTTCATCCCTTAGATCTTTCTTTGACTTAGAAGTAAGTAACCAATCTGGTCAGTAGATATGTCTTCCTAAGTAAACCCTTATTTAAGTACTAATTATATTCTCCATGGGGAGTGTCCCCCTCTGTACAAAAGATTGCAACTCAGTTCTTGCCTTTAAGGAGTTTGTTCCTGGGAGTTTTAAATATTAGAAAAGTTGTGGAAAAGACATAGTATCTTCTATAGCCATTTTATTTAATTTTCACAACAAAACTAGTGGAAGGAAAGTTGAAAGTAGGGTAGAGAGCAGACTGGTGAAGAATGTTAGTAACTTTTTGAGAAAAAGGAGAAGTATGACAGTAGTCAGATTTCAGGTGAGACTAGTCCAGATGTGTGAAGGCCTGAACTAGGGCAGCAACTAAGAATGGAAAAGAGACAGATGTGAGTTTTTGAAGAAAAAAAAATTAAGATTCTTGATAGATTGGATAGGAATTATTAAGGAATAGAGGGAGTTGTTGAAGATGTCTGTCAGGTTTTGAGTCTAGATAAGTGAAAGAATGGGAGAGAACAAGAATTTAGGAAAGGACATTCGCTGAACAGAGAAAATGATTTCAGTTTGAATCAAGCTAAATATACTGCTACACTAGAACAGCGAGAAAATGCCAGAGGCATTTGTAATTTTGGCTTTAGAGATCAAAGCTTGAGATACAAATTTCTGAGTAAGCCACTGAAAAACACAACAGCAACAAAGAGAGAGTGAAAGAAAAAAGGAAAGGGAGGGGTACATGCATCAAGTGTGACAAAATATTGTTGAATATAGGGGCTGAATATATATTTCATATTTTTCAAAATAAAAAATGAAAGAAAAGAAAGAATGGTGAGGAAGTGCCCGCAGGGGGTATAAGCCGCTTTTTTTTTTTTAAGGTGAAAAATAGGGTACTAACTTAAAAGACCTATCAGGTAAAAGGAATGAGCAAGTTAAGGAGGATGAGTTTGAGGTGCTGAGAAAGATACGTAAGAAGCAAAATCTTTCAGAAGTTGGAAGGGGGTAGCAATATCGATTAGGACTTCATGGAGTTTAATGTGCTTCAAAAACACCTGGAAACCTTGTTAAAATGGGTTCTGATTCAGTAGGCCTTGGTGGGGGAGGGGTCTAAGTGGGTTGTCAGATTAAATACAGGATGCCCAGGAGAATTTGAATACTTTTTTAGTATAAGTATGTCCCGGCTGGGTAATTTTGGATTTCAGATAAGGAACAAATAATCTTTTAGTATAGATATGCCTCAAATATTTCATGGGACATTCTTATATTTAAATTTCAAATTTTGCATGGAAAATACTTAAAATTATTGTTTATCACAAATTCAAACTTAACTGAGTATCCTGTATTTTTATTTACTAAATCTGGCAAACCCAGTGAGATTCTGAGAATCTACATTTATAGTAAGCTATCATGGGAGCTGATGCTACTGGTCTAAGGACCATAGCAAAGATTTGGAACTATACTGTCTAATATGGTGGCTGCCAGCCATATTTGGCTATTTAAATTTAAATTAACCTATATTACATTGAAGAAATTCCTCAGGGGCGCCTGGGTGGCGCAGTCAGTTAAGCGTCCGACTTCAGCCAGGTCACGATCTCGCGGTCCGTGAGTTCGAGCCCCGCATCAGACTCTGGGCTGATGGCTCAGAGCCTGGAGCCTGTTTCCGATTCTGTGTCTCCCTCTCTCTCTGCTCCTCCCCCGTTCATGCTCTGTCTCTCTCTGTCCCAAAAATAAATAAACGTTAAAAAAAATTAAAAAAAAAAATGAAGAAATTCCTCAGTCACACAGTAACACTGTAAGTGTTTAATTACGGGTCTGTGGCTAGTGGCTGTTTGGACAGCACAGAGAAAGAACATTTCCATCATGTCAGAGTTCTATTGCACAACACTGCCCTAAAGCACAAATGAGAGTTTAGAAAGACCAGATCTATTTTCTTTCATAATATTTCTAGGTACTTCAAAATAATTTCTAAAACAGAAATCATTTTTAAATTTCAGTAAATATTGGGGCACCTGGGTGGCTCAGTCGGTTAAGTGTCTGACTTCGGCTCAGGTCATGATCTCACGGTCCGTAAGTTCAGGCCCTGCGTTGGGGGCTGACAGCTCAGAGCCTGGATCCTGTTTCAGATTCTGTGTCTCCCTCTTTCTGTCTCCTCCCCCTCTCATGCCCTGTTTCTCTTTTCTCAAAAATAAATAAATGTTAAAAAAATTTAAAAAAATTTTTCAGTAAATATTTAAATATTTCTGCTTTTTCCCCATTATTAAAAATGTTATCATTGGATAGGATCATAATTGCTAATTACATAGTTTTTGAATCAATATATTAGTGTAGTCTTTTCCTAAAATTCTTATAATTTTGATACCCAGTCAATCCTCACAATCTAGGACGCAACATTTCTGAGCTTTCCCACTGAAGCCATCACTGGGTAGAGGCTGCAGGAAACTAACCATATATGATGCAAACTCCAGTCTAACTTGGGGCAATGTTGCTTTTTAATTCAAAGGAGTAAAGACTGGGTTCAAGGTGGTAACAGAGAATCAGGCAGGTCTGTCCCGAGTAATATAAAGTCCACAAGGACCAGAGTCTATCCCGGAAAAGGATCTGGACAAAGGTGACCATTTTTCTTTGTGCCATTAGAAAGAGAAGTCATAACTCTTTGTTGAGTGTTCAGGGTGCTTAATTGTCCCCAGATATAGCAGACTATTTCCAAGTCTCATTTATTATTGGAGGAGGAACTCCTTGTCAGGAATCCTGAGATATAAAGGGAAACGCTATTATGAGAAAAATTATAGAAACTTACTGTATCTTGGGAAAGTAGCCCCGTGCCCCCTGCTGGTGTTACATACATACTTAAAGATAGCATAAAATGAAAACATTATTGAATTACTTGTTTGGTTTACTCTGAATAAGTAGGTAAATTGTAAAATAGCATTACAAATGTATATAAGTAGGTGTATTTCGCTTCACACTTCTCAGTTATATAAGGAATAACTAATATTGAGTATGTAGCTTAATACATAGTTTAAGATAAGTCAATACGCTCACTTCCTCCTAATTTATAAAAGCACCATCAAATCTTGGTGGTAATTTACAAAATATATTTGCTTGCAAAAATATAAATGATAATATAAGGATTTTTTAAAAACTGTGGTAATAACATATAAGGATATTTACTCATACTAATTTCACATAACATTGAAATTCAAAATACATATCCACTGAAGTGAATCACAGAACTAGCTGATTTAATAAACTATGAAAAAATCCTCATAAATTTAAGATTTAGGTAAAATAGAAAAAAAAAACTTGCAGTAGAAATTTAAAGCAAATATATTTAGAATGAGCTCATTTTATAGAATTTTATAAAATATATTAATATTTTGGATCAAGAGACAGCAAATAGAAAATCTGAGTATTTCCTATAGATAACAGAATTGAAGTATATCTCCTGGGAAGAAAATTCACGTTATTTTTAAAAGCCATTTTGGCACGCCGCGGTGGCTCAGTCGATTAAGCGTCTGACTTCGGCTCAGGTCATGATCTTGCGGTCCGTGGGTTCAGCCCTGTGTCTGTTCTGTGTTGACAGCTCAGAGCCTGGACCCTGCTTCAGATTCTGTGTCTCCCTCTCTCTCTGCCCCTCCCCTTCTCGTGCTCTGTCTCTCTCAAAAATAAATAAAGATTAAAAAAAATTTTTTTAAGCCATTTAAAAATTACTTCTATGGTATAAATTGTTACTTTTAAACCACTTAGAAGCCTAAAAGTGATTTTAAATATTTAGTCACAGAATTTGCTACATATAGTTTCTAAGTTATTTTAGTGTCATAAGAAAAATTAGATGTTTAAGTAATACAATTTTTCTCCTGTTTATTATAGCAAGTACAGATGAAGTTCAGTTTCCCCAAGGAAATATTGATCAAGTTGCTGTTTTGGCCACCAATGTTCTGTTTTTTGTGGTTCTATTTATCTTTGCCCTTTTTGAAACGTAAGTTTTATTCTGTCTTCATTTATATCATATTATGTAAATCATCTGTATTAATGCAATATTAATAGGCTTATCGATATTCTCAGAAACTTTATGGAAGGCATACGTTTTGTCATGATGTAAAAAGTACACATAAATTTTATGCTTTTAACCTGAATATAGTTAATTCCCTGTCTATAATATTACTTTATCTTTCCTCCCTTTCTTGGAATTTTATGATAAATATAGTTATAAAACTTTAGTGCCATGAGTAAATTAACTTTAAGCTATATAACTCTCTATGTATATGGAGTTCAGCCTGGCAGTGTTAACTCTATTTAACATCTGATCCTGATCCTGAAAAAAAAACTAGTATGATATATTACAAAATCTCTGCCTTGTGTAAGCTTTGTTGATCTTTAGTTATCATATGGCTTTTTTATTTTTAAAATGCCTTTCCATTATGTTATAAAAATAATATATTCTTGGTGTAAATATGCTAAACACTGCAACTGTATTTCCATATACATTTCTTTCCCTGGAAGTAACCACTGCTAATACATCATTGTGTAATTTTTCAAATATTTTTTCTATACAACTGTAAGTACTAGTTGTACTTACATGTGTAAGTACTCATATGTGCTATTATGTGTGTGTGTCTATTAAATCAACATAGACTATGTGACATTATCATTTGAAAATTTGGTTTATTCTTTTGTCAATGCGTTGTAACATTTTTATGCCAATACATATAGATTTGCTTGATTTTTTTTTAGTTTATTTTTATTTTTAAAATTTTTGAGATATGTGAAAGTTTCAGTTCACTTGATTTTGGGGGCATTTTTAAAAATTGTGGTAAAATGCACATAACATAAAATACATCATTTTAACTATTTTTAATCATACAACTCAGTGGCATTGAGTGTATTCACAAATGTTGTACAACCATAACCCCTATCCATTTCCAGAATCTTTTCATGATTCCAAACAGAAGCTCTATCCCCATTAAACAGTAAGTCCTCATTCCCCCTCACCCAGCTCCTGGGAGCCTTTATTCTACTTTTTTCAATCTAGGTACCTATATAAATGGAATCATACAACACATTTCCTTTTGTCCTTTGTGCCTCGCTTATTTCACTCAGCATGATGTTTTTAAATGTTCATTCCTGTTATAGCATGTATCTGAATTTCATACCTTTTAATGGCTAAAAAATATTCCATAGTCTATATATACCAATTTCATTTATTCATTCATCTATTGATGGACATTTGGGTTATTTCCACCTGTGGGCTATTGTGAATAATGCTATGATGCTGTGATGAATGTTGGTGTACAAGTATCTGTTTAAGTCTCTGCTTTCAGTTCTTTTGGTTGTACACCCAGAAGTGGATTTGCTGGATGATATAGTAATTCTATGTTTAAGATATTTAGAATTCACCAAACCATTTTCCACATCAGCTGTTCTGATTTTAAAATTTAAAATGGTGGTGTTGTTTTGTTTTTAAAGAATGAATATTTTAAATATATTTCAATTCCATTTTGCATCCAGTTAACAGAGGAGATACAAAATAGGAAACAAAGCTTGGCAAGGAAGGAGACAGATAGTCAAATAAAGGAAGAGCAACATTCAGAGGTAGGAAGAGAGATATATACATTCAAAGATAGTGATAAAAGAGACTAAGGAAGAGAAAAAGTCCCAACAAGTTTCTAATAACCTAATAATAGTAACATTACTATTATTATATTATTACTTATTTCAATGAAATAAAAAAGAAACCACTTTAAACCAAATTTAACCATGATTAGTTAGTTAGAAGGGTAGGAATTATGGTTGGTTTATTTCTTTTCCCGTCTTTTAGACTTTCTGCAACATGGATATGTTACTTATATAATTAAAATAAATATTAGTAAATAAAAATACAATCAAACTTAGTAGTTTGTGCATGTAACAACTAAATGTGTTAAAAAAAATTTTTATATAGAGAGCTGGTATCTTTGCTAAAAGAGATGCAAATTCTTGAATGTGTCAGTATCATTATTAAAGCTTCTATTTCACTTTTATAATGACTATGATTTAAATAAATAACAATAATTTGTTTTTCTTAGCATCGTTACTCCATTAACAATGGATATGTATGCCTGGACTCGAGAACAAGCTGTATTATATGGTGGAATAATACTTGCTGCTCTTGGAGTTGAGGCAATTCTTATTTTCATGGGGGTTAAATTACTTTCCAAGAAGTAAGTTATGTGTCTTTGGTTTTGTTTCACTCAATTTTAAAATACGCTTTTAAAAAAGTCTTTTTTAAAAAAGGGAAACATGGAATGAATCCAACACCTCACATCACCTTCAGAATACCTACAAGCCTTCACACCTTTCCAACCTGATCTCCCATTGAGAAGCTAACAATGTAAACAAATGTTATCTCTCCATTGAAAGCTAATAATATAAACAAATATGTTAGTAAAATAAAATAATAAAGCTTTTCTCTCATTATATATTAGTTTTAGTACTTGAGTGTTTGTGAACAGATTTAAAGTTTATTAAGGGAGCACATATTTCTATACCATATGGTATATTCTTTGGTAAAGCAAGATATTTTACCAAGTGAATTAATTGTCTTCTAATGTATCTTTTGTATATTATGTTTTATTTAAAGTATTTCTAAAAGTGTATTTTATAAAACTTTGTTCTGCTGTATATATATGTATGTGTATATATGTATATGTATATATTTATATATATTATATGTGTGTATATGTATATTATGAAACAGAAAGGATTTAGTGGTTAAGTCTGGAAAATTGTGGTTAAAATTGCCAAACTTCTTTATCCAAAACTTCCAAATCTTCAGTACTTATATATATTATCATAATGACAAATATATTATGTAGCATAATATAGTTACTGTACAAAGTTGTTTGTAGCTTTGACTATAGACCATTATTTTAAAGAAGCATTTTGTAAAGCTACAACCGTAAAAAACACGCTTTGGGGGAAGTGCTTGTATAAAATTAAATTCATTCATGTTGTCCGAGATGAGACATTCGTTGATGACTTTAAGCAATCCTAACAATTTAATTATTCTTAAAATATTTTAATGATACTTTAGAATTTTATAACGTTCTAAAATCAACACATCTTGATTCAGTGTGTCAGTTTGGGTGCATGGGGGGGGGGGGTACTATGAAGATTTCTGTGTGTATAAAGCCAAGAAGCAGGTTCAAGATACAGATATAGACATAGACATAGATTTATATTCAAAATTAAATAACAGTAAATGCATTACATCTTGCTATAGAAATAGGTATTCTTACAGATTGTCCAATTCCATACCTTCAGAGAGCTTGTGTTCTATTGGGTGGGAAAACCAATAAACAAAAATATGAAGTCAGGTAATGGTAAATACTGTGAAGAAGAATGGAGCAGAGGAAGAGAATAAAGAGTAGCAAGAGCAGGGTTGGGAGAGAGAGTGGCAGTGTTATTTCGACTGACTGCTCTAGGAAGGCATGTTTGAAGAAGTTACATCCAATCAGAGACCTCAACAAAGTCAGAAAACAGTCATGCAGGGGGTCTGGAACTCTCTTCTTCCAGAAGACTGAGCTTTGTGTGTTTAAGGAAAAAGCAGGAAGGCAAGTTTGGCCAGAGCAGGAAAGAAATGGCAATGGGAAAAGATCAGGTTGGAAAGATGTGAATCCTAGGTATTCTGAAGGTGATGTGAGGTGTTTGGGTTTGTTTATTTTGTTTTAGGAAGTCGTTGGTCTTGTTTGTAAATTTCATTTTTTATTATGGAAAATTTCTAACATATACAAAGGTGTAGATAGCATCATGTACTGAATTTCTAATATCCATTACCCAGCTTCAATGATTACCAATCCTTGAATAATTGTGATTCATTTATATAGTTCTACCCGCTCCACACTCCCTATCCCCTATACCTAGATTATTTTGAAGCCTGTCCCAGATATCATTTCATATCTTCCATAAATATTTCAGTATGTATCTCTAAAAGTTCATGATGACAACATTATCACATCTAAAAATGTTAACAGTGATTTCTAAATATCATCAAATATCCAGGCAGTATTCAAGTTTTCTCCACTGGTTTAAATGTTTTTTTAAATTTACTTTGTTTTGTTTCATATTGTTTTATTTTGTTTCACAGCTTACTTGACTCAGGCTCTTAAGTTTTTTGTTTTTTGTTTTTTTTTTTTTTAATGTTTCTTTTTATTTTTGAGAGAGAGACACAGAGCATGAGCAGGGGAAGGACAGAGAGAGAGGGAGGCACAATCTGAAGCAGGCTCCAGGCTCTGTCAGCACAGAGCCCAACACAGGGCTCAAACCCACAAACCATGGGATCATGACCTGAGCCAAGTGCTTAACCGACTGAGCCACCCAGGCTCTCCAAGGCTCTTAATTTTCTTAAGTCTCTTTTAATCTATAGGTTTTCAAGAAACCAGGATGTATGCTTTATAGTTTCTCACATTTTAGAGCTCACAGATTGAATTCCTATGGTGGTGGTGGTGTTGTCATTGTTGTTAACATTTTCCTGTGTTTCTGTATTTCTGAAAAATTGATACTTGTATCTAGAACCTTGATGAAATTTGAGTTCAATTTTTTGTCAAGAATATACTTTGTAGGTGGTAATATGTGCTTATATCAGGAGAAATATATTTTGTTTATCTCTTTTTATAGTTAGTGACCATTGGTCATTTCTAGGTTTATTAATATATTAATAGATAATTGAAAAATGTTGATATTTTAATTCTATCATGTCTTTATATAATTTTTTGGAATACTTCCTATGAAGAGAACCTTCTTATCACCAATTATTTGGTTACCTTGTACAGTTTGTACAGGAAACACAAGATGATTGTTTCCTTTTATTAACTGAGTTTTAAAATAATGAGTTTATTTAAAACATACTCTAAATGTAACCAAGAGCATTTTATTTTAATATAATATGAATTCATACATTATAACATGTGTTTTAATCCATTGTCATTACTATTTGTTCTGTTGTTCGCACTGTTGTGTTTTGGCCAGTGTCTTCAAATTGGCTCAGAGTACCTTTATCCAAGTACCAAGAGTACCTAGTAGCCACTGATAGCTTCTGTGTTCTTTGGTATGAAAAAACTATCCAGGCTCATCTTATACGTTTTCTGTCCAAGATCTAAAATCAACTGGTTCCTTTTAGTGGAAAATTATATTTAGCATTCATATTAGTTGGTATATGACTAAAAGCATCAAGATATTATAGCATAGTTTATAAAATATAAAAGTAATGAAACTATGTAATAATGTTTTGTTTTTAAATTACAGAGTTTCTGTTCTTTAACAGGATTGGTGAGCGTGCTATTCTACTGGGAGGACTCATCGTTGTATGGGTTGGCTTCTTTATCTTGTTACCTTGGGGAAATCAGTTTCCCAAAATACAGTGGGAAGGTATAGCTATACTTATTTCTATAATGTTAGCCCCTGTTATTAATTTAAAATTAGTAAGTAATACACTGTACTAATTTTGTTTTTACAGAGTTACATAATAATTCAATCCCTAATACCACATTTGGGGAAATTATTATTACTCTTTGGAAGTCTCCAAGAGAAGATCGCAACGAAGGACCCACTGGTTGCCCAATTGAACAAGCCTGGTGCTTCTACACTCCCATGATCCATCTGGCTCAGTTCCTCACAGCAGCTATGCTAATTGGAGTAGGCTATCCATCCTGCAATGTTACGTCCTATACGTTGTATTCAAAAGTTCTGGGACCAAAACCTCAGGTGAGCAAGTTATCCTGATACTGCAATCACATGAAATATACTTGTAGGTACATTTTTTGCTACCATTCTCTGTTTTTACACAAGCTGAGTTGGTGGGTTTTTGTCATATTCAGTGCCTTAAATTAAAAAAAAAAAACCACCAACTTTTATAAAGTACTTCTAGGACTTAGTATGTTGAAATTTAACAACGAGTACTCTAGAGCTCAAAAATGTTTTGAATTCAAGGTTGTGAGCTCAAAATCATTTTCAGAAGAAAAAATATCTGAAGCATAAATTTCTGAAACTCATCCTTAAACTAGGCAAAAGTTAGGAAACCAAAATTGATAGACAAATGTGGATCTAGGCTTAATTTCATCCAGTCCTAGAGACAATTACTAAGAGATGAAAACACAGCAGTCTTAAACATGTATAGCAGCTATGTATAATTTAAAATTCATTTTTATTATAAGAATTTTCATATTCATTATATAAAAATTAGAAAAAATATAGAGTCCAAATGGAGAAAACTATCAGAGACAATTAATTTTGGTGAAATTATACTTCCAGTCTTTTATCTATGTCTGTGGGTGTTTAACACAAAAACAGGATTATATCATTGTTACTATTTTATAGTCTGCTTTTAAAAAAATATAACAATATATTGTAAATATTCTCCCATGACATTTAATTTTATTTTTTTAATTTTTTTTAATTTTTTTATTTTTAAATACATGGAATACATTTATTCCATGGAATACATTGTATTCCATTTTATTTATGTACCATCATTTATTCATTTTCCAAATATAGTACAGTTAGGTTATTTTCGGGGTTTACTTGTAACCCTTCTTTTTAGTAGAAGTTATTTAAATGGTCACAAAATGAAAATACTACTTTCCTCTTTAAAAATTACACTGATAGGGTGCCTGGGTGGCTCAGTCAGTTATGCGTCTGACTTCGTCTCAGGTCATAATCTCAAAGCTTGCTTGACAGTTTGCAGTATGGAGCCTGCTTTGGATTCTGTGTCTTTCTCACTCTCTGACCCTCCCCCACTCATGATCTATCTGTCTCTCCTTCAAAAATAAACAAACATTAAAAAAAATTTTTTTAAACAATAAAATAAAATAAAAATTGCACTGATAATGTTACATTTTCAGGGCAGAAATTAGTATTTCTATTGAAATAAGACAAAGAGAAAAGAAAATTTTTAATACTGTGTTTTTAAGGTATATAGTAGGTAAGACATTTGGTACTTTCTGAGTCTTTTAATGCATAAAATTGTATTTTCAAAACCAAGAATAAAAGCACATAACAAAAGCAATGTATGATAGTTGTAAAAATTTCAAATAGTTTGAAATGTGTATAGCAGAAAATGAAGACTCCCCTTAGCCTCAACACACTAAAGTCAACCCCTGTTCACTTCATTTGTATGCCTCAAGACATCTTTCTATACCTATTCAAGCATATGCAGACCTATGCCTTTTTTTTTAATTGGAAGATATTTATTAGTATGTAGTATTTAGTTATTTATAAATGAGTGTTACGTATCAATGATACAATTAGTGAGCTAAAATTATGAAAATGTTTTTTGTATATTACAAGTATTTATTTAATTATTATTTTTTTTTCTAAGTTTTTATCTAAATTCAAGTTAGTTAACATATAGTGTAGTATTGGTTTCAGGAGTAGAATTTAGTGATTCATCACTTACATATAATACTCAGGCTCATCACAAGTACCCTCCTTAATGCCCATTACACCCATTTAGCCCATTCCCACCCACCCACCTCCCCTCCAGCAACCCTCAGTTTGTTCTCTACAGTTAAAGAGTCTCTTATGGTTTACCTACCTCTCTGTTTTTATCTTATTTTATTTTCCCTTCCCCAATATTCATCTTTTTTGTTTTGTTTTTGTAAGTTTATTTATTTATTTTAGAGAGAGAGGGCAGGGAGAAGCAGAGACAGAGGAAGAGAGAAAATCCCAAGCAGACTTTGTGCTGTCAGCAGGGAGCACGATGTGGAGTTCGATCTCATGAACTGTGAGATCATGACCTGAGGCAAAATCAAGAGTTGGATGCTTAATCGACTAAGCCAATCAGGCGCCCCTCATCTGTCTTGTTGCTTAAATTCCACATATGAGTGAAATCATAAGTATTTGTCTTTCTCTGACTTATTTCACGTCACATAATACACTCTAGTTCCATCCATATTGTAGCAAATGGCAAGATTTCATTCTTTTTGACGGCTGAGTACTATTCCATTGTATATATATGCCACATCTTCGTTATCCATTCATGAGTCACAGATATTTGGGGTCTTTCCATAATTTGGCTATTGTTGATAGTGCTGCTATAAACACTGAGGTGCACCTGCCCCTTCAAATCAACATTTTTGTATCCTTTTGATGAATACCTAGTAGCACAATTGCTGGGTTATAGGGTGTTCTATTTTTAACTTTTTGAGGAACCTTCATACTGTTCTCCAAAGTGGTTGCACCAGTTTGCATTCCCGCCAACAGTGTGAGAGGGTTCCCCTTTCTCCACATCCTCGCCAACATCTGTTGTTGCCCGAGTTGTTAATTTTAGCCATTCTGACAGCTGTGAGGTGGTATCTCATTATGGTTTTGATTTGTATTTCTGTGATGATGAGTGACAGTGAGCATCTTTTCATGTATCTATTAGCCATTTGTACATCTTTGGAGAAATGCCTGTTCATGTCTTCTGCTGTTTTTTTCGCTGGGTTATTTGGTTTTTGGGTGTTGAGTTTTATAAGTTCTTTATTGATTTGGGATACTAGCCCTTTATCCAATATGTCATTTGCAAATATCTTCTCCCATTCCATTGGTTGCCTTTTAGTTTAGCTGATTGTTTCCTTTGCTGTGCAGAAGTTTTTTCTCTTGATGAAGTGCCAGATAGTTCATTTTTGCTTTTGCTTCCCTTGCCTCTGGATATGTGTCTAGTAAGAAATTGCTATGTCCAATGTCAAAGAGATTGCTGCTGTGTTCTCCTCTAGGATTTTGGTGGTTTCCTGTCTCACATTTAGGGTCTTTCATCCATTTTGAATTTATTTTCATGTATGGTTTAAGAATGTGGTCCAATTTCATTTGTCTGTATGTCACTATCCAGTTTTCTCAACACCATTTATTGAAGAGACTGTCTTCTTTTCCATTGGATATTCTTTCCTGCTCTGTCAAAGATTAGTTGACCATATAGTTGTGGGTCCATTTCTGGATTCTGTATTCTGTTCCATTTATCTATGTGTCTGTTTTTGTGCTAGTACCATATTATCTTGATGATTACAGCTTTATAATACATACATGAAGACTAGAATTGTGATGCCTCCCACTTTGCTTTGCTTTTTCATCATTATTTTGGCTATTTGGGAGTATTTTCTGGTTCCATACAAATTTTAGGATGCACTCATGCCTTAAAAAAAATTTTTTTTAACTTTATTTTTTTTTGAGAGAGAGAGAGAGACAGAGAGCAAGCTGGGGAGGGGCAGAGAGAAAGGGAGACAGAGAATCCTAAGCAGGCTCTGTGCTGTTAGCTCGAAGCCCCACGTGGGGCTCGCGTGAAATCATGACCTGAGCCAAAATCAAGAGTCAAACGCTTAACCAACTGAGCCACCCAGATGCCCCTAGAACACACTCATGCCTTTAAAAAAAAAAACAAAAATCAAAAAGGGGGGGGGGCCCGGGGGGGGCGGTCGGTTAAGCATCCGACTTCAGCCAGGTCACCATCTCGCGGTCCGTGAGTTCGAGCCCTGCGTCAGGCTCTGGGCTGATGGCTCAGAGCCTGGAGCCTGTTTCCGATTCTGTGTCTCCCTCTCTCGCTGCCCCTCCCCCGTTCATGCTCTGTCTATCTCTGTCCCAAAAATAAATAAAAGTTAAAAAAAAAAAAAAGAATTGTCTGACTTTGGCTCAGGTCATGATCTCATGGTTCATGGGCTTGAGCCCTGCATTGGGCTCTGTGCTGACAGCTCAGAGCCTGGACCCTGCTTTGCATTCTGTGTCTCCCTCTCACTCTGCTCCTCCCCCCTCATGCTCTGGCTCTCTCTCTCTCTCTCTCAAAAATAAACATTAAAAAAATTTTTTTTAATTAAAATTAAAAAATTAAAAAAATAAAACAATATATTCTATCTCATGTATGTAACATTTTTTTGCATCTTGTAGTGTTTTACTTAATAGCCATAGTCTTCTTTCCTTGTTAGTGCATATAGATGTTCTAATTATAATATCTTACTCTATATAGGACCTTATACTTTTAAGCAACTGATTAGCATTCTATTCATTAAATACACTGTAATATATTTACTTAATCCACCATTGATTGACGGTTAGGCTGTTTTTAATTTGGAGATATTAAAAGTGTTACTGCACTGTACATTCTTGGGTAGATTGTATTGGTTATAGTTTGGAGTATAGTAGTTGGAAGAGTGACATTATGGTATAGTGGAAAGTGGTATAGTGGATTCAGCCAAACAAACCTTCAAAATATTTTGGACAATTACTCGAATTTTCTAAGCTTCAGCTTTCACATTTGTTAAATGAGGGTAATAACAGTTGCAGAAATTTGTGTATATTGGAAACAATATATGTAAAGTACCCAGCACAGTGTTGGGAATATAGTAAGTACAAAATAAATGTTAGCCATAAAGGGTAGATTTAAAAAACTTTATTGTTTCCATGGCTTCAGTAGACATTGGACATTGTTTGTATGTTTATACTACTTTTATTTTTCTTAAACTGACTAATCACGTAAGTATACTGTTCATTATTTGCTGTATTTATAGAGAGACATTTTGTATTTAATTTAAAAATAAAAGATGGAGAAAGTGTTTTTTGTGAGTTTGTCATAGTTTGGTAATAGTACTTTCACCCTTATTTTTAAAATGACTAAACCTAAATATCAGTCTGCTTCTCTCTCTCTCCACCACAGGGTGTGTACATGGGCTGGTTAACAGCTTCTGGAAGTGCAGCACGGATTCTTGGACCCGTGTTCATCAGCCAAGTGTACACTTCCTGGGGTCCACGATGGGCATTCAGCCTTGTGTGTGGAATAGTGGTGCTTACCATCATGCTCCTGGGTGTGGTTTACAGAAGACTTGTTCCTTTTTCTGTAAGGCATGGAAGGATTCAAGAGTAACCTAACTCTATGATGGAAAGTACTTATATGGGGTTTCTTCTTCCAGGGCTCTGTAAGACAGTTGCTATGAGTCAATTTCCAAAAGTCAGGCTGCAAATATTATGTATTTTGAATAACAAGAACATATATTGATTAATATAGGGAATTCTACATGTAAATACGAACAGTAATATAATATAAAAACACTCTGGTTCATAATTTCTGCATTTCAAAAAGTATTCTTCATATAACACCTCTTTAGCGGTTACATGAACTCATGAGTGGACAGTGGTTTATAAATATGAAGTTGTGCTCTTAATTCAAACTGCAGAGGTGTCATTAAAATAATGAGAAAGTATTTATGCAGGGAAGCCATAAGGAGAGTTCTTTATGAATTACCAATAACAAAAAAAATGAAATTATAGAAATTATCTACCTAAATAGAGGTACCTATGTTTGAAGATACCTACTTTTTATTTATTTAAAAAATGCAGCTTCTATTATCGAATTTCCTTATGAAATAAAAATCATGACTCTTAACTTTTCCATTTACCATGCCTACCATCCTACCTTACCTTCTATAAGGCATTATTTTTAATTCTATACCTTCTGTCCTATTTTAGTTCCCTAATAGGAGAAAGTACAAATAATTCTAATATTTGAGCAGTAAAGAAGATTAAGAGATCAAGATGGATTTCACTACCTTTGGTAGGACTAATTATTTTTTTCTTTCAAGTACTAATAAATAATTCACTTTAGAAACATAAGCCAGGTATGTTACTGTATACATATACGGAATAGCAAACTGTTTATTAAAATTACTGACATTTTTCAACTCCCTTAAATTCTGGAGAAAAACTATTACTTTATTTAATTAAATTATTTAGTTTATTTACTTTTCCCATTTCTCAGTAGTGACAGGGAAGACACAGCAGTTTCCAAACAATGTCTATGTAGCTATTCAGAACTGCAGAATTTTAAATTTGGATGGGCATGACAGCCCCAATCTAATTAGGCTAATAAATATTTTAGGTAAAATTGCTTTAATCTAACAGTTTACTGAGTTTACTTGAAGTTGGCTAAATCATACTCTCTATGTGTACATTTCTACCTCTACATAAATTGAATGCTGATAAAAGGAACTAGTATAGAATTATGTATGTGGATAATCAATATTACCAAAAAATGCAAAAATATTTCTAAATATTTTTCCAAATGTTTCCTACTGTAAATTCTATTTTCAAATCTGAAAGCAAACAAGTAAACACTATAATCTGCACTTTATACTATGTTTGTTGTATTCTTGTGGGTTTTTTCCCCCTTTTACTTTCTCTCTTTCTTTCTTTTCTTTCTTTTTTTTTTTTTTTTTTTTTTTGGCTTGAAAAACAGAAATTTATTTCTCACAGTTCTGGAGGCTAGAAGTCTAAGACCAAGATCATCAGCAGGGTTAGTTAGTTTGTTCTGAGGTCATTCCTTGACTTGTAAATGGATATCTTCTCTCTGGATCTTTTGTTTGTTTGTTTTTACAGCTTTATTGTGTAAGTTTAAAGTGTACAATGTGATGATTTGATAAACTTTTATATAGCAAAATGATTACCACCATAGCACTAGCCAACACCTCCATCCTATCACATAATTATCATTTCTTTTTTTTGTGGTGAGAACATTTAAGATCTACTCTCTTTTGCGACTTTTAAGTATATAATACAGTATTATTAATTGTGATCACCATGCTGTATAACAGATCCCCAGAATATAGTCATCTTATCACAAGAAGTTTGTTCTCTGACCAACATCCCATTTCCTCCACCCCTTAGCCCCTGTCAACCACCATCCCACTCTTTGCTTCTAACAGTTAAGTTCTTTTAGATTTCACATACAAGTAATATCAGATAGTATTGTCCCTCTCTGTCTGACTTCTTTCACTTAGCATAATGCCCTTACGGTCCACCCATGTTTTCACAAATGGCAGGATCTCCTTATTTCTCATGGCTGAATAATATTCCAACACATACACACATCTTTATTCATCCACTGATAGACATCTGTGTTGTTTCCATATCATGGCATTTGTGAATAATGCTGCAATGAACATGGAAGTGCACATATCTCTTTAAAATTCTGCCTTCATCTCCTTTGGATATATACCCATAAGAGGGATTGCCACATCTTTTGGTAGTTCTTATTTTTTGAGGAACCTCCATTCTGTTTTCCACAGTGGCTGCACCAGTTTACATTCCCACAAACAGGACACAAGGGTTCCCTTTTCTCCACATTCTCACTTGTTATTTCTTGTCTTCTTTGATAATAGCCATTTTAACTCGTGTGAGGTGATGACATCTTATTGTGGTTTTCATTTGCATTTCCCTGTGGATTAGTGATGTGGAGCATCCTTTTATGAACCCGCTTTCTTATACCATATGTATGCCCTTTGGAAAAATATCCATTCAGATCTTAAAAAAAAAAAAAATTTTTTTTTTAAGTAAGCTCTACCCCCAATGTAGGGCTTGAACTGAGATCAAGAATTACATGCTCTACTGACTGAGCCAGCCAGGTGCCCCTCCTCTACACATTTTTAAATCAGACTGGCTTTTTTTGCTATTGAAGTTAGCTGTACTCTTTTTTTTTTTTTTAATAACCCTATTTTTATTTAGGAATTCATGTTAATTTTTTTATTAAATGTTTATTTTTGAGAGATAGAGACAGAGTACAAGCAAGGGAGGGGCAGAGAGAGAGGGAGACACAGAATTGGAAGCAGGCTCCAAGCTGTCAGCACAGAGCCCAATGCAGGGCTTGAACCCACAAACCATGAGATCATGACCTGAACTGAAGTCAGACACTTAACCGACTGAGCCACCCAGCCGCCCTGAAATTTGCTGTACTCTTAAATCCAACTTCTTCAGCCCTAATAGAAAGCTTAATCTGACAGAAATCATCCCATGGTTAAATTTTAGAGATTGTTTTTACTCTTTTCCGCCCCCCATAGTGAGACTCTGCTTCAGTTAGACTTATCAGAGCCATAGCCAGGTTTCTGGCTATTTGGTCAAGTTCTGGGATCTCTTTTCCCTGATGTTCTGCAGCTCCTTCCTCAGTCTTACATTTTTGGGGCTCTAATCTTAAAAGAGTAAACTCCACCCTTGGTTTAGATAGTAATAGCAAAAATGGTAATGATGAAAATAATAGCAAACATGTATAGAGTTCTTTTCATATTGCACGTAATGTATAATGTATATTTTCATAGCAGTCTTATAAAGCAAAGGTGCTGTTATGACACCATTTTACAGATAAAGGAACAGAGGCACAGAGAAAAGATTTGTCTCAGTAACAGTCTGTCTTTAGAGTCCACACACTGAACCACTAAATTTTTTATTGTATAGGAAATAACCCAGAAAATTTTAAGAGCAGTTAATTGCTTATTTTCGAGCAAATCAAGTTATGCATACCAATGACTCCTATTAGCAGAAATATTTGAGAAACATAATTGAAGCCCAATGACTGGGGCTGTTATCCTACAATAATAGACTGTTTCTATGCAAGAAAGTATGACAGAGAAGTTTCCCAATTTCCAAAGACTTATAATATTGAATAAGATTCATATAAACTATAACCTTGCAACAACAACTAACACCTTTCCTTTATTAAGAATGCTTTCTTTTCTGGGGGATTATGCCAGCACACATCTTGGCACAAAAGAAGATAAGGAAGTGACATGGGGTGGAGGAGAGAGCAGGGAGGTAAAGTTTGAGGAAAAAATCACTAACTGAGTTCTTGAGTGGGACAAGTGGAGTATAAACTGCAAAGGATGATAGGAGACCTTAAGGTATGAAAAACTGAAAAATAGTATGCATTTCAGAAAAGATACGTTTTTGAAAACCTAAACTTAATAAGAAAATGATTTGTATATTTGAAGGGATTTATAGCTTCACAAAGCATCTCCATGTTACCTTGCTAAACTTGCCTACACTTAAACTCCTCCAGTTATCTTGCATAAAGTGAAATAAATCCGTATGTAATTTTTGTTTTGGGGAGGATAAACTACTTATCTGCATCTGCTCAAGAGTAATTTATTGTGAGAGGATATTTTAGGTGCCATTTTTGACTACCGCAAACTTTTTTGTAATTTAATGTATTTTAACATTGTGAATGTACATTTTTAATAAACAATTATTATGTATATGTACCTTAAGCCTTAAAATTATTTATTCATACTTTCAATATATATTCAAAGGGTACCTACTATGTACAAATCACCGTGTCATTGTTGGGAATAAAGCAATGAACAAAGTATACAGAGTTGCTACCCTCATGGAATGTCCATATTGGCAGGAACATTAGAAATTAATTAGTGAAGTGATTACACAAATGATTATGCTTAAGGGAAGGACAATGAGAGAGAAGGATAGCCAGCTATGAGGATGACTAACAGGGGACCTGACCTGAACAGGAAAGTCAGGGACTGTTTTGCTAAGGATGTAATGACTAACTAAGGCTGGTGGAGAGAATGATTTGGACTGGTGAAGAGTGGGACAAGTGCATTTCAGGCTGAAGGTGGTAAGATCTTGGGGCTTTCATGGAACTACAAGTAGGTCTAAGGTGGCTAGGAAAGGACTGAGAAAAAGAGTCCTATTAGTTGAGGGTATAGAGGGACAATGCAAAGCCATGTAGACCTCAGGCAGTAGGGTGTCCTCCAGTGGTAAGTAAGAGGTATTTTAACTTTAGGCATGGTTTGAGTTAGGAGTCCAAAGAATGTCATTAGGACTGTGTCTTTTTCTTTTAGTTCTACATGCCTCTGCTTGACTTTACTTTCAGGTTCTCTACATTTTGTGGCAAGATGGCCACTGGCAGCCCCAAGCTTGCAACATCTTTGTAACTCACAATTCCAGAGAAAAATGGTTTGGGCAGAAGTACCAGAAAAGGCTCTAAGTAGGGGCTCCTGGGTGGCTCAGTCGGTTAAGCGTCTGACTTCAGCTCAGGTCACGATCTGGCGGTCTGTGAGTTCGAGCCCCGCGTCGGGCTTTGGGCTGATGGCTCAGAGCCTGGAGCCTGCTTTGGATCCTGTGTCTCCCTCTCTCTCTGCCCCTCCCCCATTCATGCTCTGTCTCTCTCTGTCTCAAAAATAAATAAACGTTAAAAAAAAAAAATTTTTTTAAAAGAAAAAAAAAAAGAAAAGGCTCTAAGTAGCCAACTTTAGCTTACATACCCATCCCTGAACTGACCAGATGGGCAGAGTGGAATCCTCTACTAGCCCAGGCCTGGATCATGCATGTATCCATTCTGGGGATGCAATTATCTGTATGGATGAGGAAGGAGGGGAAGAGCCCTGTCAGGCTCATCTTGATTACATAGACTAAATAGACTTAGACCTGGATGGAGAAGAGGAGGTTCACCAAAGAAAGGTCTGTTGAGCTGACAAATATATATGTTTATTCATTATACCTACACCTCCCAACTGTTTTCACATCATTGCAATCACAGAAAATATTGTATGCCCCACTGTGAAAAATAGATCAAGTTGCTTACACCCAGTTTCTTCAGATAACACAGGCCCTACAATCAACTCAGAGCTCTAAAGAGATCAATTTTCCACTTATGAATATAACCCATCTGTGATATACCAATGTTAGGAAGCATGGTACTATACCATGATAGGTATTTTGGGCTTTTAAGAGAAATGGGAAGGCAATTGGGTTAACATGGTCTCTAAAAAGAAACTCGTACTCCTCATAGAAATGGTTGATTCCAGGTGTGGGACAAAATGAGCCTAAGACATCTTATGCCAGAAAGCAAGAGGGTTATCAAAACTATGTTAGTCTTGCCAAAAGGACACGGGAGTCAAATAAAGAGACTACTACTGGCCCAAAATGGGACAATTAAAGAGTTGAATAATATCTGCAGTTGATTTAAACACAACAAATATGTGAAAATCTATGAGTTCAAATGATATTAAAAATAAGAAACCCATTGGTCACCTTTGGAGGTTGCCTTAGCAGCTTTATTCTGAAAACCAGAAAATAAAAGACTCCAGCATCTATTCTACCTTTCCTGTATCTAAACTTCAGGGTAATCAAATATTGATGAGGGAAAGTAATTTTCTTTCTTTTTTTTTAATGTTTATTTATTTTGAGAGAGAGAGCACAAGCAGGGGAGAGGAACAGAGAGGATAGAGAGAATCCCAAGCAGGCTCCATGCTCAGCGTCGAGCTGATGCTGAGCTCATAAGCGTGAGATGTGAGATCATGACCTGAGCCAAAATCAAGTGTCGGATGCTTAACTGACTGAGCCACCTAGGTGCCCAGAAAGTTATTTTCTGTAGAAGAATCCAAGCTAGTAAAAACGAAGTGAATAATAGAAAAATCTCCACTTAGCAACCTCTAATGAAATAATAGATATGGGCAACAATCATCAAGAAGGCTAAAACAACCAGGTGAAAGAGTAACAAGGAATTTTCTAAAGGATGAATGAGGCTGACAACACATGCACCCACTGATCAATCTATTTTTTTTTTTTATGTTTATTTTTGAGAGGCAGAAAGAAAGGGGGACAGAGGATCTGAAGCAGGCTTGGTGCTGACAGCAGACAGCTGGATGTGGGGCTCGAACTCATAAACTGCAAGATAATGACATAAGCTGAAGTCCAAAGCTTAATTGAGCCACTCAGGCCCCCCTGATCATTCTTAACATCACTGAAAGTGGGTAAGCATTATGTGTCTCATAACTTCATGCAGCAGGAGGTACACGACACCACTGGTAAAAGTGTCCCTGCCAAAAAATTAAACCAGAACCTAATCAAGCCGATAAACTACTAGTTTACAGGAAATACAGAGGGAAACATGTTAAATGCCATCTCTAGGTAGTAATCACCTAAACCCAGAAGGCTATATATTCTATAGACAAATGATCCAGTTACAAAAGAAAGAAAAAGAAAGAAAAAGAGAAAGAAAGAAAGAAAGAAAGAAAGAAAGAAAGAAAGAAAGAGAGAAAAAAGAAAGAAAAGAAATTAGGGAGATCAGATGTCAGAGATAAAAAAGAAGCTTAAGAGATCTTTTTTGGATCCTGTTTCAAATAAACCAAATGTAAAAGGATATTTTTATGGCAATTGGAGAAATTTGAAACTAGACTCAATATTAGATGATATTACGGAATTATTGCTAATTCTGAGATGTATGGTAGTGTTATTGTTATGCCTTTAAAAGGTTATTATCTGTTAAAGATAGATATTGAAGAATTTACTAGAAATTACATGTGTCTGGGATCTGCTTCAAAATACTCCAAAAGGGAAAGGGCGTCAGGATGGATGAAACAAGACTGGCAAAATATTTGTTGAAGTTGGGTGGGAGATACATGGAGGTTACTTATGTACTTACATGTGTACTTTTGCATTTTTAAATGTCCACATTTAATTTAAAGTTAGTAATAATCAGCTTTGTATTTTAGAATTCTCTAACTGCAGTGTGAAATATGCACTAGAGTAGGGTGTAGAGGACATCATGTTTGTGGCTACTCTTCATTTCCTGGTAACTCTTCCACATTTGGAGAATTCCTCACACTGAGCCTCTCAGAAGCCAAAACTCTATCTCATCTACCCTTGCATCTAAGACACAAGTATGTGTTTCTGGTTCATGTGAGATTTCATAAGGAATGGAGCAAAAAGAGCAAGTGGGCACCATGAGCAAAATTGATTTTGGTGAAGGAGCAAGATCAGTGGTTAAATTTTGGAGAAAGCACTGTCAAAACATCTGGAACCTAGTCCCCAGCTTCATCAGCATGGCTGTAGGATCTGTGCTAAGCAGGGGTGGCAGGGTGTTTTCTGAGGCAGCTCCTGCATTCAGTGATTCAGGCATTGGTCCTCACTGCAAAGCTTGAATCTCTGAACCTCTGTCCCTCGTAGAGGTTCTATGTACTAATACCTTTAATAAATGTATTCTCTGCTTAAACTAACTAGAGTGAATTCTGCTGTTTGCAACTAAAAATGCTGACTGAGGGGTACCCAGGTGGCTCAGTGGATTGAATGCCAGACTTTTGCTCAGGTCATGATCTTGCAGTTCGTGGGCTCGAGCCCTGCATCAGGCTCTGTGCTGACAGCTCAGAGCCTGGAGCCTGCTTCAGATTCTGTGTCTCCCCCTCTCTCTCTGCCTCCCCCCCCCCACCCCGCCGTTCACATTCTGTCTCTGTCTCTGTCTCTCTCAAAAATAATTAAACATTAAAAAAAAAAAAAACACTGAAATAGGAGGCAAGAGTAGATGTTTGTAGACAAGAGGGTTACTGCAGTAGTTCAGATGAGTAATGCTGGTGACATGGACCGGGGAATTGGCAGTGGAACTGGGAGTTGAAAGCAAAGCATGTAAAATATATTTTAGAAGTAGAGTTGACAGGATTATTTGATTACATTAAGGTAAAAGAAGATGTTAAGAATGACTTCCAGGATTCTGACATGAACAGCTGGAAATACAAGTACTATGTACTAAAATAAATACTGAGGAGGAGCAAGAAAATAGTACAGTTGAATTAAATGATATTCTTACAGACAACAAAGGCATGCCACATAGATATGCCCGTAAAACAGACTAAAATGAGCAGAAACAAATTATGAAATAATGGAAACTAAAAAATGACATAAATCATAATCAGGAATGAGATAATTCTTCAATGAAATTGAGAAATAAGAGAATAGGAAGATATAAAAATATTGCTGGCAAAGCTCAGGAAAGAATAAGAAATTTAAAAAATAATCTTGGGGCACCTGGGTGGCTCAGTCAGTTAAGCATCCAACTTTTGGCTCAGATCGTGATCTCATGGTCTGCATGTCAGCACAGAGCCCGCTTCAGATCCTTTGTCCCCCTCTCTATCTGCCTCTGCCCCACCCTCTCTCTCTCTCTCAAAAATAAATAAAACTTTTTAAAAAATGAATAAAAATAAAAATAATCTGAACATGAAGACCAAATTAGAAGGAACACAGAAGTAAATAAGATGCCATAGATAATTTGATAAGGGAAATAAAAGACAAAGGAAAATTAAAACAACAGAAATAAAGACATAAAAATGATCCCACAAAAAATGATGGATATAAAAACTAAGCACAGATGATACAACATATATAGAAGTCTTTCAAGAAAACCAAAGCAATGAAGCAGAACAAATTCTAAGAACTATATACAAAAAAAAATTTGCTAAAATAAAGCTCAAACATACATATGAGAAGGGCATACCAAGTACCTGAATAATTGACCCAGAATGGTCTATTATCACAGATTCTATTAAAAATATTGTGTTAAAAAAAAGTGGGTACCAGTCAAAATGGCTAAGTCACTTAGAAAAGAAAATCATATTGCAATCAGATTTTGTGATGATACTTTTTTATGCCAGAATCAGTGGATTAATATATTTATTTAAAGAAATACAGTGTGGGTCACATATTTTATATCCAGTCAAGCTGACCTTCAAGGATAAAGTTTACATACTTATGAAGAACCCAGGGAATATTATTTTTATGAGCTGTGAGCAAATTTCAAAAAAATTAAGATGACATGAGAATTCAGCATAAAACTGATGGTGAGCATTTTATATATTATCTCTAGAACTAAGACTAAATGATGGAAATAAGGGTGACAGAATTATCGGGGCACCTGGGTGGCTTGAGCAGTCAGTTAAGCATCCCACTCTTGATTTTGGCTCAGGTCATGGTCTCACAGTTTTTGGGATTGAGCCCCGTTTCTGGCTCGGTGCTGACAGCAAGAAGCCTGCTTGGGATTCTCTCTCTCCCTCTCTTTCTGCCCCTCTCTAACTTGTGTACGCATGCTCTCTCTCTCTCTCTCAAAATAAATAAATAAATAAGCTTAACAAAAAAAGAGTGACAGAATTACACATAATGGTTATATGTTCTGATTATGTAGATATAGTAAAATTATCCAAAAAGTGAGGGAGAGTGGAGAGAGTAGAATATACTTCTGTTAGCTATATTGGTTATATATTGGAAATGAAAGGATATTATTTAAATGTTTGGGGAAAGAGGGAGAGGAAAGAAGTTACAAGATAATTTTAATTTGCTCATGTTAGAGAACTTATATAGGCAGAATGTAAAATGAAGGAAATCAAGGATATTATAAAAAGGTAGTAACATAGAGGTAACCAGTAGAACAAGAACACAAGTTCCCTAAATACAAGACATGCAGCAATGAAAGAACTTATAAAAGAGACCACAAAATGAAGAATTATATACACATATAGAAAACATATAAAAAATATATAATGTAAAACAACCTGACACAACAGCAAACAAATCAGTCATATCGATAAGTGCAAATATGATAAACTACTCTTTTACAAGAAAAAAGATTTTCATCTTTTTTGCTAATAGATTCAACACTAAGCTGTGTATATGAGACATTCCTTAAACAGATACAGAAAGGTTAAAAATAAAATGCTAAGTAGAGATCTACCAGGCCAATACAAATCAAAAGAAAGTAAGGGTTGCAGTGCCTGCCTAGCTCAGTTGGTTAAGCCTTCCAACTCTTGATTTTGGCTCAGGTCATGATCTCACAGTGGTGAGACTGAGCGCCGTGTCCACACTGTGTGTGGAGCCTGCTTAAGATGCTCTCTCTCCCTCTCCATGTGCCCCTCCCAGCTCATGCTCTCTCTTTCTCAAAAAATTTTTTTTCAAAAAAAAAAAATCTATGAGTTCACAAATATACCCAAAACAAACACCTTATTCATCACCTGTGGTGGTTTCTAGAGCACCAACTCTTTTTGTTACGAAAACTAGTAAATAAAGGGAAAAAATAAAGCACTAAACTAGCCTTTTGTATATCTTCTTTATTTCAGGTTAACCTGATAACTGATGACAGAAAATTCAGAAGGAATAATAGAATTAGAAATGTCACCAATTTGTAATCCCCAGTGAAATCAGGAATCTAGGTAATGATCATCATCAAGGGTGAATAACTCATAGGGGGAAAATAAAACTCATAGGAAACTTTATAATGCATAGATCAGAATGACAGTTCCTGAATCTACGAATAAATCTTAGTATCACAAGAAAGGCAACAAGTTATACCTTCCTAGTAGTAAGAACAGTACCAGCTAAGAACTATTCTTCTCCTTCTCCCTCTCCCACTGCCCCAATCAAGTCTAAATCTCATCATATTTTTGGAAAATTCAGGAGATACACAGTAAATGATAGCATTGGGATGCAAATAGTTGATTCCAGAACTTGAGAAATGCTATAGAACGAATGACTGTTTCTTCAACAAATAAATGGCAGAGAAACATGATAGAGATGGGGGTATGTTAAAAGATTAAATGCTAAGTGAAATAAATCAGAAAAAGACAAATACTGTGTGATCTCATTTACATATGGAATCAAAAAAACTGAACTCATAGAAACAGGACAGATTGGTGGTTACCAGAGACAGGGGATACAGGGGAAGTGGAGATTGAGGAGGTATAGGTGAAAGTGGTAAAAAGTCAAAACTTCCAGGGGCGACTGGATGGCTCACTTGGTTAAGCATCTAACTTCACCTCAGGTCATGATCTCACCAAGTTTGAGCCCCATGTCCAGCTCCGCACTGACAGTCCAAGCCTGCTTGGAATTCTTTCCTCTCCCTCTCTCTGCCCGTCCCCTGCTTGCCCAAGTTCTCTCTCTCTCTCAAAATAAATTTAAAAAAGGTTTAAAGATAAAAACTTCCAGTTATAACATAAATAAGTCCTGAGGATGCAATGTACAGCATGGTGACTAACAATATTGTATATTTGAAAGTTGCTTAGAGAGTAGATCTTAAAAGTTCTCATTACAAGTAGCTACACTTGTGGTGGGCGTAGCATGAGGTGTAGAGAAGTTGAATCACTACACTGTACACCTGAAACTAATGTAACATCATGAGTCAACTACACTCAAAAAAACTTAAAAAAAAAAAATACCCCCCACATACAACCCAAAGTTCTCATAGCAAGAAAAAAAAATTGTAATGTGAGGTGATTGATGTTAACTAAACTTATAATCATTTTTGTGTACAATCTTTATCTACAACCTTTCATGTAAACACTAAACAGAATTTAATTTTTTTTAATGTTTGTTTATTTTTGAGAGAGAGAGAGAGAGAGAGAGAGAGAGAATGAGTGGGGGAAGAGCAGAGAGAGAGGGAGACACAGAATCTGAAGATGCTCAGTCTCAGGCCATGGTGTTTGGCAGAAGTCAGTGACTTTTCAGAACATTGGAAGGTGCCCACAACTAGCACTAGTGTATTTTTGTCTCTTCAAAACACCCATCGACAGTCCTTTGCTTTTCCATACAAGAGTAAGCTTGGGAATGCTTTGCTTCATTCTAGGTCAGGCTGCCTGCAGATGTAGACCCTTTCCTCTGCTGCCTTATTGCCAGTTAAATACAGTATGTGACAAGAGTTTATTAATACTGCACTATAGTCAACATCTGTGGAAGCATATACAATGGTCCCCATGCAGAAAAAGATTCCATTGAATCAACAGATAACAGTGATTCCGTTAGAGATACTGAAAATTGTCTTACACAATAACCCTCCTCTCTCTCATCTCCCTCACACCAGCTATGAAGGTTATCAAAGGTAAGTGCAGGTTAACTTAATTTTCATTATATTTTGTATTTGATTTATTATTTTGTATTATATTATGTTATTGTAATCACTTCTATATGAATATTTTTGGTTTGTGGAACGAATCATCTGAGTTTCCATTCTTATGGGAAAATTCACTGTGATATATAAGTACTTTGGATTGCAAGCATGTTTCTGGAACGAATTATGCTCACAAACCAAGGTTTCACTGTATTTACTTTTGTTTTTTGTTTTTTTTTAATATAATTAATTGTCAGATTGGTTTCCATACAACACCCAGTGCTCATCCCAATAAGTGACCTCCTCAATGCCCATCACCCACTTTTCCCTCTCCCTACCCCCCATCAACCCTCAGTCCCTTCTCAGTATCCAAGAGTCTCTTATGGTTTGCCTCCCTCCCTCTCTGTAACTTTTTTTCCCCTTCCCCTCCCCCCATGGTCTTCTGTTAAGTTTTTCAAGATCCATATACGAGTGAAAACATATGGTATCTGTCTTTCCCTGACTGACTTATATAATACTCTCCAGTTCCATCCACATTGCTGCAAATGGCCAGATTTCATTCTTTCTCATTGCAAAGTAGTATTCCATTGTATATATAAACCACATCTTCTTTATCCATTCGTCAGTTGATGCACATTTAGGCTCTTTCTATACTCTGGCTATTGTTGTAACTGCTGCTATAAACATTGCAGTACATGTGCCCCTATGCATCAGCACCCCTGTATCCTTTGGGTAAATTCTCAGCAGTGCTATTGCTGGGTCATAGGGTAGATCTATTTTTAATTTTTTGAGGAACTTCCACACTGTTTTCCAGAGCAGCTGCACCAGCTTGCATTCCCACCAACAGTGCAAGAGGGTTCCTTTTCCTCCACATCCTCGCCAGCATCTATAGTCTCCTGATTTGTTCATTTTAGCCACTCTGACCGGTGTGAGGTGTTATCTCAGTGTGGTTTTGATTTGTATTTCCCTGATGGGTAGTGACGTTGAGCATCATTTCATGTGTCTGTTGACCATCCGGATGTCTTCTTTGAAAAAGTGTCTGTTCCTTCTCTAAAGATGACATCTGGATAGCCAACAGGCACATGAAACAATGCTCAACGTCGCTCCTCATCAGGGAAATACAAATCAAAACCACACTCAGATATCACCTCACGCCAGTCAGAGTGGCCAAAATGAACAAATCAGGAGACTATAGATGCTGGAGAGGATGTGGAGAAACGGGAACCCTCTTGCACTGTTGGTGGGAATGCAAATTGGTGCAGCCACTTGGAAAACAGTGTGGAGGTTCCTCAAAAAATTAAAAATAGACCTGCCCTATGACCCAGCAATAGCACTGCTAGGAATTTACCCAAGGGATACAGGAGTGCTGATGCATAGGGGCACTTGTACCCCAATGTTTATAGCAGCACTCTCAACAATAGCCAAATTATGGAAAGAGCCTAAATTTCCATCAACTGATGAATGGATAAAGAAATTGTGGTTTATATACACAATGGAGTACTACGTGGCAATGAGAAAGAATGAAATATGGCCCTTTGTAGCAACGTGTATGGAACTGGAGAGTGTGATGCTAAGTGAAATAAGCCATACAGAGAAAGACAGATACCATATGTTTTCACTCTTATGTGGATCCTGAGAAACTTAACAGAAGCCCATGGGGAGGGGAAGGAAAGAAAAAAAAAGAGGTTAGAGTGGGAGAGAACCAAAGCATAAGAGACTCTTAAAAACTGAGAACAAACTGAGGGTTGATGGGGGGTGGGAGGGAGGGGAGGGTGGGTGATGGGTATTGAGGAGGGCGCCTTTTGGGATGAGCACTGGGTGTTGTATGGAAACCAATTTGACAATAAATTTCATATATTGAAAAAAAAAAGTGTTCATGCATTCTGCCCATTTCTTCACTGGATTCTTTCTTTTATGGGTGTGGAGTTTGGTGAGTTCTTTATTGGTTTTGAATACTAGTCCTTTATCCGATATGTCATTTGCAAATATCTTTTCCCAATTCGTCAGTTGCCTTTTACTTTTGTTTTTTCCTTTGCAGTGCAGAAGTTGTTATCTTGATGATGTCCCAATAGTTAATTTCCCTTGCCTTAATTCCCTTGCCTTTGGAGATGTGTCATGTAAGAAATTGCTGCAGCTGAGGTCAAAGAGGTTTTTTCTTGCTTTTTCCTCTAGGATTTTGATGCTTTCCTATCTCACATTCAGGTCCTTTATCCATTTTGAGTTTATTTTTGTGTATGGTGTCAGAAAGTGGTATAGTTTCATTCTTCTGCATGTTGCTATCCAGTTTTCCCAGCACCATTTGTTAAAGAGACTCTCTTTTTTTCCATTGGATACTCTTCATGCTTTGTCAAAGATTAGTTAGCCATACATTTGTGGGTCCAATTCCGGGTTATCTATTCTATTCCATTGGTCTATGTGTCTGTTTTTGTGCCAATACCATACTGTCTTGATGATTATAGCTTTGTAGTAGAGGGTAACGTCTGGGGTTGATGCCTCCGGCTTTGGTTTTCTTCTTCAATATTACTTTGGCTATTCTGGGTCTTTTGTGGTTCCATACAAATTTTAGGATTGTTTGTTCTAGCTTTGAGAAGAATGCTGGTGCAATTTTGATTGGGATTGTATTGAATATGTAGATATCTTTGGGTAGTATTAACATTTTAACAGTATTTATTCTTCCAATCTATAAGCATGGAATGTTTTTCCATTTCTTTGTGTCTTCTTCAATTTCCTTCATAAGCTTTCTGTAGTTGTCAGCATACAGATCTTTTACCTCTTTGGTTGGGTTTATTTCTAGGTATTTTATGGTTCTTGGGTGCAATTGTGAATGGGATCAGTTTCTTTATTTGTCTTTCTGTTGCTTCATTATTGGTATACAAAAATGCAACCGATTTCTGTACATTGATTTTGTATCCTGCAACTTTGCTGAATTCATGTATCAGTTCTAGCAGTCTTTTGGTGGAGACTGTTGAGTTTTCCATGTAGAGTATCATGTCATCTGCAAAAAGTGAAAGCTTGACTTCATCTTTACCAATTTTGATGCCTTTGATTTCCTTTTGTTGTCTGATTGCTGATGCTAGAACTTCCAACACTATGTTAAACAATAGCGTGAGAGTGGACATCCCTGTCATGTTCCTGATCTCAGGGGGAGCTCTCAGTTTTTCTTCACTGAGGATATTAGTTGTGGACTTTTCATAAATGGCTTTTATGATGTTTAAGTATGATCCTTCTATCTCAACTTTCTCAAGGGTTTTTATTTAGAAAGGATGCCAAATATTGTCAAATGCTTTTTCTGCATCGATTGACAGGATCATATGATTCTTATCTTTTCTTTTATTAATATGATGTATCACATTGATTGATTTGTGAATATTGAACCAGCCCTGCAGCCCAGGAATGAATCCCACTTGATCACTCTTTTTATATGCTTTTGAATTAGATTTGCTAGTATCTTATTGAGAATCTTTGCATCCATATTCATCCGGGATATTGACCTGTAGTTCTCTTTCTTTGCTGTGTCTCTGTTTTGGGAATCAAGGTAATGCTGGCTTAATAGAATGAGTCTGGATGTTTTCCTTCCCTTTCTATTTTTTGGAACAGCTTTAAAAGAATAGGTATTAACTCTGCTTCAAATGTCTGGTAGAATTCTTCAGGGAAGCCATCTGGTCCAGGACTCTTATTTGTTGGGAGATTTTTGATAATTGATTCAATTTCTTCACTAGTTATGGGTTTGTTCAAATTTTCTATTTCTTCCCATTTGAGTTTTGGTAGTGTGTGGGTGTTTAGGAATTTGTCCACTTCTTCCAAACTTATATGTCAAGTTTGTTGGCACATAACTTTTCATAGTATTCCCTGATAATTGCATGTATTTCTGAGGGATTGGTTGTAATAATTCCATTTTCGTTTATGATTTATCTATTTGGGTCATCTCCCTTTTCTTTTTGAGATGCCTGGCTAGAGATTTATCAATTTTATTTTTTCAAAAAACCAACTCTTGGTTTCATTGATCTGTTCTACTGTTAATGTTGTTATTGTTATTGTTGTTTTTGGATTCTATATTGTTTATTCCTGTTCTGATCTTTATTATTTCTCTTCTTCTGCTGGGTTTGGGGTGTCTGTGCTGTTCTGCTTCTAGTTCCTTTAGGTGTGCTGTTAGATTTTGTATTTTGTATTTTTCTTATTTCTTGAGATAGTCCTGGATTGCAACGTATTTTCCTCTTAGGACTGCCTTTGGTGCACCTCAAAGGATTTGGATTGTTGTATTTTCATTTTCATCTGTTTCCATATATTTTTTAATTTCTTCTCTAATTGCCTGGTTGACCCATTCATTCTCTAGTAGGATGTTCTTTAACCTCCATGCTTTTGGAGGTTTTCCAGACTTTTTCCTGTGGTAGATTTCAAGTTTCATAGCATTGTGATCTGAAAGTGTACATGGTATGACTCAATTCCTTTAGAGCAGAATGGACTCTCTGGAGCCAAGGGTAGACAAGAGGCTCACGAAAGGAGGGTAGGAAGGGCGGAGAGGCGGTGTGCGCTACACGGACTGGCGGGAGGGAGCCGGGGCAGTGGAGGGGCAGCCTGCCCTGCAAGGCATAACCCCCATGTCTGACTTGCAAAAGCGGAGGGGCTGGATGGAGTGAGTTCTGACAGCCAGCGGGACTTAACATCTGGAATGTTATATAAGTCAACAGCTCTGCTCAGAGAGCGGGAGGGCTAGAGGACAACCGGGGGGAGAGTTGTTGAGCCCCGGAAGACAGAGCTCAGCTCGTCGGGGAACAAAGGCGCTGGCCAGCGCCATCTCCCTCTCCCATCCCCCAGCTTAAACCCCAAAGGGAACCACTTCCCATCACGGAACTTGCTTGCACTGTGCAAACACCCAACACTGTGCTTCTTTGGATCCATCCCTCTAACGGGTCTGCCTCTCTCCCTGTGCTGCAGGGCTCCTCCTGCAGCAGACCACTGAAGGCAAAGCGAGCTGAATCTGCCCCTCCTGCCCCTGTGTACCTTGCAGATCCACTCCAGCTAATACGCCAGATCCCATCGAAGCAGCACAAGCCTGGCAGTGTGCAAGTAGCCCAGACAGGGCCCACACCACTCCACAGTGAGTCCTGCCCCTGGGAGAGGGGAAGACAAGGTACACACCAGTCTGACTGTGGCCCCAGCAGTGGACTCGGGACAGACATCAGGTCTGTGGCCCCGCCCACCAACACAAGTTACTCCAGACAGCACAGGGGAATAGCCCTGCAGTTCTGCACCACTCCAGGGACTATCCAAAATGACGAAACAGAAGAATTCTTAAAAGAAACTCCAGGAAGTAGCGACTGCTAACAAATTGATCAAAAACTAATTTAAAATAATAGTCATAAAATTAATCGCCGGGCTTGAAAAAAGTATAGAGGACAGCAGAGAATCTATTGCTACAGAGATCAAGGGACTAAGAAACAG
>NW_024412376.1:59145015-59153734 GCF_014898765.1 Herpailurus yagouaroundi
CTGTTTCTTAGTCCCTTGATCTCTGTAGCAATAGATTCTCTGCTGTCTTCTATGCTTTTTTTCAAGCTGGCGATTAATTCTATGACTATTATTCTAAATTCTTGTTCAGTTATGTTGCTTAAATCTCTTTTGATAAATTCTTTAGCTCTCACGTTTTCCTGGAATTTCTTTTGAGGAGAATTCTTCCATTTCATCATTTTGGTTAGTTTTCCGTCCCTTATGAGTTTTAAAAGCTTATTATATGATCTGCACCTTCAAGCACTGCTGTAGTAAAGGGGGCAGTCATACACTGTCCAGAGCCTGGCACTTTAGGAGGTGTTTTTTGGAGAGTGTTAATTGCTCTCTGTTGTTGTGACTGTGGTTATTTTATTTCCCTACCCGTAGTGATGTTTTGGACCCTCCACCAGGTATGCTTTGATTTGTTCCTTGAAGTAGCCCTGGAAAGGAAAACAAACAGGAAACAAAAACACGCAAACACACAAATAAATAAAAACAAAACACTAAAATCTAAAAACAATCCAAAAGCAAAAAACCAGAAACACCATCTATAAGTAAAGAACAGGGTGGAAGCAGTGCTGATAGAAGAGCACATACAAAGAGAAAAATGACAGGGGCGGAGGAAAAAGAAAAAATAAACATTGACCAGGCAGAGAGACTAAATGGCTTAATCCAGAGAGAGAGAAAGGAAAATAAGGAAGGAGGTAGGGAAAAAGAAATGAAGATAAAGTTACCCAGACAGAGAAACTATACGGCTTGATTATTCCAGAGAGAAAGGAATGTAAAGGAGGTATATAGAACATGTATCAAGAGAATGGATTAAATATGTCTGTTTAAACAAATCAACCAGAGTAACCAGCCTAGAAGAGGGAAGAGGTAAGAAGGAGAAACGGGGGAGAGAATATATCCATATATCCAGAATTGTCCTAGAATTTATCCAGGCAATGCTGCAGCGCTGTTCTGGAGATGCTGTCGTCTAGTTCCACAGCATCCTGCTCCAGTAGATATGCAGTTACCCTGTGCTGAGGGGCATGGTTTGGTGTAGGCTGGTCCTCCCTCTACTGTGGGCCCGGCAGACCGATCCTGAGGCCCTGCCTTGGTGGTGGTGGGAGAAAAATGGCGACCCGCCCCCCCCCCCCCCCGAGCCCCAGTCTCTTCTCCATGACCTGGTGCCCAAATCACTCCTTTGGAGCCATCCTCATTGTCCTGCAGGTGCAGACGGGGCTGTCTCACTCTGCCAACACCTTTGCCCCAGGGGCTTGGCTGGAATTTAAACTCCTGCTCTGTGCACCCTGGTAGTGGGAAAGTGCCTCCTGACATGAGGTCCCATCTGGTTTTGCCGTGTGCCCCAGTCCTTCAGGGGAGGGGACTGGTTTCTCCTGCTGCAGACTGCACCCCCATCTACCACTGAACCCAGAGTTGGCTCCCCTCCTCCCTAGGTGTGTGAACGGGGCAGCTCGCCCCAGTCCGAAGATGGGACCTGCAGTTAAGAGATGGGATCCCTCTCCGTCCTGGTCTGAGGCTTTTCTCTTGTCCAGATAGTTTTAGGCCTCCCCAGCCACTCTTTCTCTTCCCTTTGTTTCTCACCAAAGGGCATCCCTCCCTTCCATGCCTACGTGGCCCATTTTATCTCCCCCAGTTCACATTCACCCACCTACCGTCTCTCACGTTGTCCCCTTTTCTCCCTGGTAGATTCAGTCCCTTTTCTTCCCAGACTCTTGGGGTTCAAAGTCCTTTGGCTTCAGCCCTTCTTTGTTTGGGAGACGTGGGAAGTAGGATTCCCCTACTTCTCCACCATGTTTGCTCCACTGTATGTACTTTTGATTCATTATATGGATTTCTGTCTTTGTGCATTATCTGCTCATATCTTTTGTCCATATTTCTATTGGGTTGTCTTTTTCTTATTTACTCTGCAATACATGTTGCAAATTATTTTTCTTCTCATTGCCTTAGGCAGCATCCAAAACAATGTTGAATAATTGTGACATTAGTTATTTCTATCTACTAAATGGAACTAGCTCAAATATTTCTGGTTGTAAAAAACAGTAGGAAACATTAAGTTAAACAGCCTTTATCATGTTTACATAAGTTTATTCCAGTCCTATTTTACCTTGAGTATTTCATTTTGAATGGCTATTCCACTACCATTCTTTTTCTTCATCTTAATTATTGCATTAAGTTCTACATTGTTAAAATGTTTGTCATTAAAATATACAGATATTTTTAGATAAAGTTAGAGAAACAATGTATTTATTATTTGCAAAATTAATTCTAAAAATTTAACTGGTTCCTAAACAGGCAACAAAATTTTTAAATGAATTTACTAGTAATTTACTTTAAAATGTTTTTAATTAAATGAATCAAAAGATAAAGCAACTTATTACTGTATTTATTATTTTTTTATAAAATGCATTTTCAGAAATGTTTCATTAGAAACTGGTGCTACAAAAATAAATATAAAACAAATATACATGTTTACATATGTTACTTATAACATAAATACACATTTACATGTTCAAATATTCAAAAACTCCAGCATGTTTTTTCCATGATTCTCAACATGTCTGAGAAGTAGGGAAAACAATAAAAAAAAGCATAAATATACCACACACCATTCATATTTTTGCTTTTAAAAGACTGTTCAATACAAACATATGAACACAAAGTTTGGGGGCATTTGTTCTAAAAGCAAAGTCAGGTATATTATTTTAATCTATAACCAGTTCATATTTATAAGTTTTATTCTGCTTTGTTTTTTCATTAGGTTATATCCATTATGGTACAGATTAAAATTGTCTTTTACAGAAAGGCTTTCTGAAAGGCTTTATTTATATTAAATAAAAAAAGTCACTTTACTTGAAAGCCAACAAAGTTATTTATTAGACTTAAAATATCTAAAACGAGCTTTAATCATTCAAAATTAGGATTTGGATTAGAAAACATCAAAAGGATGGAAGAAAGACACTGCAATTTCTGTTTGATGTATTCTGGTAGTTTTTCATTTTCTCCATACCTAAGTGAAGCAAAGAAAAAAAGACAAAAACATAACTTAATTACTTGGTTTGTATGTAAGTACCAAAAGGCATATTATATTTTTCAATAGTTCTTCAATGAGAAGAGGCACTGCAGAAAAACTATACAAAATCATTTCAGTAGATACCTAAATCAAGTTAAGCATATCCAATGTGCTTCCTTTTAAAGGAGACCACTTTCCAAATGTATTTAAATAATAACAAGAAAATTAGGTCAAAAAACTGGAACCGGCTATATATATAATTTCTAAAACAAGTTTAAAATTGGATTCTTTATTAAATTGAAGGCCCTAAAGAACACACAAAACCTTATTAAATCATTTATTTCAATATATAGAGAAAAAAAATTATATCAAAGGGCTAAATGTCAACCATTATTCTAAGAACTTACCTAGTTGTTTGACCATTTGGTGATGTGTAACTGATGGAAGACACTCCTGCTTGCACAACCAACTGGGACCCATCATTGAACTGAACCCACACAGCTCCACTAGTTAACTAGAAAAACAATAAATGCAAAATTACTATATAGAAGATTTAAAGTTCTTAAAAGTTACTCATGTTTAACAGGTTTTTCACATAGTTAAAAAAAAGCAACCCTCTCAGATAACTACAAATTTGGGGCTGTGATGGTTGTAACACTGAGAATATTCATATCTTTTTAGATTATTCCTTTAAATAGCTGGGGCATTATAATATTAAAGTTATTCTAAATGAATCCTTTTCCCATTTATTTCTACTAGTATGTTGGAGTAGTTTTGCATTCTCTCCCGTACCCCCTACATCTCATTAGCATTTCTAAACAAGAAGAGATTTAGGAAACAAAAGTAACATTTTCTTAAATTGTAAGATTTCTCTGTATTTTCTGTCCTTGGGTTACAGAATTTCTCTTCTACCTGAGAATGTTACAACTGAGCTTTTGCAACTTGTTCCTTTAGTCACTGATATTTGATATAGTCACTAATATACAATGTGCCACTCCAAACAGCAGAGAGGAGACATGGACACTGGAATCAAACAGACCTGGGTTGACATCCAGATTCTGCCAACTAACGAGTAGGACTATGCAAGTCAGTTAACAATTATAAGCCATAATTTTACTATCTATAAAAGGAGATAACACCAACTTTACTAGGTTGTATTTTGGGGAATAACAAGACAATATATATGAAAAACATGGCACCACATAGCAGGTACTCACCAAATGCTGAGTTCCCTTCATTTATTTCCTACCCACAGAAAGGTTTAGGCTGAATTTTAAACTTCATTGACAAGTAAAAATTACATGCACTATGCTCAAGTCTCCAACCTTCAAGCTTTCAGATAATATACACATTTAGGCTTATACCTACATGTAATTCTGTAAGTTTGGAAGTCAATGTAGACTTAATTTTTAAATGCAAAAATCCTTTTCTGCCTAATGAAAGTTACTATAGTAATAGATTACAAACAGTTTCTAAAACTTGAATGTCATGAACATCATTCTCAATTCCTAACAATTAGCCACTATCATGACACTTCTATTCTGCCTTTTTTTTTTTAATTGAAGCATAGTTGACATTCAATGTTATGTTATATTGAACTTCAGGTATATAATATAGTGATTCAACAATTCTATACAGTATTCAATGCTCACCATCTGTCACCATACAACTATATTCCCTATATTATACTTTTCATTTCTGTGACTTATTTGTTTCACAACTAGAAGTTACAAACTAGAAGTTTGTAACGCTTAATCTCCTTTACCTAGTTTGCCAATCCTCTTGCCCTCTGGCAACTATCAGTTTGTTCTTGTTCTCTGTATTTATAAGCTTGTTTCTGTTTTGTTTTTTTAGCTTTCACATGTAAAATCATATGATATTTGTTTTTCCCCCGACATGTTTCACTTAGTATAATACCCTCTAGGCCCATCCATGCTATGACAAATGGCAAGATTTTATTCTTTTTTATGGCTGAGTAATATTCCATTGTATATATACACATACATCTTCTTTATCCACCTATCAATGGACACTAGGCTTTAAAACACTTGCTTTTAAAACTTCAAAAACAAAATCACCTATACCTTAACAATCTGTTATCAACAATACCTAGATTCTTCCAACTGTATACAAATAAAAAATGTCAAAATGTTTAATATAATCAATGTAAAAACTCACTTGCAAAGAGAAATTTACAAGTAATAATTTATACTTTTTGGTAATTGTCTAATCACTATAAAAACCAAAGAAATTCATACTAAGAAAATTCACTTTTCTAAGAACTTCTCACCTGTGTAGCCCAACCAACGTTTTTCACAAAAACAGATTTCAAAAGTTGTGCTGATTTAGGAAGACAATCTTTTAGACTACTAGAAGGGATGTTTGTTCCAGAAGCTGCAGCTGTAAGGCCATGTCCTTCATTTGTAACCATCTATAAACATTAAAAGGAAGATATTATTCCCCAGCCAAATTCAGCAAAAATAGAAGATGACTGGATTTTCATTAGCTTAAAATAATTTTTTAATAACAAAGTTAAAAACTTGAAATATAAACATATAAACAATAAGCTTCAGATTTAAAGTAGTAACAAAAAAATGTAAATATATAACTACGTTACAGAAAATTAGAAAGATGCAGAAGAAAAATCACATAGTTGCAATTTTCATGTGGGAAGTTTTTCTTTTTTCCCCAAGGTATTATTTTTCATAACTGCAATTATAGGATATACGTACGTGTGTGAGTATACATACATAGATAAATTTATTTAATTTTGCATTTTTTCCTATATTGCTGTAGTCTGTATTGGCATGATAGTTCACTGAATAAAAATTTAATAAGTTTATGTAACCATGAGACTATCATGGATATTAAAGCAGTAAATGATATTTTACTAGTAAAAATAAAACGAGAGGCACCTGGGTGGCTGAGTCGGTTAAGCGTCTGACTTCAGCTCAAGTCATGATCTCATAGCTGTGGGTTTGAGCCCCACATTAGGCTCTGTGCTGACAGCTCAGAGCCTGGAGCCTGCTTCACATTCTGTGTCTCCCTCCCTCTCTGGCCCTCGCCCCGCTCACACTCTGTATCTCTCTCTCTCTCAAAAAGTAAATAAACATTAAAAAAAATAAAATGATACATATATTAATATATTTAGCTTTTTCCTAGAGGGGCCAGGTTAGGCCTCACTGAGGTAACATTTAAACTGAGACCTGAAGGGGGCGTCTAGGTGGCTCAGTTGGTAGAGTGTCGACTTCAGCTCAGGTCATGATTTTGCGGTTCTTGAGTTTGAGTTCCGCATCGGGCTCTGTGGTGACAGGTCAGAGCCTGGAGCCTGCTTCAGATTGTTTCTCTCTCTCTCTCTCTCTCTCTCTCCCTCCCCTGCTCACACTCTGTCTCTCTCAAAAAATAAACATTAAAAAAAAAAACAAAAAACAAACAAAAAAAAAAAACTAAGCTGAGACCTGAAGGATGAGAAAGAATTAGCCATTAAGAAGTTGGAGAAAAGTTCCAAGTCAAGTGAATAGCATAGGAAAAGGCCCTGAAAGTTTGACTTTCTTGAAGAACTAAAAGAAGGCTCCTGAGGCTCAAGAATAGAGAGTGTAAAGTAGGAAAGGGAAAAGTAGGCAGATGATAGTAAGGCCATTATAAGGAATTTAAACTTTATATGAAGGGCATGAGGCAATCACTGAAGAGTTTAAAGTATAAAAGTGACATATTTACTTACAGAAGGATTAAATATTGGTGCCTGTTTTGAAGAAGCAGCACTATTTATGCCCATTTTACTCAAAGATGCTTTCTCCCTCATCAAGTAGTTTGGATCCACAGAAGGAAGAGGTGATAAGGTCTTAAGTGAACTAGTAATACCAGGTTTTCTGAAGGGGAAAGAAATGTTCAAATATATTCCCTTAACGCTTTCAAATTACAGAAAACTAAAAGTGTTCATAATATAAACATCAAACATTTTTTTAACATTTCCTACACAATTTAGGCATATTTAAAAAAATTTTCAAGCATTTACCTTCCTATGATTATTGGGAAAAATGGAGCACTTCCACTTTTCTTTTCCTCTTCTGAAATTATTGATTCCAGTGCTAAGCAAATATGATGGCCCTATTTAAAAAAATAGTGCTTTTTGTCATTACTTCACCTCATTTGGAATCACTATTAATTGGTATGAAAAACCTATCACAAGTATGTACATACCTCATTTGCATGGTCCATATACATTTTTATTTCCCTTTTCAAGCTATTAATTTCACTTTCACCTTTTAACGTATAAGATTTCCCTGTCTTTTCAATCACCTGAATTAAATCTTCGGTTTTGTGTATCTTTGCTCCTTAAAGAATAAAAAGAAAACCATTCTTTCATCATTTCTTTAAATATTCCTGTTTATATTCATTACCATACCAGTACATAATAGCTCCTAGATAAGGTATCATTTATATTCACTCACTGATCAGAAATAAAATGAGGCTCTCAAAGTATTCGATAAATATAGGCCATCCATTTTTCTTTTCTGCATACATCTGATTTACGTCCAATACTTTTATATTTTAAAAAATTACTAATCTCATACAAAAACATAATTGAAAGATAGTTATATGTGCACTGTGTGAGTGTATGTGCTAGGTGTCCCTTAAAGGAGGGAGCTTTACTGATTAAAAATTAAATCATCTTTATAGAACAGATTTAGAAAATAATATTCTCTGGTTCAACCCTATCCTTTTGCCACATTTATAATTCTCATAATTTGGTATATGTCCATTTGAGGTTCTACTAAGCAATAGGATATTGTTTATTTGATGTAATTTTGTACTATCAACCTGAATGTTGTTAAACTTGAGCTAAATAGGGAAAGAGGACTAATACACATATTATAGAATAAGTTGTTTATTATGAAAGTATATATGAATACAAATTTGTTAACATAATTAACATACACTGTGCTGTGTAATTTATTTGTATGACGATACATCTTAAAGATTTGTGATGCTGAATTAAAAAAAAAACTACTAAATTATAAACTAAAGGGAAAAAAATTACCATTTTTAAATGGTACTTACCATCATAAAACCAGACCTCAAAATCAGCACCAGGGGAATTCTCCATCAAAATGCATTTAGCGTATTTTGTAAAATAAGTGATTTTGGGTGACTTAGATCTTACAAGGTGTACAAATCTGGAAGCATACTGATATTTTCGCCAGTACTTCTCTAGGGGGAGAAAAGAAAAAAAATTATCTAATATTAGGAAATTAAGTGTTGATTTGACATACAAATTTCACTGAAAGTTTAATAATTGATTTCTACTCTTCCTCAAAAATTCAAGTTGATAGGTTAGTAACCTCATTACCAAAATAAGGTATTGTAGTGATGTAAGTCTATTATTTTAATGAAAACTAAAGATAGTATAATACAATTCTCCAGAAGTATATAACAAAATCTGATGACTAGTATCATGATTATTTAAAAGAAATCTTTCTTTGAATCATTGACTCCTTATTATAAGATTCCAGGAAAGTTTTAATAAATGAAATAAAAAAATTTCTACCTGAGATATCAGCATCAGACTCTCAGGAAAAGATATGGTTCTCTTTATGTAAGTAAAGCATAGAATTTTGTGGTCCCAATATACAAAATAAGTTTTTGCAATTCCCTGTAACTATAGTCACTTATAGTATTTAAACAGTCTTGTCTACCTGTTTGGAT
>NW_024412376.1:59153744-59446178 GCF_014898765.1 Herpailurus yagouaroundi
CTATAGTCACTTATAGTATTTAAACAGTCTTGTCTACCTGTTTGGATTTCTAATAGGGTTAGATTAGATATATTTTCTTGTTTGTTTCTATAGTCACCTCAATGACATCTTACTATTCAATATTTAATTTCCCCCATCCATAATATCCAGAAACTGGACAAGGAGTCATTTGGTTAACAATAATTATAAATGATCACTTATGTAGCATAGTTATGGTTTTAAAAGAATTAGATATTTCAAGTTGAATTTTAAACATGATTCTAGACAAGTTAGTAACTAAACAAGTGTACAAATTATATTTGTGTGATATATGGCTAATATTCCAGTTAGTTTTTATTTAAATATGTGACAACACAGAATATGAATAAATTTGGATTTGGATTAGTAAGGTCTACCACATCGCACCACATATAAAGTATGAGAACATGAGCTACAGCCTGGCTGAAGCAAGACATTTACAATCTATGATATTCTCATATATAGAGTTTATGTATATATAAATTATCTAAGTTTATTCCCTGGTAAATTTACATACCTGGTAAATTGTCAAAGCTATACCTACTGATGTTGTCAGTAGGGGACGGTGGTCTATCAGCAAGAGGAAAACCTCTTCCATCATTTGGATAATAAATAGTGATCTGCCAAAAAATTGTTTAAGAATTCTAATTATATGCCATTAAGTTAAAGTGCTGTATTTCGTTAATAAAATCTGAAGAGCTCACATGTAAAATTAAAATACTATTTTATTGAAAATGCTAAATATTCTCTAGAAGTCATTATTTTGCTTTTCAAACTTAAGCTTAAAGTTCAGATTTTGCTACAAGTTATAATTATTTTTGAAACCACAATAATTAAATATATCTAGTATACTATTTTACTTTTTGAATTTAAGAGATATCATATTAAGAAAACCAATTTTTTAAAAGATTTTTTTAAAGTTTATTTATTTATTTTGTGAGAGAGAGAGAGGGAGAATCTCAAGCAGGCTCTGCACTATTACCATGGAGCCAGATGCAGGGCTCCATCTCACAAACTCTGAGCCAAAATCCAGAGTTGAATGCTTAACCAACTGAGCCACCCTGGTCCCCCAAGAAAACCAATTTTTAAAACTTTTAACAATATCCCTGTAGAATGAATTGGAATGCTAAATGATAATTTGAAGTTGCAAGATAATAAAGTAAAGCCACATTACCATGTTTCCGTCACTAGATATTTGAAGAACTTCTTTCACATATTCTTGAGATGTATGTTCCTTTAGAAGCTCCACACATACCTCCTCTGAATCAAGTATACTAACCTTAAAAAAAAAAACACAAAAAGACTAAAATTTAATAACAATACTCTTGTTTACTATAATAGCTCTGATATATATAATACTTAAAAGTACTTAACCATAGCAGAAACAAAACTTAAAGTCAAAACCAAGTGGCTGCTTCTCTGCAAGTCTAAACCAGGGGTGTATCTGAGCACAGCTGTGAAACATACGGAGCAAAGGTAAGAAGGCATAATTAAGTGTGAAATGATAACCAGTAAGCAGAATGAAAGCAGAAGGTAGGGGTGGAGAATAAAGACTTTGAAAAGACAATAGCAAGCCAAACAAAGGCAAGACTGGGTGAAAAAGAAAACAAGGTACAAACAGGAGAAAGATGGAATTAAAAAATAAAAATCACTATTTCCAATTCATACATCAATTTAAACTTGATTTTGTGCATATTCCTTTTCTTTAAATAGTTTAGTTTCAGATGTTAAAAAAAATTGTATTTTCTATTTTACCTTTCTAAGACTGGCCTAAATACAGAAACAAAAGTAAAAGATAATATTAATTTAGTAATTGCAGCTGTGAATAAAATAATACTTAACACAGTATTTAGCCAGTGTTATTTTTAAATATTTCTGATTATCAATAATTTAAAATTCAAAAGTTATCAGTATCAATTCACCATTCTTAAAGTAGCCAGAAGAAAGCAAGAGCTATTTTTCTATAAACTCCCAGTCTCTTTTCTTTTAAATGAGTTTATCATGTAAATATCAAAAGTACAGGAACTAGAGAAACATATTTGACACAGGAAACCATATACTCAAGGAAAATATCACATAGTAATTTAGAAAAATGATAGACATACCACAGCCTTTTTCGTTTTCTGTCTAATTGGTTTTAACCTGTAAGCAGTCAAAGGAGATGTAATGCTTCGTAATGTACGTTTCTGATAACCCAATGGTGGCTCCATACCCCTAGTCTTGCTTTGTTCAGAAAGAGGATCTGAGTCAAAAATAGATTCTTGTTGAATTATCTCAGGTTTACTTTGAAATGCAGTCATATATTTCATGGTATTCAGCTGTTTTGTAGAATGCACATTATCAGAAGCATCGGGGCTCTTTTTGGCTCGTGTATCAGTCCAAGCATTTCTTGATCTGTCCTGCAAATCTGGATGGCCCTGGAAATCTCTGTTTGGGCTAATGCTGTTGTGCTCAGCAGTTTCTCTTAAATGAGCTATAATATACACAGAATGAAGCAATTTAGTGCATAATTAAAAAACTGAGTCTTCACAACACAATGTCATGCTGGTATTATTTTAACAGGAATTTTTTTTGAGGTACAAAAGAGATCTAGTAAAAAATGCTCATATTTCTAACAAATACACAGTTTTATGATATGACATAATAAAAGAATGACTTTAAAAGAATATTTTAAGCCAGATTGAAAAGAAATACCTTTATACTCCTAAAACTAAGAAAATATATTATTATGAAATTATTCAATCAAGGCAAAATCTAGTCATGTGGGGTCACTTACTAATTCTAAAACAAGCAACTGCCAATGCTCCAATAAGAAAAGATTTGAGAGGAATTCCAAGGTAATCATTCTATGTAATATGTAAATTTACTCTTTAAGCTGAGGACCATCTATTCCATCTTTACTTACAAAATATGCAAGTAAAAGCAAAAACAGTATACGAAATAGCTTTAATAATATTTAATAATACAGGCATATTTGCACCACAATCTAAAAGTTCTTGTTGAGGGGCGCCTGGGTAGCTTAGTTGGTTAGGCATCCGACTTCGGCTCAGGTCATGATCTCACGGTTTGTGAGTTCGAGCCCCGCGTCGGGCTCTGTGCTGACAGCTCAGAGCCTGCAGCCTGCTTAAGACTCTGTGTCTCCCTCTCTCTCTGCCTCTCCCCCACTCACACTCTGTCTCTCTCTCCTCAAAAATAAATAAACATTAAAAAAAAAGTTCTTGTTGAATTTCACCCATATCTACTTTATGTGATTTTAGAGTTCACAAAAGAACATTATTTTTTTTAATCCCTTAAAATGATTAGACTACATTCTAAGGCAATTTTTTAAATGCTAACCTCTAAATATGTGTATTGCAATTTTTTCCTTAAATGACTTCTTAGTGCCTTTCCTCCCCCTACTCCCAATGACAGAAAATACTTTGTACCAAATAATATAGCAGCAGCACCAGATTATAAACAAGCTTATTTCTCCTTTTCAGATATATCCATATTACCAAATAAAAGTACCTATAAACACAACAGAAGGTTAAGTGCAAGATTACATACATGGCAATTTTATAGTTTAAAAAACATAAACTTGAATCATCATCAAGTACACATAAAAAGATTAATTCCCTTTTAGACTCTTGAAAAGAATATATAATTTTTAAAAATAAAGAAAGACCCTTGAGGTGACATAACAACTCTGCTTAGATTAGTCATATTAAATACTCTTTATCTGAAGTAACATGATACTTTGTAAAAAATGATCTCCTCCTCCCCATATGTTTTATTTTCTATTCTCTTTTTTCTCATCATTATTTTCCAACCCACCTTCTGTGAGTCTGTCATGTTCATTAATAAGAAATGTTTAACTTTCAAACTCTATACCTAAAATGACTTGGATGACAGCTGTTTAAAAATGTTTAGGTTTTGGGGTACCTGGCTGGCTCAGTCAGTAGAGCACGTAACTCTTGATCACAAGTTCATGAATTCAAGCCCCATGTTCAGCCTAGAGCTTACTTAAAAAAAAATTGTTTAGGTTGTAGTGGTTGGGTACTATAGCGTTACGTGAGGTCCCATCAGTAAACCATGATGTCCACATAAGCCTCTACTTAAAAATAAGGTCAACCATCTTTTGATTATTTTATAGGCATTGATAGGTGCTTACTATAGATAGGCTATAAGAGCATAGGGATAAAAAGTAAAGTTTCTGAGCCAGGCTGCTTTGGGTTAGAATCCAGGGTTGGAATCCTGACTCCCCTACTTATGGGAGTGTAGCCTGGCAAATTAAGCTCTGTGTAACACAATTTCCTCACGTGTAAGATAGGGCTAATGATAATATCTTCTATTTTGTGTGTGAGAATTTAGTAATTTAATATTTGTTAAGCATTAAGGACAGTAGCTGATAGAGCAAATATTTAAAATGAGTAAATAGTTATTATTACAGTTACTGTAATATAGTTTATGGAAAATATATTATTTTCTTTTTTTTGAAAATGTATTTTCTTAAGAAGCCCCAAACAGAAAACGTACCCTTTATTTGCAGATTCCCAAACCACTGTTGCACCATTTCAGTCTGTGATGTCTGGTCTGGAAATGGAAAAGGAGTTTTTCCTGGACCAAGATGATTGGAGCTAAACAGAGAAAAAGAATTCTCAAAAACTAATAAAAAATTATCAGGTAATAACTTTTTAAGATAAAAATATTTAAAAAAGGTAGTTATCTTTTGATCTGAATATCTGAAATTTTAGGGTAACTGTAGAAACCAATATTTGCATGACCAAAACGTCTCTAAGAAGCTAAACTTCCAGACCAAAATGCCCATACTGTGACAATGTTTCTATATGGCTACTGCCCTCTTGTAATTTAAACATAAAAACCAAAGAACAGAAAACAGATAAAATAAACACTACAGTAACTGAAAAAATTAGCCTTCATGTGAGAAGCAGTCAGTAATATGATTACTCATCATTGGCTCAGCCTGTGTGTGTGTGTGTGTGTGTGTGTGTGTGTGTGTGTGTGAGAGAGAGAGAGAGAGAGAGAGAGAGAGAGAGAGAGAGAGAGAGAGGGAGAGAGGGAGACAGAGAGAGAGAGAGAGAGAGGGAGAGGGAGAAAGAGAGAGAGATAAAGGTGGGGGGGGGAGAAAGGGAGGGGGGTGGAGGGTGGGGAGAGAAAGAAAGAATGAGTAGTTACTATTAGAGTACTTTAGGAATCAGACACATTTAATACACTTTGCACTACAGACCTGCTTCAGATAAAATGAAAGATGAAAATAAAAATTCTAAAGTATTAAAATACTACAAAGACATTCATGAGCACATACACTCATTTTGAAAGTCTCTTAACTACAAGTAAAAATCATCATTCTGGGGGCACCTAGGTGGCTCAGTCGGTTAAGCGACTGACTGCGGCTCAGGTCATGATCTTGCAGTTCGTGAGTTCCCGTCTCGTGTCGGGCTCTGACAGCTCAGAGCCTGGACTCTGCTTTGGACTCTGTCTCTCTCTCAAAAATAAATAAATGTTTTAAAAAAATTAAAAAAAAATCATTCTGATTCTCTAATAAGAAATAGAAATCATAGTTAAGAAGTACCCCAGGAACATCTGATGTTAGAAAAAATTAACCCCCCTTAGTTAGGTGCAGCTTCTTATTTGTGCTAATGTAACATTTATAGAAAAAATGCTTTTGATAGAATTATTCTTACAGTGCTTGATCATTATCAGGTCTTTCAAAAGATCCAGAACTATTGCATGTCTTTTCCTTAAAGAAGTGAAAAACATTGACATTGCTGTTTGTAGGTGAGTATCTTTCTTCGTCTACTCCTGATCTTTTGGATTTTGACAGCATTTCAGCCGAGTGACATCGTTCCATTGTATTTGTTTTTGCTCGAGACTGACTATTAAAAGTGCCAGATCTATCAGAAGAATGGGCTCTGCGAAGGTATCGAGAGTGTGGCCTTTCTTCTGCATCCTGGATTACTCTTCCCCTTCCACTATTACTGGTTTCTTGTTCTTGGTTTCCCCACTGAGTATAAAAACTGCTTCCATCTCCTGAAGAAGAAAAATCGCTTGTATTTTTATTCTTTGGAAATATAGTCATTTTATTTGGGAGTGGCTGACCAATCAAAAGTCGTCTTCTGTCAAATAAACTACCACTTATACTGGTACTGGAAGAAGCTGTAATTGCAGTAGAAATTGTGGCATGTCCACTGTCAATGGAGTCTTCTACAGTTCCTAAATCTTTACTTTTTGTTGAAGAATTTCGGGACATAAAAGGATGGTCTAATACTGAAGACAAACTTAAACGATCTGCTGGATTTCTACGAAGTAACTGGTGAATAAGGTCCTTGGCCTCTCTTGTCAAAAAAGTTGGCATTTCATAATCTGCCAATACTACTTTATTTAATGTGTTCTTGACTGTGTCAGTGTCAAATGGTGGTCTCCCAATAAGCAACGTATAAAACATACAGCCCAAGGACCAAACATCAGATTCAAGTCCATGTGCACTTCGAGTTGCAATTTCTGGTGAAATGTAATTAGGAGTTCCACATAATGTATAGTGCTTTTCATGTGGCATTTTCAATTGAGTTGCCAGCCCAAAATCAGCAATCTTGATGTTCATATTACGTGTAAGTAAGAGGTTAGAAAGTGTGAGGTCCCGGTGTAATATACCATGAGAATGGAGATACAACATTCCTGTGATGATCTGGTGCATGAAGTGTCGAGCTGTTAGAACGCAAACAATAAAATTTACAATTTAGAAAATCTGAAAGGTTCAGTACTTACAATCTTAGAATTCAGTATTTAGAAACCCAAGTACATGTGCCACAATATTACATTAGAACACCAGCTTGCAGCTTAGTAGTTTGATAAACCAAAATACTACTATGATAATTTCTTAAGATTTTTAAACTTTTAAAACAACTAGGCACTTCTGCTAATCTTTGTCCTTTCTAACTGATGCATTAAGGAGTTTAATATTATTAGCAATTGGGAGAGACTTGAGTAACTAGGGTACCCAGAAAGCCATAGCAATTAAGAGAAAATATTTATAATTGCACGAACAATTCATAAATACATTTTATTGTAAAAAAGAAAAAAAGAAAGCAAGTAAAGTTCATCTGATGTCCTCCCAAGCCCTAACAAAAAAATAACCACTATTAATAGTGTATATATATTATTTTATATAAATTTACAGAAATACACTGTAATAAATGTTATATGTAAAAAGGTATAGAAATATATAGGTTCATTACTTTTTTCCCCACTTCACAGTATTTCTTGAAATATTTCCATATCAGTACACATAAATCTTCATTTTATTTAATTGCTATTAATGAGTAATTTCCATTACTTCAAGATTACAAAAACATAGCAATAAACATTCTGGAAATGCTTGTTTTCTTGTGCATATGTATGGGGTGGTTCTCTATGTTAAATTCAAGCAATAGAATCACTGGGTTGAAGGATAAAATTTAGCATTTTAAGGAGCACCTGGGTGGCTCAGTCAGTATGAGACTCTTATCCTCAGGGTTGTGTGCTCAAGCCACACATAAAAAAAAATTAGTATTTTAATACTTGCCAAATTGTCCTCCAAAAGGTTGTATTTTCATGCACATCCTTGTTAAAAATTGGTAGTCTCAATCCAATGATTGAAAAAATGGTATTCCATTATCTTAGTTGGCATTCTTTTGATTATACTATAGAGTTTGAGCATCTTTTCATACATTTATTTATTGGCCATTTGTACTTTCTCTTCTGTGAAGTCTGTTTAGATCCCTTGCCCATTTTTCTACTGGACTATCCTTTTTTGTTAGGCAGCCCTTGTATTTTTTTTTTAAAGTTTATTTATTTATTTTGAGAGACTGTGGGAGCTGGGGCAGGGTAGGATGGGGAAGGGGAGGGAGGGAGGGAGGGAGGGGGAGAGAGAGGGGGAGAGAGAGAGAGAGAGAGAGAGAGAAAGAGAATCCTAAGGAGTCTCCATGAGGTCAATGTGCAGAGCCCAATGTGGGGCTCGAACCCACGAACTGTGGCCAAAATCAAGAGCCAGACGCTCAACCGACTGAGCCACCCAGGCACCCCAACATCCCTTGTATTTTTTTAAATTAATTTGCCAGTCATACAGTTTACAAATATTTACTCCTATCTTTGTTTTAAATTTGACCTAACCTTTTATCAAACACATCCTTAATTTTAATTAAGTCAAATTCATAATTCTTTTCCTTTATAGTTTTTACAGTTTGTCTTATTTAAGAAGGCCTTACTCTTACACAGTATTAAAAAAAATGCAATACTCCTCATTAACATGCATACGAATATTTTTTAACTCGTATTATTACCTTGAATCAAAGAATATGAACATTTGCATATTCAATACATATGTCCAAATGTTTTAAAATGGGTTATAGACTTAAATATACAAAAAGTGTAACAACAATCACATGTTAGCTAACCTGCAATCTCAGTTACCAGGGTGAGATAACTAGAAAACAATTATTTGTGTGACGACTTACGGACCTTATTTGATACTAATCTGAACAGTAAAAAGTTACTTATAAGAAACTGGAGAAGTTGAAACTGACTACACATTTGATAATAAGGAATTAGTGGGTGTGATAATGATTCTGTGGTTACTGTTATTGTTTTTTTAAGTTCTGATCTTTTATTTTTTTTATTTTTTTTTTCAACGTTTACTTATTTTTGGGACAGAGAGAGACAGAGCATGAACGGGGGAGGGGCAGAGAGAGAGGGAGACATAGAATCGGAAACAGGCTCCAGGCTCTGAGCCATCAGCCCAGAGCCTGACGCGGGGCTCGAACTCACGGACCGCGAGATCGTGACCTGGCTGAAGTCGGACGCTTAACCGACTGCGCCACCCAGGCGCCCCGTAAGTTCTGATCTTTTAAAGATATATACCAAAATATTTATACATACAAAGATGTCGATGTCTACAATTAGCTTGAAAATACTATGGAAAATTGAGGAATAAGAAGGGTACAGATGAAACATTTGATCATGAATTGATAGTTTTGGAAGCTGAGTGGTAACTTCATGAGGGCTCATTATACTACTCTCTCAACTTATATGTTTCACATTTTCTATAATAAATGATTTTAACAGTTATCTGTGTTTCACTTAGAAACTACTTTATAGACATCAATAGCATTATAAACAGTTTATTTCTAGATTTAAAAGGATACTAAATTGCTACCAATGATTTAATTTAAAATGTGGTTTTGGGGAAAGATGGATAACGAATTTCTCCTTTTACTTCTGTAATGCTTGAATTATTTACAGGAATTAGCAGCTTTTCTAATTTTGAGGGGATGAAAAGTCTCCTTTTCTAACCCAAAGTAATTGAAACACTTTTATTAAGCGTTACAAAATAGCACATTCTTCCAAAACTAGTTTTTAAAGAGTAAAATTTATATATACCAAAAAAAAAAAAAAAAGAAAAGAAAAAGAAAAAGAAGCCACCTACCTTCATTTTCTGAGAATGGTTTCATTCTGTTCTTTAGATACCTGTTCATTTCTCCATTATGGCACATTTCTAATACTAGATATACATAATTGTTATCTTCAAAATAGTTATACAACTGAAATGTAAAAGGGCACAATAAGTGATAAAATATAAAAATTCAATGTTCTTAGGTTACATCTACAAAATTTGTATCTTACCTCTAAGATAGAAGGATGTTTCAATTGGCAATGTATTTTCACCTCATTTTGGACTCTCTGTACCATTCCAGCTTTGTACATGGCTTTTTTATCTATCTAAAAATAACATGAGACATTTAAATGTTGATAATAAACTTCTAAATGTGAAGTTTTCAAAAATTAACTTTGAAGAGAAAGTATACTTTAAAATATTGTTAAGTCCTTTTATCTACTTATGAGATCAATTTACTCTGTGTGTTTTCCCCATACACCTAACAAAGAGCTTGGCACAGTGAACATTCAGTAAGTTTACCCAATGCATTCTAGTATCTTCTCCCAACTGAAAGAATTTAATAGCACAGCAATCATATCTATAAGAACAACAAAAACAACAAAAATCTAGCCAAACTTTATTTTTCCCCTGTTTCTCTTCTTCTTCTAGACAAGCTTTAAAACAAAACTTCCCTTCCCTTTCCCTGCTTTTTAAGATAAGTGATTCTTAATTTGCTTGTTTACTCCTATTAGAATGACCCCCTAACAATCAAGAATATTTTAGGTTGTTACAGTGTAATATAGAACTATGCACAAGTAGTACTCATTATTATAAACAAATTATTTGTTCTTTGATGTCTATCAATTACTCCAAGTTTTCATAATAAATACTAAGTTTACTGAACATTAATGAAAATAAAACACTTATTTAAGAATAGTCAAGGTTCTCCTAAGATATATCTGCAAAGTCAATTGCTGGACTTGGTACTAATTGCTGGACTTGGCACTATTGTCTTCTGCCTAAGCAATGAGTTCTCTCTACCCATAAAAAAAAAAAAAAAAAAAAAAAAAAGGCTCACAGGTAAGGAGTTTCTGGCATCTCAAGTCATCTCTCTAATTACTTGCAAAGTAGAGGTGAAAATTTGATTAATATATTCTTACCATTTTGATTGCAACTTCCAAACCAGTGTGAACGGACTCAGCTCTGTAAACACCAGCAAATGATCCTTTACCAAGCAGACTGCCAACTTTAAAATCCTTAAAAGTTAAAATGAAAGAACATGTGTGATGACTCACAGGAATAAAGAAGAAAGAGAAGAAGAGACTGGAAAAAGACGATAAAATGGATCGGGAGGGGAATAGGAATTTAAATTCAAGCAGGTATTACACCTCAATAGAGCAGGTGTCTGGGGTGGAAAGCATGTTGACGCCTTGCGGGGATCCCTGAAAGTCTAGGTTTGGCTTCAAGATACAGCACCCTAATGAACTGCTTCCTCAACCTCAATGCAGCTTCAGCACCTTGCTCCCATCTCCAGCCAACCCCTGGGAGCAGAGGGCACGGGTGGAATCCCGCCGCAGCTCCCGCCGGAGGTAACCGCCATCCCCCAGGAGAAGGGGGAGGCAGCTTTGCCTTGTTCTAGCGCGGCAGCCCCGGCGGGATAGCCAACTTGAAGCCTTGGTGTTTGGAGACAGAAGGGCGGGGCCGCGAGCGACTCACCTGTACCCCACCACCCCAGCCAGAGGGGCGGGGCGCTCCGCCCCTAGACAGGCAGGCCTGGCGGTTAGGACTCTCCCAAAGCACCTCAGCGCCCACCCCGCAGCCGTTAGATTCGTCTGGTCCCCCTTCTGCAGTAGTCTCGAGTCCCGCCACTCCAACTCCCCCATCGCCCACCCCGCGGTGGATTGCCAAGTCTTTTCACCTCGATCTTCTCCCCGATGCAGGTCGCCATATTTCCAGGCTCAGGCCTGTGCTCCCCAGATTAGCTTCCTTCACGCAGTCCCTTCTAGGCAGCGCTCCAAGCAGCCAGCCGGTCTTGGCGCCCATCAGGCTTGGCTCTCTAGGCCGCCGCTCCTGGCGACGGCTGCACGGCTACCGAATGGCCTCCCGGGCACCTTCCGAGACCTGGGCGGCGCCTCTGCGCTCCCATTTTGAAAAACTCCCGCCGATTGCCGTCCTTGCCGGACTGGTGGTGACGTAAAGACACCGGCCGCTGTGGAGAGGCTGCACCCGGTGCGCATGCGTAACAGGCTCTGCTTCACGGCTTGCTGAAGTTTCAGTAGGGCCTAGGACCGGAAGTGCTCGGGCGTCTTGTGGCAATACTGGGAAATGTTGGCAGTCAAACTTTCAGAAGACCGAGTTCGCTGTGAGTAAACGAACTAGACTGAAAGAGACTTACAGCTGGTAGGCTACTCAATTCACGGTCTGGAAAACTAGTTCCATTTCTGTGAAGGATTTTAAGAGTTCAAACGTTTAAACTTGACAGAAGAGCATAGGAAAAAAAATATTACCTAGCTTAAACACCATTTACACCTCTGTTTATTCCATCGGTTACTGCAATGAATGTGTGCGGTGCTTTAAGAAATTGAACTCTGTTCTTTATTTTTGGCATATTGCTATGAATTATAATGTCATTTGTATAGCCACTTAACATTTAAGAGATCTCACACTATTGATCAAAAGAGACCTTTATAAGATTTGAATGATCCACTTTTTGCAGATGAAAAGATTGTGGTATTCATTAAGGATTTATAATGAACTACTACACAAACCTAGATCTTCTGTTTATAAATGGAAAACTGTTTTCTTTTACATTAATGGATATATTAAGTTTACTTAAGTTTGTCTACTTGCAAACTAAAATACTATTTAGAGAAAAGTCAACTTTTCCCTTCATTTCTGGAATCCTTCCTTAAAGGTTATATGTTCTAATGCTTGAACGGTTGGTTTCAGAGTCCAGTCTTCCAAGTAGCCTTGCTTTGCCGTTGAATTTTTAGAAATTCATATAATTGACTATCCATACTGGGTTTTTTTGTGGGTTTTTTTTTTTCTTGAGGGGGGGCAGGATGTTAATCCTTTATTCCATTAATATCAGGTATTATATTGACTTTTTTAAAAAGGTAGTTTTTCTTTTGTTTTTTGTTTCTTTTAATGCGAGTATAGTTAACATACAGTGTTATATTAGTTTCACATGTACAATATAGTGATTCAACAATTCCATACATCACCCAGTTCTCATCATGACAAGTGCACTCCTTAATCCACATCACCAATATCACCTATCCAACACCCCCCACACACACACTTCCCCTTTGGTAACCATTGGTTTGTTCTTTGTAGCTAAGAGTCTGTTTCTTGGTTTGTGTGTCTTTTTTTCCTTTGACCATATGTTTTGTTTCTTAAATTTCACACATGAGGGGCACCTGAGTGGCTTAGTTGGTTAAGCATCTGACTCTTGATTTTGGCTCAGGTCATGATCTCATCCTTTGTGGGTTTGAGCCCCACATCAGGCTCCATGCTGGCAATGGATAGAGCCTGCTTGGGATTCTCTCTCTCTCTGCTCCTCCCTCTTTCTCTCTTTCAAAATAAATAAACTTAAAAAAAAATTACACACATGAGTGAAATCATATGGTAAAGCTTTCTATGACTGATTTATTTGGCCTAGCCTTATTACTCTCTAGCTCCACCCATGTCATTGCAAATGGCAAGATTTCATTCTTTTTATGGCTGAATAACATTCCGTTATGCATATGTATGTGTATACATACATACACACACAATGTTGGCTATTCTGGATTTTTTGCCTCTCCACATAAATTTTAGAGTTTTTGGTTTTAAATTTTTTTTTTAACGTTTATTTATTTTTTGAGACAGGGAGAGAGAGAGCATGAACGGGGGAGGGTCAGAGAGAGGGAGACACAGAATCTGAAACAGGCTCCAAGCTCTGAGCTGTCAGCACAGAGCCCGTCGCGGGGCTCGAACTCACGGACTGCAAGATCATGACCTGAGCCGAAGTTGGCCGGCTAACCAACTGAACCACCCAGGCGCCCCTAGAGTTTTTGGTTTTAAATTTTGTTTATTTTTTGTTTGAGTATAATTCACACAATATTACTTTAGTATCAGGTGTACAGTGATTCAACAGCTCTATACATTATGCTGTGTTCCACCAGAAGTGTGGCTACTTTCTGTCACCATACAGTGCTATTATAATATTATGGACATATTCCCTGTGCTGTGTCTTTTATTCTGTGACTTATTCAGCCCATAATTGGAAGCCTATATCTTCCATTCCCCTTCATCCATTTTACACATCCCCCCACACTCTTCCCTTCTAGCAACCATCAGTTCTCTATATTTATATGTCTGATTCTGCTTTTGGCTCGTTTATTCATTTTGCTTTTTAGATGCCACATATAAGTGAAATCATATGGTATTTGTCTTTTCTGATTTCACTTCATACTTCATGTGTCTATCCATGTTATTGCAAATGACAAGATCTCATCCTTTTTCATCGCTACGTAATATTCCTGTGTGTGTGTGTGTGTGTGTGTGTGTGTGTGTGTGTGTGTGTATTCTTTACCCATTCATCTATCTGTGGACACTGGGTTGCTTTCATATCTTGGGTATTGTAAATAATGCTGCAGTAGACATAGGGGTGCATATATCTTTTCATATTAGTGTTTTGTTTTTTTTAGGTGAATACCCAATAGTGGAATTACTGGATCATGTACTATTTTTATTTTTAATTTTTTGAGGAACCTCCATACTGTTTTCTACAGTGACTATAACAATTTACATTCCCACCAACACACACAACAGAATGCCAGGTCTCCTATTTCTCCACATCCTCATCAACATTTGTTATTTCCGTTCTTTTTGGTTCCAGCTGTTCTGACAGGTGCAGGTGGTATCTCATTATAGTTTTGATTTACATTTCCATGTTTAATGATGTTGGCCTCTTTTCATGTGTTTGTGGCCATCTAGATGTCTTCAAAAAAATTTTTTTTAATATTTATTTTTGAGAGAGAGAGAGAGAGAGAGAGAGCAAGCAGGGGAGGGGCAGAGAGGGAGGGAGACACAGAATCTAAAGCAGGCTCCAGGCTCTGAGCTGTCAGCACAGACCTGACATGGGGCTTGAACTCATGAGCTGTGAGATCATGACCTGACCTGAGCCAAAGTCGGATGCTCAACTGACTGAACCACCAAGGCACCCTGGATGTCTGTTTTAGAAAAATGTCTCTGCAGGTTCTCTGCCGATTTTTAATTGAATTATTTGTGTGTGTGTGTGTGTGTGTGTGTGTTGTATGAGTTCTTCATATATTTTGGATATTAACCTCTTATCAGATATATCATTTGCAAATATCTTCTCCCATTCAGTAAAGTGCCTTTTTGTTTTGTTGATGGTTTCCTTTGCTGTGCAAATGCATTTTAATTTGGTGTAGTCCCAATATTTATTTTTGCTTTTGTTTCATTTGGCTCAAGAGTCATACCTAGAAAAATGTTTCCGTGGCTGCTGTCAAAGAAATTACTGCCTATGTTTTCTTCTAGAAATTTTATGGTTTTGGGTCTCAAATTTAGGTCTTTAATCCATTTTGAGTTTATTCCTGTGTATGATGTAAGAAAATGGTCCAGTTTCACTCTTTCGCATGTGGCTGTCCAGTTTTCCCAGCACCATTTATTGAAGATTCTGTCTTCTCACCATTGTATGTAAATTCTCGCCTCCTTTGTCATAGATCAACTGACCATATAAGTGTAGGTTTATTTCTGGATTCTCTGTTGTATTTCATTGATGTATGTGTCTTTTTTTTTTTTCCCAGTACCCTGTTGTTTTCATTATGACATCTTTGTAATCTCTCTTGAGATCTAGAATTCTGATGCCTCTAGCTTTTTTCTTCTTTCTCAAGATTGCTTTGGCTATTTGGGGTCATTGGTGGCTCCATACAAATTTTAGTATTATTTGTTGTAATTCTGTGAAAAATGCTATTGGTATTTCAATAAGGATTGCATTGATTCTGTAGAGTGCTTTGGGTATATGGACATTTTAAGAACATTAGTTCTTCCAATCCATGAGCATGGAATATCTTTCCATTTATTTGTGGCGTCTTCAGTTTGGTTCATCAGTGATTTATAGTTTTCAGAGTATAAGTGTTTCACCTTGATTAAGTTTATTCCTAGGTACTTTATTCTTTTTGGTGCAGTTGTAAATGGAACTGTTTCTTAATTTCTCTCTCTGCTACTTTGTTATTTAGTATGTAGAAATGCAGCTGATTTCTAGGTATTAATTTTGTATCCTGCAAGTTCACTGGATTCACTTATTCTAATAGATTTTTTGGTAGACTCTTTAGGTTTTTCTACATAAAGTATCCTGTCATCTGCAAATAGTAGCAGTTTAAATTCTTCTTACCAATATGGATGCCTCCTCTTTTCCTTGTCTGATTGCTATGGCTAGGACTTTTGGTACTATGGAGAATGAAAGAGAAGAGAATGGACATCCTTGTCTTGTGCCTAATCTTAAAGGAAAATCTTTCAGTTTTTTACCACTGAGTATGATGTTAGCTTGTATTTTTCATATTTGACCTTTATTATGTTGAGATATGTTCCCTCAAAACTCACTTTGCTGAGAATTAATATTTTCAGATGCTTTTTGTGCATCTATTGAGATAACATGATTGTTTAATCCTTTGTTTTATTAATGTGTATAACATTGATTTGTGAATTTTGGGGGCGCCTGGATGGCGCAGTCGGTTAAGCGTCCGACTTCAGCCAGGTCACGATCTCGCGGTCCGGGAGTTCGAGCCCCGCATCGGGCTCTGGGCTGATGGCTCAGAGCCTGGAGCCTGTTTTCGATTCTGTGTCTCCCTCTCTCTCTGCCCCTCCCCCGTTCATGCTCTGTCTCTCTCTGTCCCCAAAAATAAAATAAAAAAACGTTGAAAAAAAAATTTAAAGATTTGTGAATTTTGAACCATCCTTGCAGCACAGGAATAAATCCTGCATGAATATTTGAATGGTCCTTTTAATGTATTGTTGAATGTGGCTTGGTAATATTTTGTAGAGGATTTTTAACATCTATGTTTATCAGAGCTATTGGCCTGTGGTTTTCTTTTTTTGGAGTGTTTTGTATGATTTTGGTATCAGGGTAATGTTAGCCTCAGAGAATGTATTTGGAAGCTTTTCTTCCTCTATATTTTGAAATGGTTTGAGGAGAATAGGTATTGAATATTTGGAAGAATAGGTATTAAAATTTGGAAGAATTCACTTGTGAATCCTTCTGGTCCTGGACTTATATCTTTTGATAGTTTTTTGATTACTGCTTCAATTTTGTTACTTGTAATTGGTCTATTCAAATTTTGTATTTCTACCTGGTTCAGTTTTGGAAGATTGTATGTTTCTAGGGAATTTGTCCATTTCTTCTAGGATTTTCAGTTTGTTGGGACATTATTTTTCATGGTATTCTCTTATAATTCTTTGTATTCCTGTGGTAGCAGTTGTTACTTCTTGCCTCCATTTCTGATTTTTTAAAGTTTATTTATTTTGAGACAGACAGAGACAGCGTGAGTAGGGGAAGGGCAGAGAGAGAGGGCAGGCTCCACACCTTCAGCGTGGAGCCCAAATGCAAGGCTCAAATTCATGAAACCATGAGATCATGATCTGAGCCAAAACCAAGAGTCAGATGCTTAATTGACTGAGACACCCAGGTGTCCCTCCATTTCTGATTTTATTTATTTTTATTCTTTCTCTCTTTTTATCTTGATGAGTCTGGCAATGAGTTTGCCAATTTTGTTTATCTTTTCAAAGATCTAGCTCTTGGTTTCATTGATTCTCTCTCTCTCTCTCTCTCTCTCTCTCTCTCTCTCTCTCTTGTCTATGTAACTTATGTCTGCTTTGGTCTTTATTCCTTTTTTCAACAGATCTTGAGCTTTGTTTGTTCTTCTTTTTCTACTTCTTAAGGTGTAAGGTTAAATTGTTTTTTTTGAGTTTTGTTTCTTGAGTTAGATTTGTCTTGCTGTGGAATTCCTTCTTAGAACTGCTTTAGCTATGTTCCCAGAGATTTTGAACCATTGTGTTATCATTTTTATGTTTACGCATTTTTTTAGTTCTTTGATTTCTTCATTGGCCCATTCATTGTGTAGGATCATGTTGTTTAGTCTTCATGTGTTTGTGTTTTTTCCATTTTTTTCTTGTGATTCATTTTCAGTTTCATACTGTTGTAGTTGGAAAGATGCATGATATGATTTCACTCTTCATAAATTTATTGAGATTGGTTTTCTGGCCTAATATGTGATATGTCCTGGAGAATGTTCCATGTGCACTTGGAAAGAATGTATATTATATTCTTTTTGGATGGAATGTTGTCTGTTATGTCTATCTGGTCTAATGTGTAATTCAAAAACATTGTTTCCAGATTGATTTTCTGCCTGGATGATCTATATGTTAAATTTTTTTTTTCCAACGTTTTTATTTATTTTTTGGGGGACAGAGAGAGACAGAGCATGAACAGGGGAGGGGCAGAGAGAGAGGGAGACGAATCGGAAACAGGCTCCAGGCTCTGAGCCATCAGCCCAGAGCCTGACGTGGGGCTCGAACTCACGGACCGCGAGATCGTGACCTGGCTGAAGTCGGACACTTAGCCGACTGCGCCACCCAGGCGCCCCTGGATGATCTATATGTTAATGTAAATGGATTGAGAAACTGCTTTACTATTATTATATTACCATCAATTTCTCTCTTTATGCCATTAATATTTGCTTCATGTATTTATGTGCTCTAGTGTTGGGTGCATAGATTTTTACATTTGCTATATCTTCTCATTGGGTTGGTCATTTTATCATTATATAATGTTCTTTTGTGTCTTGTTACATCGTTTTTTAAGGTCTGTTTTGTCTGATATAAGTATTGTCACCATGGCTTATGTGTGCCTTCCATTTTCATAGTGAATGTTTTTCCATCCCTTCACTTCCAGTCTGTATGCATCTTTAGGTTAAAGGTGGGTCTCGAAAACATGGACATTCAGATAATGGAACAGAATAAAGACCTCAGAAATACACCCACAAACATATGGCCAATTAATCTTTGACAAAGCAGGAAAGAATATCCAATGGTAAAAAAGACAGTCTCTTTAGCAAATGGTGCTGGGAAAACTGGATAGCAACATGCATAAAAATGAACCCCAGGCCACTTTCTTACACCATACACAAAAAACAAACTGAAAATGGATTAAAGACCTAAAAGTAAGACAGGAAGCCATCAAAATCTTAGAGAAGAAAGTAGGCAACAACCTCTTTGACCTCAGACACAGCAACTTCTTACTCAGTACATCTTTGGAGGCAAGGGAAACAAAAGCAAAAATGAACTATTGGGACCTCATCAAGATAAAAAGCTTCTGCACAGCAAGGCAACTGATGGAATAGGAGAAGATAATTGCAACTGACATATCAGATAAAGCATCAGTATCCAAAATCTATAAAGAACTTATCAAACTTAACACCCCAAAAAACAAGTAATCCAGTGAAGAAATGGGCAAAAGACATGAATAGGCACATCTCCAAAGAAGACATCCAGATGGCTAACAGACATATGAAAAAGTGCTCAACATAAAGAAGAAGTGATACACACACAGACACACACACACACACACACACACACAGACACACACACACACACACACACACACACACACACTGGAATAGTACTTGGCAATCAAAAAGAATGAAATCTTGCCATTTGCAACTACGTGGATGGAACTAGACTATATTATTCTAAGTGAAATAAGTCAGAGAAAGACAAATATCATATGACTTCACTCATATGTGGAATTTAAGATACAAAACAGATGAACATAAGGGAAGGAAAGCAAAAATAATGTAAAAACAAGGAGGGGGACAAAACATAAGAGACTCTAAACACAGAGTACAAACTGAGGGTTGCTGGAGGGGTTGTGGGTGAGGGGATGAGCTAAATGGGTAAAGGGCATTAAGGAAGACACGGGATGAGCACTGGTTGTTATACATAGGGGATGAATCACTGGAATCTGCTGAAATTTTATTGTGCTATATGCTAACTAACTTGGATGTAAATAAATAAATAATAGTTATAGGACAGAGAAAATGGGAAGGAGGAATATTCAAAGAAGTAATGGCTAAGAAATTTTCAGTATTGAAGATGTCACTTTTTATTTTCAATTACAGTGTTAATTAAAATATTCTTCAGTGACAAAAGTTCTGCATGTTTGCTTACACTTTTATAATCTATATATAGTACACAGAAAGAGTCCTTATGTGGTAGAGTGGAAATAACTCTCTGTAAAAGCTGATAAACTTAATTATATTCATTTTGACATTTTCTTCCCCAAGAACAGACAAGCGCAAAGACACTTGTAGACAGTTTAACCAGCAAGTTGAAAAATCAGAAATGCAGACATATTATACACTGTAATATTCAATTCTCTCAAGATTTTTCACAATGGCATACAACTTAAATATAAAAGTAAATTAATAACTAAACTGTGTAGTGAATTTTCAGTAACTGTACATGCACTCAGTTGACTCTGTTATCAATAACTGTTATTGGAAAAAACTCACAATTTCCTATAAGAATCAACACAAAGAGTCACTCCCCTGATCTTAAGCTTATCCCATACCCTTGTGTCTCCATCATGGACAGACACCGAGTTGTTAACAAATAAACTATAGTTTCTAGTGTTTTCATAAATAAAATAAGAAAATAAAAACAAATTAAGGAAACAGGTGAGTCTCTTGTAGGCAGAATATAGATTGGTCTTCCTTTTTTGTCCATTCTGCCTTCCTTTGTCTTTTTTTTTCTTTTTCATTTTTTAAAATTTTATTTAATTTTTTAATTTTTTATTTTTTAAAATTTACATTCAAATTAGCATATAGTGAAACAATGATTTCAGAAGTGGATTCCTTAATGCCCCTTACCCATTTAGCCTATCCCCCCTCCCACAACCCCTCCAGCCACCCTGTTTGTTCTCCATATTTATGAGTCTCTTCTGTTTTCTCCCCCTCCCTGTTTTTATATATATATATTTTTTAACGTTTATTTATTTATTTGGGACAGAGAGAGACAGAGCATGAACGGGGGAGGGGCAGAGAGAGAGGGAGACACAGAATCGGAAACAGGCTCCAGGCTCTGAGCCATCAGCCCAGAGCCTGACGCGGGGCTCGAACTCATGGACCGCGAGATCGTGACCTGACTGAAGTCGGATGCTTAACCGACTGCGCCACCCAGGCGCCCCTCCCTGTTTTTATATTATTTTTGTTTCCCTTCCCTTATGTTCATCTGTTTTGTCTCTTAAAGTCCTCATATGAGTAAAATCATATGATTCTTGTCTTTCTCTGACTAATTTCACTTAGCATAATACCCTCTAGTTCCATCCACGTAGTTGCAAATGGCAAGATTTCATTCTTTTTGATTGCCAAGTGTACTCCATTGTATATGTATACATCTTCTTTATCCATTCATCCATTGATGGACATTTGGGCGCTTTCCATACTTCGGCCATTGTTGATAGTGCTGCTATAAACATTGGGGTGCATGTGCCCCTTCCAAACAGCATATCTGTGTCCCTTGGATAAATACCTAGTAGTGCAATTGCTGGGTCATAGGGTAGTTCCATTTTTAATTTTGTGAGAAACCTCCATACTGTTTTCCAGGGTGGCTGCACCAGTTTGCATTCCCATCTTCAGTGCAAAAGAGAACCTCTTTCTTTACATCCTCTCCAACATCTGTTGTTGCCTGAGTTGTTAATGTTAGCTATTCTGACAGGTGTAAGGTGGTATCTCACGGTAGTTTTGATTTGTATTTCCCTGATGATGAGTGATGGAGCATTTTTTCATGTGTCGGTTGGCCATCTGGATGTCTTATTTGGAGAAGTTCTATTCATGTCTTTTGCCCATTTCTTCATTGGATTGTTTTTTGGATGTTGAGTTTGAGAAGTTCTTTATAGATTTTGGATACTAACCCTTTATCGGATAAGTCATTTGCAGATATCTTCTCCCATTCCATCGGTTGCCTTTTAGTTTTGCTGATTGTTTCCTTTGCTGTGCAGAAGCATTTTATCTTGATGAGGTCCCAATAGTTCATTTTTGCTTTTGTTTCCCTTGCTTGTGGAGACGTGTTGTGTTGAGTAAGAAGTTGTTGCGGGCAAGATCAAAGAGGTTTTTCCCTGCTTTCTCCTCGAGGATTTTGATGGCTTCCTGTCTTACATTGAGGCCTTTCATCCATTTTATTTTTGTGTATGGTGTAAGAAAGTGGTCCAGGTTCATTCTTCTGCATGTCGCTGTCCAGTTTTCCCAGCACCATTTGCTGGAGAGACTGTCTTCATTCCATTGGATATTCTTTCCTGCTTTGTCAAAGATTAGTTGGCCATACGTTTGTGGGTCCATTTCTGGGTTCTCTATTCTATTCCATTGATCTGAGTGTCTCTTCTTGTGCTAGTACCATACTGTCTTGATTACAGCTTTGTAATATACCTTGAAGTCTGGGATTGTGATGTCTTCTGCTTTGGTTTTCTCCTTCAAGATTGCTTTGGTTAATCAGGGTCTTTTCTGGTTCCATACAAATTTTAGGATTGTTTGTTCTAGCTGGTGTTACTTTGATAGGGATTGCATTGAATATGTAGATTGCTTTGGGTAGTATCGACATTTTAACAATATTTGTTCTTCCTATCCAGGAGCATGAAATCTTCTTCCATTTTTTTGTGTCTTCTTCAATTTCTTTCATAAACTTTCTATAGTTTTCAGTGTATAATTTTTCACCTCTTGGGTTAGATTTATTCCTAGGTATTTTATGGTTTATTGTGCAACTGTAAATGGGATCAATTCCTTGATTTCTCTTTCTGTTGCTTTGTTGTTGGTGTATAGGAATGCATCTGATTTCTGTGCATTGATTTTATATCCTGAAACTTTGCTGAATTCATGAATCAGTTCTAGCAGTTTTTTGGTGGAATCTTTTGGGTTTTCCATATAGAGTATCATGTCATCTGCAAAGAGTGAAAGTTTGACCTCCTCCTGGCTGATTTGGATGCCTTTTATTTCTTTGTGTTGTCTGATTGCAGAGGCTAAGACTTCCAATACTATGTTGAATAACAGTGGCGACAGTGGACCTCCCTGTCTTGTTCCTGACCTTAGGGGAAAGCTCTCAGTTTTTCCCCATTGAGGATGATATTAGCGTTGTGTCATTCATATATGGCTTTTATGATCTCAAGGTACGATCCTTCTATCCCTACTTTCTTGAGGGTTTTTATCAAGAAAGGATGCCGTATTTTGTTAAATGCTTTCTCTGCATCTATTGAGAGGATCATATGGTTCTTGTTCTTTCTTTTATTGATGTGATGAATCATGTTAATTGTTTTGTGGATATTGAACCAGCCCTGCATCCCAGGTATAAATCCCACTTGGTCGTGGTGAATAATTTTTTTAATGTATAGTTGGATCTGGTTGGCTAATATCTTGTTGAGGGTTTTTGCATCCATGTTCATCAGGGAAATTGGTCTATAGTTCTCCTTGTTAGTGGGGTCTCTGTCTGGTTTAAGAATCAAGGTAATTCTGGCTTCATAGAAAGAGTTTGGAAGTTTTCCTTCCATTTCTATTTTTTGGAACAGTTTCAAGAGAATAGGTGTTAACTCTTCCTTAAATGTTTGATAGAATTCCCCTGGAAAGCCATCTGGCCCTGGACTCTTGTTTTTTGGGAGATTTTTTATTACTAATTTGATTTCCTTCCTGGTTATGGATCTGTTCAAATTTTCTATTTCTTCCTGTTTCAGTTTTGGTAGTGTATATGTTTCTAGGAATTTGTCCATTTCCTCCAGATTGCCCTTTTTATTGGCATATAATTAATCATAATATTTTCTTATTATTGTTTTTATTTCTGTTGTGTCAGTTATGATCTCTCCTCTTTCTTCTTGATTTTATTTATTTGGTTCCTTTCCTTTTTCTTGATCAAACTGGCGAGTGGTTTATCAATTTTGTTAATTCTTTCAAAGAACCAGCTTCTGGTTCATTGATCTGTTCCACTGTTTTTTTGGTTTCAATAGCATTAATTTCTGCTCTAATCTTTATTATTTCCTGTCTTCTGCTGGTTTTGGGTTTTATTTGCTGTTCTTTTTCCAGCTCCTTAAGGCGTAAAGTTAGGTTGTGTATCTGAGATCTTTCTTCCTTTTTTAGGAAGGCCTGGATTGCTATATACTTTCCTCTTATGACTTCCTTTGCTGCATCCCAGAGGTTTTGGGTTGTGGTGTTATCATTTTCATTGACTTCCATGTACTTTTTAATTTCCTCTTTAACTGCTTGGTTAGCCCATTCATTTTTTAGTAGGATGTTCTTTAGTCTCCAAGTATTTGTTACCTTTCCAAATTTTTTCTTGTGGTTGATTTTGAGCGTTGTGTCTGAAAATATGCACGGTATGATCTCGATCTTTTTGTACTTACTTAGGGCTGATTTGTGTCCCAGTATATGGTCTATTCTGGAGAATGTTCCATGTGCACAGGAGAAGAATGTATATGCTGCTGCTGTAGGATGAAATGTTCTGAATATATCTGTTAAGTCCATCTGTTCCAGCATGTCATTCAAAGCCATTGTTTCCTTGTTGATATTTTGATTAGATGATCTGTCCATTGCTGGGTGTGGGGTGTTGAAGTCTCCTACTATTCTGGTAGTACTATCGATGAGTTTCTTTATGTTTGTGATTAATTGATATATTTGGGTGCTCTCACATTTGGTGCAAAAATGTTTACAATTGTTAGGTCTTCTTGGTCTATAGACCCCTTGATTGTGATATAATGCCCTTCTGCATCTCTTGATACAGTCTTTATTTTAAAGTCTAAATTATCTGATATAAGTGTGGCTACTCCAGCTTTCTTTTGTTGACCATTAGCATGATAGATGGTTCTCTATCCCCTTATTTTCAATCTGAAGGTGTCTTTAGGTCTAAAGTGTGTCTCTTGTAAACATCATATAGATGGATCTTGTTTTCTTGTCCATTCTGTTACCCTATGTCTTTTGATTGGAGCATTGAGTCCATTGACGTTTAGAGTGAGTACTGAAAGATACGAATTTATTGCCATTATGATGCTTGTAGAGTTGGGAGTTTCTGGTGGTGTTCTCTGGTCCTTTCTAATCTTTTGTTGCTTTTGGTATTTATTTATTTATATATATTTTTTCACCTTTTCTCCCTTCAGAAAGTCCCCCTTAAAATTTCTTCCAGGGCTCATTTAGTGGTCACAAAGTCCTTTAATTTTTGTTTGTCTGGGAAACTTTTTATCTCTCCTTCTATTTTGAATGACAGCCTTGCTGGATGAAGAATTCTTGGCTGCATAGTTTTCTGATTCAGCACACTGAATATATCCTGCCAGTCCTTCCTGGCCTGCCAAGTTTCTGTGGATAGGTCTGCTGCAAACCTGATCTGTCTTCCCTTGTAGGTTAGGGACTTTTTTTTCCCTTGCTGCTTTCATCATTCTCTCCTTGCCTGAGTATTTTGTGAATTTGACTATGATATGCTTTGTTGATAGTTGGTTTCTTTTTAATCTAATGGGGGTCCTCTGTGCTTCCTGGATTTTGATGTTTGTGTCTTTTCCCAGGTTAGGAAAGTTTTCTGCTATGATTTGCTCACATAACCCTTCTACCCCTATTTCTCTCTCTTCTTCCTCTGGGACCCCTATCATTCTGATGTTGTTCCTTTTTAATGAGTCACTGTTTTCTCTAATTCTTAAATTGTGCTCTTTTGCCTTAATCTCCCTCTTTTTTTCTGTTTCGTTATTCTCTATAAGTTTGTCCTCTATATTGCTGATTTTGTGTTCTGCTTTGTGCAGCCTTGCTGCTGCTGCATCCATCCATGATTGCAGCTCAGTTATAGCATTTTTAATTTCATTCTGGCTATTTTTTACTTCCTATATCTTTTATCTTTTATTTATTAGAAAGGGATTTTATTATTTATTTAAATTAATTGATTAAAGTATTACATTATTAATTATTTAATTATTTACTTATTTATTTAATTTATTAATTTAGTTTATTATGAATTAACTTATTTAATTCATAATAAATTTAATTTATTATTTATTATATAATAATTAAGAATTAGTTATTTAATTATTAATTTAAGTAAATTATTTGTTATTATTGTTAATTATTATTATTTATTATTAGAAAGGGATTTTTGTTTTCTTTTATCTTTTACTTATTAGAAAGGGATTCTAATCTATTTTCGACTGCAGCTAGTATTCTTATTATCATGATTCTAAATTCTGGTTCAGACATCTTGCTTGTATCTGTGTTGGTTAAATCCCTGGCTGTCGTTTCTTCATGTTCTTTCTTTTGGGGTGAATTCCTTCGTTTTGTCATTTTGAAGGGAGAAAAGGAATTAATGAGGTGAAAAAATTGAAATTAAAAAAATTAATTTAAGAAAATATTAAAATTAAAATTAAAATCACACACACACAAAAATCGAATAGATGATGCTAGATCCTAGGTGTGTTTTGGTCTGGGTGTTGCAAGTTTAGATTAGACAGATTAGAGAAAAAAACAAAAGGCGGTGGGTAGGAAAAAAAAGGAAATCGTTTGGGAATTTGAAAACATGAATACACTGAGGTAGATTAAAATGAGATGATGGGAGTAAAATAGAATTTGAAAAAACATACACAAAAGTAAAGAATATAGTAGAAAAAAATTAAAGAAAAATTTTTAATAAAAATTAAAAATAAGTATGAATTTTTTTGTTTTCTGTATTTAAGAAAAAAGAAATGAAACAAAAAAGAAAAATGAGAAAATAGAGAAAAAAAAGAAATCGTTTGAAAATTTGAAAAAGTGAATACATTGTAGTGGAGTAAAAGAAAATGATGGGAGTAAGATAGAATTTGAAAAAATTTACATAAAAGCAAAAATATAGTAATAAAAATTAAATAAAAATATTTTTAAAAGAAATTGAAGTAAAAATGAAGTTTTTGTCTTTCTGCATTCAAGAAGAAATGAAAAAGGAAAAAAAGGAAATTGTTTGAAAATTTGAAAAGGTGAGTACACTGAAGTAGGCTAAAACAAAATGATGGAAGTAAAGTAGAATTTGAAAAAATTTACACAAAAGTAAAAAATATAGTAATAAAATTTGAAGACAGATATTTTTAATAAAAATTGTAAATAAAAGTGAATTTTTTCTCTTTCTGTATTCAAGAAAAAGAAAAGAATTGTAAAAGAGAAAAAGGAAAAAGAAAAAAAAAGAAAAAATTGAATAGATGAACCTGCTAACAGATTGAAGTAGGACTGAAATTGCCTCCTTTTCCCCTAGAGGTCAGTCTGTGTAGCTCTTTATAGTCCATCAATTAAGCTGGCGGTGAGGCTTGTGTTCTTGAAGAGCAAAGTTGGCCAAGTTGGGCGGGGCTTGGTGTAACAGCTCCGATCTTCACTAGATGGCACTGCTAGCCTACGGGGGTGGATTGTTGCAGTGCTCGTAGGTGCATATGTGCATGCACGGGGTGAAAATCGCACCACCTAGCTACCCTGTGTGTTCTTCTGGATCAGCAATCACGCACCAGTCCTCTGTCTTCAGCTCTCATCCACTCCCTGCTTTTTCACTGTCTGTGACCAGGCCCCAGGCAGTATCTCTCTCCCAAGTTTTGTCTCAGATGAGGCTGTTTTCCCTGGCCCCTTACTTCCAAAGGACTGTGGCTTTGACCTGTTCTGCCCCTCTGCGGGAGGGTCTCACCAAGCAATGGCTGAATGAGCAATGGCCAAATGTCAGCTGCACCCAGGAACGCCCTCTGGACCCTGCTGTTGTCGGTGCCCCGAGACTACGGCCAGGTGCCAGCCCGCCCCCAAAAAAGTTCACGAGACAGTGTAGCAGTAGCGTTTCAGGGATTATGGAAAACCACAACACACATCTGGCACCAGGCTTCACCCTCAACAACGTTGCCCCAGCACCAGCGAATGTGGCCGCCTTCCAGGGTCTGGTGGGACCAAGTGGTTTCAACAGGCTCTACCAAATGTCCTTCCAGCAGTGGAACAACTTTTCCCCATGTGGCCTGAGAACCTCCCGGACCCCACTCAGTTCCAGGGGATTTGCCCTTCCCACCAGAGCACTGCCAGGTATCGAGCTGTGGAGTTGCAGCCTTTGTGCTCCCCTTGTTTACAGTCTTAATAGAATTTAAACCCTCTCCTTTCTCCTTTCTCCCTTTTTTAGTTTAGTCCCTGCGGCTGTTTCCAATTTTCTACTTTCTCTCCAGCTGCTTTCAGGGAGTGGTGCTTTTCCCATATGCTCCCCCCCACCCCAGTCTCTGTCCTCTCTCCGCCCACAAAAGCACCTCCCTGCCCGCTGCGGCCTCTTACTCTCCCAATTCAGCTCTCCGTGCCATGTTCCTGCTGAATTCTGTGGTTCAGGTTGTGCAGATTGTTGTGTTAATCCTCCAATCAGTTTTCTAGGTGTGTAGGATTGTTTAGTGTTGGTCTGGCTGTATTTCATGGATGCGAGACACACAAAAAGCTTCCATGCTGTTCCGCTATCTTCGCTCCTCCCTCCTCTTTGTCTTTTGATTGGAGCACTTAGTTCATTTACATTTAAAAATTGTTTTCAATATTTATTTTTGAGAGAGGGAGAGACAGAGCATAAGTGGGGAAGGGGCAGAGAGAGGGAGACACAGAATCTAATGCAGGCTCCAGGCTCTGAGCTGTCAGCACAGAGCCTGACATAGGGCTCAAACCCATAAACTGTGAGATCATGACCCAAGCCAAAGCTGGATGCTCAACTGGCTGAGCCACTCAGGCACCCCAAGTTCATTTACATTTAAAGTAACTATTGGGGCACCTAGGTGCTCAGTTGGTTAAGCATCCAACTTCAGCTCAGGTCATGATCTTATGGTTTGTGAGTTTCAGCCCCATGGTCTGACAGCTCAGAGCCTGGAGCCTGCTTTGGATTCTGTGTCTCCCTCTCTCTATGCCCCTCCCCTACTCACACTCTGTCTCTCTCTGCCTCTCAAAAATAAATAAATGTTGAAAAAAAATTCAAATTTGTATACAGTAACTATTGATAGGTATGTACTTAAAAATTTATTTTCAGGAAAGAGGACCAAATAAATCACAAATGAGAAAAGAGAAATAACAACCGACAGCACACAAATACAATTATAAGAGAATATTATGAAAAACTATATGCCAACAAATTGGACAGCTGAGAAGAAATGGTTATATTCCTAAAAATGTGAATTACCAGAACTGAAACCAGAAGAAATAGAAAATTTGGACAGACTTGTAATCAGCAAAGAACTTGAATCAGTAATCAAAAAACTCCTAACAAACGGAAGTCTAGGACCACTGACGAATTCTTCCAAACATTTGAAGAAGAGTTAATACCTACTCTTCTCAAACTACTGCAAAAAGTAGAAAAGTATGGAAAACTTCAAAATTCATTCTATAAAGCTTGCATCACTTTGATACCAAAACCAGATAAAGACATTACAAAAAAAAGAGAACTGCAGGCCAATATCTCTGATTATCATAGATGCAAAATTCTCAACAAAATATTAGCAAACCAAATCCAACAATGCATTTAAAAAATTACTCAGCACGATTGAGTAGGATTTATTCCTGGGTTGTAAGTGTGGTTCAGTATTCCAAATCAATCAATGTGATACAGTGCATCAATAAGAGAAAGGAGAAGAATCATATAATCATTCCGATAGATGCAGAAAAACACCTTAACAACGTAACAAAGTACAACAGCCATTCATGATAAAAACCCTCAACAAAGTAGATTTTGAGGGACATACCTCAACATAAAGGCTATATATGAAAAACCCACAGCTAACATAATCCCCTGGGGGGGAAAACTGAGAACCTGTACCCAAAGGTCAGGAACAAGACAAGGATGTTCACTCTCACCACTTTTATTCAAAAGAGTACTGGAAGTCCTGACCACAGCAATCAGAAAACAAAAAGAAATAAAAGGCATCCAGATTGGTAAGGAAGAAGTAAAGCTTTCACTATTTGCAGATGACATGATACTATATATCATATAAAAACCCAAAACATGACACCAAAAAAGTGCTAGTACCGATAAACGAATTCTATAAAGTCTCAGGATACAAAATCAATGTACATAAATCTGTTGAGTTTCTATACACTAATAGTGAAATAGCAGAAAGTGAAATTATGAAAGCAATCCCATTTATGACCACACCAAAAAAAATTAAGAATGAACCTAATCAAAGAGGTGAAAAACCTGCACTCTGAAAATTATAAAATATTGATGAAAGAAATTGAAGATGATACAAAGAAATGGAAAGACATTCCATGTTCATGGATTGAAAGAACAAATCTTATTAAAATGTCTATACTACCCCAAAACAATCTACACATTTAATGCAGTCCCCATGAAAATACCAACAGCATTTTTCACAGAGCCAGAACAACAGTCCTAAAATTGTATGGAACCACAGTAGACCCTAAATAGCCAAATGACTCTTGAAAAAGCAAAGCAAAGCTGGAGGCATCAGAATTCCGGAATTCAAGATGTATTACAAAGCTGTAGTAATCAAAACAGTATGGTAATGGTATAAAAATAGACACAAAGATCAATAGAACAGAATAGAGAATGCAAAAATGAACCTACAACCATATGGCCAACTAATTGACAAAGCAGGAAAGAATATCTAATGGAAAAATGAGTCTCTTTAACAAATGGTGTTGGGAAATCTGGACAGCAACTTGCAAAAGAATGAAACTGGGCCACTTTCTTACACCGTACACAAAAATAAGTTCATAGTGGATTAAATAACTAAATATGAGGCTTGAAACCATAAAATTCCTGGAAGAGAACACAGACAGTAACTACTTTGACATCAGCCATAGCATCTTCTTTCTAGATATATCTCCTGAGGCGAAGGAAACAAAAGCAAAAATAAACTATAGGGATTACATCAAAATAAAAACCTTCTGCACAGTAAAGGAAACAGTCAACAAAACTGAAAGAAACCCTTTGGAATGGGAGAAGATATTTGTAAATGCCACAGCTGATAAAGAGTTAGTATCCAAAAAATGTAAAGAACTGATAAAACTCAACACCCAAAAATGAATAATCCAATTAAAAAATGGTTGGAAGACATAGTCATTTTTCCAAAGAAGACATAAAAATGGCCAACAGACACAAGAAGATTCTCAACATCACTTATCATCAGGGAAATACAAATCAAAACTACAATGAGATATCACTGCTTACCTATCACAATGGCTAAAATCAACAACAGAAGGAACAATATGTTGATGAAGACATGGAGGAAAAGGAACACTCTAGCACTGCCGGTGGGAATGCAAACTGATGTAGCCACTTTGGAAAACAGTATAGAGGTTCTTCAAAAATTTAAAAATAGAGTTATCCTATGATTCAGCAATCACACTCCTGGGTATTTTAGCCAAAAAATACAGAAATAATCCAAAGGGATACACGCACCCTGATGTCTATAGCAGCATTATCTATGTTAGCCAAATTATGGAAGTAGCCCACATGTCCATTGATTGATGAATGGATAAAGAATATATATATGTATGTACACATGTACATACATATATGTATATGTACATATACACATACATGTATATACATATATTTATATATGTACATATATGTACATACATATATACACGTGTATATATGTATATATACGTGTATATATGTATGTACATATACATACATATCAACGTACATATACATGTTCACACATACACATATACATACAATGGAATATTATTCAGCCATAAAAAGAATGAAATCTTGCCATTTGCAATGACATGGATAGAGCTAGGGAATATTATGCTAAGTGAAAAAAGTCAAAGAAAGACAAATACCATATAATTTCACTCAAGTGTGGAATTTAAGTAACAAAACAAATGATCAAAGGAAAAAAAGAGAGACATACCAAGAAATAGAATCTTAGCTATAGAGAACAAACTGATGGTTAAAAAGGAAGATGGGGGTGGGGGGTGAGTGAAATAGCTGATGGGGATTAAGGAGGGCACTTGTGATGAACACCGGGTGATGCATGGAAGTGTTGGACCACTATATTGCACACCTGAAACTAATACTACACTGTATGTTAATTAACTGGAATTTAAATAAAAACTTTAAAAACCTATTATCTGATTTTTTTTATGGTTCTTTCTTTTTCTCTTGCTCTCTTTTTTTAGTGATCAGTGATTATAGTATTTTGTTTGACTTTATTTGTCATTATTTTTTGTGCTCTTATCACAGTTACTGGATTTGTGGTTACCATGAGGTTCATATATAATATTGTAAGTACATAGCAGTCCATATTAATTTGGTGGGCATTTAAGTTCAAACACATTCTGTAACAACAAGAACAACAACAATAAAACAGAAAAGAAAAATGTTTTTTCTTTTTTAGTTTACCCCTTGTCTTCTCTATTTGTGCCCTTCTCCACGTTTTATGTATATGTTGTCATATTTTACAACTTTTTATTCATGTATTTATGATGTCTAATTATGGTCATTTGTTTTGCATTTAAAGTTCTTTTAACATTTCTTGGAAGTCTGGTGTAGCAGTGATAAACTCCTTTATCTTTTGTTTGTCTAGACACTCTATCTCTCTTTCAAATCTGAATGATAACCTTTCCAGGTAGAGTATTGCTCGTTGTAGGTTTTTTTCCTTTCAGTACTTTGATTATATCATGGCACTCACTATGGCTCGCAAAGTTTCTGCTTAGAAATCACCTGAGAGCCTTACAAAGGTTTTCCTTTGTAGGTAACTTCTTTTTTTCTTGCTTCTTTTAAGATTCTCTCTTTAATCTTTGGCATTTATAATTATTATCTGTTGTGGTATGGATCTCCTTGGGTTCCACTTGTCTGGAATTCTCTGGGCTTCTTGAACTTAAATGTCTATTTTCTTCCCTCAGGAAAGTTTGCAGTTATTATATCTTAAATAAATTTTCTACACCTTACCCTCTCTTCTTCTGGGACCTTTAAAATTCGAATGTTCTTTCACTTGATGTTGTCCAAGGGATCTCTTAATCTATCATTTTTTTCAGTTCTCTTCTCTTTTTGCTGTTTAACTTGTGTGCTATTACCTTGTTTTCCAGACCACTGCTCTTCTACATCCTCTAATCTATTGATTCACTCTAGTTTGTTTTTTGTTATTGTATTCTTCAACTCTGATTGGTTCTTTTAAATATTTTTCTGTCTCATTATGAAGGTCTCACTGAGTTTGTCCAATCTTTTCTTTAGCTTAGTGAGTATCTTACAATCATTAATTTAAATTCTTTATCAAGCATATTGTTTGTCTCTGTTTTATTTAGGTCTTTTTCTGAGTTTTTTTCTTGTTCTTTCTTTTGGAGCATATTCCTCCATCTTCCCATTTGCTTGACTTCCCATGTTTGTTTCTGTGGATTAGAACTACTTCTCCTAATGTTTAAGGAGTATGAGGATGAGTATATTGTTTGAGTATGGAATATGGAGTTCCTATGCAGAGTGTGTGGGCTTGGTGACTTTTTCTGCCTGGCTGGAATTGTGGCTGTATATGCTACTCTTTCAAACTATGGCTTTTACAGAAAGAATAAAGATAAAAAGAATGATAAAAGAAAACAGGTAGAAAATAAAATAATAAAAGAAGAAAAGAAAACAGAATGAAAAAAAGTAAAAAGCAAAGGAAGAAAAAAGTAAAAAAAAAAAAAAAGAACAAGAAAGAAAACAAAACCGAAGTGGAAATAATAAACACAAATTTTAAAAAGTAAAAGAAACATTTAAAAGAGAAAATATCACAAAACTGCAGCTTGTTTTCTGTGCCTCAACATTTCAGGGTGGATGGTGTTGGCTTAGGTCCCTGGGCCCATGGGCTTTCTGGGGTCAAAAGTTACTAAGCCAGACCCTGCTCTAGTCTGGGCTTTTAAGGTGTAAGGGAAGAGTGTTCCTACAACTTCTCAGTACTTATCAACAAGGGTTTGTGTTTGTTTGTTTTTTTTTTTCCTTTTTCTCTGTCCCAGTGTGTCCAGGGCTGGTGTCATCTTTTTACCCCGGGCTTACTGAAGTTGCAAGCTATTTTATGCCTGTACCCACCTGTTAAGTAGTCTGGATTCTGCTCGGGTCTAAGATCTTAAGGTGGGGTGGGAATGTAAACTGTGTCATTTTCCAATCCCTCTGACCAGGAGACCTTTCCCATAGCACCTCCAATGTTTGGTAGATTTCTGGCGTTGTGTCTTTTATATGCTAGTTGCTATTTTATTTTATTATTTTTTGTTGTTTTTGTTGATGGGCTTTTTTCTTTTTTAATTCTTTTTTTTTTTAATTTAAATCCAAGTTAGTTAACATATGGTGTAATAATGATTTCAAAAATAGAATTAAGTGACTCATCACTTACGTATAACACCCAGTGCTCAACAAGTGTCCTCCTTAATGCCCCTTGCCTATTTGGCCCATCTCTCTACCCAGCTCTCCAGCAATTCTGTTTGTTCTCTGTATTTGGGTCTCTTATGGTTTGTCTCCCTCTCTGTTTCTATCTTATTTTTGCTTCCCTTCCATTATGTTCATCTATTTGTATCTTAAATTCATATATGAGCAGAGTCATACAATATTTGTCTTTCTCTAATTTCACTTAGAATAATATACCCTAGTTCCACCCACGTTTTTGCAAATAGCAAGGTTTCATTCTATTTGATTACTGAGTAATATTCCATTGTATATACATACCACATCTTCTTCATCTGTTCATCCATCAATGGACATTTGGGCTCTTTCCATACTTTGGCTATTATCAATAGCACTGCTATAAACATTGGGATGCATGTGCTCCTTTAAAACAGCACACCTGTATCCCTTGGATAAATACCTAGTAGTGCAATTGCTGGGTCATAGGGTAGTTCTATTTTTAATTTTTTGAGGAACCTCCATACTGTTTTCCAGAGTAGCTGCACCAGTTTACATTCCCACCAGCAGTGCAAAAGAGATCCTCTTTGTCCGCATCCTCGCCAACATCTGTTGCTGCCTGAGTTGTTCATTTTAGCCATTCTGACTGGTGTGAGGTGGTATCTCATTGTGGTTTTAATTTCCATTCCCTGATGATGCGTGATGTCGAGCATTTTTTCATGTGTCTGTTAGCCATCTGGATGTCTTCTTTGGAGATGTGCCTATTCATGTCTTGCCCATTTCTTCACTGGATTATTTGTTTTTTGGGTGTTGAGTTTGAGAAGTTGTTTATAGATTTTGGATACTAACCTTTATCTGATATGTCATTTGTAACTATCTTCTCCTATTCCATCGGTTGCCTTTTAGTTTTGCTGATTGTTTCCTTGCTGTGCAGAAGCTTTTTATCTTGATGAGGTCCCAATAGTTCATTTTTGCTTTTGTTTCTCTTGCCTCTGGAGACATGTCAAATAAGAAGTTGCTGTGTCTGAAGTCAAAGAGGTTGTTGCCTACTTTCTCCTCTAGAATTCTGATGCTTTCCTGTCTTACATTTAAGTATTTCATCCATTTTCAGTTTGTTTTTTGTGTATGGTGTAAGAAAGTGGTCCAGGTTTATTCTTCTGCATGTCTCTGTTCAGTTTTCTGAACATCATTTGCTGAAGAGACTGTTTTTACCATTGGGTATTCTTTCCTGTTTTGTCAAAGATTAGGTGGCCATAAGTTTGTGAGTCCACTTCTGGATTCTCTGTTCTGTTCCATTGATCTGTATGTGTCTTTTTGTGCCAGTACCATACTGTCTTGATGATTACAGCTTTATAATACAGCTTGAAGTCTGGAATTGTGATTCCTGCAGCTTCAGTTTTCTTTTTAGGATTGCTTTGGCTATTCGGAGGCTTCTCTGGTTCCATGCACATTTTAGGATTGTTTGTTCTAGCTCTGTGAAGAATGTTGGTGTTATCTTGATAGGGATTGCATTGAGTATGTAGATTGCTTTGGGTAGTATCGATATTTTAATATTTGTTCTTTCAATCCATGAGCCTGGAATCTTCTTCCATTTTTTTCTGTCTTCTTCAATTTCTTTCATAAGCTTTCTATAGCTTTCAGAATATAGATTTTTCGTCTCTTTGGTTACATTTATTCCTAGGTATTTTATGGTTTTTGGTGCAATTATAATTTGTAAATCCTTGATTTCTCTTTCTGCTGTTTTGTTATTGGTGTATAGAAATGCAACTGATTTCTGTACACTGATTTTATATCCTGCAACTTTGCTGAATTCATGTATCAGTTCTAGCAGCTTTTTGATGGAGTCTTTTGGTTTTTCCACAGAGAGTATCATGATATCTGTGAAGAGTGAAAGTTTGACTTCCTCCTTGCCAATTTGGATGCATTTTATTTCTTTGTGTTGTCTGATTGCTGAGACTAGGACTCCCAACACTATGTTAAACCACAGTGGTGAGAGTGGACATCCTTGTCATGTTCCTAACCTTAGGGGGAAAGCTCTCAGTTCTTCCCCATTGAGGATTCTTTCATCAGTGGGTCTTTTTTTATGGCTTTTGTGATCTTGAGGTATGATCCTTCTATTCCTACTTTCTTGAGGGTTTTTATCAAGAATGATGCTTAATTTTGTCAAATGTTTTTTCTGCATCTATTGGGAGGATCATGTGGTTCTCGTCCTTTCTTTTATCAATAAAAAGATGTTTCACATTGATTGTTTTGCAGATATTGATCAGTCTGTCTAGGGGTTTATCAATTTTGTTAATTCTTTCAAAGAATCAGCTCTTGGTTTTATTGATCTGTTGTACCTTTTTTTTTTTTTTTAATTCACTATCATTGATGTTTGCTCCAATCTTTATTATTTCCCTTCTTCTGCTGGTTTTGGGCTTTATTTGCTGTTATTTTTCTATGTCTTTTAGGTGTAAAGTTAGGTTGTGTTTTTGACCTTTCTTCCTTCTTTAGGAAGGCCTGAATTGCTTTGTACTTCCCTCTTATGACCACCTTTGTTGCATCCCAGAGGTTTTGGACTGTCGTGTTTTCATTTTCATTGGCTTACATGTACTTTTTAATTTCTTCTTTAATTTCTTGGTTAACCCATTCATTCTTTAGTCAGATGTTTTTTAACCTCCAAGTATTCAGTTTGTTCCTGAATTTTTCTGGTGGTTGATTTCAAGCTTCATAGGGTGTGGTCTGAAAATATGCAAGGTATGATCTTGGTCTTTTTGTACTTGTTGAGGGCTGATTGTGTCCCAATATGTGATATATTCTGGAGAATGTTCCATGTGCACTGGAGAAGAATGTGTATTCTGTTGCATTAGGATGAAATGTTCTAAATATACCCCTTAAGTACCTGGTCCAGTGTGTCATTCAAAGCCATTGTTTCCTTGTTGGTTTTCTGTTTAGAGGATCTGTCCATTGCTGCAGGTGGATTGTTGAAGTCCCCTACTATTATGATGTTATTACCAATGGATCTCTTTATGTTTGTGATTAATTGGTTTATATATTTTGATACCTCCACATTAGGAGCATAAACATTTGCAATTGCTAGCTCTTCATGATGGATAGACCCCTTAATTATGATATAATGCCCTTCTGCACCTCTTGTTACAGTCGTTATTTTAAAATCTAGTTTGTCTGATGTAAGTATGGCTACTCCAGCTTTCTTTTGATGACCATTAACATGGTAGATGGTCTCTATCCCCTTACTTTCTTATAAAAAAATTTTTTTTAATGTTTATTTTTGAGAGAGACAGACAGAGACAGAATGCGAGTGTGTCGGGGCAGAGAGAGGGAGAGCCAGAATCCGAAGCGGGCTTCAGGCTCCAAGCTGTCAGCACGGAGCCCGACGCAGGGCTCAAACTCACGAGCTGTGAGATCATAACCTGAGCCAAAGTCAGATGTTCAACCGACTGAGCCACCCAGGCACCCCATCTCCTAACTTGCAATCCGCAGGTGTCTTTAGGTCTAAAATGGGTCCTTGTAAGCAGCATACAGATGGGTCTTATTTTCTTATCCATTCTGATACCTTATGTCTTTTGATTGGAGCATTTAGTACATTGACATTTAGAGTGAGTACTGAAAGATACAAATTTAGTGCCATTGTGTTCCCTGTAGAGTTAGAGTCTCTGGTGATGTTCTCTGGTCCGTTCTAGTCTTTGTTGCTTTTGGTCTTTTTTGTGTTGCTTTATCTTTTCTTCACTCGAAGATTTCCCCTTAAAATTTCTCTTAGTGGGGCACCTGGGTGGTTTATTTGGTTAAGCATCTGACTTCAGGTCACGATTTTACAGGTTGCAGGTTTGAGCCCCACATCAGGCTCTGGGCTGACCAGCCCAGCAGAGCCTGGAACCTGCTTCAGATTCTGTGTTTCTCTCACTCTCTGTCCTTCCCCCGCTTTCACTCTCTCTCTCTCTCTCTCTCTCAAAAGTAAATAAACGTTTACAAAAAATAAAAAATAAATTTCTTGCATGACTGGTTTAATAATAACAAACTCGTTTAGTTTTTGTTTGTCTTGGAATCTCTTTTTTTTTTTAATGTTTTATTTATTTTTGAGACAGAGCATGAGCAGGGGAGGCACAGAGAGAGAGGGAGACACAGAATCCTAAGCAGGCTCCAGGCTCGGAGCTGTCAGCACAGAGCCTGATGCGGGGCTCAAATCACAAACCACGAGATCATGACCTGAGCTGAAGTCAGACGTTTAACCAACTGAGCCACCCAGGTACCCCTGTCTCAGAAACTCTTTATCTCGCTTTCTATTTTGAATGACAGCCTTGCTGGATAAAGAATTCTTGGCTGTGTATTCTTCTGATTTAGCACATTGAATTTATCCTGCCACTCGTTTCTGGCCTGCCATGTTTCTGTGGATAGGTCTGCTGTGAACCTGATTTGTCTTAATGGCTTCTTTCCCTGGTTGCTTTCTTAATTCTTTCCTTGTGTGTGTATTTTGTGAATTTGACTGTGATATGCCTTAATGATGGTTGGTTTTGGTAAATCTAATGGGAGTTCTCTGTGCTTTTTGGATTTTGATGTCTGTGTCCTTCCCATATTAGGAAAGTTTTCTGCTATAATTTGGTCACATATACATTCTGCCCCTTTTTCTCTCTCTTCACCTTCTGGGATTCCTATGATTTGGATATTATTCCTTTTTAATAATCATTGAGTTCTCTAACTCTTGTATTGTGCTCTTTTGCCTTTGTTTCCCTCTTTTTTTTTGTTTCATATTCTCCATAATTTTGTCTTCTATATTGCTGATTTGCTGCTCTGCTTCATCCATCCTTGTTGTCGTGGCATCCATTTGACATTGCATCTCTGTTACAGCATTTTTAATTTTGTCCTGACTAGATTTTACTTCTTTTGTCTCTGCAGGAAAAGGATTCTATGCTTTTTTTTTTTTTTTTTTTTTTTTTTTAACCCTGGCTCTTATTGTTATTGTGGTTCTAAATTCTAGTTCAGACATCTTGCTTATATCTGTGTTGGTTAAGCCCTGGCTGTCATTTCTTCCTGTTCTTTCTCTTGGGTGAATTTCTTTGTTTTGTCATTCTGGAGGATGAAAAAAATTAATAAAATAAAAAAATAAAAATTACAAATTACAAACCGAACAAAAAATTAGGAAAGGAAGCTAGATCGTAGGTGTGTTTGGTCTGCTTGTTGAAAGAAGCTTGGCTGAGTAGAGAAAAAGGGGAAAGAAGAAAGAAAAGAAATAAAAGGGAAAAAAAGTTTAAAAATTAAAAAAATATGTAGAATAAAATAGAATCAAATGGAAAAAAGAAAATGAAACTTTTTTTTTAATTAAAAATATATTAAAAATAATAAAGAGTTGTTACAAATTGTTGAAAAAAATAATTGGGATCCCTGGGTGGCTCAGTTGGTTAAGTGTCTGACTTTACCTCAGGTCATTATATTATGGTCCATGAGTTCTAGCCCCACGTAGGGCTCTGTGCTGACAGCTCAGAGCCTGGAGACTGCTTTGGATTCTGTGTCTCCTTCTTTCTCTTTGCCCCTCCCCTGCTTGCACTCTCTCTCTCAAAATAATAAACATTTAAAAAATTGTTTTTTAATTAAAATTCTTTTTTGAAAAAAATAAAAATTTTTTTTCTGTATCCAAGAAAAAGAAAATTTAAAGATAGAAGCAAAAACAAAAATAAAACAAAACAACCCCCCCACCAGGAAACCTAATAAATAAACCAGCAAACAGAATGAAACCCAAATGAAGTTACCCCTAGAAGTCAAACCATGAACCACTCTGTAGTCCATACACTAAGCAGGTGGTGGGACATGTGCTTATCTTCTGGGGGGTGTGCTTGGAGGGCTCAGTTGGCTGGGGCTTGGTGTAGTGGCTCCATTCTCCACTAGGTGACTCTGTTTAGCTTACTGGGGTGGATCAGGGTGGTGCACATGTGCACATGTATGTGTGGGAGAGGTATAAATGGCTTCACCCAGGTCCCTACTCTCTGGCACAGGAACTTTGTTCTCTCACCTACCCACGCTTAAGCAGCCCTCCTTTGTCTCAGGCTTCCATCCCCTCCCTACCTCTACCCAGTTCATGTGCAAGCCAACCACCTGCCAGGTGGCACCTCCCTCCAGAGTTTTATCTCAGATGGGATTGTGTTTCAGAACTCCACACTTCAGAGACCCCTGTGGCTTGGACTCATGCCAACTGTCTTGGAGAAGGTCTCGCTGAGTAATGCTGGTGCTGGCTTGCCCCAGAAAATGTTTGTGTGATTGTGCTGCAAAAGAGGTTCAGAGATTGTGGCTAATCAAAACACACAGCCAGCACCAGGTTTCACTGTACTCTGGCATCTTTGTCCCAGTACCAGCAAACGTGGCTGTTCTCCAGGGTCTGCTGGGACCTTTGCCTGTGGGGAGGACATATGCCCATATGACCTCTGCCAAATGCACTCCATGCAGTGGAACCACTTCTCCCTGTGTGGCACATGGATCCACCAGACCCTGCTGCCAGCCCCTGGGAATTCCCCCTATTTCCTCACCAGAGCACTGCCAGGCACTGATCTGCAGAACTTCAGACTGCACTCCATTTTTTTAGAATCCCGATGGTATTGAAACCCTCTCTTTTCTTCCCGTCATTGCTTTTGGGGAACGGATTTCTTGTTCAGTCCCCTGTGAGTGTTTTCACTCTTTCTGTTTCTCTCCAGCTACTCTCAGGAGTGTTTTTCCTGTACTCTCCTGATGTGCTGCACTCTCTCCCTTTCTCTGTCCTCTTTCCGCAACAACAGCTCCCTACTTTCCATGGCTTTTCTCTCTCCCAGTTCACCTCTCCACACTGTGTACCTGCCATGTTTTGTGGGTCGAGTTGTGCAGATTGTTGTGTTAATCCTGAGATCAATTTCCTAGGTGTACAAAATGGTTTGGTGCTGATCTAGCTGCGACGAGACAAGCTGAGAATCTCCATGCTGTTCTGCCATCTTCCCAATATAGTCTTTGCTTTGAATTCTATTTTGTCTGATATACATATTGCTACCTGTGCCTTTTTTTTTTTTTTTTTTTTGCTTCCACTCAGATGGTAAACATTTTTCCATCCCTTCACTTTCAATCCACATGTTGTTAGGTCTGAAATGAATCTCTTGTAGGTAGCATATAAGAAGGTCCTGCTTTTTTATCCATTCGCTTACTCTCTATTTTTGATTGGAGCCTTTAGTCCATTTACATTCAAAATAATTATTGATAGGTTAGTACTTATTGCTACTTTGTTACTTGTTTTATGATTGTTTTTGTAGTTCTCTGTCTCCTTTTTCCCTTGCTCTCCTTTCTCATGGTTTGCTGGCTTTCTATAGTGAAATGCTTTGATTTTATTTTTTGTCTATCTATTACAGGTTTTTGATTTGTGGTTATCATTAGGCTCATACATAACATCTTATGTGTATAGTACACTATATTAAGTTCATGATCCCTTCAGTTTGAACCCATTTAAGAGCACTAAATTTTATTTTTGCTCACCCATGTTTTATGTATATGATGTCATAGTTTACATCTTTAAAAAAAAATTTTTTTTTACATTTTATTTATTTTTGATAGACCACAAGTGGGGGAGGGGCAGAGAGAGACAGAGACACAGAATCCAAAGCAGGCTCCAGGCTCCGAGCTGTAAGCACAGACCCCAAGTGCAGGGCTCAAACTGACAAACCGCGAGATCATGACCTGAGCTGAAGTTGGACGCTTAACCAACTGAACCACCCAGGCGCCCCATTTACGTCTTTTTACTTTGTGAATCCCTTGAATGATTTTTTCAAAATTTTTTATTGTTTATGTTTTGAGAGAGACAGAGTGCGAGCAGGGGAGGGGCAGAAAGAGAGGGAGACACAGAATCTGAAGCAGGCTCCAGGCTCTGAGCTGTCAGCACAGAGCCAGACATAGGACTCAAACCCACAAGCTGTGAGATAATGACCTGAGTCAAAGTCAGATGCTTAACTGACTGAGCCACGCAGGCACCCCTCCCTTGACGGACTTTTATAGATGTAATTGATTTTAGTGCTTTAATCTCTGTACTGGTTTTATAAGGGGTTACTCCATTACTTTTATTATAATTTGTATATACCTGTGAGATTTTTTTCTTTTATACTTACTCCTGATTATGGCCTTTTCTTTCCACTCAAGGAATTACCTTTAAAGTTTCTTATGAGTCTGGTTTATTGTTGACGAACTCTTTTAACCTCTGTTTTTCTGGGAAACTCTTTATCTCTCCTATTCTGAATGATATCTTTTCTGGGTAAAGCGTTTTTGCTGGCAGGCCTCCCCCCCGGGCCGGGCGGGTTCAGTACTTTGAATATATTATGCCTCTCCCTCTGGCCTCTAAATTTTCTGCTGAAAAATCTGCTGTGAGCCCTATAGGGTTTCCATTGTATGTAACTGGTTTCTTTTGGTGCCTTTAAAATCTCTGTTTATCACTTTTATGCCTTTTTAAATACTGTATGTCTTGATGTGGATCTTCTTGGTACTCTTGTTTGGGAAACTCTTTCTCCTTCTATTCTGAATTGTAGCCTTGCTGGGTAGAGTATTCTTAGCTGCAGTTATTTTTCTTTCAGCACTTGGAATATATCATGCCACTCCCTTCTGGCCTGCAAAGTTTATGCTAAAAAACTCAGCTGATGGCCTTATTGGGTTTCCCTTGTATGTATCTGCCTTCTTTTCTCTTGCTGCTTTTTTAAAAAGAATATCAATAACTTACTTTATTATTTTTAATTATTATTATTATCTTTTAATTTACAACCAAGTTAGCATATAATGTAACAATGAATTCAGGGGTGGATTCCTTAATGCCTCTTACCCATTTAGCCCATCCCCCTCCCACAACCCCTCCAGTAACCTTCTGTTTGTTCTCCATGTTTAAGAGTCTCTTATGTTTTGTCCCCCTCCCTGCTTTTATATTATTTTTGCTTCCTTTACCTTGTGTTCATCTGTTCTGTGTCTTAAAGTCCCCATATGAGTGAAGTCATGATATTTGTCTTTCTCTGACTAATTTCACTTAGCATAATACCCTCTAGTTCCATCCACATAGTTGCAAATGGCAAGATTTCATTTTTTTTTGATTGCCAAGTAATACTCAATTATACACACACACACACACACACACACACACACACACTACATCTTCTTTATCCATTCATCCATTGATGGACATTTGGGCTCTTTCCATACTTTGGCTATTGTTGATAGTGATGCTATAAACATTGGGGTGCATGTGCCCCTTCCAAACAGCATATCTGTGTCCCTTGGATAAATACCTAGTAGTGTAATTGCTGGGTCATAGGGTAGTTCTATTTTTAATTTTGTGAGAAACCTCCATACTGTTTTCCAGGGTGGCTGCACCAGTTTGCATTCCCATCTTCAGTGCAAAAGAGAACCTCTTTCTCTACATCCTCTCCAACATCTCTTGTTGCCTGAGTTGTTAATGTTAGCCATTCTGACAGGTGTGAAGTGTATCGCATTGTGGTTTTGATTTGTATTTTCCTGATGAAAATGAGGTGGAGAATTTTTTCATGTGTCGGTTGGCCATCTGGATGTCTTCTTTGGAGAAGTGTCTATTCATGTCTTTTGCTCATTTCTTCACTGGATTATTTGTTTTTTGGTTGTTAAGTTTGAGAACTTCTTTATAGATTTTGGATACTAACCCTTTATCTGATATGTCATTTGCAAGTATCTTCTCCCATTCTGTCAGTTGCTTTTTTGTTTTGCTGATCTCTTGCTGCTTTTAAAATTCTCTCTTTATCACTAATTTTCCATTTAAGTACTGTGTCTTGGTGTGGACCTCTTTGGGTTGATTTTGTTGGGGACTCTCTGTGCCTCCTGGATCTGGATGTGTGTTTCCTTCCCCAGATTTGGGAAGTTTTCAGCCAGTATTTATTCAAATACAATTTCTGCCCCTTCTTCTCTCTCTTCTTCTGGGATCTCTATAATGCAAATATTATGCTTGATGGTGTTGCTGAGTTCACTAAGTCTATTTTTAATCTTTTTTCTCTCTCTCCTATTCACGTTTATTGCTTTCTAATATTCTGCCCTTCAGGTTGCTGTTCTGTTCTGCTTCCTCTGGTGTACTATTCCTTCTAGTATATTTTTAATTGCATTCATTGAGTTCTTCATCTCTGATTTTTTCCCCCGTTTTCTATTTCTTTGTTAAGGGTCTCAATGAGTATACGTGGTAAGTATCTTTATGACCATTAAATTCTCTATCAGACTTGTTATTTTTGTCCATTTTGTTTATCTCTACTGCTGTGATTTTGTCCTGTTATTTCATTTGGGATATATTCCTTTCTCTCCTCATTGTCTAATTATCTGTGTGAGTTTGTATGTTACTAGGAAAGTTAGCTATGTTTCCTTTCCTTATAAATAATAGACATAGTATCCTGCAGTGCACTGTCCCCTGTACACCAGAACTTGGTGCTACAGGGGTGCCTCCTGTGTGTGTTTCATGCACCTTACTATTGTGGCTGAGCCATATTTATCTTCAGTCCATTCATCTTCAATGGTTTTCTTTGCCTGTTGTGGGCAGTGTTTGGTCCCTATGTTGTTAGTGAGCCAGTCATGGGCAGCCTTGGGGTCAGATCAGGTATATTCCAGAGATTTGGTAGTGCTTCAGCACTTGCTCTCCCTCTCTCTCCAGAGGAAGAGAAGTGCAGGGCACTTTCCCTGTGTTATCTTTTGAGAAGCTTTTGTTGATGCATGGGTCTATAGCCAGACCATATGTCTGTCCTCAGCCCATTGCTGAGGCTGCAATGGGATTAGTGTTTGTGGTTATCTTCCTTCTCCCTGGGGCAAGAGTCAGTTTGGAGTGGTGCTGATCCTGTCAGGGCTGTTTGCAAACTGCTATGTCAGTGGCCCTGCTTTGAATGGGCTCTAGCCAAAGGTGTATTAGAGAGGGAAAGTCTGCAAGAGAATGTGGGTGTGGTGTGTGTGATGTTAGCAAGGTTTGTGCAGGTCTGCTGTGGGAGGGGACCTGGAGACACCTTTAGAAATCTCCTGTCTCAGGAATGGATTGGGCAAATCCACAGGAGTGTGCAGTGCAGGGCACACAGTATCAGCAAAGTCCGCTCTGGTCTGCTGTGTAAGGAGACTTGCATCCAACTGGGAAAACTCTTGCCCAGGCTGGTCTGGTTAGAAGGAGCAGATCCTTAGAAGTGCCATGTGCGGGTGTGGGTGTGCTGTTAGAAAGTTAAGTGGAGAGTATTGATGCTGTGCTCATTCTCCAGGTGTTCATATATGTAGTCTAGGGGGCAGTGGAGGGAAATGACACTGTTTGGTTTTGTGGAGAAGTCTCCCAATGATCCCTGCCCCTCCAGCACAGGCTCTGAGATTAGTAAACAATTCTCTCTCCTGTATACCCCAGGTATTTTTCAAACTGCTGCTTCTATGCTGTATCTCTGTGGGGCTGTTTGTTGTGCTGTCTCTTTTAAGGGCAGGCACTAAATTTTCTCTCCTCCAACTGGCTTTCCCTGGGGCAAGCCCACTGATTTTAAAATTCCAAGGGGCACCTGGGTGGCTCAGTCGGTTAAGCGTCCGACTTCGGCTCAGGTCGTGATCTCGCAGTCCGTGAGTTCAAGCCCTGTGTCAGCCTCTGTGCTTACAGCTCAGAGCCTGGAGCCTGTTTCAGATTCTGCGTCTCCCTCTCTCTGACCCTCCCCCATTCATGCTTTGTCTCTCTCTGTCTCAAAAATAAATAAAGGTTAAAAAAAAATTTTTTTTTAATTCCAAGCGTTAAGCTCTGCTGATTGTAAAAATTCCCCAAATTTGGCCCCTCTGTTTCTAAAACCAAGTGTTATGGGGATTCATCTTCCACTTATAGGATCCTTGTGCTGGGGTGCCTGGGGTGAGGATCTTCTCTCCCCTCTTTGTGCCCCTGGCATCCCTCCCTCCCTTGGATAGCCCCATGGGTGATACCCTCTTCTGTATAGCCTTTTTTCTACATTTAGCTGTGGAGAGTCTGTTCTGCCAGTTTTGGGGTTGTTTTCTGGATTATTTACACTGATCTGGGTGTTACCTAGTTGTATCCATGGATGAGGTGAGCCTGGGATCCTGGTACTCTGCCATCTTCCTCAGAATCACAACTAAGTCTTAAACCTACCTGGATTTGATTCTTTATATTGTCACATAGGAGTTTAGTTCTATATTTTCCCCCATGTGGATACCAACTTTCCCACCACCTTTTATTTGCACAGTGTTCTATATTGCTCTCAAATTGGTCTTTTTGTGGTCCCTTGATTCCATTCCATTCCTGCAGCAATATTATGCTGTCTTAACTATAATAGCTTGATAGCTTTTATACATCTTGATAAGATGCTATAGCCAGTTCCCTTACTTTTTCTTTAAGAATGTCTTAGCACTTCTGGGCCCATTTGCATTTCAATATAAATATTAGCTTGTCATTCTCTAAAAGATACCTGTTGAGATTTTTATGATATTCACATTGCTTTGAAATTGGAGTTGTATTGAATCTGTATGTCAATTTTAGGAAAACCGTCATTAATAAATATCAAGTCTTCCAATCTTTGAACATATTTCTCTTCATTCATTTAAGTCTATTTGAATGTGTCAGTAATGTTTTACAATTTTCCTGTCTTATGTAGACATTATGTGTCTTATGTACAGTTTAGATATTATGTTTTAAAATATGTTCCTTTTATAAGCTTATTTTTCTTTGCTGTTGATATATAGAATTATGATTTATATATATATATATGTACATAGTTTTATATCCAGCAAACTTGTCAAATTCTCATGTTAATTATGATAGTGAACTGATATCTTCTGAATTTTTTACATATACAATCCCATTAAACTGCAAATAATGACAGGGTTTTTTTTTTCCCCCTTTCATGAATTTTGTGAGCCAGTGGTTAAACATGGCCAATATTAAAAATGAGGTTGTATAAACTTTGAATTAAATTTTTATTAGAAGCAAAAGAATACATACTGAACACTCATGACTTTTTTTAACTGAGGACAAGTACATGTTTTTTTTTTTTTTTTAATGCTTATTTATTTTTGAGAGACAAGACAGAGCATGAGCAGGGGAGGGGCAGAAGGGGAGACACAGAATCTGAAGCAGGCTTCAGGCTCCCAGCCATCAGCACAGAGCCCGACAAGGGGCTCGGACCCATAAACTGTGAGATCATGACCTAAGCCAAAGTCGGCACTTAACCAACTGAGCCACTCAGGCAACCCAAAACTCATGACTTTCAAAATATTTCACTATATTGTTATTATCTGTGTCCTAGGTTATTTACATCATTATCACTGTGTGATGGAGATTACTATATAATGTTCTGCTATTTAATTTCTCTTCCAACAGTACATTCAGTTAGGTGAGAAGTGGTAGTTTAAGAGCAACCATTGTAATAGTATTTAAACCATGGAAATTGACAAACATTATAAATCAATGCATTTTTCCCCCTCTCAAAGTCAGTTGTTAGACTTAGCATGCCACTGAAGTTCTGAGAGTTGATATCTTTGTGTGATTCCTGATTTCAGGGTTAGGTTTCCAATTTTTCACATTAAGTATAATGCTATATAGGTTTTGTACCTAAACATCATCAGATAAAAGACCTCTTGTCTTTTTTCTGTTTTGCAGAATTTCTATATATGTTTATCTTTTCGTTTATTGAAATGTAGTTGACATACAATATTATGTTAGTTTCAGGTGTACAAAATAGTGATTCAACATTTATATACATTTTGAAGTGATCACCAGTAAATCTAGCTACCGTCACCAAAGTTGTTATATATTATTAACTATATTCCCTATGTTGATAAATATATCATTATATATATATATATATATACATATATATATATATGACACTTATGTTGTTTCTAAGTCTTGGCTGTTGTGAATAACGTTGCAGTTAACATGGGGATGCAGGTTTCTCTTTGAGATAGTCATTACATTTTCTTTGAATGCATTACCAAAAGTAAGATTGTTGAATGATAATGGAAGTTCTCTTTTTAATTTTTTTGAGGAAACTTCATTCTACTGTTTCCATAATGCCTGCACCAATTTATATTTTCACCAACAGTATATACAAGGATTCTCTTTTCTCCATATCCTTGCCAATATTTGTTATTTTTGGTCTTTTGGGTATTAGCCTCCTGATAGTATGAGGTGATATCTCATTGTGGTTTTGATTTGCATTTCTCTGATTAGTGATGTTGAGCACCTTTTCATATACCTGTTGGTCATTTGTAGGCCTTCTTTGAAAAAAAGTCTATTCAGGTGTTTTGTCAATTTGGATTGTTGTTATTAGTGGTAGTAGTATTTTGGTATTGCGATGTACGAGTTTCTTTTATATTTTGGATATTAACCCCTTATCAGATACATAGTTTGCAAATATTTTCTAGTCATAGGTTGCCTTTTCTTTTTTTTTTTTTTTTTTTTTTTTTTCTTTTTTTTTTTTTTTTTTTTTTTTTTTTTGCTGTGCAGAAGCTTTTCGGATAGATGTAGTACTACTTGCATATTTTTGCTTTTGTTGCTAGTGCTTTTAGTGTAATATTAGAAATCTCATTGCCAAAACCAATGGTGAGATTTTTTTCCTAGGTTTACACTTTCAACTCTCACATTTTCTTCTAAGAATTTACAGTTTCAAGTCTCACATTTAAGTCTTTAATACATTTAAAATTTTTGTGAGTGGTGAAAGACAGGGGCCCAATTTCATTCTATTGCATATGATTTTAGAGTTTTCCCAACACCATTTATTGAAGAGACTATCCTTGTCACATTGTATATTCTTAGATCATTGTCAAATATTAGTTGACTGTATATATGTGGGTTTATTTTGTGCTCTCAATTCTGTTCCATTGGTCTATGTGACTGTTTTTATGCCAGTACCATGCTCTTTCGGTTATTGTAACTTTGTAATATAGGTTTTTTCCATCTGTGATATAATTGACATGTAACATTAATCCAAGGTATTACCACATAATTATTTATGTGTATATTGCAAAATGATTACAATAGGTTAATTAACATTCATTACCACAGATACTTATTTTTTTTCTTGTGATGGAAGTTTTAAGATCTCTCTTAGTGACTTTCAAATATACAATACAGTATTGTTAACTATAGTTACCATGCTGTACATTACATCCCTGGGACTTATTGTAATATAGTTTGAAATTAGGAAGTGCAACACCTTCAACCTTTTTGTTTCTCAGAATTTCTTTGGCTATTCTAGGTCTTTTTTGGTTCCATATGAATTTTTGGATTGTTTTTTCTAAATTTCTGTGAAAGAAAGTAAGTGTAGAATTTTAATAGAAAAGGCATTGAATCTGTAGATTGCCTTGGGTAGTCTGGACATTTTAACTAAGTTAATTATTCCAGTCCATAAACATTTATTTGTGTCTTCAATTTTTTTTCATCAAAGTCTTAAAGTTTTCAGTGTGTGGAAATTTCACCTCCTTAGCTAAATTTATTCTTATGTATTTTATTGTTTTTGAGGCTATTGCAAAATTTTTTTTCAAATAGTTCATTGCTAGGAAATTGCTAATTTCCTTTCTATATAATTATTTTATATAGATTGCTAATCAGTAGAGGATTTTAGTTACACATTTTCTTGTATAGTGCCTTGTACCTTGAAATTTCCATTGCCTTTTGGTCAATGTTGGCAGTTCATGTTTTGCCAGGAGCTTCTTTTCTTTTGGTTTCCAAACTTTCTATCAGAGGACAGTTTGTCTTTTAAAATCTCCTTTGTATCTGTACTTATTTTCCTTTCTTATTCCTTATTTTGTCTGCCAAAGAAGATATATTTTTTTATTAGTCTTTATGTTTTATATTTAGCTTTCTCTTTTATATTTAGCTTTGCAAGGTAGTCTTTCTGACTAATCATGTCTTTCTGATTTGTTTTTTCTAATATTTAATTAGATGAGTACTTATTCCTTTCTTCATCCTGTACTCTCTAAAAACAAAATTATTTAAGGCTATAATAGAAATATATATATTGGTCTCTGCCCCTGGTTCCTGGCACAGAGAAACCTAAAACTCTTGTAATTTCCCAAGTGATAAGAGCATCTTTTGTCCTAATATTTGGTTTTTGACTCCACCTCTGACACAGGGCTCCTAAGACCCTTGTAAATTCCTAGGTGATAAGAGCACTAGGAGCATCATTTTTCTGTTGAGGTCACTCTAGGTGGGCTCCTGGATGGCAGCTGGTGACTAGAAAGACCATGCCATGATTAGAACCTTGGTATTCTGAGTCCCATTTCGTCAACCTCCAGAGAGGGGAGAGAGGCTGGAAATGGAATTAATAATTGATCATGCCCAAGTGAGGAAGCCTTCATAAAATCCTAGTAGTGGGGGTTCAGAGAGCTGTCAGGTTGGTGAACACATCCACACCAGGAGGGTGATATACCCCAACTCAATGGGAACAGAAGCTCTTATGCTTGCCTATGTATGTATCTGGCTATTTATCTGTATCCTTTACCATATACTTTTAATAAATTGGTAGGTGTTAATCCCAGAGTTCTGTGAGTTCTAACACATTAATTGAACCCAAGGAGGGGGTTATGGGAATTTCTAATTTGTAGCCAAGTGCACAGAAGTTGTGGATAATCTGAGGATGTACTACTTATGATTGACATCTGAAAGGGGGTAGTCTTGTGAGACTGAACCCTTAATCTGTGGGATCTGATGTTATCTCCAGGTGGATAGTGTTAGAATTAAATTGAATCGTATTCATTAGATGAGTACTTATGCCTTTCCTCATCTTGTACTTTCTAAAAACAAAATTATTTAAGGCTATTAAATAGAGTTAAATTGTAGGACACCTGGCTGGTGTTGAAGAGAATTGCTGCAACACATATCTGGTGTCTGAAGTGTTGTGATAGTAGTATAATGAAAGGAAATGTGTAGGAAAGAAGACATAGGAGGGGAAACTAAGGTTTTTCAAATACACCTATACATTTATTTTCATTAGGACAATTTTCATGTACCCTGTTGGTACGATATATTTTCCTTTTTGTTGGTTTTCAGATAGTAATTCTCTATTTATTTTTCTCTATGATACGTCCATCTATTCTTTCACTTTTTTTTTAAGTTTATTTTGAGAGAGAGAGTGTGACCAGGGGAGGGGCAGAGAGAGAAAAATCCCAAGCAGCTCTGTGCTGATGGCACAGAGGCCCACGCAGGGCTTGATCCCATGAGCTGTGAGATCATGATCTAAGCCAAAATCAAGAGTCAGATGCACAACCAACTGAGCCCCCCAGGCGTCCCTATTCTTTCATTCTTAATTTGTAAATGTATGAGATTATTGGCTTATGATTAGAGGATGTTTTCAAAACTTTTCCTCTGTTGGCCATATATATATGATCAATATCTGTAAACATTTCATAGACATATGAAAATAAATGTAAATTGTTTGAGAGAATAATTCAACTGTGGTGTTCCTCTGTGTCCTTACTGTGTCTAATTTTGCCCATGCCATATACACCCTTATTAACAGAATTCCAATTTTGTTGGAGATAGCAAAGTGCAAGTCAAAAAACTTAAGCTTCCTAGACTACCAAGCTGATAGGGGTAGCTTTCAGATTAAGTTCTGGTGAATGGCAGGCATATTGGTGAAAGTTGCTGAGGATTCTGGGAATGTTCCATTTTTTTTTCTTTTATTTGCCAATTTGGTAAGCCTGATTTGCCCTTCCCCTTTGCCCCCCCACCTTTTTTTTTTTTTTGGTCCGGAATATATATAACTTTTTTTTTTTATTTTAAGTTTAAATACTACTAGACCAGTGAAAATCAAAAGAGGAAATTGAAGAATTATCTGTCAAACTGTCAAGTATCCGTGTGGTCAAATAGGACAGTAAGCCAAACTGAAAGTAATAACGAAGGCTTTATTCACTTCCTGTGCTACTACTGTAGGCAAAAAGCAAAGAAAAATGGTAGCTCCTCAATGTTCCATTTTTCATTGCAGAATGGCACCACGCATGGGTCAGTCAGATGATAGGCATTGCCGGCAATGGAAGATGTCTTACTGAAGAGCTGAATAAAACACTCCTACCATTTTATGGACTTGGAACTTGACAGAAGGAAAGGGGTAACGGCTAGGAGTAAAATACTACTGAGGTCAGAGGGGAAAAATATCTTAGTCAAGGTCCTGTCATAAGGAAGTCTTCGTGGAGTCTCCACTGTATGGAGGCCTCCGAATGGAGGCAGGTGGGCTAGGAATGATAAATTACATATCAGCATTGTTGACTCAGGGTTGGAATGACAGTCTGAGTCCTTGATTGCAACCCCCTCCAGAGACTGCAATACACTAACCATGTACCTAGTCTGTTGTGAAGAGGGCAGTTTTCCCCTGTGAGGCCAGCTTGGTAAAATCTGTGTCCCTGTGTTGTTGAACCTGAAGGATCAGGTTTTGGCCTGGAACCAGACACCTGTGCAATTTAATGTTAAAAGGAGTAACAGGCATAAAGAAGGATGTATATAATGCCACAACAAATTGAAGTTATAAAATCTTAGAAATGTATAAACCTGGGGGTGCCTGGGTAGCTCAGTCAGTTAAGCATCCGACTTCGGCTCACGGTTCGTGGGTTCAAGCCCTGTGTCGGGCTCTATGCTGACAGCTCAGAGCCTGGAACCTGCTTCAGATTCTGTCTCTCTTCATTCTGCTCCTGCCCCTGCTCACACACTCTCTCTCTCTCAAAAATAAACATAAAAATACTTTTTTAAAAATTTAGAAACCTGATTTTTTAAAATGTACCTATAGGAGATAGCATCACAACAGTAACATTTAGAAAAAGCATTAAATTATAACAGATTATATATATATGTGTATATATATATATACACACACACACACACACACATACACACTTGTGTGTACCTGTGAGTTCACATAATAGCTGTCTGATATAAATTATTTCAGTTGCATTTCATTTGTGTTGCTAAGAAAGAAGAGCATCTGAGACAAAATTTGCAAAACTCAGAGGCTGGTTTTGGTTAGGTGTTTTTTAAGAGTACTAATTCCTTGTTGTCATGCATTCTATCTCTTATATTGTGGTCAAGATAGTTTTTTTTTTTTTAAGTAATCTCCGTGCCCAGTGTGGGGCTTGAATTCATGACCCCAAGATCAAGAGTCACATGCTTTAGTGACTGAGCTAGCCAGGCACCCCAAGACAGTGTTTGTTTGTACATCTAATATTTAGATTTACCCACACATTTATGTTTTCTAGTGCTTTTCCTTGCATTTTTCTTCCATCTGAAGAATTCTCTATTAGTATTACTTTTGGTGCAGATTTGCTAAAATTAGTTTTTTATGAAAGAATATTTGTCTTCATTTTGAAGGATATTTTCACTCAGTATAGAATCCTATGTTGGTAGATTTTTGTTTCACTTTACTAAGTCAATAGTGAATATTTCAGTCCTTTGTCTTCTAGATTCCATCATTTCCATTGGAAAGTCAGTCAACTAGTCTTGTTGCTCCTTAGAGGTGTAATGGTCTTTGTTGTCTGATTTCGGTTCTCTGACTTCTAAGATTTTCTCTTTATCTTTCAACAGGTTTACACTGCTCTTAAAACAGAAGGTGACATTGGGTTGGAACTTTGTGATCAAGGAGGAAAGCAGTAAAATATGAGGTAAAAGTTAATGGTACAGATCATGTAGGGATTTTCAGGATATGGTAAAGACTTTGGGTTTTATTGAATGCTGTGGAGATCTAAGGAATGTTCTAATCAGAAGAGTGACCCATGATCTAAGTTTTAAAAGGATAAATTTGAGTTGCATTGGAAATAAATGTCAGGAAGACCTGTTAGTACATTACTATAATAATGTAGATGAAGGATGACGGTGGCTTGGACTAAGTAGTATAAGATTATTTTTTAAAATCATAAATGAGCAATGAAATATACTCTTAGCATCTGTTAAAATTTTTTTTTCTTTTTTCATCTGTTAATGTGGTGAATGATATTTCCTAACATTAAACTACTCTTGCATCCTTGGGATAAAATAAATCTGTTAGTATATTTTTAACCTTTATAAATTCAGTTTGCTAGTATTTTAGAAAATTTGTAATTTGTTGCATTTATCTTCATGAGTGGGTTTGGAAGAGTAATTTTGTTCCCATATCGTCCTTTTCTGGTGTGGTATATATAGAGAGTACGCTGTGAGACTGGCTTTATAAGAGCAGTTAGGGGGTTTTCTTAATTTCTGAAGTTTCAAGGGACTTATTTGTAGGAGAGTTGTAAAACATTCTGGACTTGGTATATCTTTTATGGGTAGATTTTCAACTCAAAATTGATTTAATGATGTGTTTTCCTCAATTGTGTTAGAGGCTGGTCTATTTTTTTCTACTTGGAGACAGAGGTTTTGATTTTGTTGATTATTTCATTTGCTATTAATTTCTCCTCTTATTTTCTTTTGTTCTAATTTCTTTATTTTGCTGTTGTCTTTCTACTTCTTTACTAGGATGATTAGGTCATTTAAGTTTCTAATCTTCATTTTCAATACAGGCATCAAAGCATTTAAATTTCTAAAATAGCACTCCAGTTGCACGTAACCAAGTCTTTATAGGCAGCTTTCATTTATTAAAAGATTGCTGAACACTTATGTGCATTCTTGTACATTGTAGGAAGAAAAATAGATCCAAAAGGGATCTTTAAGAGGTGCATTTGCAATTTAAGATAAAATATAAAAAATATTTTAAACATATATAACAGGTTTATATTATCATTCCAATTAGAAGTACATTCTAATTTTTAACATGCCTCGACATTTATAAAAATTAATTTTTTCAATTCAAGTATATGGGTGTAAGAAATTCTCTTGGGCTATCTTCATAGGTTACTTCTAGTCACATTGCACTGTTTGAAAATCTGTATGATGGTCTTTGGTGTTTATTGAGATTTGCTGTGGTTTACTGATAATTATTATTATAAACACCCCATGTATACTTAGGTTTTACCTAACAGTTGAGTGATAGTTTATTTACATAAACTATCAGATCTGCCTTTTAAAATTCTATTCTTTTATATACTTAGCTGCTTACTACCAGTTATCACTGTTACCTTGGGCCCAAATTTCTCTTTGTACTGTCACTTGCTTTATATATTTCTTATTGTTTCAGAATTTTTTATTCCTGGTGAATTGCTCTATTTGTCATTATTGAAGCTCACTTGTATCTCAATATTTATTTTTTTACCTTAAAGTCAATTTGATTTATAGTTTCATTTGATTGGCATTTTCTTATTCCATCAATTTAAACTATTACATTGTTACTAAGAAGTGTAAAAACCACATAGTTTTTAAACTGGCCAAGTTTACTGTAACTAGTGACATTTGGATTTCTGTTATTTTGTGTGATTTGTTTTTTGCTTCTCTTTGCCTTCAGTGGGGTTCATTTTATTAACTACAAATTGCTGCCTTCCTACTTATTTACTTTTAATTTAACCTAATCCTTTTTATCTCTAAAACCAGTACACCAGTCCTTTCAGGTTTACACTGCTTTACCACCACAGTGAACTTAAATAGGAAACCAAATGTAGTCATTTGCCAATGCTGCTGGACACAACTGGTTCAGACTGCCTTCTGGCATTTGCAGGTTCTGTGAACCATCTTGAACATTTTTTTTTTACATTTAAAAAGGGAGAATTGTAAAGGATAAAAATGAGAGGTACTTACAATCAACAGACATTCCTTCTTCACCTCTGGAAGTCTTTTCTGTTTAATTACTAGTGACTTTGGTTTTACCAAAAAAACCCAAACCAAAAAACAAAACCCCAAAACAAAACAAACCTAAATCCTATCCAGTTCTTCCCAAATTCAGGATAAGATGAATAGGAATGAATGCCGATTGTTAAGCCTTCTAGACTTAACAAGTATTTATTTGCATTGAAGCTTAGTTTATAAAGTGTTTGAAATATAAATATTTTTCTGGACAGAGGGTCCATTAGCCTTTGAATGCTTTTAAGTTGTTCTATCCCTAGAATATTAAGCACCAAATACTCTAGACCAGGGGACCTCAATCATTTTCTTACCCTAACACCCTAAACGACTTGACACATTTTCGTCAGGAATAGCAATTCTCAAACAGAGGAGCTTTATGAGACTCACTGGGGTATAGAGCTCCTCTATGCCTACTGAAAATTTCTAAGGTCATCATATTGACTTATTCCTGTTTTCTCTTCCAGTATAAAGCTAAATTATTCTGACAACACATCCAATATTAACAAACTATTTGTTTACAAAATCAGTAAATAGCATCTGAAGGCTTGAAAAATTTGCTCATTTAAAGACCCTCCCTTATTAAGTAAATTTTTTTAAATGTCTCTAATGACTTGTCCACAAACCACCATCAAGTCAGTTAAGTTCAATATGTGACAATTAAACCTCAGGTGTGCAAAACACATAGTTCAAGGAACAAGTAGGTATAGACTTATTATAATTACATGACTTGACAAGGTGCACTGTCATCCAAAAATGAATTGCATTTATTATCAATTGCTATTTGTTCACTAGTATGAAGATGCCAATTTACATACACAGAAAGTATTTTATATACTTTGATCCTGCCATATGTAACATTATTATGGATGTTTGTGAACCAAAATTGTATGCCAAATTCATATTCCTAGAATGTTATCAGTGTAACATCACAAACCATTCTCATGTCAGCTTGTTGAAGCTGAGGGTCTATTACATGCAAAAATCAGTTGATTATTTTTATAGACACATCACACTTGGTTATGATTTTCTGCATTGCACTGGTTACTTTGTATTGAAAACAAACTTGGAAATTACGAAATGTAGTTTTCTTAAAAACAAAATTATTAGCTAATAGGAACTAAACCACCAGAAATTCTTTTACACTAATGACTAGAGTCAGAGTCACAATAGAAATTATTTTAATAATGGTTGAAGAAAGAAAAAATGACTTGGATGCCATATTAGAACTAAAACAATTTGATAATTTCATTAAAAAACTGCTTTATATACTGTAGAATTAAACAATGGCTTCATCTTACCAAGTATAAAAGGTAACCACTTTTAATGTGAGTCTGCTTCCAAGACATTAAGCCATAAAATTTTATTTCAGGGAAAATAATACAACACTTTAAAGCATTTCCTAGATTTCCCTACCTTCTAATGACATTTTAACACCTTCTTCTGGATGGGGCCATATGATTTCAAGAGCATTTTGACTCAAGGTCTTAGAAGCACAAAATTTAGGAAATTCTAAAAACAAAACAAAACAGGAAGATGCACAGAAAATGTATGTAATTCAGAAAGAACAAACAATGGAAGGTGGCTAACCCTTTAACGATTTTGAATTTCTGACCCTAATTTTGTCACACTGGTATCTGTATTAAAAATAAGGAATGTTGGGTTTCTTCATATATGATAATTCACAAAACTGACCTCTTTTGGTCCAGAACTACTTAAAAGTATTCTAAGGCCAAAATATGAAAACTCTAGAAGCCATTATTAAATTTTAGAGATACTACATGAGGAAACTTACAACACGGCTTTTCAGGTATGAATTTATAAGAGTCAAAAAATTCTTCACAGTAGTAAGATTTGGTGTTTAGAAGGCAACAAAGGCAATAAAATTAGCTATCAAAGGGATAGGATAGCTGTGAAACTATTTAAAAATACACAAAATGAAAGACCTAAAAAATCATCTAAAATAAAAAAACCAAAATGTGCTGGAGAAAAATAGGATTATACAAGAGCCTAGAATTGGATGAGAGAATAAATGGATCAAGATGCACCAGAAAGATCATTTCCATTTATAGTTTATACACTATAAAAATAAAACATACTGAATTTCCCTTATCTCTGTACAGGATGGGTCATTTTTAGGTAACTATATACTTCCTTAATAATCATCCTATAACTTAGGACAGTAAAAGATTCCAAAGCAAAGATTATACTATTAATTTTTGTTATGGTTATGGATTTTGACCTGCTTGACAGACTGAATAAAATGCTCATCATTCAATTCGCTTTTTTGATTTGAAAGTTCCGAGTCCTTTAATGATGTGTTTTAATAGATGTGCTTTTTCTTTTAATACTTTAACAATATGCTAGAGGTAGCCTTAGGGATCTGGAAGATGAAAGAGCCATTACCACCTAACAGGTACTGACCACTGTGCCACAGAGGTTAAGTTTTCTTCTTCTAAGCAGCTTCAGTTTAACGTTCTAAGAATTCCAGGTGCCTTTTTATTTAAAGTGTGAAGCAAATACCCTTGAATTCAGCAAGAAAAAAACTTAGACATCTGGCTGTAGTATAAACCCAAAGCTGGTTTTTTTTTAGGAAACACAGGAGTATATGGAAGAACATAAGTTTTATTAGTACATTTAAAATTAGATGAGGAAGCAAAATAGCTGAAGTTTTTTGTTTTGGTTAAGAGTTTTGGTCTTTGCATTAATTTCTGTTACTTTTTTATTGAAAGAAAAGATTATGTGCTCCCTGGGAACTTTTAAAATGGTAAGACCTTAACAAAAAAGGAAATTTCAAACCTGCTTTTCTTTTTTGATCATCAAAATTCTGTCTTCTGAAATTGATGGCTTTAAAAGATTAGTTTGCTAAATGGTAGTTATGAAAGATTGTAGAGTAAGAGCATAATATTAGAATCACACTTTAAGCACACTACCAATGACATTTGAAGTCATCAGTGGCTAACTTTAATCCGTGCCATCAGATTTTAAATATTGATACAATCAGTAATGCTTATCATTAATTTTATAGAATCAGATATCACAGGCCAAATTCTACTTAAAACTTCCTAAGTCTAATCACAAAATAACATTTAATTTAGAATTGAAGTTTTCTGGTTGTAAAATTCTAAAAGGTGAGAAAGGTGAAGTTATATTTGTCTTGTCATTTAAGAATCACTTCTATGATATTTAAGATCAATGCCAAGGTTTCAACTGTTAACTACCAAATATCACCTGTTAAAAACAAAACAAAATCCTAATGAGAATGTTTATAGGCTTATTACAACTCAAATTCATGAATACAGAGGAATGGTTCTATTTTGGCTCAAACTGAAGTCAGCTAATTTGATCACTGTATTTGAATGCTCATTGTCTTTAAGTATTGATAATTTTTCAAAACAGTTCAAGATGTCCTAATTTGGATAAAATGTTTTCATACTTATTATATAAAAATTGAGCCCCAAGTTCATTAATATAGCTATCTAGGAAGTAATCATAAATATACTGAAAATTGGCCAAGAAAGTCTAAGAAATCTTTATTTCTTCTTAGGAAAAATCTAATTAGTTACAGTCTTTTAAACTGAGATTATTATCTGTTTATTCCAAAAGCCCAATTCTTTGGTGTACTGTTTCTAGTTGTTTTAAACTTAAGAATTCTGTATACTGCTAAAGGAATTAAAGCATCACAAACTTTGTGTTAAATAACTTTGTTATTTAAGCAATCTTTGTTTTTATAATCACAGTATGATTGGCCATCAGGAGGTGGATTTGGAAACCAAGTGATTTATACTTTTTCATAGAGTAAAAGTGTATTTTAATCATCCTATTTTTCTACATACTTAGTTCATATTTGATTATAGGAAAACATTCTAATTTTCTATAACTTCTAAAATAGTGGCTTTTTATCTTGAAAAAAAATTTTTTTGTCTAATACTGCATATATTTCCATGCAGATTAAACTGAGCCATACCTTCTACCCCAAACTGTTAAGGAGAACATATTTTTCTTTATATTCAGTAAACAACTACATCATAAGGTTAAACAGCTTTTGAAAATATCATTTAAGTTGGATGAGTAGGAAAGCATACATCTTATCTTTGGATGTATTTAACTTATCAAGTGAAGTGTTATATAAATGTAAGAAATAGAATGTTATAGATCTAAAACACAGAACTACATAAACCAATTTAAGAAGGAAGGGAAGATGTCAGATATATTAGTTCAGATGCAGAAAGGGTTATTTACACATTTGTTCACAAGTTTTGGAGTTACATAGCTCCTAACGAAGTGGGTGATTTTCTTGTTAACTCAAGAAAAAGCTACGAACTCCCTAATGTGTGCTGTTGAAATACTCCTTCATAACTTTGATGCTCTTCCTGAAATGAACCTATATATTCAACCTATAAATGAAAACCAACTGATGCTTTAAAAAGAAAGTGGGGCGCCTGGGTGGCGCAGTCGGTTAAGCATCCTACTTCAGCCAGGTCACTATCTCACGGTCCGTGGGTTCGAGCCCCGCGTCGGGCTCTGGGCTGATGGCTCAGAGCCTGGAGCCTGTTTCCGATTCTGTGTCTCCCTCTCTCTCTGCCCCTCCCCCGTTCATGCTCTGTCTCTCTCTGTCCCAAAAATAAATAAACGTTGAAAAAAAAAATTAAAAAGAAAGTATTTAATTACTAGTGGATATAATTAGTTCACTTTAAGAGTATTAAGACAAGGAGAAGTTTGAAGACTAGAAGACATTAAAAATATATTGGGTCTATATGATTTTTTTAATGCAAAAAAGGGACATCTCCCTCAAAAAGGATGACTAAAAATCCCTGCAAAATGCACTGCTCCATATGCTCCCCTTTCAGTGCAGACTACATTGTAGAAACAAAATCTCTCTTAAGAGAACTATTTGTGAGAAATAATGACTATCCCTAAAGATATTAAACTCTCAATTTTTACTATGTAAGAAAGTCATTATTAATTCATCTTAATATAAAGGTTTTAGCTTTGGGAAAAAGTGAGCCTTTCAAAATTTTAACTTAGGTTATTAATCTAGTTGATTGGCATGAAACACAAGTGCCATGCATGGTCTATGCCTCTCCTAGGTCTGAAAAGTCATTTCAGACTGTTCCCATACTTAAATGGTTTCAAGTTTCTGGACAGAACTGAACAACGTGAACAAGTCTGGTGATGAAGCACTGATTAAGTCTTAAAATATCATAATTTCACAGTCCCTTGTCCCATATAATATATATAAGAAGCACCAAAACTGGAGCCAAGATCTGAACAGGTAATGTAACAGCAGGAACTATAATTTAATCACATCATATCATATTACACTTATGTAACATTCTATGCCTGTTGATATGTGTAACATAGTTAAGTTTATTACAAGCATTATTTCCTAAGACTTACGGTATAAGTACTTCTTTTCAAGTATTACCGCTTATTTAAGTGTTTATTTCTTAACATTATGTAAATCAGTGATAAATGTATATAATGCAGTACATTGTGCCATTTCTCCCAACCCTGTGTTCAGATATTAAAGTCAATTAAGAAAAACAAAACAACTATTAAAACTGAAACAAGGCTATCAACATCACACATGAACATCTGAGTCGGTCAATAGCATTTGCCCCTTAACATGAAGGTATTTTCATCATAAATGCCTCATCTTTAGGCTAGTATTATGTTAGCAGCAGCTGGTCTTCAGGACAAATAGATTAGAAGTTTCAAGTGAAAATGACACTGAATTACTCTTGAGGAAACATCAATCCACATTACTAATAAAAGATGCAAACTGCTGGTGTCACCTTAACATAAAAATTGTGTGTTTTCCCTTTCAACATGTGACTTAGTTCATTTCTGTGATGACAGCACTTTGGAGTTCTCATGGCACACCAATAAGATTATCTGTTTTAATATTTAAATTATAACTACAATAACTAGAAAAAAGTCAGTGCCTCGGTGGCTTTAAACCACATCAATTTCAATGTTTTTCAAAATGATGATGCAATTAAATCTATGCTTCTGCAATAGTGCAAAACAGTATCCTCTCCTAAATACAGGAGCTGAGGTTTATCCAAGTAGAAGCTTTAAATAAGGTAGATTGTTGCCAACTATATATCAGTCTCGCATATTTGATATAACATATATTAGGAAAGCTTAAACTGACTTATAAATCTATTCTCAGCTAAAGCTTCACATAAGCAGCAATGGAAATGAACAGAAGTGCACTCAATATAAAACACTTTTCAAAACTACTCCAAAAAACAAATGACAAAACATGGTTAAGAACTGAACGTATGTTGTGTGTACCACATGTAAAAGGAAGAATGGACCTTGGTGATTGCTTGCACTGTCTGAATTATGTGAAGGTAAAATTAAGACTTAGTCCACTTCCATCTCTCCAGAAGATTTAGGATGCTGGGAGCTGTCTTTTGTCATATCTGGTTTAGTTTCAGTCCCACTCTGTCCATCTGTTGGTCCATTGTGTTCACTGTTAGCTTTTGTTTTGTCTTCAGCAACCTCTACTTTTGGTTTGGGCTTGTAAATGATGGGGTTACAAAAATTATCCAGTTCCTAAAGACATAAAGAGAAGTGAGTATATTAAAATTACTACAGAGAAAGTTACTATTAACGTTCTAAATTCCACATTAATGTGACATTCCTGAATTTATGTTAGCTCAGATAACCAAGTTTCTTCAACTACATCAATGAAGCATTTACTTCTGGGTTACTGCATGTTAGTGCTGACAGAGAACTCTTCAATCTTTAATAATAATACTCTTTGTATATAATCTCCCTAAAAACTGATTCTTCATAATTTAAATATAGTTTACTTAGGAAGAAATAATTTTTAATTTATTCCTTTAACTTATGCCTGATGCTCTGAGAATTTTGTCAAATAACACCTATTTCATAAACTGATACTTACACAAAAACAGCTTTAATAAGTGGAATTATAGAACTATGTTGAAGGAAAATAAGTCATGAATGTAAATGCAACTTAACAATTTAAAATAAATACAATGTATTTTCTCTGCCCTTATTTCTTTTTAACACAGAAATAAAAGACCATTAAAATCTTTCAAGACCAGTGTCACAGAGATTGGGAGAGGGAAGGAAAGACAGGGACTAACATCTTGGGGGAATGTTTTGTTTTGTAAACGTTTATTTATTATTGAGAGACAGAGAGAGACAGAGCATGAGCATGGGAGGAGCAGAGAGAGGGGGAGATACAGAATCCGAAGCAGGCTCCAGGCTCTGAGCTGTCAGCACAGAGCCCAACGTGGGGCCCAAACTCACAAACTGTGAGATCATGACATGAGCGCAAGTTGGACGCTTAACTGACTGAGCCATCCAGGCACCCCACTGGGGGAATGTTGTAGTGGCAAACTGCTCTTATCACACTCTATATTTCATCTGATTAGTAGTAATTATTATAGCTTTGTTGCAAAACTTTCTCAAAAGGAAAACACTTAGATTTGAATAAAAAAAAAAAAACCTGAAAACACACTGAATAAAAAAAAAAATCAACCAGAATTTCATCTTCTACAGAGTAACATTAACATTTTGGGGAGCATCCTTCTAGATACATGTCCACGCACACACAGATATACAAATCTACAAATCTATGAACGTGCTAATTTACATAGTGAGGTAACTTTTCACTCAGTACGTTGTACTCATCTTTATATCTAAATATAAAATCTTTATATCTAAATCTTTATATCTAAAAGATATATGTTGTACTCATCTTCATATCTAAAATCATGTAATGGTTGCAAAGTGTTGTACAGATGCTTCCATTTATCTAGTTTCTTACAGGTATTTGTGTCTTTCAACTTTTTGCTAATTTACCAGGAAGGTTATCTTCCTATACTTGTGTAATGATCAATTTAGGATGAATTCCTAGAATTATGATTTCTGGGTTAAAGGTACGTATACTTCCTTTAAATTTCTACATATATACTGATACAAAAAGAATGAAACAAATTCAACCAAGCTGCTCAGGGAAAACATCCATTTCTTCACACCCTTGACAACTTGTGACAAAGATTATGAATGTAAACACAGAACCATGACCAGTGAAAAGAAAAGATGGGTAAAGGAGAGTTAGTAGGATGAGTTATGTTTTCTTTTGTCAATTGCTTCTCTGACGTCTTTACTCATTTTTCTACTTAAATGCTAGTTTTATTGTAAAGTTCATCTCAATATTTTTCACGGTGTTTTCTATGATAATCTTTGATATTTTCACTAGTAATGTTTTTTAGGCTGAAAAGTTTATCTCAGAAATAAGATTTTACCATAGAATTTTACAGATTTCAAATGATGTCAGAAACCTACACTGCAAAGTTTTATAATGGAGATTTAGAAGTCTCATGCAGTCTAGAAAAGTCTGACATATATAACAGTAAGAAGTTGTCACATTGCTTTATTTCCCTGTGTAGTAAACTTAAAATTTAAAAACACAGCCTCATGTGACTAAATCAAGGAACAGAGATGTCCCACCTAGAAATCTTTTGTTTTTTTTTTTTTTGCAAAATTAAAATTTAGCCTTAAATTTGTTTTTCTAAGTTCTTTTGCAAGCTGATTATTGCTTAAAGTATGGCTCCCAATAAAAGCGTTTAATGGCTTGGGGTGCCTGAGTGGCTCAGTCGGTTGAGCGTCTGACTCTTGATTTTGGCTCAGGTCATCATCCCAGGGATGTGGGATCGAGGCCCACACTGGGCTCTGTGCTAAGTGTGGAACCCGCTTAAGATTGTTTCTCTTTCTCTTTCCTTCTGCCCCTCTCCCCTGCTTGTGGGTGCTCTCTAAAATAAGAAAAAAAAATGTTTAATGGCTTGAACCCATTAAAAAGAAAGTTTCATAGTTACTTACCTTTGACTTTGCAACTATTTCGGAGACTTTCACCACAGGATCTTGAGTGAGACTTAGTTTGTTCTGTGCATTCATCTTACTGTTCAGCCAATTCATGGCTTCACTGATATATTTTTCAACTTTTTCCACTTCGGCTGGATCTAAATGATCATATCTTTCATCCTATTAAAAAAAAAAGCCTTTTACTTAATAGAAAATATTTCCATAAGCAACAATAATTTCCGTTTAAAAGATTTAGACTCTTATTGAACGTATACCTCCCACATACCCATGTGAAGAAGCCACATACAAATTACACAAAACTGAAGAGACTGGGAGAAAGAAAAAAATCAATGTGGGTTTTTAAAAGGAAAGTCTTTCTGAAGAAGTCAGGTTTTTTCAAAAAATGACTAGTGCAGAATATTCAAGGGAAAAGTACTTAAGAAAGAAGCTGCATGGAATTCAGTTGTTAGGGAATAAAGAGAAGTAGGGGAATAAAGGCATAGTGCAAGCTAGACAGAAAATTCTCAGTATATAACAGAACAGCAGTTCTTGATAAAGAGAAGTACATAATAAAATTTTGTCTGAAAAACACAACTACAGCTACCACATACAGAAAGTAATCTAAGAAGTCAGGGTTTAGGATGGTAATCATGAGAAAGAAATGGCAATGCAACAGAAAGAGGATCTCCTGATGGATTATAGATGGGACATAGAAAATAAAGAGAAAGGGAATTAAAGAGTACTCCAAAGCCAAAGAACTGGGAGAATGGTGATGTTGTGTTTTACAACTATAAAGCTTCATCACGTATTCTTCTTCTGCTTGTAGAAGACCCAATTTCTGGGTCCCCACATTTTTCTGAATTCCCTTCTACTTCATGGATCACATCTTATATTCCTTCCCATTCATCCCTTCACATGCATGTTTTAAAAAGATATCTAGCCTGAGCCTCTTCCCTGAATTCCCAACTCTATATCCAACTTCCAACCTGAATTTCCATTTATAAAGAATGAAATGACCACCTATGTTTCAAAATCCTGATTACACCCCCACCTACTACTCCCAGTTTTCCCCATCTCAGTAAATGGCAACTTCATCCTTCCAGGCCATATCCTTGGGGTCATTTTTGACTCCTCTGTCACATTTACATAAAATCTATCACCAAATCTTACAATGTGCAAACATCTGACTACTACTTTCCCCCTTCAATATGCAAGATTCAAGCCTCTATCATTCCTTGTGTTATTCTAATAATGTCTAAATGAGTGTTTCTACATCCTTTAAAAAATGAATCATATCATGTTACTTGTATGTTCAAAAACCTCCAATGGGGGGCACCTGGGTGGCTTAGTTGGTTGAATGTTCAAATTTGGCTCAGGTCATGACCTGATGACCTGATCTGATGGTTCATGAATTTGAAGGCTCTGCATCAGGCTCTCTGCTGTCAGCACAGAGCCCGCTTTGGATCCTCTGTACCCTTTTCTCTTTGCCCCTCCCTTCTTCATGCTTTCTCTTTCAAAAATGAATAAACATTACAAAAAAAAAAAACAAAAAACAAAAAACCTCCAATCAATGGTTTCATATCTCAAAGCCAAACTTTTATGATAGCCTACTAGGCACTAGGTTCTAATCCCTAGGTTCTAATCCCATTCCCATTGTTTTAAGCCACACTGGCCTCTTTGCTGTTCCTTCAACACATTTTCCCCTTGAGGTTTTGTAACTTGCTCTCCCTTTTTCTACAACTTTTCCCTTACAGTTATCTTACACCTGGAGCCCTCCCTTCCTTCAGTTCTCTCCTAACAGTATATCATCTTATTAGTCTGCCCTTCTCACAAATCTCCTCCACCTTTGGTGGTTCCTTACTTTTTCAATAGTCCTTTATCCCTATCTACTTAAAAAAATTTTTTTATTCATTTTTGAGAGAGAGAGAGTGTGAGCAGAGAGAGACAGAGAGAGAGAGACTCACACAGAATTTAAAGTACACTCCAGGCCGTCAGCTGTCAGCTGTCAGCACTGAGCCTGATGCGGGCTCAAACTCACAGACTGCAAGATCATAACCTGAGCTGAAGTCGGACATTTAACTGACTGAGCCACCCAGGTGCCCCCGTATCTGACTCCTTTGAAGTAACTTATTTACTGTTCACCTTTCCCTACCAAAGCATATAAGAAACAGGTTCATTGTTTTGTTTGATGCTTGTAGTTCCAGCATCTTGAACTGAAGACAGCACATAAGAAAAATTCAAAATCCCTGAATGTAGGTGAAGTCTCGTCTTGCTTTGGTATCTTAAACCTGAATACTCAAGACTGCTAAAGCCTGGGGAACATGGGGCCATGTATTGTTATGTGGATGTCCAATGCCATATTTGAAATATTCTTGGTGTTTTTATTTGTCTGCTTCCGTCTTACCTTTCCATTATCCTTCTATTCTTTGTACGTGTATGGACATTTTGGACACTGACAGCGGTGGACACATTCGCAATCAGTGACTGGATTCTTCTTTCTGGTTGGCTGGATTGTAATCTTATGTTACAAAATTTACAAATCTATTTTGTAAAGCAAGCAACCTCTTTTTACACGTTGTGTAGTACAAAGTAGCATAGGTGATAGGAGTTTGTATGTTAACTTCAGACTGTTCAAGTTTTAATCCTAAATGCATCATTTACTACCAGTGTAATCCTTGACAAATTGCTTAAGCACTGCAGTTTTCTTATGATATATCCTTGTGAGATTAAGATAATCCATGAAAAGTGTTTAAAATTCACTGTTTGGTAAACATAAGTTATTAAGATTACCTGCCTGAATCTGGTGCTACCCTCTCCTGCTTACTGATGCAGTTTTAACTCCCATGATAAAAACTGGGGAAATTATAGTGAATATTTATTCAAAGTAAGGGCGAGCAAACTTGTCCTGCAGGCCAAAACTAACCTGTTACTTGCCGTTTTTTTTTCCCCTGGGTTTTTAAATAAAGTTATTTTGAAACATAGCCATACCCATTCATTTACGTACTGTATATGGATGCTTTTGCACTTCAATGGCAGATCTGAACTGTTAGCCTGTAAAACCTAATATATTCACTATTTGTTCATTTAAAAAAAATCCCGCTAACCTCGAGTTTAGAGGAAAAAATGGTAAGCCTAATTTTGTCATATCTTACTATTATATAAATGATATTTCCTTTTGGATGTAACTAAATATTTGAAGCTTAAAAACAGTCGGCAGGTTAAGGGTATATAGATTTGGGTGTGCATCTAAAAGAATAAAGGGTATAGGAGATCACAAATGTCTCATAGACTGCAAGACAGAGAGCAACCAAAAGCAAAAGAACAAAATAAAGTCTAGCACTGTCCAGTCTGCAAGAGGCCTATAATAAAAAAAGTTCCAAGAAAAATTCTCTTTCACTGTATCAATAATGAAATCTCTAAGAAGAAAATGATAGATTTAGTCACTGGATTGAAGTGTGGGTTTTAGGTAATTTAAAGAGATTAAAGCAGCATAACTGCACTGTATTTTAAATATATTAGTACCTTTTACAGTAATTTTCTAATAAAAAGATAGGGGTGCCTGGGTAGCTCAGTTGGTTGAGCATCTGACTCTTGGTTTCGGCTCAGGTCATGATCTCATGGTTCATGGGATTGAGCCCCACACAGGGCTCTGCACTGACAGCGTGGAGCCTGCTTGGGATTTCCTCTCCCTCTCTCCCCACTCTCTCTCTCTCAAAATAAATAAATGTTAAAAAAAATAGTAAGTTTAGAGTACAGGGTCTCCGGAATTTGGCAGTAACGACTGCTACAGCTTCGTGGCTGAGAACTTATTACCCCATCCTACCATGTACTATAAAACACATGCCATCAGCAGCAGCTTGCCCTGTGACTTTAATACCTTGTTTCTGTATGCTTCTATCACTTTCATGACAAGTTGAATCTTTTTTCCCAAGTCGTTTAAAGCTTTTGGTCTCTCTTCATGTTCCATGTACCTCATCTGAATAGGCTGGCCATATTTCTATTAAGAAAAATTTTTGAAAGAAAAAGTTATTAACCGAAAATGACTTTTAACAGAAGACAAGTTTTATTGGACCCTTACATGATGATGAATAGGAAAGAAAGCTGGCCAGATCAAAACATGCCTTCTCTATTTCCCTTACATGAAAATAAATTCCAGTGATTATTTCCTTATGCAATCCTACAGGGATGCCTAATGATTTATGTCTTTCATTTATTAAGATTACCACTTCTTGATTCCTGTCAAATCCAAAGGCAACACTTGTAATTCCTTCAAAGTTGTGTTGAAAATTTCCAAACCTATTAGCCATAAAGACATTATCGCATGCAGAATTTATCTGACACAGGTCGCAAATACTTCTATTATAACTCTGTAAGCAACATGATTACTAGTATTTCCAGATATTCAATATTATCTTTTGAATATTATTTATGTTTGTTAATTAGATGGAAATCCTGGATCTGGAAGTATAGCACTTAAAAAAACAAAACCAAAAAACAAACCTTTGGCCCCTTGCCCCAAGTGCCCGGAATGTTAAAACAGCCTCCGGAATTTTGAGGAAGGGGATGCATTAGAAGAATGAATACCTATTTTCTTGTAGATAGTTTATGTACTTAAAAAAAAAATCAGCTTATTTTAGAATAATTTTAGATTTTCAGAGAAGTTACAAAGGAAATAATAGAGCATCAAGTACTTCTCACTGCTTTCCTCTAATGTTAACATCTTACATATCTTGTATTACCACAGTATATACAGTTGTCAAAACTAAGAGACCAACACTGGTACATTACCATTAACTGAACTCCAGACTTTACGTGGATTTCATAATTTTCTGTTCCAGGACAACATATTGCATTTAGTCTATTTACATCATACATTTTACTGTAAATGTTTCTGAAAAAGGACCAAGTACTGCCAACTTTTAAAAGCCACCCCCCCCCCCAAATACTAAGGCCTGTGAAAACTTGTACAACATTCATTTCTATGGTTACTTATATATTTGGGGTGAAATAATCCTTTTTGAGAGCTGCTGGGCTTTTTAGTTATTTCTACTGACTTCAGCTGCCTGGCTGTTCCTACTACCCAAAATACATACATTCTTTTAGGGAGATGGGGAGTAACACCACCACCAAGCTAAAATGTGATAAAGCCTAGTTTTGCTATAAGATCAGCTTTCCTGGTTGCTAATTATTCTGTTTGAAAGTAGTTTACTGGCATGAAGACAGTTATAACTTTTGCAAGATACTTGCTTTTGCTTTTAAGTAACTTCTCTTATACTCTGCTCACCCAATCCTAAAGGGCTGCCTTTTCCCATATCCTAGGAACCCTATCAATATCATCTATGTATTTCCCTTGCTACTCAGAATGGCTCAGGGACCAGCAGCATCAGAACCTCTTAGAAGCTTGTTAGCAATGCAGTATCATGGGCCCACCACCTCATATGTATCAAATCATAGTCTGCACTTCAATAAAAGCCCATGGCAATTCATGTGAACATTAAAGTACTGCTATGATGCACACTAAGAAGAAAAGACAAATTCCTGTAATCCTTGTAATCTGAATTTAAAAGTATTTTTTTCAGGGTAGGGTAGGCAAGCAGAAAGAAAGGAGTAATAGTGATAGTTTCTTAAAATCATACCATTGACCTAGAAAAAGGAGACATGGTTGCCACATCTCCGTATTTCTTTGTGAAAGAAACTGGAATTTCTTCACTGGCCAGGTGTCCACATCAGTTGCAATGTGAAAATACAAAAGGGCAGCGTATACTCCTCAAAATCACGGCACAGTGAAGGGGGGAGAAGCAGAGAAAGGGTGCATCCTCCAATGGATAAGAAGGGATCAGGTTCACAAATCACTTCTTAATAACATTTCAGAAAAAAATGCCTAATGTAAAAGTGGTCACATTCCAGCCATCTGGTACATATTTTTATCTGAGTGTCTGAATAAATATGATTATACATTATTTAATTTCAGTTATCATATAGCATTACTGACCTCTAAAATTGCTTTTAAGATTAGAGAACATTTCTTCTTACACATACCTTAGTATTTTCTAATGTATTTATTAAAAACAGACAATGTGCTTTTACACCACAATTTTTAGGAAAACAATGTTCTATTCAAAATTAACACGGACTTTAAAAAATTTACCTTTAGTTCTTGAAGCTTATCCACATAAATTTGTTTGGGTTGGTCCTCTCCTTCTTCATAAAGCCAATTTTCTGTATCTTCCAATATTGTAGACAGTTTATTCAAGTCCTAGTTGTACATTGAAGAGACACTGACTGAAAATGCTCTCCTTAGAAGTTATCAAAGAAGGACAGACTATTTCTCAAGTATAAAAGATTAAATTTCAGATTTCTCTGGCTTTTTATTCATTAACATGTTTTTCACCATACTTCTGCAATTAGGAGACATAACTAAGAATCATTCCTAAATGTGGCTCAAGGGGATTGACAACAGTAACACATTTGGTATGTTTGTTTACATAATTCGTATTAACACTGTCAAACAAATAGTTCTAATAAAAAATTATGTAATTTAGACTTACTTCTTGAGTGATGAATTTTTCATAGACTGTGCCCAGCTTGTCTCTAAAATCATATACATATTCTTCAACAGCATTCTTAGCATCATTTCTTTCTTTCTCTAATTTATCTTGCATTATCATCTTCCCCTATTCAAAATGTTCAGATTAGCTATTAAGAATATGCACAAGAGTCATCAGGGAAATGCATATCAAAACCACAATAAGATCATCACCTTACATCAATCAAAATGGCTAGAATCAAAAAGACAAGAAATAACAAGTGTGGAGAAAAAGGAACCCTTGTGCAGTGTGGGTGGGAATGTAAATTGGTGTAATCACTGTGGGAACCAGTATGGAGATTCCTCAAAAAATTAAAAATAGAACTATATGATTCAATAATTCCATTATTGGGTATTTAGCTAAAGAAAACAAATACATGAATTCAAAAAGATGTATGCACCCCTATGTTTATTGTAGCATTATTTACAATAACCAAGATAGAAACAACCCAAGTATCCATTGATAAATGAATGGATAAATAAGATGTAAGATGTGGGGTGTGTGTGTGTGTGTGTGTGTGTGTGTAATGGAGTATTACTCAGCAATAAACAGTATGAAATCTTGCCATGTGCAACAACATAAATGGACCTAGAGTGTATTATACTAAACAAGTCAAATACCGTATGATTTCACTTACATGTGGAATCTAAAAAACAAAACAAATGAATAAAGAGCAGAAACAGACCCATGAATAGAACTAACTGATGGCTGCCAGAGGGGAGAGAAGTGGGGAGATGGGCAAAATCAGTGAAAGGGAGTAGAGATACATGCTTCAAGTTATGGAATGAGTAAGTCACGGGGATAAAAGGTACAACACAGAATATAGTCAATGGCATAGTAATAGTGTATAGTGACAGGTGATAGCTACACTTGTGATGAGGATACCATGATGTATAGACTGATTTAATCACTATGCTGTACGCCTGAACCTAAAGTAGCACTGTGTATCAACTAGACTTCAATTAAAAAAAAAATGCATTAGGGAAATGCAAACCAAAACCCCTTTACACCTACTGGAATGATTATAAATCAAAGACATGGGTAGTGTTGGTGAGGATGTGAAGAATTTTAAACCCTTGTACACTGCTGTTGGGAAAGTAAAATGCTGCAGTTGTTTTGTAAAAGTGTGGTGGTTCCTCAAGAAGCTAAATAAAGAATTACAATATGACACAGCAATTTCACTCCTAGGTATATAACCAAAGGAATTGAAAACAGGAACTCAAAACAGTTATTTTTATGCCAGTGTTCACTGCAGCATTATTCACAAGAGCCCAAAAGGTGGAAACAACTCAGCTGTCGACTAACAGATGAATGGATAAATGAAATATATATGTATATAAATAATAAAAAATATTCTATTATAAAAAGGAATAAAGTTCTAATTCATGTTACAACATGGATGAACTGTGAAAACATGCTAAGTGCACTAAACCGACACAAAAGGAAATATTGTATGATTACATTCATAGGAGTTTTCTAGAATAGGCAAGGTCACAGAGACAGACCGGGGGATGAGGAATAGGGAAGAATAGTGAGTTATTAATGATTACAGACACACTGGGGTTATGAAAAAGTTTTGGAAATAGACAGTGGTGATGGTTACACGAAATTATGAATGTAATTAATGCCACTGAATTGTTGTGCACTTAGTCGAAATGGCATATTTTATCAGTTTAAAAGATTAGTAATGTGTAATATACCAAGTCACTGAATTGTACACTTTAAATGAATGAATTGTATGGTATATGAATTATATCTCAATAAAGCTATCTTAGGGGTGCCTGGGTGGCTCAGTTGGTTGAGCGTCCATCCGACTTTGGCTCAGGTCATGATCTCAGGATGAGTTCGAGCCCTGCATTGGGCTCTGTGCTGACAGCTCAGAGCCTGGAGCCTGTTTCAGATTCTGTGTCTCCCTCTCTCTCTGCCCTTCCAGAGCTCATGCTCTGTCTCTGTCAAAAATACATACACATAAAAAAAATAAAGCTATTTTAAAAACCAGATATAGTCTGTCATGGTACATACTAGGGTTCAATTCCTTGGCTCCCCATTTATGAGCTTTGAGATCACAGGAAGGTCACTGAACCTCTCTAAGTCTCAGTTTTCTTGCCTTAAAACACAGAATACTTCTATCTATCTCTTAGGGCTGTTAATAAGATTGACATAATTCACATGAAATTTTAGTATAGTGCCTAGCATATAACTCATGCTAAATAAATGTTAGCTCTGGGAGGGGATACAGTATAGTGGTTGCGATGCTGAGCTTTGGAGACAGACTACTCAGATCCAATCCAAAGGTTACTCTCTGGCCACTAAATCTGGTGATTTAGTATACCTGTTCCTGTTTCCTCATCTGTAAAACACAGATCTCTAACAGTACTTCTACCTCATAGGTTTGTTGTGAGGATTAATTAAGATATCAAAGTGTTTTAAACAGTTGGCAAACATGATTGTTTTAATTAAAGCAAATAAATAATCTGAGGATTGTAATACTTGAACAAAATTTTCATTTCAACAGAAACACAGTATTTTAAACAGAAGACTACAGTGCACTGACACTTGGAATTTAAAATAAACATTTAAAAACTTAAGAAAAGTTTATACATTCTTATACTTAAGAATATTTATACACAGAATTTGCCATAGCTGCACTTGCCTACAATTTATTACTTTGGGAAGATAAGTCTCAAAACTGAATTACCCATGGTTTCCAGGAATGTTTGCTTCACAGAAAATTCAGCCTTTAATAGTTAATGAATAGCCAGTATGGGTAGGTACTAAAAAGAGCAAGCACTGTAAAGTCAAAATATCTCAAAGAAATTCCTAGAATAATGTGCAGCAAATGGGAGAATATGAGGCACTTCAAAGAAAACTCACCTTCTTTAACGCCAGCCAAGCCTATAGAAATTAGGGACTAGTACTTAAATAAAAGTTTTAAACATAAAATTACTACTTATACAATTGCTAGTCAAGAAACAAAACCCTATTCCTCAAAAGACTATAAAAATTAAACACACAGACATGTAAAGAAAATTTCAAGAATGACAACAGATCTTAAAAAGTATTAAATGGAAGTCAGAAAACATTTTGAATAGAGCCTTGACTTTTAAGAACAATACATTAGAAGAGGGGGGCTGCGAATACTTCCCATATGATGTCTGCTGGGTGTTACCGTTACACAGTAAAAGCAGGTAAGAATCATTAGGACTGTTTATAGTGAAGACAACACATTTTTCACATAACTATGATGAAAGCTACACTGTACATAATATACAGCTCAATATTTTGTCCAAAATAAAGGAGTTCAACGATTTAATAATTCTTTATGAGTTATGGACTAGTTCTAGGGGGACCTAGGCGGCTCAGACAGTTGGGTGACTGACTTTACTTAGGTCATGATGTCACAAATTGAATTCGAGCCCCATGTCAGGCTCTGTGCTGATAGCTCCGAGACTGGAGCCTGCTGCGGATTCTGTGTCTCCCTCTCTCTCTGCCCCTCTCCCACTCACGTTCTGTCTCTCTCCTTCAAAAATAAACATTAAAAAAAAAAAAAAGAATTATGGACTCCCCCCCCCAAGGGGCCCCCCCCCCCCCCCAATAATCACTGACCTCTACAAAGATTTTAGAATATACTACCACTTATTTCAACATCAACTCAGATTTATATACCTCATTTTCAATGTAGCTGTTGAGAAGATCTTGGCCCAATTGTCTACACAGGCTACTCTGAATAGGCAGATCAATACTCTTGACTTTTCCTTTTTTAATGGTCTGGTTTAATCGGTCTTGTTTGTCTGAGGAAGCTGACTGCAAAAAAAAAAAAAAAAAAGTAAGAGAAGTATAAATTTCTAAAACTAGCTTAAAAATAGATTTAAAAAGTGATTTCACATAAAACAGAAATGTAAAACCAAACAAAACTATTACCCTTCTACTAAAGACTACTTTAATACAGATAGTATTTTATACTGTGTACACTAAATCTTTCTACATAAAAAATACTGGGATGGAAATGCAAATTAAAATCATGAGATGCCACTTCATACCTACTAGGGATGACTGTAATGAAAAAACAACAAAAAGAAAACAAGAGTTGGTGAGGATGTGGAGAAATTGGAACCCTCATATATTGCTGACATGACTGTAACATGTTGAAACATTCTGGAAAACTGTTGGGCAGTTCCTAGGTGATGAAAATGCTGAGAAAATGATTGTGGTAACAGTTGTAAAACTGTGAGCATATTGAAAACCACTTACTTGTACACTTGAATGGATGGATTGTATGGTATGTAAACTATATCTCAAGCTATTAAGCAATTAAAGCAAAAAAAAAATCAAGTAAATCATGTTTTCACTCATGTGGGATCTCAGAAACTTAAAAGAAGAGCATGGGGGAAGGGGAAAAAAATAGTTTCAAACAGAGAGGGAGGCAAACCATAAGAGACTCTTAAATACAGAGAACAAACTGAGGGTTGAAGGCGGTTGGGGGGGTGGGGAAAATGGGTGATGTGCATTGAGGAGGGCACTTGTTGGGATGAGCACTGGGTGTTGTATGTAAGCGATGAATCATGGGAATCTACTCCTGAAGCACAGAGCACACTGTATACACTGTATGTTAGTTAACTTGACAATAAATATTTTAAAAAATCAAGTAAAATAAAAAAATCTAGAAAAATGGGGTTCAGTTTGTATATTGCTTGAGAGCCCAGGAATTAAAATGGAATCTTTATAACCTCTGGAAAAAAATCTATACAATTAACCAACACGGATTAAATTCTTAGTATAGAAAAATCCGTTGAAGATGAGATTTAGAGCACATTCATCTGTGTGACTGGGTCATGGTCTCCCTTTTATCAGCAATGACTGTCTCGTAAAATTATGACTCTCAATAAAAAAGTTACCCTTTAAATTTTTACTTTCAAAAATATTTTTGCACAAAGCAAAATATTTTATGATATGTAGCAAAATGCTTAGAGTGGTTAATTTTGAGATGCAAGGTTCTGCCAATTTAAGTCTTCTTCATTTAGCTTATTCCATTTCTTATTTTTCTGGGATTATATGGCTTTTAGTAACACAAAAAAATTACTGAAAAACACATCTTTTTTCCTACCAGAGAGATAATTTTACTTTTATTGTTAAGGTTCATTCTTTTAAAAATTCTCTATAACTCACTGAATTGTATTTACTCTGGTTGTGTCCTTCTATACTTTTCCACAGTTCTAAGGTTTAAAATATCAAGTGTATTAAAAGCATGCATTATAAAGTGAATACATTAACTCGAAATAGCAATCTCAAAAAGACACCCCCATAAAAACAATAAAACACACCTTTGTTTTGGTTCCTGTATGATCAATTTCCTCTTCTGGGGTGTGTTCAGCATGACATTTTTGATGCCCTCCTTCTTCTTGGTCAACTTGCATTTTATCCTGGAAAGAAAATACATAATTTGTAATATTGGTAGTGTCTTCCTTATTATTAATAAACAGCATCTTAGAGTACAAACCTGCTTTGAAAAGTGTGAACATAGTAAAGTAGAAGGTTGTTTTTCAAATGAGAATAAATACAAATAAACAGATTAACAGGTCAATAAAATAAAATGACCTATTTGATGCTATGTGAATGAATAGTTGCATTCACCTATAGGCAAATAACTACAAAATAAATGGAAAACTGTTCTCAAGTTAAAATTCACCAACCAAAAGTCACAAACGTAAGCTTACAAAAAAGAACATTAAACTTGACATGAAACATGTTTATATGAAAAATATTTACAAATGTGAGAAAATAAAGATATAAAATACATGTATTATAAATTCAATTATATTTTTAAATGTAGTAAAATACTCAGTACATTGAAACTGTCAAAGTAGAGGTCTCCGAATTAAAAAACTTCAAAGATTTTTTAACGTCTAGAAGACAAATTCTCAACCAAGATGACTGTCAAAATAGACTCTACTTGGTAAATAATCAGAAGGAATGGATTTTTCTGGTCTTTTTTAACCTTACTTATGACCATCCTCCTAAAAAGAAGAAAGCTTGGAATTCAGGAATCAGTATAATTTAAGTCTTCTAATATATCTGGAGTTAAGCAAATACAAAATACCCCAAAGGCGATCATGAATAAATGCTTATTTGTACCAAAGAGAAAAATAAATTGGGAGATAATTTATACCAGCATTCTTTGTAGTTAAAAGGTCAATTATTAAAAAAAAAAAAAGGTCAATTATTTCTGGTATTACACCCCCACCTCACCCCTTGGCACCTTCCAACTGTACAACTTCCCTCCACTGATTGAAAAGAGGTAAAAAAAAGTGATAGTGGTCATTGAAGTAATGCAGTAAGACACAAATACACTGTTAACTCTATTTAATAAGAAAAAAATGCTACCAATTAAGTGGCCAAAATGCTTGATCACTTAGCATTTTTACTTTATACTTATTTGAAGAACTCTTCTATTGTGAATATATTGAAAGATAAACAATATAAAGTGGTTAAGGTGTTTCTAAAACTTCACATTCAGAACCCAACTCTTTCAAATAAATTCAGTTCTCATTGTATTTGTCTACACAGTATTGTCCCCTGTGCCATCAAAGGCATTAGTGACCCAGCTTTCGTTAAAAAGTTTGGTCTAGGTATGGCCTGTAGTATTTTCTTATAAGCCGCTGATACCTATTCTGCAAGTTTCATCATGGTGTTTTATCTTACCAAAAGTAGTCAGCAGATTGTTTTCAGACAACAACAGGAGAATTCCTTCCTTGAATGGTCTTTTAACAATTTGTTGACAGAAATGTCAAGGGGATGCAATTGCCTAGTCATGCCACTGGGAAGAGCAACCAAGTTCACACACGTACAGGTGATGAGAACTATGTCATGACTGCCATCGGTAATAGCAATGGTTAAACAATAACCATTTGCAAGACCTACCCCAACTTCAGATATATTAAAAAGTGGAAAACTGTGCATCTCACAATTAATTTGAGAGTAATCTGTTAACCTTTTAAAATGATTTAAGAATGTTCATAGGAATATTATCCATAGTGGGGAAATTAAATAAAGGAAGTGCCTCTAGACTCTGGCTTCTCTTATAGATTTTAAATTTCAAGAGGGTTGAGATCGTTTTTTTGTTCAGTGCTATATCCAAACACACATTTTAGTGCTTCTAGTTATCTGCTGGATGAAAAGCACTTAAGAATACAATCCAGAATCATTTTCATGAACTATAAAGGCTTTAACCTGATTTGCCCCTTGATCTACCTTTCTTCAATGTTTTTTCTTGCTGCTCTCTCCACCTTCTCCACTCCTATATCTTATTGATCTATCAGCTACCCTTATATTTGTTACAACAAAGAATACAAAAAAGAGGTTCCAGCCTCTGGGGCTTTATACCTGTTACTCACTCTGCCCAGACAACTACCTATCTTCAAACTGCTTTTTCATCCTTCAGGCTGGCTTACCTGTTCCTTCCTCACAGGTGGTTCACCTCATCACTATCACATAGTTAATTTCCACTATGCACCCCCCTTCCATTAATTTCCTCTATATAGTATCTTGTTGCTTCTAGCCTGTCTTTTCCCACTAGAATGTAGGTAACAGATGGATGCGGGGACCTTTTCTTCTTTGCTTAACCACTGTATCCTTAGTGCCTAAAACAGCGCCTGGTGCATAGAAGTAATTAGATATTTTGAAAAAATAAATAAAAAGATGAACCACTCAAATGGCCAACAGTTGAGGAATAGTAAAATCAAGGTATAGAAGTACGATGAATAGCACAGTCTTTCTGATCTTTGGTTTTGTGATAAAGCCTAGGCTGTGATAACTTCTTAATATGACCATGTATTAATTAGTATACACCAAGAAGTATCAATTTAATTTTCTGAGACATCTTAAATTTAAAATTTTTTTTTCAACGTTTTTATTTATTTTTGGGACAGAGAGAGACAGAGCATGAACGGGGGAGGGGCAGAGAGAGAGGGAGACACAGAATCGGAAACAGGCTCCAGGCTCCGAGCCATCAGCCCAGAGCCTGACGCGGGGCTCGAACTCGCGGACCGCTAGATCGTGACCTGGCTGAAGTCGGACGCTTAACCGACTGCGCCACCCAGGCGCCCCTGAGACATCTTTATATTAAAGAAAAGTCAGCACTCTGTTATTATTTTTTAGGAAAATCAAAGCTATGTTAATTTTTAATGAAAAAAAATGAGGCCCATAATTTCATAAATTGACTCATGTACAAAAAAAAAAAAAAAAGACTCCTGCTGCTGCTGCTCACTGGGTTTCTTTATATATAGAGTCAGCAGTGTCAGCAGCTGAGGTAGAGTAAAAACCCTCTTATTTTCTCCTCTAAAACTGAAACAATTAGTTTCCAAAGTGTACTCTGAGTTGATTCACATTTTTTGGGAGGAAAGGAGAAATGACTTTATAGTGGAGTGTAAGCCTTATGGTTTTAAACTTCTGGATACAGAATTTAAAAAATCCTAGAGAAAACCACTAAGAAATACAGTACATGGGATGTTTTCTACACAGGATACTCAACGTCACCCCTTGTTAGCAATGATTTGGAAATAAACTAATTTATTCAACACCTATTATATCAGCTGTGCTAGGGATTTAAAAGAAGACAATATATGTGGAATGTGCTTGCCAATAACACCAAGGATAGGATCCATAATGTTAACCTTCCTTTATCCTTGATTATATATATATTGTAGGAGGAGTATTTAGGAACATCTCACTTATCTAGAAGAAATCCCTTATATGGGAACATCAACTACTTGGAAATGTTCCAATAAGGCAGAACACTCTTGATAAGCAAGTAAGTCTCTGAGTAGCTAAAGCAAATGTCATTATTTCATACCTTTAATTCACAACTGAGTCCTTTAAGTCCACATCCAAATTATTCCCAAGGACAGATTAACTGAACCTCAAGCTCATAGACAAAATAGGGGAAGCAGAAAAAATGGGTGCCATATTGTTTTTAGTGCTCCAGAATTGCAATATAGAGAAAACTAAAGGTCTCAGCAGAGGTGAAGAAAACAGAAATGGTTATGAAGAATTCATCCTAGAGGCATACAGAGTGCTCTCAATATTAGTAAAAATAAATCTTAATGGATTAAAAATTTACATGTCTGACTTAAATTATTGTGAACTACAATTAAGAAAGCTAACTTTTCAAAAAAAATAAAACTAACTTTTCACCTATTATTCTTAATTTATAAAAAATTGACTGTATTTTCATTAACAGATCAGGACATTTCTTTCTCCTCAATTCAAGGAAGGATGTAATAGCAAAATAATACATGGGAAGAAGAAAGAAAATGCTATGATCCTTAAATAAAGTACATTAAGGAGAATTCTGATCAATGTGCAGGATTTTAGAGTATTAATAAAAACAGAAAGATGAACTCCACAAAAGGGAAAAATGGTCTTGAAATCTGACAAAAAACAAAATCCATTCTTAATATGCACAAATACACAAAAAATCTAGGGCAGATCTCCAATTATGGTTGGAAAAAACATATGCCATTAAAAATAACTTATAATAGTATACATATAAAAAAATAAAATCTCTATGTAATGGAATATAATCATGTTCACTTAAAATTCCTGCATCTATAGTACACCAAGAGTGAATAATGCCAGGGTCACATAACTCTTTCATAAATTGTCAAAAATCTGTATTGATGTTACTGAATGCATAGCACACTCTTCTGTTCAACTGCCACAGATACCCCCAAGCCCAGAAAAATTCTTTATTAGCCATGTGCTTTATCAATCTAAAAATAGTTACACATATAGTTCAAAATTCATCAATCTGAATTGATTTTATCTGTAAGCTAAAAAGCTAACCATAATACGTGTTTTTAATGGAAATAAAGAAGAATTTAGGAAAGAGGACTCCAAACACACATATGTGTTTAATATAAGGCTATTAAAAAGATGCAAAACCTCTAAAGAGTTTAAAATGTGAAAAGTGTAGAGCATTTAAAATTATTCTTTTATGCTTTTATTTAAAAAAAAGTTTACACTGATCCCTACAACAGAACTTTAGAAAAAAACCTCAGATTATTTTTGATTATGTTATGACTAAGAAACTATATATAATATTTAGTTTTTCATTTTTTTAAAGTTTATTTATTATTTTTGAGAGAGAGTGTGAGCAAGGGAAGGGCAGAGAGAGAGGAAGACACAGAATGTGAAGCACGCTCGTCTTCAAGCTGTCAACACAGAACCCAACGTGGGATTTGGACCCACAAACCGTGAGATCATGACCCGAGCTGAAGTCAGATGCTCAACTGACTGAGCTACCCAGGCGCCCCTAATTTTTCATTTTTTAAAGTTTATTTTGAGAGAGACAGAGAGAGTGTGAGTGGAGGAGGGGCAAAGAGAGAAGGAGAGCGAGAGTTGTCAGCACAAAGTCCAATGCAGGGCTCAAACTCACAAAATTGTGAGATCATGACTTGAGCTGAAATGAAGAGTCGGATGATTGAGCTGCCCAGGCACCCCTTGAAACTATATATAATATTAGAGGAATCTTACAATAGGATTTCTACATACCACATCATCTTTGCTTTCATTCTTAAATGAAGTTTCTGTCTCCATAGGAGCATCACTGTGATCCCCGTCTACATTTTGCTTCTCAATTACTGATGCACTGGCCACACTGAAGATTCCATGGATGTTAACACGAACTTTAACCTTCACTTTGGAACTATCACCATCAGACTGCGGAAAGACATTCTGAATAGTGAAGCTCCCTTCAGGAAAAAAGAGCTTTTATCAGCACATGGGCCTCTGATTAACTTACTCAATTCGTTCATTCAATAATTTGACTATTATCATTTTGATGCTGGCAAATAATCATAAAATTATCATCACATCCAGATTAATTACTGTGAGAAAGGCACTGATCCTAGATCACTTTTTTTCTTTTTTACAGCTTAATAAACTTAATACTAAGTTTCAGAAAAGGTTAAGCAGCCTGCCCAAAATCTTTAATGCAAGGACAAAGGTAAGTAGGAGTTTCAACCAAGGACAATCTGACTCAAGGCAATGTAATTTTTAAGTATTCTGCTATTCTAAAACCAAAATAACAATTCAACTTGAGTTTGAAAACCAAATGGAATTATACTTTTGTTATAAGCTTTGTAACACTATAATCATCTTGGTAATTCATAAATAAAGCAATTTTTATTTGCCCTATAGCAAAATTGCTAAGTTACTCAGATACTAATACCTACAGAGATCATATTAACTTTTCACTTTAAGAAACGTTTTATTTTGAAAAATCTTAATATATAATGATATCCATAGTAGAAAGAGAATACTAGGCAGAAAAACTGAGAACTAAAAAATTTGGTTGACCTTTATTATAGGTTGAATGGAGACTCCCACTCCCACATTAATATGAAGTCCTACTCTCAAGTACCTCAGAAGGTGACCTTATTTGAAAAACAGGGTCTAAACAGAGGGAATCAAGTTAAAGTGAGGTCATCAGGGTGGACTTGAATCCAATGACTGGTATCCTTATTTGCAGACAGATACACATACAGGGAGAATGTCATGTGAACATAAAGATGGCCAGCCATCCACAAACCAAGGAGAGAAGCCTGGAACAGATCCTTCCCTCACAGCCCTCAGAAGGAACCCTGACAACACTTTGATTTCATACTTGAAGCTTCTAGAACTGTAGACAATAAATTCTACTGTTTAAGCCACTCAGTTTGTGGTATTTTGTTACAGAAGCCCTAGCAAATTAATTCCACCTTCAATAATTTATTTTTACTGCTTTCAATAACATATTTGAAATATTCACATTGTTCCCTTTCTAGCCTATCAATAAAGCAGTACATACAAAAAATTTAAAAAATTACAAATGATTCCTTCTCTTGTAAATGTTATAAAAATCATACTTGTTTTTTATCTCTAAAAAAGATTACCCAACCAAAATGGATATTACAGTCCCTGATTCTCACTTAATATTGCTCCAATGATACTTGTTCTAGTTGTTGCCAGGGAGCATAAATTTAGAGTCATATACAGTCAGTCTGGCAACACAATTTCAACTTACTACGGAGTCTTTCCATAAAAAATAGCCCTCACCCAAACCTTTCAGGCAGATTACAGAGCATTTTAAATATAGAAGTAAAAACGAATTAAAAAATACTCAAAACTTGCTGTTATTCCAGAAATACTGTGAGCACTAAAAGTTCGTGTTTAGAAAAAGTATGAATATCTTTCTCTAAAAATCCAGTGCTTGGCTGAAATATCAATTTATTTACTTCCTTGATTCAAATATTAATATATTTATAAAAAGCAAAAGTTTATGAAATTTTTTTCTTGAGTTCTCTTACCAATTCTTGGATCAGGATAAGGCACTTCATGTAAATTAGTATAAAATGCTTCTAGTTCAAATGGTTCCTTCTTGTGGAAAGTAATGACTTTTGAGAATGGAGCAGGATGGTTCTTACAAAATACTTCACATTCCCTAAAATGGAGAAAACAGTTAAAAACAAATAGAAAGTTGCATCTGAATCTAATTACAGAATCCATGTCATTCCTAATTCAATAGTAGCAACCGTGAAGACCTCTATGCACAAATATAAAGAAAAAGAATTACTGGTTTGGCTATGAATATGCATTTTGGTAGGTCTATGGCTCCAAGTTTTTAGAATGTCTGTCATAGTACAACAGACAATTCTATCTTATCAAGCAAAGAAAAAATAACTGAGATTAGGTATATTTTGAGGCCAATACACAAGGGCTAGTTTCTTGCTCCCATACGAGGACCAAATGCTATTTATTAGTTTCCAAAATACTTGTTACATATAACACTTTTTATTTTTGCTCCGGTATAGAAGTTTGAAATTATTTCCAAATAAAGGTTTTTTTGTTTTGTTTTGTTTTGTTTTGTTTTTTTTAAGGGAGCTAGGGAAAAAACAAACAAACCAAAACGAAAAACAGGACAAGGAACAAGGGGCACCTGTATATCTTTTACCTAGATTTACTACTGTCAGCATTTTATTCCATTTGTTTCATCAACACACTCCGTACGTGTGTATTTTTTTCTGAATCAATGGAGGGTGTTAACATACATTATGGCTCTTTATCCTTAAATACTTCAGTGTGTACTTCCTAATAGGGATATGCTCTAAAATAATTACAGTACAGCTGTCAACTTTGTAAATTTATACTGATACTTTAACATACAATCCATATTCCAATTTTTACAAATGATATAATAATATCCTTTATTACTAAATAATAAAAAATTTGGGGCACCTGGGTGGCTCAGTCAGTTAAGCGATTGACTTTGGCTCAGGTCATGATCTCACAGTTCGTGAGTTCAAGCCCCGCGTCGGGCTCTGTGCTGACAGCTCAGAGCCTGGAGCCTGCTTCGGATTCTGTGTCTCCCTCCCTTTCTGCCCCTTCCCTGCTCATGCTCTCTCTCTGTCTCAAAAATAAATAAAAACATTAAAAACAATTTTTAAAAAATAATAAAAAATCTAATTAAAAAATAATAAATATATTATTTATTTAATAAAAATAAATAATAAATTTAAAAAAGAAAACCTTCCTCTCTGTTAGAGGAGGTTTTAAAACCTACATAACTCCTATTCCTTAAATAATGTAACAAATAGCTTATAACTATTTGTTTTTAGTGGCCCAGAAACTCACTCTATAATACTGTATTGTCAACCCTAATTATGAGGTTTGAAAATCCCACATTCATGGACCTTTCCCTCTATCCTAGTTTTTAAGGACCTACATTATCTTTTACTTCTTAAAAAAAAAATTTTTTTTAAGTTTTGTTTTTTGTTTTTTGTTTTTTTTTTTGAGAGACAGAATATGAGCAGGGGAGGAGAAGGAGACACAGAATCTGAAGCAGGCTCCAGGCTCCGAACTGTCAGCACAGAGCCTGATGCGGGGCTCTAACCCATGAACCATGATGAGATCATGACCTGAGCCGAAGTCAGATGCTTAAGGGACTGAGCCACCCGGCGCCCCTACTTTCTTATTGTAATCACTAGGATAGATTTATTTTTTTTTTTTAATTTTTTTTTCAACGTTTATTTATTTTTGGGACAGAGAGAGGCAGAGCATGAACGGGGGAGGGGCAGAGAGAGAGGGAGACACAGAATCGGAAACAGGCTCCAGGCTCCGAGCCATCAGCCCAGAGCCTGATGCGGGGCTCGAACTCCCGGACCGCGAGATCGTGACCTGGCTGATGTCGGACGCTTAACCGACTGCGCCACCCAGGCGCCCCTAGATTTACTTTTCAATTTAACTCCTCCATAGGTTTCTTACATAATTTTTTTCTGGATCACTGTATCTTTAACTGAAATTAAGTACTTATTTAAGTAATCTCTACGCTCAATGTGGGGTTCAAACTCACAACCCCAAGATCCAGAGTCGCATGGTCTTCTGACTGAGCCAGTCAGGCACCCATGAAACTAACTTTAAATAACAGCATTTCTTGCCTCAAAATTGACATTAACACATGCCATTTAAATGCTCTGCAAAACATTCAGATCAATCTATTTTTAGAATCTGTGTAAAATTTTAGCTTCTTGGGGTATGAATATATAGAGCACAGGACAAAAGTTTAAAAGCAACTTAAAACTAAAAAGTTAAAAGCAACTAAAAACAGGTTTATTTTATTATACAAATTATGTCTGAAAAGCAGTCAAATATATTATTTGAAACATAAATTTTTATTTTGGTAGGGAAGCAAGCTATTTAAATCCTGGCCAGTTCATGGAAAATGAAACATAAGTGTCAATAAAAGCATGAAAAGATTGTGGCTCATAGTCAGAAATGCAAATCTAATACCAAAGTACTTATTTTCACTTTCAGAATCTTATGTTTAAAAGCACAGGAGAAAATAAGCTGTAACAGATAATCACAGCAATGCTAAAAGGAATATAAATTAGTATAATCCTTTTAATGAATAATGTTGCAGTACTAGTTATAGTAATGTTCATATCCTTTGGGTCAATTTTAGTCTTATATGGTTATCTTAACAGATATACCAAACACAACTAAACAAGGAGATGTGTATGAGGATGTTCTTATTAGCACTGCCTGAAACAGAAAAAAAATAAGACTCCAGAGTGTATTGGTTAATTACGGCACACACAAGTGCTGAGAAAATAGTCACTGTTGACATGGAAAAGTAATATATAACATATTTTAAAAAAACAAGGTGCACTGGAAACACACAGATGATCATGTATGTATTAACAAAGTACATGCTTTTATTTTTGACAAAGAAAATGACTGGAAAGATAGAAACCTAGCTGTTAACAATAGTTACCTCTGTAAAATGTGCTAAGTAGCAGTTGGGGTATGGCAGATGCAGGTTTTTAAATTTTTATATTTCTACCTTGTGATTTTTATTTGAATGTAAGAACGATTTACTTTATAATAAAATACTAATTAAAAATATATCATCATGGTTTATAGATTATATATTATTTTATATAGTTCCTTTCTTCTAACATTTTACTTAAAAGTATTTGAGAGTATTAGAAGTGTAAATTCCTCTAGTTGAGAAAATTAGGTTCAACTGGTTATTTACAACAAGCTCTAACAAGGCTTTAAAAGTAACTTACCCAGTTCCATCTTCAAAAGAGGTCTTCCATCTTAATGTGATTGAATAGGGAACAAGGTCTGTTATAGAAAATTCACGCACTTTAAATGCTGGTGAGAGAATCGCACACTGAAAATAAGATGTATACCATATTTAAATCAACAAACACAAAACATACCCCAGGCTACCCTGATTGAAATGCTTAATAAAGTCCTTGTAATAAAATTATGTTTTTAAAATTGTCTTTTGGTAACAGCTAGTTAAAATTTACAAGTGTCAGAGTACTTTTTATGACCTTACAAAAATATAAAATATTTTTAAATCTCAAAAAAAGAATTTTAAATGGGAATAATTACAAGAATCATAAAGTAAATGTTCTTGCACTACAGTACAGACATACTGTCCTAGGACAGTTTAAAAACATAAATTGGAAAGACACAAGTCTTATTTATCAGAAATAATTTCAATATATTTTTAGTCTGACAAATGGTTGGAACAGATAATACAAAAGGTCCCCTTAGGCCTGTCGTCACATTTCTGGCAAAATATACATTCTAAAAAAAGGATTAATAATCATACCTGTAATGCACATCCTCTGGCAACAGCTTCATCAGCATTTAACGTGGTACTTATGTCTTTAAGAAAGAACTTAGTGATTTGTTCTTTCACGGCAGGAATTCGTGTTGCTCCCCCTACAATTTCTATACTACTTATGTCCTCACGTTGCAAGTCTGAAAAACAAAATGTTTTTAATTGAGAATAAGATAGTCTTTATAAAAATATGAACAAAGCCCTTGGAAAGTACTTTTTTTTTTAAGTAGATATCTTATTTGCTCAAAACAAGACTAGATGGAAAGAAGATAAAAACAAATTTTGGAAAAAGGCAAAGCTTAATAAGTAATAATATCCATGTGTCAGCCACTGCACTTGGTCCAGATGACAGATGACATTAAGAACAGACAAGTACCTCATGGGCTCTTCAATTTTATAACTTCTACCTCACAAATACCCACAGAAGGTACTGATTACCAAAAAACCTTAACAAAAAGCAATCATGTTCTCTTTCTACATTTTATTTTCATCTTAGACTTCACTATATGCTTACATGTAAACACCTCCAAATATAACTAGTATTAGACTTATAATGCAAACTAGAACATGAGCCAGGAGTTGCTCTCATAAACCCAGATTCATATTGCCATTTTCCTCTGTAAAATGAGAAATACAAATCTTCAAAAAACAAATGAAGTTTTAATTCCTTTTACCATTTCTTACCCCATTAAAGTGAGTTAATGCCATAATACAATTTTGATGGTTAATCTAGTAGTTTACACTTACTAGCTTGTTCCATTACTGCTTTTAATGGTGGCTCAACCCTGGTGAAGAGGGAAGCACATAATTGTTCAAACTGAGCCCTGGGGGAAAATGAAATAAAATTCATCATTTTGGGATACAAAAATCAAGTATATCTTCTAAAATTACAGAATGAAAAAAAATCAGACATGATCTAAACATAAAAGTAGCCAACACTTTATTTAAATTGAAAACATACATGGTACCTGTTCATTTTACTAGAAACATCAAGGTCATTCATGAAACACTCAATGTTCAGTGGAAGATCTGATGCATTTGCACTCATTAGCTTCTTCAGTTTTTCACATTCCTGATATAAGCGCAATAAGGCCCGAGAATTTTCTTTCACATTTATCTTATATTTGGTCTTGAACTCCTCACAGAAGTAGTCTACTAAAGCCTCATCAAAGTTCCTGCCACCCAAATATGGATCAAAAGTGGTAGCCAAGACCTATTTAATCAAAACACCAGAACTGAATTTTCAGAAATATAAATGGTTTCACAAAAAGACAAAAAACAAAAAGAAAACACCTTTTAAAATTAAAATAAAACCAAAGCACTTGTCAAAAATCATAGCTGTCAAAACTTCCTATCACTTATACTAATTATCACTTATATTTAGCCAACATACTCACCCACTCTGAATTATCTGCTTTGGGTTGTAGATCCATATATCATAATTATAATTCTATTTCTGAAATAACGGAGTTATTACAATAATTAAAATTTCATCATCTCACATCTGTTGGTTCTACAATGCACTCAACAGGTAGGCCAAAAACCAAGTTTAAGAGAGCAAGGAAAGAGTCCTACGCATGTAACCATAAGAAAACAGCCAAGAAAAGCCAATCCAAAGATTCAATCTAGGGGTGCCTGGCTCCTATCCGAGGGTTGTGAGTTCAAGCCCCACACTGAGTGTAGAGATTACTTAAAAATAAATCTTAAAAAAAAAAAAAAAAAAGATTAAATCTAAAATACTACAATTGGTCAATTTACAGGTCAGGAATTAGGCTTTCTGCCTACTATTAAAAAAAACAAAAACAAAAACCAATTTTTTAATTAAAAATATAGAAGGAACAAAAAAATACATGAAAGACCAAAAAAATAAAATAGAAAAAAAGAGGAAAGACAAGAATTTGATATAATAATATAGCAGATGGATGGAAGAGGAGCAGACAAGTCACAGAACTTCAACGTTATAACTACTGAAAACACAGGAGCAAGACATCTAGTGGCTCTCCTGAGGATAGAGGGCAAAAATGACTACTTATGCTAGTCACCAGTAAAAAAAAATAGAACTCCACTGCTGATGTGGTTCATCAGGTTTTTCTCACAAGAATATGTGGTAGAACAACATTAAACCCTACAGAAGGTTTTAAGTATAATCTCATTGAGAGGTCATCCCACAGACCAGCATGGAGAATCCATGGAAAGACTTCTCGCTAGGTCCAGAACTACCCCTAATTAAATCCAAAACTGTGTTGGTATGTGACTTGTGCCAATGTGCATCCTCCTGGACAGAAGGGCCACAATATGGCTACTCTATGGTATATACCAAAACGGAAAGCAAATGTTCTTCAGTTAAAATTCAAGACTAAATACTAAAGATTAAACCAATTTACTAATTCATTATGAGTCATTTCCCTTGAGTTTTCTCAAGTTTTTACAAGGATGTTACTATAAACTATGAGACAAAAGGCTCTAAAAAGGTGTTGGATAACCCAAAGCAGTTCATCTTCTAAGTAAATTCTATACATGTGAATAAATGGAGAGAGAACGAGAACGTAAGTATGGATAAGATAATCAACATAAAAATGAATATAAAATCAAATAGAGGGGTGTCTGGGTAGCTCAGTTGGTTAAGCATCTGACTTCGGCTCAGGTTATGATCTCACAGTTTGTGAGTTCAAGCCTGCACACGGCTCTCTGCTGTCAGTGCAGAGCCCGCTTAGGATCCTCTCTCTCTCTCTCTCTCTCTCTCTCTCTCTCTCCCCCCCCTTCCCCACTCGTGTGCATGCACACTCTCTCAAAAATTAAACATCTAAAAAATAAATAAATACAAACTATAAAATGGTAAGCACTAGAACTAAACAATGGCACACTACAGAAACTTATGATTAAAACTCTTGGATAGGAAGGTTTACAAAAACAAAGAGAATCATTTTAGAAAGTGTTTCCTAAATGTATTTATGGATAGGGTGTACTTAATGCTCCCTGATAGCTGCTTAACACCTTGACAATAAAAATAGCCAATACATATTACAGGATCTACTCTATGGCATTCTAAGCATTTTATATATATTAACTCATTTGTCCTCAAAAATTCTGAGGAAATTCCTGGTACTATCCCCTTAAGTGTAGAGGCTGAGATTTAAGGAGGTTAGTAACTTGCTCAAGGTCACAATTTTTAAGTGGCAGAGCCAGGATTTAAACTCACGCACTAAGGTTCTCTATATAGTCTTACATGCTCTTAACCATTAAACTTAATACATAGCAAATCATTTATTTACTTACTTTAAGTTTTCCTTTGTTAAAAGCACAAACCGAGACCTGGTAGGCAGAATGTCCCATATCAATAAATATTACATTTCTTGGTTTCTCATCTAATGGGGGAAGATCCTGTTTATAAATTCCATATGCTAGTGCCACTGTGTAAGAACAAAGAAATTAGGTTAATGTCAAGATAGCAATCACGTGAAAACAAGATATAAGTCACTTTGATGTTGCACTTTAACACACAGAAGAATATAAATATTAATTTCAAGGTAAATTAACTTTTCATCACTTGATTTTTATTTCTTTTCTACCCATAACTCTGTAACATAGATGATTCTTATTGCGAACAGAAGACATGTTTAACTTCTGCCAAAATACTGTACTCCTAAACAAAAGGTTACAGGAACTAGGACATAATAGAGTTAAAAGAAAGAGAAATGTTTTATATTAATTAGAAAAAACTAGAACGGTATTTTTCTGACAGTGATTTTAAATTCCAAAGTGCTCACCTGCTGTAGTTTCATTCATCAACCTTAAACAATTTAAACCTGCAACCTGGGCTGCAGCCATCACAGATCTTCTCTCAGCATCAGTGAAAAAGCTAGGAATCTGGTATTTTAAAACACTAATATATTAGTTTGATGTAACAGATTTTAAACATTTCATCAATTAAAAATGTAAAATAAATGTAATAAAATTTACAGCTTAAGGCAAAGAATGGTGTTCTAATAAGAAAAAAATACTAGTTTAAATAAACAAGAAAAAAATACTAGTTTTCTTTCTTTTTTTTAAAGTTTGGCAATTTCTATACCATCAAGTGTTGACCTAAAGTATGAACACAAATTTAAAGCAATTAATAAGATGGAATAATGCAGTGTTTCCAAATATGTTCAATAAATCCTTCTTGTGTTGGTTGGCTCTATGAAAAAAAATATGTTGGTTCATCTTTAACAATGAAAGGCTGAAAACCCAAGACTATTAAAACGAGATTGATTAACTACATCATGGTAAATCCATATAATGGAATCCTACGTGGCTGTTAGAATCAGGCAGATATGAATTGTCATGGAACAGTACCTATACTACATTAGAAAAAAGGACATGTGTAGCATGATTTTTGTGTAGGTATAGGCTACTCAGAAAAATACAATACCCAAAGGTTTACAATGGCTATGATCTCAAAAGGAGGGGGGAACTATATTGCAGGAGATTTACAAGGAACATACGTTTCTTTTAAATTTTTTTTTTTCAACGTTTATTTATTTTTGGGACAGAGAGAGACAGAGCATGAACGGGGGAGGGGCAGAGAGAGAGGGAGACACAGAATCGGAAACAGGCTCCAGGCTCTGAGCCATCAGCCCAGAGCCCGACACGGGGCTCGAACTCACGGACCGCGAGATCGTGACCTGGCTGAAGTCGGACGCTTAACCGACTGCGCCACCCAGGCGCCCCAAGTTTCTTTTAAAATCAACAAAAAACATTAACTATATTACTATTAAAACATAAACTGAAGCTCAAATTTATAGTTTAGATTTACATAGTTCTAGGGGTTCCTGGGTGGCTCAGTCGGTTAAGCATCTGACTCTTGATTTTGGCTTATGATCTCATGGTTCCTTCGTTCAAGCTCTGCACTGACACCTCAGAGCCTGCTTGGAACTTTCTTTCTCCTTCTCTTGCTGCCCCTCCCGTGCTTGCTCTGTGCCTTGCTCTGTGTCTCTTATTCTGTGTCTCAAAATAAGTAAACATTAAAAAGATTTACCTAGTTCTATCAAACTAAGAAGCTCTTTGATTTGTGTCTACAGATTTCTAAGAAGCTAATTAAGTATACTCATGTACAAAATGACTTGGGGCTCTTCCAATTTTAAGTAAATTGTCTCCTCCAATTTTATTGCTTTATGAAGTTAGAAATTTCATTTAACTCCTATTAACAGGAAAAGAACTTGAATTTCAATAAACTTGTTTATCCTAATTTTGGTATTATCCTTCTGACAAAAATCTAAATTATAACACAGGCTTCATTTAATACTCATGGAGCACTTACGTACTAGGTACTTTTCTAGCCACTTAGGGATATAGTAGTGCATAAAGCAGAAAATACTTCCCCTGGTGCAGTTCACAATGGGTCTACTGCATCAACTACAAAGCAAATAATGGCTGAGAAGTTCATAATGTTCTCTTCTGACGCTAATTTCTGATGTGAAAATGTTATCAAGTATAGTTAATAGGGATGGACTTGAATTTAAGATGGATTTTTAAAACTGATACCACTTTGATGCATACTTTCAAGTGGTAGTGTAATGGAAAAATTATAAGCAGAGGCTTGGGAATGAACTATCTGGGTTTGATTTCTGGCTCTACCACTTATCAGCTCTGTTGATTTGGGGCAAGTTAACATCTCTGTGTCTCAGTTTCTTCACCTGTACAACTAGAATTAAAAATATCCTATCCTGTGGGTGCTTGGGTGGCTCAGTTGGTTAAGTGTTCAACTTTGGCTCAGGTCATAATCTCATGATATTCATGAGTCCGAGCCCCACATAGGGCTTTGCACTGAAAGCTCAGAGCCTGGAGCCTGCTTCAGATTCTGTGTCTCCCTCTCTCTCTGCCCCTCCCCTGCTCACACACTGTCTCTGTCAAAATAAACAAACATTAAAAAAAATTAAAAAAAAAAATGCTACCCTCACAGAGTAGTTCTGAGGATTAAATGAGTTAATACACATCAAGTGCCTGTAACAGTGCCTGGCCAATGGTAAACTATTATTTGCTATTACTAAGTGGCTGGAAAATGAAATACTAAGCTCCATTATTTTTCTCTCAAAAAAGTTCTAAATCCCTATAAAAAGTCTAATTACTAAATTCACTGAAGAGTTCATAATCTGGTTCTTTTTTTCTGGTAACATGAGACTCTTGAACTTTTATAGTGAAAGTTAATAGTATTAAGAATACATTCACATTTAGGTGATGACAAGTAACTTTAAAAAGTTATCAATATATAATAGGATCTCAAGGGTAGAGTAAATGATGAAATGTTTGAAGAAATCCCTTAAAAAAGACCTTTTCTTTCTGAAAAATATACATGATCTCACTTACATGTGGAATCTACAAAAGTTGAATTCACAGAAGCAGAGAGTAGAGTGGTGGTTATGACCTAGGAGGTGGAGGAAATGGGGAGATACTGGCCAAAGAGTACAAAGTTTCAGTTATATAGAATGAATATATTCTAGAAATCTAATGTACAGCCCATGGTGTCTAAAGTTAGTAATACTGTTATTGTATATTGGAAATCTGTTAATAAAGTACATCTCAGGTGTTCTTGCCACCAAAAAACCAAATACAAAACAAAAAAAAAACTACAGAAGATGGGTATGTTAATTAGCTCAACTGCAGTAATCATTATCATTTCACTATGTGTATGTGTGTCAAAGCATCATGTTGCACGCCTTATCTGTAAACAATTGTTCTTTTAAGGAAGGCACAAGGGAATTCTGGGGAGTGATAAATATTTATTATACTGATAGTGATTGATGATGGTTTTGTGTAAGCATGTCAAAATTTCTGAAAGTATAACATGTTAAATATATCCAATTTTTTTAAAAAAGAATTTTTCTTTCTGATACAGAACATATATTATCTCAAATACCTAGCTGGAAATTTTCAACTTTGCCATAAAATGTTAAGGTCCCTACAGGTGAGAAGTTAATGGCGACCAGGAAAGATTCTTAGGGATAAGTGGGACAAGTATAGCAGTCACTAATCACATACATAGGTTTTTTTTTAAGATTCGCTGATTATCACAATGGACTTTAGGGGAAACTCAATCCTAAACTTTATCAAATAAGGTGGGCTTTTTAAAATGTAAAAATAAAAATGGATTTAGATTATTTACGGTACGCCTGGGTGGCTCAGTCGGTTGAGTGTCCAACTTGCGCTCAGGTCATGATCTCACAGTGTGTGGGTTCAAGCCCCACGTCGGGCTCTGGCCTGACAGCTCAGAGCCTGGAGCCTGCTTTGGATTCTGTGTCTCCCTCTCTCTCTTCCCCTCCCCCATTCATACTCTGTCTCTCTGCCTCTCAAAAATAAACGTAAAAAAAAAAAATTAAAAAAAAAAAAAGAATACATTATTTACTAAATAAGAGTAAAGAAAAGGGAAGAAAAATATTTCAACATAAAATTAATATATTGGAAAGTGTGATTTAAAAGTATTCATTATTGAAGTAAAACTTACTGAAATCACACAGTCAGCCACTGGTTTCTTCAAAGCATTTTCTGAAGTCTCTTTAAGTTTGGCCAACAGCATTCCAGTAACTTGCTCAATTGCAAAAGGTCTCTCTTCTTCTAGGTACCGCACCTAAAACCACAAGTTGAGATATTTATTAAGTCATTTATTCATCCAACATGTACATCTACTCTATACATGATGGATAAACAAAAGTGAAAAAAGGTAGTCTTTGCCCATGGAAGTTATATTCTGAAAAGATTATTCTAATATTACAACCTCTTATTTCTAAAGTTCAAGTGCCTTATACAGATTATATTAAACAAATTGTTTTCAAAAATGTCTTCCTGTGTTAGATCCCCACCTCTCACAAAAGCAATTTTTATTCACTTTCCAAGCACATAATGAATAAGAAAAAGATCAAATAATCTTTCTTTTGAAAGTCAGAACTCTTCCTGGGCTTAAAATGAAAGCTTTCGTTTTACAATTTTAGGGAAAGGAACGAAAAAGAAAATTTCTTCTTAAAAAAAATAAAAGAGGGATGCCTGGGTGGCTCAGTCGGTTGAGCATCTGACTCAATTTCGGCTCAGGTCATCATGATCTCACAGTTTGTGAGTTTGAGCCCCATTGCTTGACTCTGCACTGACAGTGTGGAGCCTGCTTGGGATTTTTTTTTTTCTCTCTCTCTCTCTCAAAAGAAATAATTAAACTTAAAAATAAAAGATAAAGTATGTATTATTCCAAAGTTTCTGGGAGTAAATAAATTAAATATTAGAAAATAAAATTAAATATTAGAGATATATATATGAAATTTTTACTATTTTTTTAGACCAAATAACTACTTCATCTTATACATAGGTTTAAGAGTAGGTTGCATTTAAGCACACGAAAGGAAACTTTACAGTGCTTAACAAAGGAATACTGGAAGACGTACGGCTTTAAGTAATCAAACCCTTTAAAAATAATAATAAATTTATAAGCAATAAAAAGCTACCTTGGAACCCATATAATAACTACAGTTACAGAGGAAAAAACTGTCCTGTAACTTGTTTCCTCAGTGAACAAAATTTTACTCTATTAACACTAAACTCCAGGGGCGCCTGGGTGGCTCAGTCGGTTAAGCGGCCGACTTCGGCTCAGGTCATGATCTCGCAGTCCGTGAGTTCTAGCCCCGCGTCGGGCTCTGTGCTGACAGCTCAGAGCCTGGAGCCTGCTTCAGATTCTGTGTCTCCCTCTCTCTGACCCTCCCCTGTTCATGCTCTGTCTCTGTCTCAAAAATAAACGTTAAAAAAAAAAACTTAAAAACAACACTAAACTCGAAGAGTTACGAAGAGCTTCTCTCTCAAGTAGCACAATCTATGTGTAAGTGTTATATTTTGTGCCATATTCATCTGTATGAATTATTTGTCAATACTTCACTCCATCTTATGGCTAAATAATATTCCATTGTATAGGTACATTTTCTTTATCCACTCAACAGCTGATGAACACTTGGGTTGTTCCCACTTTTTGGCTATTACGAATAATGCTATTGTGAATAATCATGTACAAGTTTTTGTGTGCACATATCATTCAATTCTCTGGTGTATACAACTAAGTGAAAATGCTGGGTCACATGGTAACTCTATGTGTTTTGAGGTATTTTGTTAGTTTTTGAAAAATCAACAGAAACATGTTTTGTTAACCAATCTATAACTTACTGTCTCGGGATGTAGAATTAAAAACCAAGAATCCATCTCTCACTTTGAAGAAGTTTGCTTTAATATAGCAATTAATATAGCTTTGGGGTCTATTTTTCTAAATCACTTATGCCTCTGCCTTTATCGCTTGAAATTGAAAACAGTTCACTTCTAAAAGTTCTCCAAATAATGATCATTTTTTCTTGACAATAAAAGTACTGTTTGGATTTAAAAGGTTATCTAATTAGAATTTTTTTGCACTCACTAAAGATTACAACAAAAACTGTCTATACCTTGGTACGTGTGTACTGTGTCCAGACAAAAAAAGTTAAATTACAAATAGGAAATATTGTATTTGTTTTCTTGAATTTAAATGTTTGTACTCTGGGAATATAAAGCTTACCTTAACTCCTGCACTTCCATTAGGCATCTTCTGCAGCTCATAAGGAAGCCTGATCCTTTCAGTTTGCACAATGGGATCATCAAATGATCGCCCATGAAGCTTTTTGAAGCCATGAATTGTATTTCTTACATTCGTGACTATCTGTTGACAGTAAACACTTTTCTTTATCAATTACTTAATGAATGCAAAATGAACATTATGCTATACTTTTAAACCACCAATTCTACACATTTAAGTTTAGAATTACACACAATCATTCATTTATCTGCCTTCCAGCTACTAGTAAAATTATACAGTAAGAATGTATGCACCTTAGGGGTGCCTGGATGGCTCAGGTGGTTGAGCATAGGATTCTCTTGATTTTGGCTCAGGTCACAATCCCAGGGTTCTGCAATTGAGCCCTGCATTGGGCTCCTTAAGACTGTCTCTCCCTCTGCCCCTCTTCCCCGCTCATGCTCTCTCTCTCAAAAATAAAATAAAATTTTTAAAGAAATGTATGCATCTTAACTATTGCCCCTCAAATTATCCTATCCTAGAAATGTAGACTCAAAATTAATGTTTTCAAAAAAGAAAGAACAAAAGTGTAAAGGTTTTCAAATAATACAGTGAAAATCAATCTACAACTCATCTCTATGGTTTCCCTCAACACTTTTGCTTTAAGTGAATTAGTACTTTTTATTTCCTTCCACTTTCATTACTGTGTTTTTATTGAAACTGTGTTCCTTATTGCACCATTTTTCTTTTCTTCTCTGTGAAATTTCTCATTGTTGAGAACTGCTCCAAGGCTAGTAAATTTAAACTTCTTTTATGGAGCATGATGCTAAATTAAAGTGTCTTAATTTGTAAATGGCTTATATTTTAGGAAAGTAATTTTTTCTTAACTAGAACATGTAGTGCAAACTATAGAATATTACTGAGATCCAGTTGTTGACCTCTTAGTTAAAGCCAAATAGATCTGGCTCTTCAATTACGAGATAAATGCTACAGGGATGCTCAATTACCACATTGGTCTCTTTACAGGAATAACTTCAGTTTGCTTTCTTCAGAGACTCTGATATCAATCATACAACTTAGAAGATCAAACAGAATATGAAATGTAAACTTTAGTGAAGAAGTCATTTTGAAACAAGCTCAACATTTGTTTACATACAGTATGAAAGTGGAAGAGAAGATAAACAGTTTCATATATAGGCCAATTAGAAGACAACCTTGACAAAATCTTAAGCAGAAATTCCTAGATAAAGGAGTTAATTACTCCTACAAAGTCATGAGGGAAAAAAGTCCCATTAAAGTTATTTTATGAGGAAAAAACCCAGGTACACATTAAAATGTAAGAAGTAATTGTTAAGGGCTTTTGGTTTAGGGAAATAAAGTCCAAGGAAAATGAACCTGTAATAAGGAATATTAAAAGTAAATGTTCCACTTACAAACACTTCAGAAGCCTAGAAATATGAATACTTAAACTGATTCCATGTAAAGTAGCTACACTGGGTTACTCTGGAAATTAGTTCTTCCATCTTTCCTACCTTCTTTTTGCAGTAAGACATCACTTACTTATTGAAGTGTATATACTAGATAGGATACCACCTCATAGAAAAGTGACCATACAGGGAAAAAGTGGTGTCATAGGATAGCAACATCCTAACTTCACAATTCTAAAAAGACTTTTGTTTCTTTTTAATAAAATTTAAGAAATATTTTGCAACCCCCAAAGCAAAATATATCTATTAAAATACAAAGACATCAAGGTCTGTCCAATTTCCCTTCCTCTTTTTTCACTCTTAACTACATAAAGTGGAAGCTTAATTACCAAGATTCCATTAATTCTTCCTGTAAGTCAAAACATCTACATTAACAATTTACCTGGCTCTTAGCTGCATTTCCAATGGCTCGAGTTCTCGATCCCAAAGATATACAGGCCCTAAACGGGAGAAAAACACAAAGTTTATTTTCAGTGTAGGTTTACATTAATATGCCATTATTCTGCTTCTCCTTATGAAAAAATGAATTAAATGGATTAACATAATCATGTATATTCTAAAAATACATTAATGAACATCAGAATTTTGCATATTTTTGTTTCATAAGTAATGGAACAGTGGTCAGAATAAAGGTTAGAATTTTCAGAATAAATGCTAATACCTGGGGATGCTATGTTGGCCCCCAAAATTATTTTTCAAATTCTACTGGTTATGACCTACTAAAAAAATTAACTGAGTTCACTAAGGCCAGGTTGAATGAATCTAAATCCAGGCTCTATAATCTTGTAGAAATTACCTAACCATTATTTGTCTCCGTTTCCCATCTGGAAGATAATAATGATAATAATACCTACTCACAGAGTTGTGTGAGGATTAAATGAATATAGACAATACTTTGAACACTATCACTGCTATTTTTTTATTACTGTATTTAGATATAATTCTAAGGCAAATATAGAGCAATATTTTCATCAAAATATTATTTCATGTTAAAATTCAAGAAAGTGTTTCTATGATTTTAGTTGTAGTTACAGGTAATTATTCACTCAACCAATAAATATTTACAAGCATTGTGGGCATACTAGCTACCATCACTGCCACTGGAGAATTTATAGTTTACTGAAAAAAATCAACATATAGAACTGTGATACACTAACAAAAAAGAATAATTACTTCTATATGATTAGGCTTAGGAAAAGCAAGTAAAAGAGGTGACTTGTGAATTAAGATTTGAAAGACAAAACATTTTAATAGCCATCTGTCTTGTTCAAAAGGACATTTCTGGTATGTAAGTATACATCTATTCTCAATATGATAACCAGAGTGATCCATTTAAAGACTAAGGTCATGAAATTCCCCTGCTGAAAATCCTCCAATGGTGTCTTGTCTCACAAGCAAAAGCTTAAGTGTCCCCAACAGCCAATAAAGTCCTTTCTGGTCTGGTCCTTGGCTGCTCTACCCTGTAGCTTCAATCTAGGTACACTGGTCTCCTTGTTATTTCTAGAATAGGGCAAGCACACTTCTTCCTCAGGTCCTTTGTACATGCTGTCCTCTATTTCTGGAACACTTCTAAATACACCCATATGGCTTGCACTCACTCTCACTTTTTTCAGGTCTCTGCTCAAACATCAGCTTATAATTAACATCTTTCCTATCTTCTATAAATAACATTTTCTGCTCCTCCCAAACATATACATCTCCTCTGTTTACCCAATTTTATTTTCCTGCAAAATGTATCACCATCTGATACAATTTATTTACTGACTATATCGCCACATGATAGGGCATGAACTCCATGAGGGCAGATAATGCGTGCCCCATTCCCTTGATCTCCACTATACAATTTGGCAGCCATTAGCTATATGTGTGGCTAGTAAAGTTTAACCAAAATAAAAAATTCAGTTCCTCAACATTATTCACATTTCAAGTGCTCAACAGCGAACTTTCAAGGGCTTAACAGGTATAAGTGGCCGGTGGGTATACAGAGAACAGAATACACACAGAACAAAAAAGATATACAGTAGAATACAAAGTTCTACTGTATAGTACTGGCTTTGATCATTATCTGGCAGTATACTAAAGACACTTATTGAATGAATAGAAAGATGGCTCCTAAGGGTAATGCGTATTTAGAGACTAGGGGGAATACCACTTGGCAGTTTCATTTGACATTGTGATAGACACTTTCAGGATTAGATTATACAAGGCCTCAAATGAAAGATTATAAATTTGAAATTTATTTCAGTAGGTAAAGGGAACTCATTAAAGTCTTCTGAACAATGAAGAGAACATTTCTTACCCATATGTAAGACAAAAAAAAAAAAAGAGGAAAAAATTCCAGAACAAAAAATTGTTGTTTTTTTAAACATTTATTTTTGAGACAGAGAGTATAAGCAGCGGAGGGACAGAAACACAAGGAGACACAGAATCCAAAGTAGGCTCCAGGCTATGAGCTGTCAGAACAGAGCCCAACATGGGGCTCAAACCCACGAACTGTGAGATCATGACCTGAGCCGAAGTCAGATGCTTAACCGACTGAGCCAGCCAGGCGCCCCCCAGTACAGTGTTTAAGGGTTGAACAATACACTGTTATATTGGGGACTACTGCATTTTAAAGGAGGGCAGTTAAGTTCATTTAGTTAATTTAACAGATTCTGGTTGAGTAATTATGCCTGGCACTCTTGTTAGAGGGGGAAAAATCGTGGTTTGGGCTCTTGGAACTTACAAGTGCTATAGACTCACAAATGAAAGTAAACTAGGTGCTACAACAGAAGGTATACATAGTGCTATAAGAGTATATAACAGGGGTGCCTGTCTGGCTCAGTTGGTTAAATGTCTAACTCTTAGTTTAGGCTCAGGTCGTGATCTCGAGGTTTGTGAGTTTGAGCTCTGCATCAGGCTCTGTGCTAACAGTGCAGAGCCTGCTTGGGATTCTCCCTCTCCCTCTCTCCCTCTCTCCCTCCCTCTGCTAGCACTGTCTCTGTCTCTCTCAAAATAAATGAACAAACTTAAAAAACAAAAAAACAGTAGGTAACAGAATTGACCTAGAGGAGGAGGATCAGGAAAGGCTTACCCAAGGAAATGATGAGATTTGGAGGAAGAGTAAATGATAAGGGGGTGGAAGTAAAGGAGATTTGGCAGAGATCATTTTGGCCACAGTGTGACCTGATGGGACAAAGGCTAGAAGTTACCAGTAATCTTTATTCAGGGTGATGGCAGTTGAGACAGGGGGAGAAGGAATTAAGAAATACTTAGGAGGTAAAACTCAAAGGACTTGGTGACAGACTGTATCTTCACTGTCCAATATGGTAGCCACCAGTCACATGTGATGTGACTGGTATGATTTGAAATGTACTTATTTTAGGTGCGAAAACATACTCTGGACTTTGAAGATGTAATATTTAAAAAGGAATATAGGGGCACCTGGCTGGCTCAGTCGGTTAAGCATCCGACTTCGGCTCAGGTCATGATCTCACAGTTCGTGGGTTCTAGCTCCGTGTCAGGCTCTGTGCTGACAGCTCAGAGCCTGGAGCCTGTTTCAAGTTCTTTGTCTCCCTCTCTCTCTGCCCCTACCCTGTTCACGCTCTGTCTCTGTCTCAAAAATAAACAAACATTAAAAAAAAAAAATTAAAAAAAATAAAAAGGAATATAAAACATCTCATTGATTTTAAAATACGAAAATAAGAATCTGGATATATAGAATTAAATCAAATATATTAAAATTAATTTCACCTGTTATCTTTTTAATGTAACTACTAGAACATTTATGCATGTGGCTAACATTTTTACTGAACAGTGCCAAAAGAGGTAAGAGCTCTGAAGAGGCAAGTATCAAGACTAATGTCTAGGTTTCTCATTTGGATACGAGGGTAGAGAGTGGTGCCATTTAAAAAAAAAATTTTTTTTTTTAATGTTATTTTTGAGAGAGAGAGAGAGAGAGAGAGAGAGAGAGAGAGAGAGAGAGAGAGAATGCAAGCGAGGAAGGGGCAGAAAGAGAGACACAGAATCCAAAACAGGCTCCAGCCTCTGAGCTGTCAGCACAGAACCTGACACGGGGCTCAAACTCACAAACTGTGAGATCATGACCTGAGCCAAAGTTGTGGATGCCCAACTGACTCAGCCACCCAGGTGCCCCCAGAGGGTGCCATTTAATGAGCCAGAAAACACTGTGAGAAGAACAGGTTTGAGGATGGACCATCACGAGTGCTAATTTGGATATGCTGAGATTGAGGTACATTTGAGACATCCAAGCAAATCATCTTCCAAATAATTCAGTTCAACATAGTACCCAACAGAAGAGATTTTGCATACCCAATACGGTTATCTATGTGGATGGTTGGCATTCCATCCTTCAGTTCATCAGAGAAAATATGGATTTGCCATCTCTTAGACTACTTTATTATAATCTGTCTTTCTCTCAATTCCATTATTTGGACACACTTATGAACATTTAAAATTTTTCAATACTAGGCTACCATCACTTGAGTGTACAAAAAATCTTATTCAGTTGATTTTTAAGAACTTACCTTCTGTTAGAACACTAGTGTCAAATAACATTGATTCAACTATAATTTAGTAAGTGCTAGATTCTTTGAACTATGCTGCACACATACCACTTCACAGAAAAACTGAACAGTGAGTTTCCATTATTATTCTCTGAAGTTAAAAGACAACTTTAAAGTTGAAACAATTTAATGTTATAGCTTGAAAATACCCAGTTACCATATGCAGAAAACCTTCCTCACATAGCTCAAAGGCTTCAAATTCCTTCAATTTCTTTCAAAAAGATTTTTGAATGCAATCATTAAACAAATACTTGCTAAATATTTTCAGAAAAATAAAAATACCTAGTATCTCTCAAAACTTTTACCTGACTTTACTAACACCAAGGGAAATAAACACATTATACCACACTTCAGCCTACATAAGTGTTTTTATAAAGTAGTTTCAAGAGTTTAATATTCAATAGTTTACCCAAATGTATACCGCAATAATTTATTTATACTTTCTATGGTTTATTTCAACTCTTTAGAAATTCCATTTTATACCTAAAATCAAACAAAAAAATACAGGGTTTACGATGCCCCTTAAATCTTTATTTTTTTTAATTTATTTTTTTTAATGTTTGTTTATTTTTGAGACAGAGAGAAACAGAGCATGAATGGGGGAGGGTCAGAGAGAGGGAGACACAGAATCTGAAGCAGGCTCCAGGCTCCGGAGCTGTCAGCACAGAGCCTGACGAGGGGCTCGAACTCCTGGACTGTGAGATCATGACCTGAGGGGAAGTCGGACGCTTAACTGACTGAGCCACCCAGGCACCGTGCCCCTTAAATCTTTAATTTCCAATGTGATATTGCCACCCTAGCGGTAGTCCCAGATTCTCAGAGAATGCCAAAAATTCTAAACAAACAATGTCTAAATGTCCTATGTCACTAAATGTCCTATGTCACTTTCAACAAAGGAGGGGTATAAAAACCAAATGACAGGTGTTACTTTAAGAAAGCTGTATTTGTATCTTCCCTTAAAACTAAAGATTAACTTTCTTTCTCTCTTATAAAGTCTATTTTTATAAGGCCAAAACCAATCAGGTTGGAGAAAACACATACTGTCAACAGACTATGAGACTTCTCATTCTCACCTAAGAGGTCCATACTCTTTAAATTTGTTTACTTCTTTGTCAATCTCCACTAAGAATTCAAAGCCTCTTGATTTTACCACTTTGATTTAAAAAATAGCCCTATTTAAAAAATTTTCAGCTTTCCCTTGCCAATTTCCCTAAGATCACAATTATTATCAAGCACATGCTAAGAAAACAATGGCTGAATTAATGATGATATGAGAGGGCAATCAACTGGTTTAAATCAGGGGCTCCTGAGATGGCTGTAGCACCCTTCCCCCATCCCCCAACTCCTCACTCCCAGACAGACAACCAAAAATGCATCTTTAGATATTGTCAGATGTACCCTAAGAGGCAAAATCTCCAACTGAGAACCACTGCTTTATAGCATCATTTTCCAAATACTGTTCTGTGGAATATAATTCCTTGGAGGTTCAAATAAATTGAGGAAAACATTCTTTCCTTGGAATGTTTCAATGCCTATAAACAAATTAACAGATCTGAGAAGTTTTGCTGTAAAGAAAACATCTGGTTATTATTTCCCAAGGTTAACTATCTGGAAAAAAAAAAACTGCCCTAGAAGGAAGTGGGGGAGGAATGTTCTCAAAAGAACTTATGGTTGCCATTTGCTTTCTAGCTTGCTACTTAGAAAAATAAGACTCCTAGGCATATATGATTTAGTAATAACAAAAACTTTCCAGTCTTTCAATATGGTCAACGGATAAAAAATTTTTAACATATAAAAAATAAAAATTTAATTCCAAATGCTTCTAGTATATGTGCCTAGTTCATAAATAAATTGGTTCACAACTTGAAACTATTAACAGAAATCACATGAACACTTACAGTTGACTCTTGAACAATGAGGGAGTTAGGGGTGCTGAATCACTGCACAGTTGAAAATCCATGTATAATTTTTGACTCCCCAACTACTAATAACCTACTGCCTTAGTGGTAACAACTGATTAACACATATTGTGTGTTATATGTATTAAACACTGTATTCTTACATTAATCTAGAGAAAAAGAAATATTAAGAAAATTATAGGAAAGAAAAAATATATTCATGGTAGTGTACTGTATTTGTCAAAAAAAGTCCACATTAAGTGGGGACGTGCACAGTTCAAACCCATATTGTTCACGGGTCAACTATACATAGGAAGACATATTTAAAAAGCTAATTAGTCATATTAAATAAGATACATTTAACTGAAAAGCTGATTATCTTAAAATTCAACAGGTCAAATTCTAAATAGCAATGCACAATAATTTTAAAGTTCTTTCAATTACGAATGCCTAGACAAGGGATTTGCAAATTATCATTTGCCACCTGTTTTTGTAAACAAAGCTTTATCAGAACACAGCTATGCTGATTAATCTGTATTGTAGTGACCACATACATACTAAAGACTACCAATAGCATGTTAAACACCTTAAACTCACAATAGATAATATGTAATTTGTACTTATCATTCCTTGCCTTCTAGAAACTTTTCAGAATTTCTCACCCACAAATTCAAGGCAATAACTAGAGACTCATTTTATCATAGAAAATATTCATAGTAAAAAATTTTACAGTCCTAGCTTTGGCCATGCTAATGTATGAGCCATCTGCCTTTCCACTTCTCTCAGCACAATTAAAAACAAAAAAGGCAAGGTATTCATTGAATTTTTGTTTTTGTCAACACCAAAATAACAATTTGAAATGTCCACTAATGTAGTGCATCAATGGAATGCTGTACAGCCATTTAAATAAATTAGGTCAGAATAGCTAAAATCAACAACACAAGAAACAATAGGTGTTGGAGGGGATGTGGAGAAAGGGGACCCCTCTTGCATTGTTGGTGGGAATGCAAACTGGTGCAGCCACTCTGAAAAACAGTATGGAGGTTCTTCAAAAAGTTAAAAATAGAACTTCCCTATGACCCAGCAACTGCACTAGCAGGTATTTACCCAAAGGAGCTAGAGAGTATTATGTTAAGCAAGTCAGTCAGATAAAGACAAATACCGTTATGATTTCACTCATATGTGGAATTTAAGAAACAAAACAAATGAGCATAAGAGAAAAAAAAGAGGCAAACCAAGAAACAGATTCTTAACTACAAAGAAGAAACCGATGGGTTACCAGAGGGGAGGTGGGTGGGGGGATGGATTAAATAGATGATGGGGATTAAGAGTTGTGATGAGCGCTGGGTGTTGCATGGAAGTGCTGAATCACTGAATTGTACACCTGAAACTAATATTATACTGTACATTAACTGGAAATTTAATAAGAACTTTCTTATAAAAATTTTTTTAAATGAGGTAAATTAGACCCAAATGCACAAGTTTGAGATGTCCATGCTATATTCTGAAAAAAATGTTGCAAAATATTATGTAATTCTACTTTTGTTAAAAACAAATAGAAAAACATCCCAGTTATGTATGCATATTCATACATTTGTAATAAACCTAGAAACGTACACACTGAAGTTTACTAGGTGGTTGGGAAAAGACAAAGGAAATTTACTTTCTGGTTTGCATTTAAAATATTTTTAATCAAAGTTAACATAAGCTCATAGTAAAACATACAAAGCCAATTCATATGGTACAAAGAGTATTTAAATAAAATGTAAAAGCCTCCCCTCCCTCCCAATCCCCAACAACTGCTATCATCATAAAAAGTCCTCCTACCCAACTATCTACCATTAACCTCTGGAGTTTGGCATTTCCTACGTATAAAACTGTTTATTTTTAATACCCCAAAGTAAATGATTTCTACGTGTGTACATTGAAAAGGACGCCTCAATGTAACATATAAGTAACATACTGCTACATTTTCGGATTATTCATACACTGATAAAGGGAAATAGGGAAAAAGGAAGACAGAAAACCAAAAAACAAAAAACGAACTCTGATCATATAGAATTTATATAAACTACACTTAACAAAAATCTCTTGAAATAGTTTCACTTTTCCTTATTGTAAAATAGGTTCATAAAAATTCAAAACATTAAAGTCTATGTATTAAAAGCACATTTTCCTTAATTCTACTCACAAGAAATATGCATTGTTTGTAGTTTATTGTCTTCCGTACTGCTTTCCCCCATAAGCTTGTACTAACATATTTTGTGTTGTATAATTTTATGAATTTTTTAAACGAAATAAGATTTTTTACATGTTCTTAAAATAACTTAAAAGCCTATTAAAGCATTTTAAAACAGTATTTCTTAGAAACTAGCCAAAAATTGATGAATTTATTGATATTAGAGCAAAGATGCTTCTCAGCCAAATAATGTGCTCGTTATTCCTCATTATGTTAATATGGATATACAATCCTTATGCCAATGGATAATGGAGGACACTGAGGTTCTGGGGTCAAAGAGGCCTGAAACTGAATCCATTCCATTGCTTACAAGTTCTTGGCAAAACATTTAAGTTTGCTTTAGGCTTCTTATGAAGGAGGGGGAAAAAAAAAAAAAAAAAAAAGCTAGTACTACCAAACTCAAAGAATTGATGTAGCATGTATAACAATGGAAGCCCAATGCTTGGCACATGGCAATCACTATTATCAACAAAGGCAGCGTGTTTTAGCTGATTACGTGCTTTAATCTAATAGTGAATGAAGATTCTTGGCTGCAGTTTTCTTTTCCCCTGTAAGAAACTAATCACTTTGATATAATTAAGCCTGGGATAGAAATTCCAATCCCCACATCTATATGCTTAATTGAATAATACAAACTTATCTAAAAATGTGCATACTCAGTAATCCTACTTCTAAGAATCTGAAGGAATTAAAGGTTAAAAAATTTAGTTCCAAAATAGCTACTGCAGTATGGCTTATTAAAAAATGTCCTCGGGGCGCCTGGGTGGTGCAGTCGGTTAAGCATCCGACTTCAGCCAGGTCACGATCTCACGGTCCGTGAGTTCGAGCCCCGCGTCAGGCTCTGGGCTGATGGCTTGGAGCCTGTTTCCGATTCTGTGTCTCCCTCTCTCTCTGCCTCTCCCCCGTTCATGCTCTGTCTCTCTCTGTCCCAAAAATAAATAAAAAACGTTGAAAAAAAAAAAATGTCCTCAATGTCCAAAAAGGGATGGATTAAAGAAATGATTATACAAACACTGAAACTAATGGTATAGAAATATGTTTTACATAGAAAGAGGTTACCCAACAGGCTATAAAGTATAATCTACCCTTGAAACACAGAGAAAATACTCTAAGTTTTATTTCTGGGTGGAGGAATTACAATTCTTACTTTCGTCTTTTAATGTGCCTGTACTTCTTTTATTTTTTAATTTTTTTTTTAATGTTTATTTATTTTTGAGAGACAGAGTGCGAGCAGGACAGGGGCAGAGAGGGGAGACACAGAAAACAAAGCAGGCTCCAGGCTCTGAGCTGTCAGCACAGAGCCCAATGTGGGGCTCAAACCCATGGACTGTGAAATCATGACTTAAGCAGAAGTCGAAAGCTTAACCGACTGAGCCACCCAGGCGCCCCATAATGTGCCTGTATTTCTACAATGAACATGTACTATTATGTGTACTTGTTTTAAATAAGAAAATGTTCTGAAATTAATTTTTTCCTCTAACTTATGCATGTTAATTTCCTTCTTCCTCTTCAGTTTATGCACAAGAGGAGAAGAGCAGCGAGTACAAGCATTCCACCTTTACAGAAGGGGAATCTGAAGAACAGGTTACATTACTTGTTCTTGGTCCCTTAATTGTAGGCCAAAACTTAATTATCTTTTCCATTAAACCGTCCTTCTTGGTTTATACACGGGAGCTTCCCATGTATACATACATAATCAAGTCTGTTAATGAAACGAACGTAAAAAAGTATAAATGCCAAAACCAACTAACTTAAATGGAACACTTCCTTCTTCTTTCTGCAAGAAATTCTTTCCTTTCCTCTTTCTGGAAATACCTATGTCTCACTACCTTGGTGTCAGCAACTGGAATATAGAAAAAAAAGTTTTTGAAGAGCTAGTTTATATGTATCATTAAATACTGTAGCGTTTCAGAAAAGTTACAGGTTATCTAATAGCTATGCTTTTTGCAAGATAAGTATTCAATAAATAAAGGTCCAGGTATCTGGAAAAGCTATGTTTTCACTCAATAATTTAAGCTCCACAGTAAATACAGTGTAAAAACAAACTACAGTGATGTATTAGTTCAGCAACAAAAGATCCTGAATAACAGTACACAGCCATGAAAAAGAAGGACAGAGTTGCTGATACAAGCTAAGAATACAAAACTTCCACCTGATCGATATTATCATTTGGATTTGGTTCATTCTAGATATTAGTAGTGGCTCTTACACACAGATCAGAAATATCATATTAAATCTCAGCCACACAGAATTAGCCAATGTGCTTAAGAATAGTAGTAAACAGACTTCTAGAACATGAAAATGAGCACCCTAATTTTTAAAGAACACCCTGTCTGTTAAGTCTGGCCAGGTTCTTTAGAGGGTCATGGACTCACTACTAAGACATCTGAACCCGGAAATACAGTACGTCTTACAGTTCCAGTTTCTGATCTTTTAGGATAAGGCTTTAAGGATTAGGGGAATGTTCATCCTACCCGTCACTTTTTTTCCACGGGCTAAGTCCCTGAAGCCAGAGACTGTCCCCATTAAACCTCTACTCTGCTAAAAGAGGACAGTGGAATTTACTGGTTCTTTTCTGGCAGCCTGTATCTGTTGTGGTGCTAAACAAGATCTGGCAGACATGAAGTCATAAATGAGTTCACAATTACTGCCTCAGCCTCTCATTGTGCATAAAGGTTGGAAAAAGATGTAAAATGAAGCAAGCATTGCTCATTGCTCAAATGCTCATATTTGAGAATTTAAACATGCAAATTTTACATGGATGTACATGCACAGAATATAATAAATGTATCTAGAATAAGATGGTATAAAACCCTTTGGAATATTCTTGAAAGAAACCAAAGCACACACTGCTTCAAGTAAGCTACTCTTCAACATCTCCTTGACATTTTTTAATTATTCATAAAAGTATAGTAATTTTATCATTTTAAAGGGTTAGTTTAACACTGATCTTAAGATTAGTCTTATATTTACATAAATATTACATTTTGGAGAGTCTAATTAATGTTTACTTTTCCACAGAAAGTAAGATATGAACAGTTGGTTTGTTCATAAAACTACGGGAAACAGGAGCCAACAATAAAAGGCTAGTTTTTCATATTCCTGTCTTAATTATTCTTTGTCTAATTATCCTTTGCCAACAAACTTCGCAGGAGAGAGAAACAATGGAACATGTGGAAACATGTTTCCGTGACATAATGCCACTCCTAAATCTTTCATCAACTGTTCATAAAAGAATCACTCCACAGTCTTGTTTATACAGGACAGCCTCCTGATCCTTCTACGATTCATTCTGCACAAATACGCTTTTGATAGGTTCTAGCTGCACCGCTTTCCATTAACAGACTAACATTACCAACACAGGAGGCCAACAACTCCCATCCCTCACTCCCTCGCTATTAATGCATCATTAACAATACGCCACTGGAAATCGGCTCGATTACCCCGAATTTTCAAGGGCATTGGGGGAAAACGCCGCACACCTTAACAACTTCTCATAAATAAATAAATGCCAGATGACGCTGCAAGTCATCTTTCTGATGTGTGCAGTCTAAGTTTTTATTTCTTACTTTTCTGAAAGCTGTCACGCAGAAAGACACGGGGAAAGGAGAAAGGGCAGAATGAACGAAGAATTCTTTACTCAGCTAATGGGAATTGCCCGCCCGCAGCCGATAATCTCAGGCAAACCCCACTAAAGGTAACCAGACATCTTTTCAGAAATTCGTTCAGGATATCGAGATGGTTCCGCACCAACCCCCCAAAACTAAGCAGGCCTGGGGAACAGAGGCGGGGAAGGGGTAATGGGGGCGTGTGTGGTTACAGAATGGTGATTCGAGAACTATGCGAGGTAAGACCCTTGTCCTTGAAGGAAAAGCAGGTTTGCAGTCCGACTCCCACCTGGGCCCGCCAACCTGCGGTCTCCAGAGATTGCAGTTGATGGGCTGCACCTGTCATCACAAGGTTCGGCGCGCATCAGAAGAAACCAGCAGGCAGGACCACGTCGTAGGGTCTGGAGTAAACGTTTGTTAGGGTTGGGGTTATGATCAAGCCAAGACACTTACGGGGTACACCTGTCGCTGTACTCATTGGCGATGGTCTCGATGCCGCCACTCCTTGCTACAGCGATGTAGCAGTTGAGAAAGCCGAGGTCAATGCCAACCACAGACATCCCGCCTCCTAATCGTCGGGGTGCTTGTGCTGAAGCCTCTTGTGCGGGAACAGCGTCCTCTTCTGAGCTCTTGCTCAAGGAATTGGGACTCCTAAGAGAAGCAAAGGAAAAACAACCCGAAGTCGCTACGCATTAAATCTAGGACAGTGCGTCGGGCAGCAGCGGCGGAGATGAAGGCCTCCCTGGCCGCTGCCTCCGCCGCCTAGATCTCTCTCCACTGCGGTTCGGCCGCCTCCAACCGGCAGTTACATACGTCTGCGCCTGCGCGCTCGACAGCCAGGGAGGTGCGCGAGTCTCCTCACCGCGCCCGAGGCTGCTCCCCGCCTAGACTTCGGCCCCTTCCGTCAGTACTCGGGCAACGGCTGCCCGAGGAGCTGCGGGTTCGAGAAAGATCTGGAAAATGGAGGCGGCTGAGGCAGCCGGGGGTGGGAGGGAGAAGGCGGAGCGGGTAGGATCGGGGAGGATCAGGGAGGAGAGGAGGGGAAGCGAAGGCAGTTTGCTCGCCATCGCGCGGCAGCTGGGAGCACTGCGGGTGGGCTAGGTAAGAGGCAGTCTCCCGGCCCCGCGCTTTTCCGGTGTGTTTTGAAGCACCCCTTTTGGGTTGTTTTGGCAACCAGGGGCACGCCTAATTACAGTGGGTGGATAATGCCCAGGCTTGCCCGAAGTCGGTAGCAAAGGCCGGAAGGCGCTGGCCTGGCGCCGCCTCCTCTCTCTTTCCCATAGAAGGGCTACCCACAGCCAGAGCACCCACCCGTCGGCCTCGCCGCCCCGTGGGGCCCATGTGTCTCCAGCCCACTGCGCTCGCAGTCTGGCCGCGAGGTCCCGCCGCGCGCCGCGCCTGGCTCTGTGAGGTGGCGCCCATTGTGCCGCACGGCGGCCTCCTCGTCTCACCTGCCTCCGGGGGCGCTGCCGTTCAGGGGGCGGGGGAGAAAGGAGTCCTTTTCATTTCACTAGCTGCAGTTTCTTGTGTGAAAGCAGCTGAACAAATTTTAGGGTTTTATTTTTGCTTACCAGGGCCTGCAATGCCAAAGAACAAACTTAGGCCAAGAAACAAGAGCGCACTGACAACTCTCCCTTCATGTAGCTTCTTTACACTATCATAAAGATGCGGTCTCCTCCACTAACCCTCACCTCTGAAAACCAGTATTACAGGAAAGTGACCTTACGGCTGTGTGTCACTATGACACCAGGTAAACTTGTGCCTTCCCTCCATACTCTGCCCTTTGGTCCGCAGAAAAAGAGCCTAGTGTGGTCCAGCTACTTGCCTTCATTTGATCTGCATCTTTTGTCTATCTGAAAATTAATCAAGTTATAGTTTACACTTACAGAGTTTTACTGTCCTGTTCCTTCTTGTTCAGTTTTTTGTGGGTTTCCTGTTCCTTCTTGTTCAGTTCCTCGTGGGTTCCCTGTTCCTTTTCACCCAATTCTTTGTATGTTTCTTGTTTCCTATTTGTTTCCTTCTTGAAATAGGATTTTTTACCAGATATTTTAATACTCTTCTTGTTCCTACTTGTTCTCTTCTTTAAAGAACTTACACTTTTTACTACTATCAATGCTGCGACTGCAGCAGCAGCAACTGTGAATATAGCTCCAGCTGCTGTTGCTAAGAGGAACATGAAGTCCATTTTCAACGGGAATACTAAGGAAACTGGAATGTATGGTACTGTTTTGAAACCAGTCTTTTTATATTAAGGAGTCACATCTTTCTCCCATTTCACAAGCACACAGGAGAATGTGTAGCTCCCAGTTGACGCTGTCCTCGGTCTTCTTCTACGCTACCAAACTGGGTGGAGCGGCCTCCCAGTAGGCAGTGTGGGAGCAGATTAGGGATTCGGTACTGCCGCCCCCAAAAGAACCCTGGGCCCCCAGCCGTACTGGGCGTCTCATGGCTTCTACCTTTCCTCCTCTGTTGCTTCTTCTGCCATCATCCTTTTGAGCCTACCACCATCTAGATTTATTCCAGATTTATCCTGAAACTCCCGTAGGACCATTTATCTATGCTGTCTGTAAAACTTGAGGATGTGGGAATGATTTTTCTATTTCTATTAAAGAACATTTAAAATATTAAAAAGAAACAGTTGACGTCAGGAGCAAGGGGTTATCATCGCATTCTTTACTATTACTGGGAGGAAATCATAATACCTAGTGGCTAAAAGCATGACAAGCTTTGGGGTCACATAGACTTGGATTGTAGTCCCAGGCTCACCTAATTTATAGTGGTAGGACCTTGCCAAATGACTTAACACTCAAGGTTCAAAATCTGTTAAAGACAAATACACCTACTATGTTGTTTTTTTATGATTAAATAATGTAAGCATAACAATAGTGCTTAATTGGCACCAAAAAGGCCAAAAAATGGAAGTTACGCCTAGCCATTGCTAGAATATAAGAATATTGACTTATTTACATTGATCCATATACAGCAGCCTCGCTGTACTCTCATAAATCTAGTATTTGTAAAGTTTCTTGGATTTTCTGTGTATAGAATCATGTGGCCTAGGACATAACTAATCTTTTTTTCATTTTTAATCCTTTACATGTTTTTTCTTAATTATGTTGCCTAAAGTCTCTAATATGATGTTGAATATGAGCAGTAGTGATAAGCATATTTATCTTGTGCCTAACAAATACTTCCGTGTTTTTGATGTAAGTTAAAATTATCCTCTTTTCCTATTTGCTAAGAGTTTTTCTCCTAAGTGGACATTGAAACTTAACAAAAGTTATTTATCTATTGGTATGATCTTTTTCTTTTCCCTTAATCTGTTAATGTGAGTATTAATAGATTTTTCTAATATCCTTGTGTTCCTGGTATAAACCAGCTACGTTATGATATTCTGATTATTTTTAGATCTATTGGATTTGGCTTGTGCTTATTTTATTTAGAATGTTTGCATTTTAAATAAATTTTCCTTTCTTTACTCATCTTGTTGATATCAGGATTATACTAGCCTCAGAGAAGTTGAGACATTTCCTCTCTTTATTCTTTTGCAAAGTTTTGGTAAAATATGCCTGTAAACCATTTTGACCTTGAGCTTATGAGGCTTATGACCACTGGTTAAATTTCTTTAGTGGTTATAGTCTATGTTTTCTATTATTTCTTGAATTAATATTGATTTATGTTTTTACAGAAAATTTACCGTGCTAAGTTTTCACATTTGCTATCATTGTTGAATACTCACTTATGAGTTTTGAAAATCTCTTCTGCAGTTATATGTCCATTTTTTTTCATTTTTTTTTAATGTTTATTTTTGAGAGAGAGAGAAAGAGAGAGTGAACAGGGTAGGGGCAGAGAGAGAGGGAGACATAGAATCTGAAGCAGGCTCCAGGCTCTGAGCTGTCAGCATAGAGCCCAAGGCAGGGCTCGAACTTGGGAGCAGCGAGATCATGACCTGAGTGGAAATTGGGCCCTCAACCGACTGAGCCACCTAGGCATCCCTCCATTTTCTCATTCTTAATATTGTTTATTTGAATCTTTTTTTTTTTCTTGGTTCCTATCACTGGTGCTTTGTTACAATGTCTTTGTTTTCTACTTCATCTGCTGTTTATTATTTCCTTCTATATTTTTATGTTTACTTTGTTCTTTTTCTGATCTCCTGAGTTTAACACCTAGCTCGTTAATTTTCAGTCTTTCTTATTTTCTAATACATGTATTTGCAGTCATAAATTTCCTTCCAGATACCATTTTAGTTGAATCTCTACCTGAATTTTCAAACAACTGAGATAGAAGAGCAGGCAATGGATATAAAAATACCAGCATGAATACTGCTGGTAAAACATTACAGAAATGTATGCATCTATAGGCTTGTGATTATTGCACCCCAGAATTAAGCAGATTTATCTAGAAGGAGATAGACCACCCCTCTAAAAATCCAAGGAGAAATAGACCAGAATGTGTGTAGGCTCTCAAGAAAAGTGAGAACAAGGCCAAATTACTCCCCAATTCATCAAGTTAAGTCACTTTTCCCATGAAAAAGTCTTTTGTAGCCTGTGCTCATTTAGGTTTACCAATATATTTACCAATTTGTTTACTTTGTTGCTTGTTGTATCCCACTCTTTTCTGGGTTCAGTTTTCTTTCAGTAATTCTTTAAATAAAGGTCTCTGATTGAACTTATGTTTTTGTTCTTCTCAAAAATCTTTTCTTAACCTAATTTTTGAATAATAATTTAGCTGTGTATAGAATTCTTGACAGTTACCTTCCCTTATTTTTTTGGCATCCATTATTATTGAAGAGACTAAATATTGTTTTTAATTTTTTCTAACGTGTATTTATTTTTTGAGACAGAGAGAGACAGAGCATGAATGGGGAAGGGTCAGAGAGAGTGGGAGACACAGGATCTGAAACAGGCTCCAGGCCCTGAGCCTTCAGCACAGAGCCCGAAGCGGGGCTCGAATTCATGGACTGCGAGATCATGACCTGAGCCGAAGTCGGCCGCTTAACCGACTGAGCCACCCAGGTGCCCCTAAATATTGTTCTTTTGAAAATCATGAGTTTGTCTTTTTTTTTTTCTTTGATATTTGGCAGTTTAATTACGATGTGTCTAGGTATGGATTTCTAAAAGTTTATTCAGAGATTTTTGTTAACCTGAGGATGAATGGATTTTTTAGTTTCTGGAGAAGTCTCAGACATTATCCCTTTGATAATTGCTTCTCACCCCTTCTTTTCAGTTTCTTTTGGATCTCCTATTAGAATGCGTAGGGTCTCTCTATTCTAACCTCTATGACTCTTATTAACCTTTCTTTGTCATCTATTTTTAATTTCGAGCACTCTACCATTTTTAGACGTTAATTTTCAAACTTGTCCTTTCATACGGTACTGTTTTCATCATTTCTCTCCCTTCAAAAAATCTATTAATCACTTTAAACATTCTAATTTTATAGTCTCTTTTAGAATATTTTATCACATTTTTAGTTCTTGGGTGCTAATTCTTTTATGTGCCAACTCTGCCACATAGTGCTTTCTTGTTTCCTCGGTATGAATTATATTTTGACCATAAATTCACCTTCACTGAGGCTACTTTTTCTGTGGGAATTTTTGTGTACCCTGGGTCATAGAAGTATCCTAGAAAGCTTTTGTATTTTTTTTGTCAGAACCCTGAGGAGTCTCACTAGTCCCAGAACAGTTCTAATTTTTCAGTTTGGAGTTCATATATCATACAGATAGTATTTATGTATATAATACAGTTGACCCTTGAACAGCATGGATTTGAACTGCACAGATCCACTATATGTGGATTTTTTTGGTTAACTACAGAATCATACTGTAAATTTATTTTCCCTTAAGATTTTCTCAGTAAGATTTTTTTTCTCCAGCTTTGTTGTCAGAATACAGCATATAATACATATACCATGAAAAATATGTTTATCAACTATGTATCAGTGAAGATTCCAGTCAATAATAGGCTATTAGTTAAGTTTTTGGGAAATCAAAAATTATACATGGATTTTCAACTATGCAGAGGATTGGCACCACTAGCTTCCACATTCATTAAAAGGTCAACTGTACTTTGTGCTGGCACAAACCTGGGTGTTTTGATTTCTCATAGATGACTTTTTTCCTACTCACTGCTGTCTACTATATCTGGGGTCTATTTTCTTAATCTCTCTCACTTATATATGGAATTTCAGAAACAAAACAGATGAACATAAGGGAGGAAAAAGAGGCAAACCATAAAAGAGACTCTTTATGGGGGCGCCTGGGTGGCGCAGTCGGTTAAGCGTCCGACTTCAGCCAGGTCACGATCTCGCGGTCCGTGAGTTCGAGCCCCGCGTCAGGCTCTGGGCTGATGGCTCAGAGCCTGGAGCCTGTTTCCGATTCTGTGTCTCCCTCTCTCTCTGCCCCTCCCCCGTTCATGCTCTGTCTCTCTCTGTCGCAAAAATAAATAAACGTTGAAAAAAAAATTAAAAAAAAAAAAAAAGAGACTCTTTACTAGAGACCACAAACTGAGGGTTGCTGGCGGGGAGGGGGCTAGGGTAAGGGTTAAATGGGTGATGGTTATTAAGGAGGGCACTTATGATTGGGCACTGGGTGTTATGCATAGAGGATGAATGAATCACTGAATTCTACTCCTGAAATTAATATTACACTATCTGTTAACTAGAATTTAAATAAAAATTGAAACAAATAAAAAACAGATGGAAATAGTCATATGCTTAACGCTTTCAAAAAAAGAAAAAAAACCCCACTCCTTCCAATCTTTCAGTATGCATGATGAGTTCAGTTTCAGTCCCCTTACTTTACTAGGGCCCAAGCTCATAATTCCTATCTACATGTGGGTGTCAAAACTACCCTTAGGTCTGTACATGTTTCTGAATCCTGTGAGAGGCTATGCAGTGTTAACTCTCAGCAATGTTCCTAGCTATATCTTTGTTGCTGACATATAGTATTTCCCTTTTTATTTAAAAAAGTTTTCTTTTGGATATATTTTATCCAATATGTTCATGTTTGTGAGGGAAGGTATCTGTGTAAATTCAATCTGCCATATTGCCAGATATTTAGCTCATATACTTGCAATAAATATTTAATCCAGAATTTTTTATTAAAAAAATTTTTTTTAATGTTTATTTTTGAGATAGACCGAGACAGAGTGTTGAACAGGGGAGGGGCAGAAAGAGAGGGAGACAGAATCTGAAGCAGGCACCAGGCTCTGAGCTGTCAGCACAGAGTCTGACATGGGGCTTGAACTCACAAAATGTGAGATCATGACCTGAGAGCTGAAGTCAGATGCTCAACCAACTGAGCCACCCAGGCACCCCCTTTGATCCAGAATTTCTACTTCAACTGGATTATTGCAGTAATTTGCTTCCTGTTCTTTTTTACATTGTCTTTCTCCTATTAATAGTAACAAGCTATCTTCCTAAAGTATTGCTTTGACTTTGTTATTTACTTCTTCAAAAAATTAGTGATGGTTCTCCACTGTGTAAATTCTTCACTCTGGCATTGAAAGCCTTTCACAGTTTGACCAATTTACTTTTCCAACCCTATTTCCTATCACTTTTCTACATCTATTGTTTTATCTCAGCCAGCTTGACCACTTACTATTGTTCAAGTATGACAAGTTTCTCCAAGTTTTTGTGCCACTGTCTTTCTCTGGAATATAGCTCAAACTTTACATGCTTTATTAAAATCTTCAAGGGGGGCCTGGGTAGCTCAGTCAGTTAAGTGACCAACTTCGGCTCAGGTCATGATTTCATGGTTCATAAGTTCAAGCTCCACATCAGGCTCTGTGCTGACAGCTCAGAGCCTGGAGCTGCTTTGGATTCTCTTTCTCCCTGTCTCTCTGCCCCTTCCCTGCTCGCACTCTGTCTCTCTCTCTCTCAAAAATAAATAAACATTAAAAAAAATTTTTTTTAAATAAAAATTAAAAAAAAATCTTCAATATTGTTTAAGATCCAGTGTAAGGTATCATGAGGCCTCCAAGACTGCCTCAAGTTAACTTTGTTTCCTTCCTTTTCTAGCACTTTGTACCTTTCTTTCTTACGACCTTTTTTACATTCTGTCCTCCACCAGTTGTTTTGTCCATTTTACTAGATTATAACTTCTAGATTATGACCTTTACAAGATTATGAGGGTATGGAATGTATTTGTTTTTGTATACTTTAAAACTAGTCAAGGAAGGCCTTGAACTAGAGAGTGCACAATAGTTATAAAATAGGTAGGAAATTCACTCTAACAATAAATGCTATAGTAGAGATTTGCATTGGAAGTCTAGAAGCTTCTGTGTTTGAAGGGCTAAAAATGGGACACTTGTCTGAAGGCAGGAAGCAGGAAGATCTTCACAGAGGAGGCCACTTTAGAATTGTACTTTAAAAAATGAATAACTCTTAAGGTGGATAATGAAAAGGAAATAATGGGCAGAGGGGGAAAAAAGTACAAAAAGGTAAATGACACTGAAAAATAAGGTGCAGTGGCAGAGAGGCATCAACAGCACACCATATTTGGGGAATCAGAGGTTACTGTTAAGCCTACAATGCTTAGGACAGATATGATGTACAGCTGAAGTCTAGAGCTAGATCACAAAGGATACTGTATGCCACACTAAGAATAAGAAGTCTTTCGTTTACCCTGTAGGCCAGGTGTTTATCTTTTCAAGAATGAAGACAGTTTTTTTTTAAGTTTATTTATTTTGAGAGACACAGAGAGAGAAACTGGGGGGCAGGGAGGGCAGGGAAGGGTAGAGAGACAGAATCCCAAGCAGGCTCCGAGCTGTAAACGCAGAGCCTGATGTGGAGTTCAATCTCAAGAACCATGAGATCATGATCTGAGTAGAAATCAACTGACTGAGCCACCCACGCACCCCAAACATATTTTTAATGTACAAAAAATTATGCCTCCCAAAGTACCATGAGTTCTAGGATACTTCAACATATACTTGTATTTTGCTAATCCCTAAAGCTTGTACATACATGAACAAAAAAACTGCTACATATACATAAAATCTGACTTTAAAATTCAATTTTCAATTTCAATTGGAATATGGACTCCTAAATTACTTGCAAAAACTGCCCCCCAACCTCACCCAATCCTGATGACCCACAAGTCAGGAAGTACTACTATAAGATATTTAGAAACACTGAAATAGATGGAGACTGACATGATCAGATTCAGAGTTTAAAAAATACTTTGGTGGCAGTGTTAAGGATGGATTAGAGCAAGGTGAGACTGGATACACAATGGTCACTTAAAAGACTGTAGTAGACTAGTTATTTTTCAAAAACTATTGTTTTGTACACATGGCTGCTCAACTGCAGACTATTATTTCTTATCTTCTTTGTAACTAAAGCCATGTGACTAAAGTCACCAGTGTGTATATATGTAACATGAGCAGCTTCCACCTTACTTGGTTAAAATCCCTTCCACCTGCCCTGATTTAATTTTCCCTTTTCCTGTAAATAGAGACACAGATTACCCAGAGACCCAACTTTGACTATGCAAATGAGTACAAAGCTCTAGGACAGAGGTTCTTTACCTGCAGGGGCGGTCCCCATGTTCCCAAGGGATCCACAGACAGAATTAAGGGGGGGACAGTGTTTTAAATTAACCTTTAACTAAAAGTTAACATTTGTTTCAATCATGAATATAGGCACAAATCACCGAAGTATTAATAGTACGTGATTTTTCCCAGCAATAGAAATCAGATATTTGCATACATTATAACTGTTGGATATATAATTTCAAACATTTATGGACATCAATACTATGAAATTATGGTAATTATTAGACCACTGTACCTTGTTATGTGTTAAAAAGAAGCACCTATTTCTATATCACAAATTTGTACTTTTATATATTTTAATAACCATATTTCAAATACTGTTTCCTTTGTAATTCTGTGTATTGTATTTTATTCATTTAACAGTATTACAAGGGATCCACAGGCTTTAGATTGCCAAAGGTATCCACAGCATAAAATGGTTAAGAATCCCTGTTCTAAGATATCAGAGCAAAAAGTCTGAAGGAAGGTGGGTCTCTAAAGGAGTTCATAGACCAGATACCCTGATAGCTTACACTGCTCCCCTCCAAACTATTATTTAAGAGAAACACTTGTCTTGCTTAAACCACTATATTTTTGAGTCTTTGTTACAGAATCTTTGCCTTTACCCTCACTAAGCTTATTAAAATATCTTGCATTAGTGACAATAAGTCCTCAATTAAGGAAATGACAGTCAAAATGGAAAGAAAATAAAAACGTACAATTTTTAGTAAGTAGATTTCATGATCTATTTTGTGTTTGAACTGAAGTAGAAGGTGGTAACCAGGTTTCTAGTGTGGGAGACTGAGTAGAATTGGTATGTACTGTTAAGATAGGGCTTATGGAAAGATAATTCAGTGTGATTTGAAGCAGTGAGTTAGGTTTTAGAAATGTTGGATTAGAGAAATCAGTGGTACAGAGAGAAAGGGGTACAACAGACAGAATTGCATCTGGAAACTCTAAAGAGGAATCTGGGTCAGGCTAAAGAGAAAATCTTGACTGTAACTGGCATACAAATAGTATCTGAAACTAAAGACACAGAAGAAATGAACTAGGAAACCCATATAAAGTAAGAAAAGAGCTTTGGACTGGCCCCTGGAGAATACTGACATTTAAGATATGGTGGAAGAAAAGGAGCCCCTTTGAATTTACATTTAAGTCAATCAGCTAAAGAGGAACAAAGGTATTACTTCTTATCTACATAGCACAACTTTCATTTATAAACAAAGGAACTATTTCAGAAGTTTTATTCAAGCATACCAAAGTTCTATTAATGAAAAGCATCAATCCAGAGTAGGAATATAAAGTAGTAAAAATTTCTTCAGGGCCTTCATGATTCTTACTTAGTACATATTTTTTGTTGCTTATTTTGTCTTTTTTTTTTCCTTCTCTAACAAAACCTGCTGTGAGAAAAAAAATGTAAAATTCACCAAAATAGATGTTTCATTAAATATAAAGGACTACAAATTTAAAAGGTTATCTTTTGTAAGGAGGATGTTATTTTAATGAAATAAGTAAAGATGAACTAAAAGAATGTAGCTCTAAGGATGAAATTTTAAGTATTATTTGGACATAGTTTCAGAGTGGGAAATTAAAACTCCTACCCAAGACGACTCTCTATGCAAGGAGATGCAGCACTAGTAATTTAAGATGGAAAATCGTACACATTTTATTTATGTATTTATTTTTTTAAACGGTTTTTAAGTTTTAAATTTTTTTGAGGGGGGGCAGGGGTAGAGGGAAAGAGAATCTTAAGCAGGCTCCACGCCCAGTGTGGAGCCTCATGTAGGGCTCCATCCCATGACTGTGAGATCATGACCTGAGCTGAAATCAAAAGAGTTGGAAGACTGACACTAACCAGCTGAGCCACCCAGACACCCCTGTATATGTTTTAAATATACTTTAGCTTTGTACTTTTCCAACATTTACATTAACATTGTAAAAATTATTTCCTTATGAAATCTCCATTATGATTTTGCTTACTTTAAATCACTAGCAGCTTAACGTAATATACGGTTTTCATTCAGTCCAGAATAAGTAACATTTAACTTCCTTTTGTCCTAAGTATACATCTTCCAGACTTCAAAAAATAGACTTTCTGCGGCACCTGGGTAGCTCAGTCGGTTGAGCATACAGCTTCAGCTCAGGTCATGATCTCGCGGTTCGTGGGTTTGAGCCCCGCGTCAGGCTCTGTGCTGACAGCTCAGAGCCTGGAGCCTGCTTCGGATTCTGTGTCTCCCTCTCTCTCTTCCCTACCCACACTCACACTCTGTCTCCCTCTCTCTCTCTCTCAAAAATAAACATTAAAAAAAATATACTTTCTGGTCTAGTGATTTAATAATTAAATTTTTTAAAATTTTATTGATTTATTTTGAGAGAGAGGGAGATGGAGGGAGAGAGAGGGAGAGAACATGAGCAGGGGAGGGGAATCCTGAGAGAGAGAATCCCAAGCAAGCTCTGCACTGCCAGTGTGGATTCTGACATGGGGCTTGAACTCACAAACCATGAGATCATGATCTGAGCTGAAATCAAGAGTTGGACACTTAATTGACTGAGCCACCCAGGTGTCCCTAATAATTAAATTCCTGTTTGCCCTCTATTCAAACCATTCAGGATTTTAAAGACTTTCTTTCCTCTAAGCATGTCTCTGTACAAACTGAAAACTTTTACAGGGAAGACTATTCCTAATATTTGATTATTTTAGTTGTTTTTCTGTGGGCCATCTTTTATCTTCCTTTTGTTATGGCAAACACAACTAGCAAAAGTGTAGAAGGAAAGGAAGATATTTTCTACTTTGTTTCTATAACCTTCTATGTTATGTTGACCACTGCAAGAAATCATGTTGAGAGTTTTCAAGAATTTTTTTTTTTCCTCATGTGATAACACCAAAATATTCAAAAAGTATAGTCTGGATTATTTTCCTCGAAATGTACTTTTTGCCTTTGTGCAGGAGGAAGTTCACCTACTCCATTTCTGCCCATTCACAGCCTCTCAAAAATCTCTCTACAGTTTATCCCCTCCAGCTTAACATTCCTTTACCCACTAAAACTTTAAAATCCTGGGGATTTCAAATGTACTATCTTCTACGACATTTCTGAAAAACAAGACAGACTCTTATACAAAACCTTGGAAACCCTGTCTTCTGTCTTTAAGTCAGTTCCAAATTCTGACAAAAATTTTATTATTCTTTGCTTATTAATAAAGTTAGAATCAAGGGGAAAAAAGCTCATATGTAACAGTTTTAAACTTTCTTTATTATCAATACAGAGTACACAAACTAATTTTCAAGAGTATATATTTTGTTCCAAGATATATTCATATTAGCCAGATTTTATTTAAAGACAAAAGCAGACATGCCATTTTATATCTTTTCTTTTACAACTACATGTTTATAGAGTCATAAAGTCATCAATTTTTTATGATCAGATCTAGAAAGTGTACTTATAACAGCTATATGATAACATAAATATACACAATACCTGAGCTGTCTTAATAGAGATGTTGTAGAAGAAAGTTTACTTATACCCATAAATATGATGACATCTCCTGAGAAGCTTTTAAGAAATACTTAATATATCATATGATTTTAAATGGGAAGACAGTTATATTAAGAGAATAGCATTTAAAAAGAATAAACTTGCATATCTTAGATTTTAGCATTACACTTTTTAATTTTTCATCATAAAAGAATTTTAAACACTGAAATAACATACTACTTATAAGTAAAATGTCACATTGAGTTTGAGTCTAAGTAAGTAGGAAGGAAACCCACATTTATCTGATTTTTAGTATTTAAAACCCTTGAAAAAGCATATGCTTTATTGTAGAATTAGTACTCTAAAAAATACTGACAGTAATAACACACTATCAAATTGTATACAAATGGCAGCTATATAATTTGTATGTTTAACAACTTAAATATATGCATTTCTTAATTTAATCTCCTGATGAACTACCTCCAATATCAATATTAAGGAGTTCTTTAATTTTATCATATAGTACTAACACCAAAGCACCCCCTGTACCACGAAGGATATTGGAGAAGGCACCACGAAAAAATGCATTGATTCCTTCATGTTGGTATATCTTCACAAAGCAGTCTAAAGTTCCTTTATATTGCCGTTCAGCCTCACCACTCTATGTAAAGAAAGACAAATAATTTGTCATTTTAATATCTTTCATCTTTAAAAAAATTTTTTTTAATGTTTATGTTAGAGAGAGACAGAGCAAGCAGGGGAGAGGCAGAGAGAGAGGGAGACACAGAATGGAAGCAGGCTCCAGGCTGTGAGCTGTCAGCACAGAGCCAGATGTGGGGCTCGAACCCACGAACTGTGAGATCATGACCTGAGCCAAAGTCAGCTGCTCAACCAAGCCACCCAGGTGCCCCAATATCTTTCATTTGAAGACATATTTTTTTCAGCACTAAGGATAGATTAAATTAACACTGTATTGAGTAAGTATGTTGAGTCAATGGGCATATACTGAATACTGTACCCAGTGGTTTGAGAATTCTCATCTTGAAAACTGACCATATGTTAGGCTTCACAAAGTTCAAAAGATGACATCACATACTATGATTTACCCTCTCACTACTTTGCAATTAAGTGAGAAATCGATAGCAAAAAAGAGAACTAGAAAAATATCAAATGTTTGGCTATTAAGAAAAACACATCTGAGAAAATATTTAAAGCCTCATAATAACTACCAAACTCCTTAACTAAAATTAAGCTTGGGTAGTAACTTATAAGGAAATTAATGACTTTGAAATATCAGAAAGGAAAGGCTGAAAATTAATGAACAATCTAAACATTTTTAGAAAATAAACCTAGAGAAAGTAGAAATAAGAACACAGCCCAAAGAAATAAAGGAAATAGGAAATAAATATAACAGAAAGTATACAAAGTCAAAGTTATTTACTTGAAATATTTTACTGAAAAATTTCTAGAAACACTATTTGAGGAAAAACAAGAAAGTCTCTAAATTTCTTAGAAACATCAAATGTAACATCACTGCAGATGATCCAGAGATTAAGAAAAAGCAAGATGATATTACAAACAACTTCATGATAATTGAAAACTCAGAAGAAATAGACAAACTCCTAAAAAAGCATAATTTACCAACAGAATAAAAAATAAAACATTGGAATAATACATGAAATTCATTAAAGTAATCCAATTAGTTGCTGAACATCCTCTCTTAGAGAAAACCATGTGTCCAGATGGCTTCAAATGTGATCCCTACTAAATATTCAATGAACGTTTAATTCCAATCTTATGGAAGTTATTCTAGAGAAGAGAACAAGTGGAAGACTCCACATGTTTTATGAGGCCTGCATAACCCTGGTACCAAAATTAGACTAGGACAGTACACGAAGGAAAAATTAGAAGACCAAATCACTGAAAAAATGCAAAACTCCTAAACAAAAACTAGCAAATCAAACCCAGCTAGAAATATAATACATAATGACCAAGCTGGGTTTATCCCAGGCACATAAGATTTGTTTAGCTCTGGAAAACAGATTAATGTAATATAATAGGTTAACATATAAAAAATGAAATCATCTTAATAGATATAGAAAAACATGACCACCACTCATGATTAAAAACTACTACAACCCAAAACAGAAAAGAACAGCCATAATATGATAAAGGATAACTACAAAATCCCACAGGTAACATTTTTAAAAATTTTAAACAGATTTACTTTATTTTTTAAATGTTTATTTCTGAGAGACAGAGAGGGCATTCACACGTACATGAATGGGGGAGGGGCAGAGAGAGAGGAAGACAAAGGATCCGAAGCAGGCTCTGTACTAAGAGTAGAGAGCCTGATGTGGGGCTCAAATTCACGAACCTGAGCCAAAGTCAGATGCTGAACTGATTGAGCCACGCAGGTTCCCCCAGCTAACATTAATTTATGTAACACTGAAGAATTCAATAAAGGCATAAGATTAGCAAAAAAGGTTGACAGTTATTACTTCTTTAGTATAACACTAAAACAGAAGTCTCAGCCAGTGCAGAAAGGCAAGAAAAGGAAATAAAAAGTGCAAGAATTGGGACACCTGGGTGGCTCAGCTGGTTAAGTGGCTAACTCTTGGTTTCAGCTCAAGTCATGATCTCACGATTTGTGGGATGGAGCCCTGCATCAGGCTCTGTGCTGGTGGCATGGAGGCTGCTTGGGATTCTGTCTCTCTCTCTCTCTCAAAATAAATAAATAAACATCAAAAAAAATTTTTTTAAAGTGCAAGAATTGATAAGGGGAAGAAACACAGTATTATTCACAGATATACACCTACGTTTAAAAAAATACAACTTCAGAGTGTAGATATAGACTAGTATTTGTAATAGGGTTTAACAAAGTTGTAGAATATAAATGAAAATACAAAAATTAAAGAGTACTATTATGGGCTGCGCTGTGTCCCCACAAAATTAATATACTGAAGTCCTAATCCTCAGTACCTCAGAATGTGACTAAATTTGGATATGGAATCTTTATAAAGGTAATTAAGATTAAATGAGCTTATTAGGGTAGGGTCTAATCCAATTTGCCCATCCTTATCAGAAGAGAAACAGAAAAAAGACCATAGGAAGACACAAGGACAAAGACAGCCATCTATAAACCAAGGAGAAGGGTCATCAGAAGAAATCAGCCCTGCTGGACTCTTTGATTCAGACTTCTAGCCTCCAGAACTGTGAGAAAATAAATTTCTATCATTTAAGCTACCCAGTCTCTAGTACTTTGTTATGGCAGTTCTAGCAATACACACACATATACCTAAAACCCCTAGGGGTGCCTGGGTGGCTCGGTTGGTTAAGCGTCCGAATATGGCTCAGGTCATGATCTCATGGTTCATGAGTTCAAACCCCACATTGGGCTCTCTGCCGTCAGTGCAGAGCCTGCTTTGGATCCTCTGTCTCCATCTTTCCATGCCCCTCCACGGCCTCTTCTTTCTGTTTCAAAAAATAAATAAAAATTAAAAAAAAAAAAAGCTTTAAAACTCCATACACCCACAATTTTTTTCTGAATTATTGTGAGAGTAAATGGCAGATTATCATGTCCCTTACCTTCAAACACTACTATGTGTATTTTCTAAGAATAAGAATATTTTCTTGCATATCCAAAGTACAGTTATCAAAATCAGAAAATATAACATTGATACAGTACTATTTACCTAATCCATAGTCTATATGCAAATTAACTTTCCATTTAAAAAAGTTTTTCAATGTATTAAACTACAGCTAGATATAGATCAAGAGGAAACACAGGAGTAACTAAAAATAGTCTGTGAGTGAAGTAATAGTAGGTATGCTTTACCTTTTCAGGTGGCCTAAAGGATTTGTAGACATAAAATGAAGATAATGATAGTAACTACACCTCATGGCATTGTTCTGTCAATTAAATGAGTTAAAGTGCAAAATGCTTAGGACAGTATCTGGGACACAATAAGCACTCTATTACTATTCTAGCTTTCTGGGCTCATTATTTTTAACTGCCCTCATGAAACCTATCATCTAGGTATACTGAACTACTTCTCAAGCCATACCTCTACATATGTTTCCCCTCCTCTGTTTAGAATGTTCTCTCACTATCTAGAGAAAAAAAATCTATTTACAGACATTTAGCTCTCCAAGGGGTCACATCTGATCACTTTAAATATTTAGATATCCATCCCTCTGTTGCATTCCTGGAACCTATGCACATTCAATTTATACCATTAACTGTATGCATTTAATACTATGCTATTAATTTGGAAGCAGATTCTACCTTATTTTGTGTCACCATAACGTAGCATAGATTAGGCACTCAAGTATTTGCTAAACAAATGAATGTAGCAAGTAACATCAATAAGCTGGATGTACCAAAATTTTGATTTGGAGATTTATATTTAGAACATAGATCATTAAAACAAGTTTTCATCCTCAGAGTTAAAAATTATTTCCTTTATTAAAATATACTACAACAAATAATAACATGTCAATGGCTTGTGACAGGGCTTACTGCACTTAACCTAATATTCATTTAAGATAGACATACTCATCCAATCTGTGCCATCCTCCTCCAATCCCTGCCATCCCCCTCCACCTTTCAGATATGTTATAGGAGTGGAAAGAATTTCTATTTTGATAACAAAAGAGGAAGAAACTTTTGCTGGATGAAGTTTGTTTGGAGATAAGAAAGGATACAAGAACACATCATACATTTATTTTTAGTAAATAAAACAGACATCCTGCCTTTCAGCCACAATTTCTCTAAAATTTGAGTTAAGTTTATATTTGAATATCAAAGATATTAGAAAATTCAATTAGGTTCACAAATAATAATATAATACCTGCATCATCATGCGTCTTCTAACTGTGTCAAAGGGATAAGAGAGAATTCCAGAGCATGTGGTCACAACTTGAGCAATGAAAAAGGAGACAAGAAACGGGGTTTCCTTTGGTTTTGGTAATAAGCCCTAAAAAAAAAAAACATGTCAAGTAACCATCTAAATTTCCAAAATACCTTAAATTCTTAAGTCAAAGAGTAACTCCTATAATGAGAGAGGGTTCAATTATACTTCAAATGCAACAAAACACAGTTTGATTTAATGTGGAAAGATTAATATTAGGAGATCAATAAGAAAGAAGTATGCCCTACATGGCTTCACTTTAAAAGCATACCTGAAAGAAAAAAGCATACTTGCTATTATCAGAGATTTGTTATTAATGGCAAACACTAGGAGAGATAGCAGCCAGTGACCAAAAAAGTTCTTCCATGGCTCTTCCTCATAGAGTTAAAAATTAAAGAATGCCTGATATTATCATCAACAGTATTTGATAAGCAGCTTTAAAACTCTAAGCTAGTGAAGAAACACTCCTACATTTCACAACTACTACAGGTGATGATAGAGAAAAGCAGAGGAAGAACACACATAAAATTTTCCATTACTAAATAAACATACATAAAAGCATGTTAATTTCCATTAATTTAATCTGTCTAAAAAATACACACCAAACTAAAAGTAACATGTCCAGACCACAATAAAAATGACCTTCAGAACTGCTGGGTGGTTCAGTCGGTTAAGCGTCATGACTCTTGACTTTGCCTCAGGTCACCATCTCATGATTCATGAAGTGGAGCCCTGAGTCAGGCTCTGGGCTCCATGCTGACAGTGCTAAGCCTGCTTGGGATTCTCTCTCTCCCTCTCTGCCCCTCCCTAACTCACACTTGCTCGCTCTCAAAAGAAACTTAAAAAAAAAAAATGACCTTCAACAATTATATTTATACTACTGAGGGAAAGCAGAAACAATATGTAAAACAAAATTTCTCTGAAGTTTTCATCTTATTTAGTAAATAATACTGATATTAATTTCATTGCTTCCTTTTGGAAGTGACTGAGAACATGGGATTTTTGCCACTTAACATAAATTACTTAATGATTTCTAGATTGTTTATCTTCAATATGGGGATATTAAAAGCTACCCTAGGAAATTGCAAGAAAACACTTAACAAAGTTCCTAGAACTAAGTAGTAACTCAAAAAATGGTAGCTATAATTACAATCTTCCTCTTTCCTACTTTATGATAAGTGATAATAAAGTGAATGTAAAATCAGAAAACCTGTTAGAAGGTGTCTTTCTATATGCTAAAGATTTGATTATGATGTAAGCCTAATTAGCAGGTTTTCTATTTGTAACACAATATACAGTGAGTTGTTCAGTTGCAAACAGCACAAAAACTTAATGTTTGGGTTTATGCTTTATATGTAAAGTGAGATCCATAATCAAGTTATAATTTAATAAGGTTATGGCAAAGTCATGATTAAACAAAATTCTATGTCTCTTATTTCATCATTTATTTTCATTTCCATAATTAAAAGTAAACATATCTGCTGAACAAACTACTCATTAAAACAATAAAAAGAAACAAACCAGGTATTTAATATACAGCAGCTAAAGCCTCAAATTACCTTAACGGTGTCATATGCTCCAAAATAGGAGGCTCGGTACACAATGATGCCCTGAACTGAAACACCAAACCCTTGGTACAAACCAACAATTCCATCCGATTTTGCTATTTTTATAATACAGTCACCTAAACCCTTGAATTGCCGCTCTTCAGGACCTAAAATAAAACCATTTAAAATGTATTAGCAACGTTACATATCAGATAAACACTTTAATCAAAGTAATTAATCTTACAGACTTAAATGATCTGAAACTGCCATTTAGAAATCTTTCTAATATAAAAGGACACAAATGAAAATGCTCTCATTTGTTTACAGAGAATTAATATTTCAAATAGTATCTTAAAATATTTTAACTGAAAATATTAATCTCTTATAAAAGCAATCTAGGGGTGCCTGGGTGGCTCAGTTAGTTAAGCGTTGGGCTCTTGATTTCAGTTCAGGTCATAATCTCACAGTTCATAGGATCCATCCCCACATTAGACTCTGTGCTGACAGCTTGGAACCTGCCTGGGATATTTTCTCTCTCTCTCTCTCTCTCTCTCTCTCTCTCTCTCTCTCTCTCTCTCTCCCTCCCCTTCTCACACACACTCTCTCTCTCTCAAAATAAATAAACTTAAAAAAAAAAAAAAGCAAATAAAAGCAATATATTTCAACCAATTTGACTTGCCTAAAACATTTCAACAAAATTACCAGAAGCTACTAACTAGGGTTCAGAAAAATAAAATAAAAATACTCCACAACTTACTTAAGGTGAAAAGCAGAAAGACAGACACAGCAAAAAGACAAAGCCAAGAACTAGCAATTTTAAGGATTAATAGTTTAGATGAATTATCATATTTTTCTAGTGTTTGCTGGTTTCATTTTTATTTTCCCTTCACCTAGAACTCCTTTACAATATTTTAAAGTAATTGTATATAGAATATAATCTTTCAAAATAAACTAAATTCTCCCAATTTTGAGAGAAAAATATTACAGAACTGAACTAAAAATAAGAGAGTTTTTTTTTCACTTCCTTAGCAATAACAAGAAAATTTGGACTGCCAGTTAAACATGATAGTTGGAACTCATATTTTCATCTTTATTCAAACTGCTACCCCTTCTGAGACATTTTCTCTGATCACTTATATAAAACTGATGTCACTCCCTGCTCCCTCAATATTTTTTCATGTCGTTTATTGCTAAATGACAGTATATTTTAGTCATTTATTCACTTTTTTTTTTTTACTTGTGTTTTCCCCTTGACCATGAGGTACATGGGCCATGTACCATGAGCTCCATGTTTTATGTGGGGTATCTATATGTGTGTCTCTAATCTCATATCTGAGGCAGGGCCTTGATCACAGAGGTACTCAATAAGTATTTGTCAAATGAATCTCTTGCTTTGAGAAATTCTACTAAAATGGTAATAAAAGAATAAAACAGGTTTAAAGGTATATAGGCAAGAACAGTACATGACACAGAATGAAATCCACAAATATCAGCAAGATGGAAAGGAGATGGAAGAGTGGTAACTCACTCAGTAGAGCAGAAAAAGTTGAAACTTACTTTCTTGCAGAGAGAAAAGCAAGATGTTTTACCCCAATAACCTCAGAAAGACTTAGAAATTAGAGTATTGCTCTTGAGGTGAAAGCAATGTAACATATGAATGCTCAAAACCTCACCCCCAAGAAGCCAAGTGCCTTACTCCTCTGCCATCCTCAGAACTGAACACAAGGCTCCAGACTGAATGGGGCCAATTGATAGCCCCTACTGGGGCCAGTTCTTCCACAACTGCAGAAAAAAGCCTCAAAGATGTATCATTGTGAAATGTCCAGATCATTAGGGACAAAAGGTAATTAAAAAGAAAAGTCACATACAAAAGGATCGGCAGTTAAGAGATTGGTTTCTTAAGAGCAATATTAGAAATAACAGTCCAGAGAAATGTTTTCAAAATTGTGAAAGTGACTTTATTTTTATTTTTTTAATGTAAATAAACATTAAGTAAGTAAATAAATAAATTTTTGAGACAGAGCACTAGCAGGGGAGGGGCAGAGAGAGAGGGGGACACAGAATCTGAAGCGGGCTCCAGGCTCTGAGCTGTCAGCACAGAACCCGACACAGGGCTTGAACCCACAAACCGCAAGATCATGAGCTGAAGTCGGACACTTAACCAACTCAGCCACACAGGCGCCCCAAGAAAGTGACTTTAACCTAGAATTGTAAATATGGTCAAATATTAAGTAAAAGGGTAAAAACAGAGATATTTTTAGACATTCAAGATCCCAATATATCTCCTATCTGCTCAAAAAGCTCAGGAGACTATATAAGAATATAATCTACCAAAATAAGAGTGTAACAAAAACAGAGGAAGGTATGATGAATAAGGACAGAGGCAAAGGGAATCTCTGGGATTAGAACTGTACATGTAACCTAGAGAGGAGCCATAGTTGAAACAGGAATAAATTCAGGGAGGGATCTAAGAGGTGGCTCTCTAGGAAAAAACTGGAAGTTACGAGCCATCTTCATATCTGCTCTTTTGTTACTGCAGTAATGGCCTTCTCCTTCCTTCTTTTGAGGGAAAAGAAAAAAGTAGTAATCTTTAGGCCCTATTATTCTACCATTTGGTTGAGATAAGATTTTTAGAATGTATTTCACGTTGCTATAACTCTACAATAAATAATACTTCACTCAAAACGCAAATAAGGAAGAGTAGTATTTTTGAAAATTCTATACCTTTTCCAATATCAGCACCTAATCGGGTTCGGGCAAAGTCTAATGGATAAACTACACATAAGGATGTTGCTCCAGCAGCTCCACCAGAGGCCAGGTTTGCCAAAAACCACCTCCAGAACTGAAACATATTAATTAAAAAGTGGTTATTAAACTATAGAATCTGTTTAAAATTTTTATTTTTATGAAGGTTAAAAAGTCAGATTTTCAAAATGCTTTTATAAAGTAAACATCTATGATAATGCATATCATATTGTGCAAAATATTTCCCTTCATGTTCACAAAGCCTGTTTCTTTCCAGGTAGTCTGGGAGATACAGTTTAAATGCTGATACACAGAAATTCCAAGACATTTTAATGGCCTCCAGCAAAAGTAGTCCAAATTAACAAGAGGCCACATAAGATAATTATCTCTTTAGACTATATAAATTTTTTGTCAATAACAGTATTAGGGGGCGCCTGGGTGATTCACTTTGTTGAGCACCTGATGCTTGATTTCGGCTCACATGATTCCAGGGTTGGGGGATTGAGCCCTATGTTGGGCTCTGCGCTGAGCATTGAGCCTGCTTATGATTTTCTCAATCTCCCCCTCTGCCCTTCTCCCCTGCTCACACAGGTGCTCTAACATACATACATGAATGAATGAATCAATCAATGAATCAATGAATAAATAAATATTAGTGTTAGCTATGGCTAAAATGTCAGGTACCTATGGAGGCATTAGTTATATTCTTTTTTGGTATTGGGGGGGGCAATAATACTTTATAATGCCACAATTTCACTTTGTAATTTTAGTTGATATTAAACAGCTCAAAAGTTAACAGCTCAAAAATATATTATGTTCAACTGCTGACATGAAAACTGGCAATAATCAATTATAATATAGTTGAGTGGCATGTAAGTTAGGCCTTACTGATCTGGTTCACTTGGGCTATTGAGGTTCTTTTTTTTAAAGTTTACTTATTTGGAGAGAAAGTACATTGGCATGCATATGCAAGCGGGGGAGGGTCAGAGAGAGGGAGAAAGAGAATCCCAAGCAGGCTCCATGCTATCAGCACAGAGCCCAACACAAAGCCCAAACTCATGAACTGTGAGATCATGACTTGATCACTGAGCCACTCAGGTGCCCTAAGCTATTGAGGTTCTTTTTGATAAACATTTAAAATGTGCCCTGCTTAGGTCCAGTAAACTTCTTTTTAACATCTAGAGCTTACTGGAGAAGAAAAGAATATTTGAATTGGAGTGGTTATAGAAAACCTAGGGTCCAAGGCCACTGTAACCATTTAAAATACATTAAAATGAATAATATTCTAGTCAGGTTCAGTTTTTTGCTTTATTCTCTGGCTTTTATTTCTAACAATAGTTTTAAGTCTCAGACAGCTTTGGAACTCTTGGCCTAGAAGGACCTTCCCATCATTTTTTTCCTATTTTTTTAAATACAAAAGTTACTGATTTATACTCTAATTCAAATTCAACTTCTTCCATGAAACTTCTGATCTCCAAACCCATTCAAAACTGTATGTAATCATCTCTCTCTCTCCATATACTTCAGCTCTCAGAGAATTAAAGGTGAATCCTATGACCAATATGTAAAATATATCAACATGTTCCAGATTCTCACTTAAATAGTATTTACAATCACTTTCTTCTATTTGTAAGTATTTGTACTCATCTTACCTCCTACAGACTATAAATTTCTTGAAGTCAGGATTATTATTTAACAGCTTTATTAAAATATAATACAATTTACCAATATAAAATCACCATACAATTCAATGGATTGATAGTATGTATATTCATTCAGAACTGTGCAACCATCAGCAGCTTTAGAACATTTTTATCACCCCAAATGCTATACCCATTAGCAGTCACTCCACATCCAACCCATCTCCCTGGGTCCTAGGTAACCATTAAGCCCCTCTCTGTCTCTATAGATTTGTCTATTATAGATACTTCCTACACAAAGAATAACACAGTAGATAGTCTTTCATGACTGGCTTCTTTCATTTAACATAATGTTTTTCAAGGTTCTTCCATGTGGTAGCAAGTATTAGCACTTCATTCTTTTTTATTGACAAATAATATTCCAGTATATGGATTTACATTTTATTTATCCATTCTTCAGTTCATGGACATTTTAGTTGTTTGTATTTTTTTGTGGCCAGAATTTTTTTTTAATGTGTATTCATTTATTTTAAGAGAGTGTGTATGTACACATCCATGGGGCAGGGCAGAGACAGAAGGAGAGGGAGAGAATCCCCTCCCCGCACATAGTCCGATGTGGGGGTTGAACGCAGGAACCATGAGATCATGACCTGAACCGAGATCAAGAGTCTGAGTCTCACCCAACTGAGCCACCCAGGTGCCCTGATGCCAGGATTCTGAATTTACCTGTTTATTTCACAATACAAGTCATAGGACCTTACCCAGAATAATAGTAATATATTCAATACATATTTGTTTAATGAGGTACTAGGAATGCCACATACTATCCTCAGACCCCTATGGCTCCTTTGCAGCAAAACTTACTAAGTTTTGTATGGGTAGCCCTGTTTCCTAATCACCCAGAGACAGTTAGATCAGGAGATTGCATTTGACCCCAAGGTAGCTAATCTATAATCTAGAAGATAATCTGTAACCTGGTAGAAAAAGATGAACAGGGCCAGAGTCTATTTCTTGGGAATGTGACTTTACAGTTCCATGCCAGTTAGCAGTAAGGACAAAAATGGAAAAGTTATTAAATAGCTCTTTTTTTGTCTTTTTTGAGACTGTTTCAAGTTATAGATCCTCTTCCAATAAAAATCACCTATGTATAAACACACTGTTAGTGGTTTAAAGTATTTGTCAAACATGCATGGATCTTAGGAAGGCAGACTGATGTGTTTCTGGGTGGATGATCATATAATTTATTATCCAAACCATGATACTTCTGACAGTGGAAGTGGGGCCTTTGAAAAAATGACACAGACAGACACAACATGGATAAATAGTGTGGCCAACCTTCTGATGGAAGAAAGAAAGAGAGAAGGAGGGAAGAATGAAAGAAGCAAGGAGGAGAAAAGAAGTATCTATGTTGAATGATAATCCTGCAAGTGTTCGTGTAACAAAATCTATCGAGGGATAGATTAAGCTAGTTAAGCTTGAAAATAAAATAGACCCAGAGGAGGTAATTTATTGATTTAAATGAGGGTTTCAGTTATTATAAATTAATAAATTCAGATATTACTATATTGTAAAAGGAGAGGGCAAGGAGAGGAATCAGGGATAGACAAGAAGATGAAATAATCTGAGGGTTCTGGAGGAAAATAATCTTGTTTCTTTTCTCTCTCTCAAGTTTATTTATTTTTTTTATTTCGAGAGAGAGATAGCACAAGTAGGGGAGGAAAAAGAGAGGGAGAGAGAGAGAATCCCAAGTAGACTCTGTGCTGTCAGGGCAGAGCCCAATGTGGGGCTTGAACTAATGAACCTTGAGATCATGACCAAAATCAAGAGTTGAATGCTCAACTGACTGAGCCACCCCAGTGCCCCAATCTTGTTTATTTTCAACTGTTGACAAATAGATATTGTGTGACCAGACTCAATGATGCACTGAAGAACAAATGCCCTGGAACCAAAGTTCTTTCTAACAGAGCTTGTCTGGGCATGAAGGAAAGCTGGGAGAAGTTCTAATCTTCCCTATTGATGGTTGTGCTGGAAGCTGCTAAAAGGGGGCAGAGAAACATTCTGTACCCAGGTTCAGCTAAGGTTCACCAAGTCTAGTCACCTTAGCTCAGAGAGGAGTAGAGTTCAATTGAAGAATCTGAATTTGGGAGTGAGGAAGACCTGAACAAATGACTTGGTCAAGTGCTCTCAGCTCTGAGTCTTGCTTTCCTTACCTGTACAGTTAGGATAAAAATACCTCAAAAGGTGAGGGGAACATTCAATGAAACAATATAGAGCTGAGCTCAATATAGGTGCATAGCTCCCCACAATGGTTATTTTTAAAAACATTTTTATTTTAAAACAATAGCAGATTCACATGAAGCCTAAGAAATAATACAGAGAGAATCTGTAAACTCTCCAACTAATTTCCCCCAATGGTAGTATTCAGCGTAACTACAGTAGAGGAAATCAACATTGATAAAAACTTAGACCTTATTCAGATTTCACCCATTTTTGCATGCATTCATTTGTGTGTGTACTTAGTTTTATTCGGTGTTATCACATATCCAGTTTCCTGTGACCATCACCAGTCAACAGTTCCATGATAAAGATCCCTCAGTGCTATCCTTTTACAGCCACAGCCACCTACCTCAATCCTGGCAACCACTAATATGTTTTCCATCTCAATGATTTTGATATTTCAAGAATTTTATATAAATGGAATCACAGAACAAATAACTCAAGATTGTTTTCTTTCATCCAAAGTTCATGCATGTATCAAAAGTTTACTCTTTTTTATTTTTTAAATTTTTTTTTTCAACGTTTATTTATTTTTGGGACAGAGAGAGACAGAGCATGAACGGGGGAGGGTCAGAGAGAGAGGGAGACACAGAATCGGAAACAGGCTCCAGGCTCTGAGCCATCAGCCCAGAGCCTGACGCGGGGCTCGAACTCCCGGACTGCGAGATCGTGACCTGGCTGAAGTCGGACGCTTAACCGACTGCGCCACCCAGGCGCCCCAAAAGTTTACTCTTTTTTAAAAATTTGTTGTAAAATATATGTAACATAAAATTTACCATTTTAGCTATTTTTAAGAGTATAATTCAGTGACAGTACATTCACAATATCATAAAAATATTTCTACTCTCTACTTCCAGAACTTCATCATCCCAAAATAGAAACTCTGTACCCATTAGATAAAACTCCCCATTTTCTTTCCTCCTGGCCCCTTAATTCTATTTCTTGTCTACGAATTTAATTTGCCTATTCTAGATACCTAAGTGGGATAATACAATATATGTTTTATCAACAGTTTGTTTCTCTTTATTGCTGAGAAGTATTCCATGGTGTGATGTACCATAGTTTTAACTATTCACCTGTTGAAGGACATCTGGGTTAATTCTAGATTTTGATCTATTATGAAATAAGCTTCTGTGAACATGTGCACGCTAGTTTTTGTGTGAATGTAAGTTTTTATTTTCTGGGATAATGCCCAAGGGTATAACTGCTGGGACGTATGATAAGCACATGTTCAGTTTGTAAGAAACTATTGTTCTCTTTTCTAGAGTGGCAGTTATCATTTACATTCCCACCAGCAATATAGGAATGATCTAGCTTCTCTACATCTTCACCAACATCTGGGGTTGTCACTATTTTAGCCATTCTGATAGGTGTGTAGTGCTATCTCATTGTGGTAGATCGATCACTTTAATGTTTATTTATTTTTGAAAGAGAGAGAGAGAGAGAAAGAGAGAGACAGAAAGAGAGAGAGAGAGAGAGAGAGAGAGAGAGAGAGAATGAGTGGGGGAGGGGCAGAGAGAGAGGGGGAGACACAGAATCTGAAGCAGGCTCCAGGCTCTGAGCTATCAGCGCAGAGCCCGACAAGGGGATCGAGCCCACAAGCCATGAGCCGAAGTCAAGACACTCAACCAAGTGAGCCACCCAGGCGTCCCACAAAAATCACTTTTAAACTCATATACTATATTTGTTTTTTCTATCTTCCCTACTTCTTTTAAAACCAGGTAAAAAAACCAAAAATACTGATTTTTCTATTTTAATTATTCTTCTTCACTTTAGAGGGGTGGGCAAAGATGAAATAAAATTTTGATGTCCAAAGTCAGAAGTAAAAGGGTTATTAATATCCAAATTTAGTAAATAATACATATTACATTCTTACGTGTGACTGAATACCTTTACATTATAAATAAGATAGGATGTCTTTATAGAAATACTAAAGATGTTCTTACCTCAATTTCTAATAATTTGAAATTTACTATAAATACTTAGCAAAGATCAAAGTTAACTTTAAAACTTGTAATGAGATGTTATTTATACTGCTAGGAATAGACGTTAGTAACAAATAATCTGGTTAACTCAGGAGTTAAATTCTCCATTTGGCTTAGTCTTACAGAAATTATCTTTTGGGGGAGGTGGGGTGGGAAGTGTTCAGTAAAGACTTAACTCAGCAGGCCTGCTCTGTCCAAACCATTTATATACTGAGATCTTCAGGACCCATCCTTGACCAGTTTCTTCAAGATAACATCTAAGCCCTTAGAAAATTCTGATTAGTTTCTTCGTATGAAAGAAAGCCTTAGGCTTTGGGCCACACCAGACAGTTTATGCTAATATGTGAATTTATGGTGAACACCGGTTTTGTATGCTCGGAACATTGGGCTAACTTATATGAGTTTGATCTCTTGGGTTAGGGAGTAGTGACTAGAGTCTGAGTAGTTAAGGACACTCACATTCCTTGCCTATGCAACTGATCTCTCCAAAAAATCCTGGACTCCAATGCTCAAGTGAGCAATCCTATTTGACAACACACCACGTGTATTGTCACACATTGCTACTGGGAGAATTAAGTGCTGTCCATGTGACTCTACTAGGAGAAGACCACTAAAAGCTTGCATCTGGTTTCTCCCAGACTCTATCTGCCTTTTCCCTTTGTTGATTTTAACTATATCCTTTTTGCTGTAAAAAAAAAAAAAACAAAACAAAACAAAACAAAAAAAAACAACCAACTCATGAGCATAATAGCTTTTCTGTGTTCTCTGAGTCCTAGTTAATCACTAAAAGTGAAGGTGATCTTGGGGACCTCTGATACAGGTTCTGAGTCAAGAAAAGTTCTAATTATTATAGCTAGCAGCTAAGAAAGACAGGGATATTTTTCTGAGTGCCTATCATCAAGCACAGTACTATGATAATAAGCACTTTATAAGTAATGTCATCTAAACTTCACCAACTATGAGGGAGGTATTATTATGTCCAATTTTTAGATGAGGAAAATAAGGATCAGAGACGTGACTTTCAAAAACCCACAAAGCTAAATAACACAGTGCCAGGATCCAAATCCAGACATTCTAAGTCTAAAGAATTTTCTTCATTACCTTTATATTTCCCACTACATATTAGATGGTGCAAAGTACTCCGTAAACATTTCTTAATGAAATATAGACTGTGAAAAAAGGGGAATAAAGGATATACAAGGAAATTAAAGAAGACAGCAACAAACAAATATTCCACAAACAGTTGCTTTTATAAAGAACCCACTAGAGGGTGCCTAGGTGGCTCAGTAGATTAAGCATCTAACTTCAGCTCAAGTCATGATATCACCATTTGTGGATTTGAGCCCCACGTCAGGCTCTGTGCTGACAGCTCAGAGCCTGGAGCCTGTTTCAGATTCTGAGACTCCGAGTCTCAAACTTGTGCTCTGTCTCTGTCTCTCTTTCTCTCAAAAATAAGTAAACATTAAAAAAAATTTAAGATTCTCCCTCTCCTCCCTGTCCTTTTCTCCTACTCTTTAAATAGATAGATAGATAGATAGATAGATAGATAGATAGATAGATAAAAATAAAAAGAATCTGCTAGGACAGCTAAATTGGTTGGTTGGCTTTGGCTGGTTGGGGGAAAAAGAGAAAGGATGAAGGCAAAGATAGACTGTGTAAGGGCAAGGGGAAGACTTTGTAAGGTATTTAAAAGGGAGACCTTAAGAGTAATGTAGGTGGTTTAGTGTATACAGAGGCAACAAAACAAATAGAAACCAAAACAAATGACATATAGCTCATATGAATAGGCAATTTTAAAACTGAAATTTTATAACCAAGGGAGTGATTACCTTGAAAAGAAAAAGCACTTTTTCAATTCAAAAAACAAAGGGGGAGGGTGCCTAAGTTGCTTAGTCGGTAAGCATCTGACACTTGATTTCAGCTCAGGTCATGATCTCATGGTTGTGAGAGCAAGCACTGCACCGGGTTCTGTGCTAGGCATGGAGCCTGCTTAAAATTCTCTCTCTCCTTCTTACTCTACCCCTCCCCAGCTCAAGATTTCATGTGCTCTCTCAAAAAAACCCCAAAAACCAAAAACTAAAAGAAAAAAAAAAAGAATTGTCTACCTTCAATTTATTGCTTCCTGTTTTTGTTTGATTTTCTTCCTATGCATTTTAATCTCAACTAGAGACTTAGTCATAAAAAAGAAAAAAGAAACAATGTACTTCTTTAAGAAATTAAATACCTCAGATATGTAGGAATACATACCTGTCCACTGCTTTAAATTTTTTTTTAATGTTTATTCATTGTTTGAGAGAGAGAGAGAGAGATGGATTGTGAATGGGGGAAGGGCAGAGAGAGAGGGAGACACAGAATCTGAAGCAGGCTCCAGGATCCAAGCTATCAGCACAGAGCCTGACACGGGGCTTGAACTCATAAACTGAGAGATCATGATCTGAGCTAAAGTCATATGCTTAACTGACTGAGCCACCCAGGCACCCCTTTTATTAGAGGGAGAGAGATAAAGGGAGAGGGCACACATGCATGCAAGCTGGGGAGAGGGGCAGAGGGAGAAAGAGAGAGAACCTTAGGCAGGCTCCATGCTCAGTGCAGAGCCTGATGTGGGGTTTGATCCCAGGACCCTGGGATCACGACCTGACCCAAAAATCAAGAGTTGGATGCTCAACTAACTGAGCCACCCAGGAACCCCTGTTGACTACTTTTTTTTGCTGAACCTTCCTAATGCAGTAGAACAGTGATTATACCATGTAAGTTATATTAAAATTAACACTTATTCAGACAAATATTATCTTGGGACAAAAGATCCTTTAGTTATTAAAATCGTGTTAAGAGATTTAGAGAAACTTGTAAAAAATGTAATTCTATGTTTCTCAAATATAGTTTCTATAACATAATACATATTGATATGTTAAAAGTTACTATGTCTTAATTACTATTTCTTCTACCACTTTAGAACCTCCTCCCCAAGTAAAATATCACAGGTTAAGACAAATGCAACTATTTCTTAGAAAATGATAGATATTAAAATGTACTTACTGGGCGCCTGGGTAGCTCAGCTGGCTAAGCATCTTACTCTTGATTTTGGCTCAGGTTATGATCTCAAGGTTTGTGACATTAAGCCCAGCATCAGGCTCCAGTGCAAAGCCCGCTTGGGATTCTCTCCCTCTACCCTTCCCTGTTCACACTCTTGTGTACATGCTTTCTCTCAAAAATAAATAAATAAACCTAAAAAAATGTACTTACCTGTTTTTCTTTATTAACTCCAGACATGAAAAGTTGTTTGTATTTGTCCTTAAAAGCAAAGTTTAGAGCTTGTGTTGGAAAATACCGGATAACATTTGCCAAATTGCCACGCCAATAACTGAAGAAACCTACCAAAAAACAAAAACAAAAACAAACAAAAAACATACTAAATATAAACTTGTATTATTTAAAAATTCCCATAGTTCTAACAAACTTAGTTATTTGAACTATCTAAAATTTATACTCTTTCTCATGAGAAAAAATTAAGTTTATGTGTGAATCCACTGAAGAAAACAGGCAGTGTTAACTCCATGTGCCCCATTCCAATTTTGTTAATTTCCAATAAAAAGCCTTAAATACCCCAAAACCTATGGAAAGTATTATCAGTTGAATACAGGGCTTTCTCCTAGTAGAAAAACAGAGATCACCAGTATTTGTCAGAGAAGCTAGTAACCCTTAGCCTCATTTCCAAATCATGACATACAATTCCTATTATTAGAACAGAATTGGTTTGTATACATACATATGAGAATGAGAAAGCTGTTAAGAGTCTAAAGTATCCTCACCTTTATGTTCTGGAACCTAGCCAGAAAAGGGATCAATTTACAATTCAAGGCAGTCTCCAGAGGCCTGATGGAGAGGTTAGAGGAAACTTTCCAGGCCAATAATCTTCCCACTTCAAATCTCCATGGATTGACCAATCCTTAAAATTCAGTCATTGTGTTACCCCTATAATTCGCAACTACCTTTAAAATCCAGAACTGATCTAGAATACAATAGGCTATCTCTTAAGTAGCCATAGTTGTGTCTACTAGATTACAAATTGTCCAATGGTTTGATCCTGCTACTTTGAATAGGATACCTCTAGTCCAAACTTGGAGAATACCCAGAATCAGTCTTCTAAAGATAAAGATTCAAATGAAAATAATCTCTGTTGACCGGGCTGATGTTCAGAAACTGAAAGTTATATTTATTTGCTAAATAAGAAAGTCTGCTTTGTGGGGGAAAAAAAAAGAATCTTGGTGAGTCCCAAACTGCATATAAAGCAATTACACAAAGATAATTAAGAAACATATTTAATAGCTAAGAAATAATCTGAGTATTCACAATTGATTCAGTCTCTACTAGGACATTTAACATGTAATGGTACTGAGTGCTTCCTAAGTACTTAGTATGTGCTGGCACAGGACAAAGGCTGTATATTTCATTTAATCACCACATTATGCTTATGATATAGACTCTCCTACAGTACCCATTTTATACATGCACAAAGTGAAGCTTTAAAAGTTTAAAAACTAAGGGGGCGCCTAGTGACTCAGTCGGTTAAGCGTCTCTTGATTTCGGCTCAGGTCATGATCTCACAGTTCGTGAGGTAGAGCACTGCACTGGGCTCTGTGCTGATAGTGCAGAACCTGGTTGGGATTCTCTCTCTCTCTCCTTCTCTCTCCGGGATTTAAATTGAAAAAAAAATTATTTGTTTAAAAAAAAAAAACTGAGTTTAGAAAAAGTGTCATATACCCAAAGATATTAGAATTTCCATTTTATACATGGTCCTTAAATATTAATAGTCATTTTGAAAATGGTTGACCCATGGGCACCTGAGTGGCTCAGTCGGTTGAGCGTCCAACTTCGGCTCAGGTCATGATCTCACAGTGTGTGGGTTTGAGCCCCGTGTTGGGCTCTGGGCTGACAGCTCAGAGCCTGGAGCCTGCTTCAGATTCTGTGTCTCCCTCTCTCTCTGCCTCTCCCCCACTCATGCTCTGTCTCTCTGTCAAAAATAAATAAACATTAAAAAAAAATTTTAGGAAATGGTTGACCCAGCTGAATGGTACTGAAATATTATGGGTTTTAGATTATAAGTTATTAGTCATAATTCTATAATTATGATTATAGTCTGAATTAATACCTCACAAAACAGTGTCATATTTAAGAGCAGTATAAAGGATTGTAACTTTGGCTAATGAATTGTATATAAATGGAAGATTTTGGAAAGACATCTGGAAATTAACATGAGAGCATAACATAGCACTGGATTTATGATTAAAAAGGTTTGTTACAGTTGGCTGAAGAATATATTCTTTTTAGGAACCCTTTTGTACCTGGTAGGAATGCAAACTGGTACAGCCACTCTGGACAGTATGGAGGTTCCTAAAAAAATTAAAAACAGAACTACCCTACGACCCAGGAACTGCACTACTAGGTATTTATCCAAAAGATACAGGAGTGCTGATTCGAAGGGGCACATGCACCCCAATGTTTACAGCAGCACTATCAACAATTGTCAAAGTATGGACAGAGCCCAAATGTCCACCAACTGATGAATGGATAAAGAAGATGTGGTATAGAGATACAATGGAATATTATTTGGCAATCAAAAAGAATGAAATCTAGGGGCGCCTGGGTGGCGCAGTTGGTTAAGCATCCGACTTCAGCCAGGTCACGATCTCACGGTCCGTGAGTTCGAGCCCCGCGTCAGGCTCTGGGCTGATGGCTCAGAGCCTGGAGCCTGTTTCCGATTCTGTGTCTCCCTCTCTCGCTGCCCCTCCCCCGTTCATGCTCTGTCTCTCTCTGTCCCAAAAATAAATAAACATTGAAAAAAGAATGAAATCTTGCCATTTGCAATAATGTGGATGGAACTAGAATGTATTATGCTAAGCAAAATAGGTCAGAGAAAGACAAATATCATGATTTCACTCATGTGGAATTTAAGATACAAAACAGATGAACATAAGGAAAGGGAAGCAAAAATAATACAAAAACAGAGAGGGAGACAAACCATAGAGTCTCTTAATGATAGAGAACAAACTGAGGGTTGCTGGCAGGGTGCTGGGTGGGGGGGAAGGGCTAAAGGGGTGAGGGTCATTAAGGAGGACACTTGTTGGGATGAGCACTGGGTGTTATATGTAAGTGATGAATCACTAAATTCCATTCCTGAAATTATTACACTATATGTTAACTAATTTGGATTTAAATTTTTAAAAAAAGGAATACATCCTTTTTAGCAAAATTGCATTTGCATGAAAAAAACCTAGAAAATTCATCAAAACACAGGCCAATGTCTCAATGAAAATCTAGAAACAAATAAATCCCTAGAAGTATACCAGGAAAACTGGCAGCTCTTAACGGGTCATATCTGAAAAAAAATATAATCTCACATACATAAAATACTTTTGCATTATTTCACAGAACTCATGGATTCCTTGAAGCTACAGTGTCAGGTTAAGAACTCCTGTTTTAATCTTTTTCCATAGATCACCCTTAAAAACTTTATTCTTATTCCTTTCTTTGCATTTCACTGCTGTACCATGCTTTTAGGAACTTCAGTGCCCCTGCTAAGAGTGCAAAGGGAGAGAAACCTTGAAGTGAAATTCTGAATGCATTTTCTATAGGAATGTTATTTCTGGGGGCTAGGTTTCAGGGTTTTATTCATCTATAGTACACTAGGTACCTACGTAAGTTTCCTCAGAAAGATTACAAAAACCTACTCTATGTATAATGCAAGTTTATACCAAAGACACTCATTTATAAATGAATACCAGGAATACATGCTTGTAAATTTAGGGAAGTATACATACTGATTAAAGAGTTAAAACTTATTGAGCACTAATTGCAACAGACACATGGTTGAATATTTTACAGGCATGATTTTGTTTAACTCTCACAACTATCATATCAGGTAGGTACTATTATTATACCCAGTATATAACTGGGGTGATTGAGGCTGAGATAGGTTAAATAAAAACTGCTGAAGGTCACAAGGTGAGGAAAAGGCTGGGACTTGATTCCAGAATCCAACTCCAAACCTAGATCTATTAAATTTCTACTGCCTCTCTATAAAAATCCATTCAGGATAAAAATAGTATTTTTTGGTCAGATAATCCATTCTAGATAAAAACCAGTATTTTTGGTCAGAAAAAAACAAGAGAAAAGGATGATGCAAATGTAGGAGTATTTTGATACTCTCTAGTCATACAGAATAAAAGGGCAAATTCCTAAGATATAATCACAAAATTGGTAGGGAAAAACATAATGATTGTGGTATCTTTCTTTGCTAATAACAAAATATCTAAGTTTTTGACTTAATTGCTAGGAAAAAAATAATTTCTTCAAAATTTAAGGCTGAGAGGGGCACCTGGGTGGCTCAGTCAGTTAAGCGGCTGACTTCAGCTCAGGTCATGATTTCACGGTCTGTGAGTTTGAGCCCCGAGCAACGCTCTGTGCTGACAGCTCAGAGCCTGGAGCCTGTTTCAGATTCTGTGTCTCCCTCTCTCTCTGACCCTCCCCCGTTCATGCTCTGTCTCTCTCTGTCTCAAAATAAATAAATGTTTAAAAAAAAATTTAAGGCTGAGAAAAAACCATCATGAATTTAATTCTGAGAAAATAATTAAGAATTAAAATGGAACAGGGGCACCTGACTTCGGTTCAGGTCATGATCTCACAGTTTGTGAGTTCAAGCCCTGCATCAGGCTCTGTGCTGATCGCTCAGAGCCTGGAGCCTGTTTCAGATTCTGTGTCTCCCTCTCTCTCTGCCCCTCTTCTGCTCACACTCTGTCAATCTCTCTCAAAAATAAACAAACATTAAAAAAAACATTTAAATAAAAGAATTAAAATGGAACAAACAAATGAACTTGGGGGAAAAGAGAAGGAGAGGCAAACCATAAAACAGATTTAACTATCGAGAAAAAGCTAGACATGGTGGGGGGATGGGTTAAATGGGAGTTGGGTATTGAGGAGGGCCCTTGCTGTAATGAACACTGGGTAGTGCATGTAATTCTACACCTGAAACTAATATTACACTGCATGTTAATAAACTGGAATTTAAGTAAATACTTGAAACAAACAAAAGAATTAAAATATAGACCTGATGGGAAAATGAGAAAAAGTTACTGGTCAACTTATTAGCCAAGCCATGATAATGCTAAACATGTTTGGGTATATATATTCTAGACTGGTGTGCTACTACATGTTTTGACAATATGCCTATCAGTAAAAACTATGTAAGGCTGACTCTCAAATATGTACACATTAAAAAGATTATATATATTTTCTACTATACTACTCTGCTATGCACATTTGTAAAAATACCCAAAATAGAAATTAAAGGATGTAAAGATTCTTCATTTAAAAACCTTTTATTTGGTACCTGGTACATAGTGGACCTGCTAGGGATAGCACTAAGGACCAGATTTCTTGGGTTTATGGAGCTTATATTTTAAGGGAGAGAGACCAGGGAGACAGACTATGAACAGATAAATATGTCAAGTGGCTTTAAGAACAAAAATAATATGTGGACATGGAGATTGAGGAAGGGCTATTTACATAGGGCAGTTGGAGAAAACTTCTAGATAGGAGATATTAGAGAATAACTTAGCATTCATTTGAACAATTAAACAATATATTTAGATATCTTGCTAATCATGATGTTTTCACACCATTATTTGCTATTATCTCAAAGCACCCTTGAGGTGAGGTTCATTCTTAAGAATAAAGTAAAATAAAATATTTTTAAAAATGTTAAAGAATAGTGTACATGAATATATATTTCAAATAGTCTTCTTGATACTTTCAAATATTCAAACAGTCTTCTTGTCTCTATAAATCCAACTGAGCAAACATAAACTATGTTTATTACATAATAATTGAGAAAGGGTGCCTGTCAGCCCCTCTTTAGTATGCAATTCATTTTCTTTTTTTCAGAATGCCTTAGTGTCTTAGGATTTCTAACTGACATTTGGCCCAAGCATAGATACCAGTGCCAATTCATATACCAAATATTAGTAATGTTTATGTTTACTTTCCCATTTTATTTAAAATGATGTCTAGTATTTTCTTTCCATATCCCAAACCACTGTCTTCAAGATATAAAAAACCTCATAGCCAGAAACTCCTAAAAGACGAAAGAGAGATCTGGTAGATGCTTAAAAATGAGCTGCCTAGATCAGATCTTTAAAATATTTGTTTACCATATATGAAATAAAACAATTTTTTAAAAAACAATTACTTTAAAATATTCTTACATATATGCCTATTGTGCCCAGTGAAATTATAGCACAGACACCAAAATGTTACCTGTGGGGATTTCAGTGGTGAGTTGTTTTACTTTTTGATTCTTTATATTTTCTAATTTTCTATAACATGAATTTTTCATGTAATAAAGGTTTAAACAGTACTAAATAAGAGTATGCATACAAAGTTTGAAGGTCCCACAAACAACTAAAGCATAGAGTAAATCTTTAAGAACAGCATCAGTCAAGATAAATCGAGAAGCTTTTACAAGCCAAGGAAAGCTTATAGGGTGTATGAAAGATACCCAAAGAGATGTTGAAAGCTAAGTCCAGAGATTTAAAATGAAGAGATCTATCCTTGGTGTAGAAAGAAAGCAGAGATAAGTAAGAAGATAGTGAGAGACCATCTACTTGTGCCTTATGGGTTCATGTCTCTCAAGTTCATTTCATGTTGCCTAAAGAAAGGAAAAATTATCAGTAAAATTAGAGGAAACATGAAACACAAGAGAAACCTCAGAGCATTTGAGATGAGGATGTGCCTTGACTTTCAAAAAAGGGACAGGAGATAAATTCCAGAAAATAACAATTTCAGAACTTCACTGCCCAGTAAAATTCCAGAATGATCTACCCTAGTGATTCTCAACCTTACCAGGCTCAAGTCGTCTATACAGAATAAATATTTAACATTACTTCCTTTAGGATCTAGAAATAGAAGTCAAAGACTGTGACTTCTTCAACAATTTTTAAAAAATCCATATAATACCCTCTCTACCATACAGGAAGAGAAAATAAACGCATTTTAAATAAAATAGGGATTATATTTTATTTTTTAAATGTTTACTTATTTTGAAAGAAAGAATTGTACTGAGAGCTGTTCACCATTGTGAAAGCTCATGTCACCATGAATGCTTACACACGAGTGGGGGAGGAGCAGAGAGGGAGAGAGAGAAGCCCAAGCAAGCTCCACACTCATTTAGTTCCTGACGTGGGGCTCCATCCCACAACCATGCGATCATGACCTGGACCAAAATCAAGTGTCGGACACTTAAACGACTAAGCCACCCAGGTGCCCCTAAAATAGGCATTTTAATTAGTAAATTGGTGAGGCATGAACACACCACAAAATTGTCAGATGCTTGCTTCCACTTAATAATGAATGTTATACTTTAGATACCATTAACATTTCTTTTAAAAGGGCTTAATAAATATATTTGTGTATATGTATATATAATGATCACGAATTCAGTAGTTACAAATGAAGATGATGCTTAAGTGGTGATCAAATATCACAAGAATTGGTAACTAAGTTTTTACAATGGTGAACACCTTTCAGTACAATTCTTTAAAAAATTTTTTTATTGTTTGTTTGTTTTTGAGAGACATAGAGAGAGAGAGAGAGATCAAGTGCAAGCAGGGAAAGACAGAGGGAGACACAGAATCCAAAGCAGGCTCAAGGCTCTGACCTGTCAGCACAGAGCCCAACGCAGGGCTCAAACTCACAAACTATGAGTTCATGACCTGAGCTGAAGTTGACAATGGACTGAGTCACCCAGGCACCCCCTCTCAGTACAATTCTTAACAAAACAAAATACAATAGTCTTTCTACTCACAAGGTAGTTGAATCAGTATATATGGAAACTATGTCCCAGACAGTTTGTGTTTATGAGTAAATGAGAGGTTCTAAGCTTAGAAAATCATAAACAGGTTTTACTACTACATGAATGTCTAGTGGGAGAAATGAGCCATTTAGGTTGCAGAATAAGTGTTTGTTGCACAGGACTGGCCATGTACAGCAGCAGAATGTTTAGCATCCCTGGATTTTGCCTTTTATATCATTGCAATTATGTATTATACCCTTCTATCTTTGTGCTAAACAAAGAATTCCCTCCAAGTTTGTAAAAATGCCCCTAGATGGCAATATTATCCCTGTTGTGAATTACTAGTCTCTTAGCATAGGATATACCATGGAGTGTGTATTCATAACAAGGCCTTGTTTATAAGAACATAAAACATCTTAAAGTTCTGCTTATGATCATCTCATTGGAGGGTAAAGAAAGCAAGCACTAGAATACTATTTAGAATGATCTCAATTTACAAGAGCCATATTGAATATGTTTAGGTTTAAATATTCTTTAAAACAGTTAAAATATAAAATAAATTAGCACTGATCAGCGCAACCTGACTAGAATATTTAACTTTACCTGACTAAATATTTAAAGCATATTAGCTAATAATAAAGAGTCCCCTACTTCTGTGAAGAAGTCTTAGAATATAAACCAAGTGGAGATAGGTTCCTACCTTTCCTGTAAAAACCTTGGGGGAAACGGGAAGCTTACAAATGGGAGTGGAGAAATGTGAAGCACTATGAAAGATCTGAGCTCAGCTCTCCAGGTGAGTATCCTAAATTTACAGCTTAGATGATGCCTTAAGAGTTACACACCAAAAAAACCCAAAAAACAAAAAAACAGAAGCAAAAAACAGTTCCACTCCACCCTAAATACCACACCCAACAGGCCTAGAGGAGTTGTAACTACATCTCTGGGGAGAGAATGGTTTTCTCATGGGAGAGTAACCTGGCATAGACTTACGAGTAGAAGAAAGGGCAGGCCCTGGAGTTGAAGCCACTCTGTTCAGGCTACACAATAAACAGGCCTATTGCCTTTTTAAAGTTCTTGTTGAGTTTTCAACTGAATACAACTACATGGGTGATTTATAGAAGATTTTTGATAAATTTATCCTCTTATCTACTTAGCTAACTTAAGAGCAATTCTGCAACAGAAGGGTATTTAATGGTTAACAAAACGCTTTATCTATCCCTTGAAATCATTTCGGTATCACTGGAAAAAAACCTTTACAATGAAAAAAAAAATCATAATTTTAATTAAGGCAGGGCTGATACAAAAAGAAAAACTGGTAATGTTATTCTCGTCTTTATTTAAAATTTTGATATTTTGCTCACTTTGGATTTTTCAAATTAACTTTGATTTTTTAAAATACTGCACTAAAATATCATTTGTCTTTACTGAGTTTTGGGGTACCCTCCTCCAATTTGTGCACGGGTGAATGCCTCTTTAGTTTCAGCCCTGGTCTTCAGTAGTTCTGAAGAATGAACAGAACCTCTTTTCACTCAATAGGTAGCAGAGTATTGGGAGGCTCCTACACTACCATATTTGGAGTACTTCTAAGAATATTATTTCAACAAATATTTAAGCAACTTAAAGCGCCTGTTAACATGCCTAATGGCATCTCCCTCAATCCTGGGAGGTCAACCATTTTCCTTCTGACCCAGGCACAACTACAGCAAGGTGTAAATCCCGATGTGAAGGAGAAACTTAAGCGAAAAAAGAGAATGTGGTGGCCTCTCCTACCCAGGACTGGTCACGTTACAGGCCTTCCTGGCTCTGGAAAGGGGAGCCTCTTAGGTTAGCTAAGAAACTGAACTGTCAACGGTATAGAAACAAACGCATCACGGACAGGCACATCTGTGGTGCAGTTACCCACTCCCGCCCCTCTCCCCTTTTCTGACAAGCTGACCCAGACCGGGAAAGGTTGGCACGGTGGCCTCTGGTACGCACCCTGCTCGCGGGGAATCCGCACCAGGCAATCCACCATGCCTTTGTACTGAGACTCGGCGCTGATCTGTCGGGACGACGCCTGCACCTGCAGCAGCAGCTTCACCCGCTCGATGGGCGCCACGGCTGTCTTGGACACAGCCGCTGCGACCCCGCCGGCCAGTAGGTCCTTCCCGAAGGACATGGGGTCAAAGAGCCGCTTTTCCGACTTCTTCCCCTGCCTCCCCTTCGGAGGTTCACGCTGCATGGTGGGAGGACGGCGGTAAAAATGGGCAGCTGCACAAGGAAAAAAGCCTGAGAGAATCTACGAAGGGAAGCCTAAAACCGCTTCGGCTTCGCCCTGGCGGGAAAGCGACGCTCAGGTTGCCGCGAGATCGGCGCGCCAGGGCCTGGGGGAGTTCGCGGAGCTGCGCAGGCGCCTCCAACCGCCTCCCGCCTTCTGGCACCAGCCACGTGACTCCCAACACGTGTCTCCTCAGCGCTGAGCGCTGCCTTTGACAAACCCGGGTCTGGGTTTTCCTTGCTGCCCGCAGTGTTAGCAGGCGATGGGTACTGAACGGCGGAGGTGCAGGAAGGGAGAGTGCGGACCTAGTCCAGTATACAGATATTTAGTAGGCAAAACTAGAACATAGTAGAGTAAGCCAACGTGTGGGGTTAATCAAGTTTTAAATTTTGGTTCCCAGAGTTACCCTTTCATTTTCTCTTAAAAGTTGCCTTATTTCTGGGGCGCCTGGGTGGCGCAGTCGGTTAAGCGTCCAACTTCAGCCAGGTCACGATCTCGCGGTCCATGGGTTTGAGCCCCGCGTCAGGCTCTGGGCTGATGGCTCAGAGCCTGGGGCCTGTTTCCGATTCTGTGTCTCCCTCTCTCTCTGCCCCTCGCCCGTTCATGCTCTGTCTCTCTCTGTCCCAAAAATAAATAAACATTGAAAAAAAAAAAAGTTGCTTTATTTCCGCTCCTTGAATTTAGCAGGGCTTGTTTATCTAGTCACATTTTCAGTCTGGCTTTGCTGATTGCACCCCAATAGCTTAATTCGACGTGTTCCTCTTTCTTTTGGATTTTATTTAAATTGGTAATTTCATCTGGAGCAGTGTTTCTCAATCCAGACAGCCAAAGAAGACAGGGCTACGCTGTTTTAACTAATGCTTGGGCTTGGGGAGGCTGAGAACCAAGGACCTATTCTAGAACAGTACCTCACAAACTTAATTTAGGATCACTTTTCACTTTCAAAAAACTAAGACCACTAGGAAGCTTTTGTTTTTCTTATATATTGATACCGTTTCAGAAACTGAAACTGAAAATTAAAAAATATTAATTCACTTAAAATAGCCCATATAAAAATAACATTTTTAAATAAAAAGTAACTATTTTTCAAAACAAATGAGAATAGCCTTGTTTTTTATTTTTGAAAATCTCTTCAATTCCTGCCGTAATAAACGACAGCTGGATTTACATGGCTGCTTTTGTACCCAGTCTACTGCAATACCACACATCGTGGGGCTGTTGGAAAACTCCACTATGCACTGAGAGAATCAGAGTGAAACAGACAAGTAACGTCTTAGTATTATTAAGAAAAGTTCTTAGGGGCGCCTGGGGCTCAGTCCATTCAGCCTCGGACTTTGGTTTAGGTCATGAACTCGTGGTTCATGAGTTTGAGCCCGGTGTCCGGCTCTGTGCTGACAGCTCAGAGCTTGGAGTCGGTTTCTGATTCTGTGTCTCCCTCGCTTTCTCTGCCCCTCCCTCGCTCATTCTCTGTCTCCAAAAATAAAAAAATGATGAAAAAAAAATTTTTTTAAGTAAAGTTTTTATCTCATGGTGTCTCCGAGGAGGTCTTGGTGACATCTATATGCATACCACAGTTTTGAGAATTCATCTGGAGTGTTACCAGGTTCAGGTCTGACTCTGGGCAAGTATATGCAGTAGACATACATCTATCCTGGACATGAGGTCTTGCTGTATTTTCTTTCACCTTGCTTTTTTTCACTTTGTACATCCTGGAAATCTTTCTGTAGTAGCATCTAATATACTCCTGATTTCTTTCTTTATAGCTTATTTGATGGTTTCTAATAAAGAGATCCTATTTTATCATCTCTTACTCTGTAGGAGTTAGTTGTTTGAACTTGAGGTTCTAGTTTTTTATCTTATGTGTGTTATAACACTTTTAATACTACTTGTCACTAGTACAAAACCATATTTAGGCCAGGGTTCCAGAGCAGGAATTTTGTTTATATTTTGATTACCTCATACAAAAGCAGGTGGCAAGTCCTGCTGGTACCATTTTGGTGCTACCTTCCTTTCCATGGCAGCTTATTCGACCCTTAACTGGTTTTACGGCCAAATCTCTCCATTTTACATGCTGCTACTAGATTAAGCTTTCTGAAGCAATTGCATTAATTGTTCCTAGGCTTAAAAGATTTAAAGTCTTCTCATTGCACGGATTTCAAAACCCTTTGTGAAATCCATGCAAATTCAAGACGTGATTGATGTTTTATCTGCAAAAATATGAATAATAAAAGAGGTTTCGGTCTCCTTTATAGGATATTAAAGTATTAACAAGCACACAGGGAGAAATTTAAGGGGGCACAGGGAATGCTTGAATCACATTCCAGGCAAGATTGTGTTCTTAAGGTGCCAAGAGAGGTCAAAGGAAGATCTCCGGTCCCAAGGAACATATATATATATATCTCAGACAGAAAAGCAAGTGTTCTGTTGTTCCCCAGGCAAATTTTCTCTTCCTTCCTTTCTTGACTCCCTTTCCCCTGAAACCCCATTTTTGACCCTATAGTTGACAATGTTTATAGCACACTGATTTATCATATCCTCAAGCTTATTTCTGACATATATTCATTGACAGAAGATAGCAAAAGTGAAAATACTTAGAAATGTAGCTTTTTACCTTAAGAGCTGTGGATCAGCTCTTTTCTAAAGTCTGAGCTTAAAATGTTTCACCAGCTGCATTGCATTTTATTTACTGATTTTGGGATCAAAAAAAGTTCTGGTGATTTACATGTTGATATAAAAGTACAGCATCTCAGGGCCTTTGAGCTGTTCACTCTGCTTTCCTTAGAAATCAGCATGGTTAGTTTCCTCTTAGTTCAGGTCTAGGGTCACCTCAGTAACCCTTTTTCTGGCTACCCTATTTCTCACACTTCCTATCCAATTTCTTCCTTCACTTTTTTTCCCCTCTTAGCTTTTATCAACATATTTTACTTATTTGTGGCCTTCCTCTTCCACTGGAACATCAGGTCCGTGAACGTCCGTTTTTAGCTGTTTTGTTCACCGCTTTACCCCTGGCATCCAGAACAGTGCGTGGCACAGAGTAGAAAGTCAATAAATATTTGTTGGCTGAATGCATGAAAGGACAACACAACTGCAAACATACCTCCAAACCATCTTTATTTAAGACTATCAATATAAAAATAGCTTCATTATATAGAGAAATACAACTCTAGAAAATTAAATCATTTTCACACAGTTTAGTGTATAGATTAAAGTTTTAATAACATTTAATAATGTATTTTAGAATATCCAAAGTATACATCCTTGTTCTCAAAGTGTTCAGTGCTGAATTTTTTTCTCAGATTTTTCCCAACACTTTTTACAGCAGCAGGTATGATTTAGCTGGCTCCTGGGTTTTCAACCAATGGATAATAATAATAGATGGTGGTGGTAGTAGTAGTAGCTAACACTTTTACAGCGTGTGCACTGTGCAGGCACTATTTAGGGGGAACTTACACAGATAACAAGTAGTTATTCACAATATTATTTCCAAGAATTTTCAAAGCAGACAAACCTACTAAATTGGTTTCACAACTTCTCCCATTTGTGTCAGAAATATAAAAAAGCAGGCACTGCAAATTTACTATCTTGCCAGTATGCATCATCATCAACAGTTTCTTGGCATAAATAAGAAACTCTCCTTTGCTAAGTACAGTTCTCTAACCCGAGAGAAAGAAAACAAACGAAGAAAGGGGAGGAGGGTGAAGGGTGGAAGGTGTAGAATCTAAAACATAATTTTGGGGGGGCTACAAGATATATGGTGATGATAAAATAGTACCTGGTATTTTCCAAAATTGATAGTTCTATAGTCTTTTGCATTCATAGTCTAGTAAAAGGGAACATTTGCAGGATGCTAATAATAAAATCCAACTTGGGGCGCCTGGGTGGCGCAGTCGGTTAAGCGTCCGACTTCAGCCAGGTCACGATCTCGCGGTCCGTGAGTTCGAGCCCCGCGTCAGGCTCTGGGCTGATGGCTCAGAGCCTGGAGCCTGTTTCCGATTCTGTGTCTCCCTCTCTCTCTGTCCCTCCCCCGTTCATGCTCTGTCTCTCTCTGTCCCAAAAATAAATAAACGTTGAAAAAAAAAATTAAAAAAAATAAAATAAAATCCAACTTAAGAATGTTTCTGTATTTGCTAAAACATACCTCTGGGGTATCTGCACTTTTACTTTGTCCCTTTTTTTTTTTAAATAAAGTGGCAGATAGGCAGTCATTGGCCAATAGTCAGATTGATCTTTCAGATGTGCATCTCAATAAATCTGGAAAATGGGCAGCTAGATTTAGTTACAATGCTTACTTCAATATCCATTTAGAGATGACAACCACAATGTTTGGTTTTATTTCCTAAAAATGCAATGTCTCTGCAACATGAACATTATGCTATACATCTACAATGTAGCAAAGGATTTTCCTCTTATTAAGGTAAGTAGACTACTTTGTCTTTTTATTTTAGTTATTGAGTGGTGGTCTCAAGATTCTTTGACACCATTAAAGCAGTTCAAAAGACCAAAATTTCATTAAATGAAATTTTAAAAAGTCCCTTATAATAAAACCTGAGATATTTTAGTTCAGTCTGTTTGAAAAGCTGAGGGGATTAATAGCTGCATTTATTAATACATCTCAGTATTGAAAATAGCACATGGTTTTTGGGGGACATAGTAAGAAATTTAAGACATTTAATAAATACTTATAAACAAAGTTCCTTAAACTAATGCAGTGGTAAAGAGTCTACCATTCTGACCAATACTGTGATCTTAAGGGGAGGATATTTTAAGCCATTTTGTACATTTCAAGAACCAAAGTTTCTTGCCTTGATTTCAATGTTAAATTTAAGGCCCACAAGTCACTAATAGGACAAATATAGTCATTTGCACTTTAAATACCTGGGTGAAAATTTCTCAAACTGATTACAGAAAGGTAACAGTGTTTCTTTTAAGACCAAATATTTCAGGGGCGCCTGGGTGGCTCAGTCGGTTGAGTGGCTGACTTCGGCTCAGGTCATGATCTTGCGGTCCGTGAGTTCAAGCCCCGCGTCGGGCTCTGTGCTGACAGCTCAGACCTGGAGCCTGTTTCAGATTCTCTGTCTCCCTCTCTGACCCTCCCCCGTTCATGCTCTGTCTCTCTCTGTCTCAAAAATAAATAAACGTTAAAAAAAAAAAATTAAAAAAAAAGACCAAATATTTCAAATGGTGCACCCACTATGTTTTACAGTTAATTTTAACCTGGAGGGCTCATGTTCCAGGCGTCTGAGGGGAAGGAAATAGAAACTGATTTTACATGTGTTGGCATAATTTTCCTTCCAAATCTTAAGTCCTGAAGAAGAAAAAACCCAGTATTGTAGTCTTAAGGGCATCTGAGACTTCAGGAGGATCCATTAGGTAAATAGTAATAAAAAATGCAGTTATTATGTTTTTCCTTCCTTCTCAATCTACCAAATTGTCACAGTCAAAGAAAACTCTTATCTCATTAGTTTTCTTTCTCTACTGAAGGTCAAGTAAACTTTTGCTCATTAAGGTACCTCCCTCTGGGAAAACCCAACACATAATGAGACATATTTGTAAGGCAAAAATTAGTACTTAACAAGTCACCATAGGATTACTTTAATCCAAGTTTTTCAGTGTTTTTTAACATGATTAGGTTCGTAAAAAGATTTACATACAGCTGTCTTGAAATTCATGAACTATATAAAATGTGTGTGCATACCTGAATATATTTCAACAAAAAGAAAAATAATAAAAGTTTATGGACACTAAATAGTTTAAAAACTATATTCTGGACAAAACAGAGCTGATCTGAAAGAGTAAAGAGAATCAAATAAATAGAGAAAAAAGTTTAATTTTCATTCCTTAGTTCTTCTACCCCACAGTGAGGTATCTATTAAAGCACTTAAACTAAAGAAAAGTATTTGATCTAATAAGGAGTCAGTACTTGGACATTACAAATTTAGATACTGATGAGTAGGCAAGAAGAAAAAGAATTGCACATGTTACTTAAGAGGGACTTTAGAAGTCTCAATGCAGTCATCTCATTTATACATGAAGATTCTGAGCTCAGAGAGGTACAAAAACTTGTTCATGGTCATAGCACTAATTAGTTACAGGACCTGGTCACATCCTCCAGTTTTGTGATTCTTTCACCAGATATCCTCATTAGTCTTAAGAAAAATACACAAGTGAATTTACTTATGAACTGTGTATTTTTCCAAGATAAATAGTTCCTCAAGATAAATATTTCCTCTATTAATTTTATATAAAACTTCACATTATTTCAAACTAGTCAATAAATTAACATTACATACAAAAATGGAAATAAGTTAAAAATCCCTTCTTATTTTGATCAAGTATCTTTTCAAAAGTCTGACAATACTACGTAAGATTTAGTGCATCAAACCCAAGAGCATATCATCTCAATATTTAACATTATTATGTTCAAAACTGAACAGTTAAAAGAAGCTAAACCTTATCTTCTTGTGTATGTTTTCAGCAATTCTAACACTGTTCAATGTTCCATGCATAGTTGCTATGCATTAAGAAAACACAGCTACAAGGTTAATCCAAAGAACAATTTAAAAGCCATTTCTATGGCAATTTCTGTGACTGAATCATGAAAACAGACGTAAAGTTCTTGAAGTTTGGGACGAAGAAAGAGTCTCCTATAGAGGAAAAGAACACACTCATTTCAGAAATCAAAAAACAAAAATCAAAGGGAAAAACCTCCAATCTTTTAATATATCTTATTTTTGTTTTTGAAAGAATTACTAGTGAATTAAAAACCACTAGTCTAAATCTATAGTAGGGGGAAATATAGCTAGATTAATTTTTAAATAAATAATATATGTCTTAGGTCAATTATTTCTATTTTTCCAGAGTGTAAAAAGCCTATTTCATCAATATGTAATTACCATATCCCTCAGTTTTAAAATATTAAATGTAGTCATTATTACAACAAAGCCAATTGATGTTAACATCATTAAGTACAATAGTTACTGAACACTGCCATTTACTTTCTAAATGTTAATTATTATTAAAACATTTTAAATATATGATTTGTTTTTGGAGATAGTATTCAATTGGAAATACCATTGAAACTTTGATTTTTTTAGAGAGTTAAATTTTTGATATATTTATGGGGCACCTAGGTGACTCAGTTGGTTAAGTGCCCGACTTCAGCTAAGGTCATGATCTCATGGCCTGTAAATCTGAGCCTTGCGTCAGGCTCTGTGCTGACAGCTCGGGGCCTGGAACCTCCTTCTGATTCTGTGTCTCTATCTCTCTCTGCCCCTAGCCCTCTCACACTCTGTTGCTGTCTCTCTCTCTCTCAAAAATAAATGAACATTAAAAAAAAAAAAATTTGTTTTGATACATTTAGTGGACATTAGTATATACAAATCAAACTATTTAAATCAGAGATAGTTTGCCTGACTTCCTTAAATTTCTCTATTCTTTTTTTTTAATGTTTATTTATTTATTTATTTTTTTAATTTTTTTTTAACATTTATTTATTTTTGGGACAGAGAGAGACAGAGCATGAGCAGGGGTGGGGCAGAGAGAGAGGGAGACACAGAATCAGAAACAGGCTCCAGGCTCTGAGCCATCAGCCCAGAGCCCGACGCGGGGCTCGAACTCACGGACCGCGAGATCGTGACCTGGCTGAAGTCGGAAGCTTAACCGACTGCGCCACCCAGGCGCCCCAATGTTTATTTATTTTTGAGAGAGACAGAGTGCAAGCGAAGGAGGGGCAGAGAGAGAGATCTGAAGCAGGCTCCAGGCTCTGAGCTGTCAGCACAGAGCCTTATGTGGGGCTCGAACTCACGAACTGTGAAATCTTGACCTGATCCCAAGTTGGACGCTTAACTGAGTAAGCCACCCAGGTGCTCCAAATTTATCTAGTATCTACATATCTGCATCATCATAATTCAATACATTTTGATTCTTTCTATTCCAATTGTTGTGAATGTAGTTAAGGCTCCACTGCACATGTGCATGTATGCCTAACTGTTCTTATCTCTGTTCTGTGTCTACACTACTCCCTTTCCTGCTCCTGGTGTAATCTTACAGTAGCACATCTCTAATCAGACTACACAGAGTTGAGCTTATGCTGATGCTCCTCCCAACTTTGATTGATTACACATCACAATCACAAGGAGTTTACTAAAAATATAGAGTCCCGCTATCCTAGATTCTGTTAGTGGGTCTGGGGTGGGCCACAGGCATCTCTGATTTTAATAAGTGACTCAGGTGATTCTAAATCTTATGGACCAATACACAGGATTACTTCTTCCACCAATTTTTTTTAGGTTAAATTTCGTTTTTTATTTATTATTTATTAATTTAAATATAATTTATGTTTAAGTTAGCTAACATACAGTGTATACAGGGTACTCTTGGCTTCGGGAGTAAATTCACATGATTCATTGCTTACATACAACACCCAGTGCTCATCCCAACAAGTGCCCTCCTCAATGACCATCACCCATTTTCCCCTCTCCCCCGCCCCTGTCAACCCTCAGTTTGTTCTCTGCATTTATGAGTCTCTTGTGGTTTGCCTCCCTCCCTCTCTGTTTGTAACTATTTTTTTCCCCTTCTTCCCCATGGTCTTCTGTTAAGTTTCTCAAATTCCACATATGAGTGAAAACACATGATATGTTTCTCTGACTTATTTCACTTAGCATAATACTCTCCAGTTCCATCCACATTGTTGCAAATGGCAAAATTTCATTCTTTCTCATTGCTGAGTAGTATTCCATTGTATATATATACCACATCTTCTTTATCCATTCATCAGTTGATGAACATTTGGGCTTTTTCCATAATTTGGCTATTGTTGATAGTGCTGCTATAAACATTGGGATGCATGTGATCAGCACTCTGTATCCTGTGGATAAATTCCTAGTGGTGCTATTGCTGGGTTGTAGGGTAATTCTGTTTTTAATTTTTTGAGGAAACTCTACACTGTTTCTAGAATGGCTGTACCAGATTGCATTTGCACCAGCAGTACAAGAGGGTTCCTGATTCTCCACATCCTTGTCAACATCTGTTGTTTCCTGAGTTGTTAATTTTAGCCATTCTGACCGGTGTAAGGTGGTATCTCAGTGTGGTTTTGATTTGTATTTCCATGATGATGAGTGATGTTGAGCATTTTTTCATGTGTCTGTTGGCCATCTGGATGTCTTCTTTGTAAAAGTGTCTAGTCATGTCTTCTGCCCAATTCTTCACTGGATTATTTGTTTTTCCAGTGTTGAGTTTGGTAAATTCTTTATAGATTTTGAATAATAACCTTTATCTGGTATGTCATTAGCAAATATCTTCTCCTATTCTGTCATTTGCCTTTTAGTTTTGTTGATTGTTTCCTTTGCTATGCAGAAGCTTTTTATCTTGAAGAGGTCCCAATAGTTCATTTTTGCTTTTATTTCCCTTGCCTGCAGAGATGTGCTGAGTAAGAAGTTGCTGCAACCTCAGTTGCAAAGGTCAAAGAGGTTGTTGCCTGTCGTTGCCCTCCTCTAGGGTATTGATGGTCTCCTGTCTCACATTAGGTCTTACATCCATTTTGAGTTTATTTTTGTGTATGGTGTAAGAAAGTGGCCCAGGTCCATTCTTCTGCATGTTGCTGTCCAGTTCTACCAGCACCATTTGCTAAAGAGACTGTCTTTTTTCCATTGGATACTCTTTCCTGCTTTGTTGAAGATTAGCTGGCCATATATTTGTGGGTCCAATTCTGGGTTCTCAATTCTATTCCATTGCTCTATGTGTCTATTTTTGTTCCAATACCATGCTGTCTTGATGATTACAGCTTTGTAGCACAGGCTAAAGTCTGGGATGGTGATGCCTCCAGCTTTGGTTTTCTTTTTCAACATTATTCTAGCTATTCAGGGTCTTTTGTGGTTCCATACAAATTTTAGGATTGTTTATTCTAGTTCTGAGAATAATGCTGGTGCAATTTTAACTGGAATTGAATTGAACGTGTAGATTGCTTTGGGTAGTATCGACATTTTAACAATATTTGTTCTTCCATTCCATGAGCATGGAATGTTTTCCCATTTCTTTGTGTCTTCTTCAATTTCTTTCATAAGTTTTCTATAGTTTTTAGCATACAGATCTTTTACGTCTTTGGTTAGGTTTATTCCTAGGTATTTTATGATTCTTGGTGCAACTGTAAATGGGACTGATTTCTTGATTTCTCTTTCTGTTGCTTCATTATTGGTGTATAGGAATGCAACTGATCTGTACATTGATTGTACATCCTGTGACTTTTCTGAATTCATGGATCAGTTCTAGCAGTTTTTTGGTGGAGCGTTTTGGGTTTTACATGTAGAGTATCATGTCATCTACAAAAAATGAAAGTTTGACTTCTTCCTTGCCAATTTGGATGCCTTTTGTTTCATTTTTTTGTCTAACTGCTGAGGCTAGGACTTCCAACACTATGTTAAACAACAGTGGTGAGAATGGACATCCCCACTGTGTTCCTGATCTCAGGGGGAAAGCTTTTAGGTTTTCTCTATTGAGGATGATATTAGCTGTAGGCCTTTCATATATGGCTTTTATGATGTTAAGGTATATTCCTTCTATCCCAACTTTCTTGAGGGTTTTTATTAAGAAAGGATGCTGTATTTTGTCAAATGCTTTTTCCGCATCTATTGACAGGATCATATGGTTCTTATCTTTTCTTCTATTAATATGATGTATCACATTGATTGATTTGCAAATATTGAACCAGCCCTGCAGCCCAGGAATGGATCCCACTTGATCATGGTGAATCATTCTTTTAATATACTCTTGAATTAGATTTGCTAGTATCTTGTTGAGAATTTTTGCATCCATGTTCATCAGGAATATTGGCCTGTAATTCTCCTTTTTTAGTGGGATCTTTGGTTTGGGAATAAAGGAATGCTGGCTTCATAGAGTGAGTCTGAAAGCTTTCCTTCTGTTTCTATTTTTTGGAAAAACTTGAAAAGAATAGGTATTAATTCTGCTTTAAATGTCTGGTAGAATTCCCCTGGGAAGCTATCTGGCCCAGGACTCTTATTTGCTGGGAGATTTTTGATAACCGATTCAATTTCTTTGCTGGTTATAGGTCTGTTTAAATTTTCTATTTCTTCCTGTTTGAGTTTTAGGTGTCTAGGAATTTGTCCATTTCTTCCAGATTGTCCAGTTTCTTGGCGTATAATTTTTCACAGTATTCTCTAATAACGATATTTCTGTGGTGTTGGTTGTGATCTTTCCTCTTTCATTCATGATTTTACCTATTTGGGTTCTCTCTTTTCTTTTGGAGAGAGGACTGGCTAGGGTTTTATCAATTTTGTTTATTCAAAAAACCAGCTCTTAGATTCATTGATCTGTTTTCACTGTTTTTTTTTTTTTTTAATTCTATATTGTTTATTTCTGCTTTAATCTTTATTATTTCTCTTCTGCTGGCTTTAGGGTTTCTTTGCTGCTCTGTTTCTAGTTACTTTAAGTGTGAAATTAGGTTTTGTATTTGGGATTTTTCTTGTTTCTTGAGATAGTCCTGGATTGCAAGGTATTTTCCTCTTAGGACTATCTTTGCCGCATCCTAAAGTCTTTGGACTGTCATGTTTTCATTTTCATTTGCTTCCATATATTTTTAAATTCTCCTTTAATTGGCTGGTTGACCCATTCATTCTTTAGTACAATATTCTTTAACCTCCATGCATTTGGAGGCTTTCCAAATTTTTTCTTGTGGTTGATTTCAAGTTTCATAGCATCGTGGTCTGAAAATACACATGGTATGATCTCAATTCTTTTATATTTATTGAGGGCTGTTTTGTGACCCAGTGTATGATCTATTTTGGAGAATGTTCCATGTGCAGTTGAGAAGAATGTGTATACTGCTACGTTGGGATGAAAAGTTCTGAATATATTTTCAAGTCCATCTAGTCCTGTGTATAATTCAAAGACATTGTGTCTTTATTGATTTTTCTGCCTATATGATCTGTCCATTGCTGTAAGGGGAGTATTAACATCACCTACAATTACCATATTGTTATCAATAAGATTGCTTATGTTTGTGATTAACTGATATATATATATATATATATATATATATATATATATATATATATATTTAGGTGCTCTCAAGTAGAGGACACATTTACAACTGTTAGCTATTCTTGATGGACAGACCCCTTAATTATGATAGAATGCCCTTCTTCATCTCTTTTTACAGTCTTTAGTTTAAAATCTAGTTTGTCTGAGACAAATATGGCTACTCCAGCTTTCTTTGGACTTCCAGTAGCATGATAGATGGCTCTCTATCCCCTCGCTTTCAATCTGAAGGTGCCTCAGGTCTAAAATGAGTCTCTTGTAGACAGTATATAGATGGATCTTGGTTTTTTATCCATTATGATATTCTATGTCTTTTGATTGGGGCACTTAGTCCATTTACATTCAGAGTGATTATTGAAAAATATGGATTTAGTGTCTTTGTGTTATCTGTAGGTTTCGTGCCTGTGGTGATGTCTCTGGTCCTCTGTAGTCTTTGTAGCATTCCACTCAGAGTCCCCCTTAGGATCTCCTGCAGATCTGGTTTAGTGGTCATTAACTCCTTCAGTTTTTGTTTGTCTGGGAAAGCCTTTATCTCTCCTTCTGTTCTGAAAGACAGCCTTGCTGGATAAAGGATTCTTGGATGCATATTTTATATTTCAGCACATTGAATATTTCCTGCCACTCTCTTCTGGACTGCCAAGTTTCAGCGGACAGGTCTGCTACTACCCTTATGTGTCTACCCTTGTAGGTTAAGACCCATTTGTCCCTAGCTGCTTAAAGAATTCTCTCTTTATCTTTGCATATTGCCAGTTTCACTATGATATTACATGATGAAGACCTGTTCTTGTTTATTCTGAAGGGAGTTCTCTGTGCTTCCTGAACTTGGATGTCTGCTTCCTTCCCCAGATTAGGGAAGTTCTCAGCTATAATTTGTTCAAATAAACCTCTGCCCCTTTCTCTCTCTCTCTTTTTCCTCTGGAACTCCTATGATATGGATAGATATTATTATATTTCATTGAATCATTTAGGTCTCTAATTCCCCCCTCGTGGCCTACTATTTTTTTATTCTCTTTTTCTTGGCTTCATCATTTTCCATAATTTATCTTCTATTTCAGTTATTCTCTCCTCTCCTTTCTCCATCCTTGCTGTCACTGTATCTAGTTTATTTTGCACCTCATTTACAGCATTTCTTAATTAATTGTGACTATTAGTTCCTTGATCTCTGCAGCAATAGATTCTCTGCTGTCTTCTATGCTTTTTTCAAGCCCAGCTATTAATCTTATGACTATTATTCTAAATTCTGCTCAGATATATTGTTTATATCTATTTTGAGCAATTCTCTGGCTGTCACTTCTTCCTGGAATTTTTCTTAAGGAAAATCCTTCTGTTTCATAATTTTGGTTAGTTTTCTGCCTTTTACATGTTTTAATAGTTTGTTATGTGTCCTGCATCTGTGAGTACTACTATATCAAAAAGGGGTCATACACTGTCCAGGGCCTGGCCCTTCAGGAGGTGTTTTTGGAGTGTGTTGAGTGTTGTCTGTTGTTGTGACTCTGGTTGCTTTATCTTCCTATTTGTAGTGGTGGTTTGGACCTTCCACCAGGTGTGCTTTGATTTGTTCATTGAAATAACGTGGAAAAAATTAAGAAAGGGGGTGGTGGTGAAAGAAGCCTTATTTCATACAAAGAGAGAAATGACAGGGGTGGGGAAAAATAAAATGACCAGGCAGAGGTTCTGAGAAACTACATGGCTTAATCCAGAGAGAGAGAGAGAGAGAGAGAGAGAGAGAGAGAGAGGAAAATAAAGAGGAAGGAGATACAGAAGAGGTATAAAAAGAATAGATTAAAAATGTCGTTGTCGGATGGTGCCTTGGAACTGGCAGCTGTGCTGGTCTAGAGGAGGGGCCTTCTGGTTCAGTCAGAGTCAGTCTCGCTCTGGTAGATATGCAGTTGCCAGGCACGGAGGGGTGGGATTTGGTATAAACAGGTCCCGCCTCCACTGGGGGGGCGGTGGGTGCTGTCTTGTTCCCTGAAGCCCCACCAAGTTGGTGATGGGGAGAAAAACGGTAACACCCCAATCTCCGCTCCCCTGCCGGGTGTCACAAACCACACTGTTCAGACAATCCTCATAGCACCGTGCAGGTGCGAGCAGCCTGTTTGTCCCACTCCGTAGTCTCCAACGCCTCTGAGGCACTTGGCTGGGATTCAAACTCCAATGTCTGAAAGGATCCTGCTCCATGTGCCCCATAGTGCCACTCCACCCAGCTGACGAAAGGTCTCTGGCTGGTGCCTGCAGAGTCATTTGTCTTTGGAGTGGCAATATATCTTCTTCCCATAGCACTCGAAGGAGGGGACTACTCTCCCAATGCACCTCTGAGTTCACTACCTAGTCAGGGCTGGCTCCCCTACCCCCAAGGGCCAGGTGTGGGTACCACACCAGTAGCCAGCTCTTCCATCAATTCTTTACTGCAACTCAAAGAATGTTTAGTGGTTCAATATTTTGCTCAAAACTGAATTCCTGGGTCAGAAATTGGAGGCTCTTTGCAGTGGTCCTAACTTAGCTTTCCAGTCGATCTTTCATTTTATCTTTGTATATATCATTCCTTTACCATCCTGGCAAATCAGTCTACTCACTGTATGCCTTATGATTTCCCTTGTTTCGGTCTTTCTTCATCCCATCCTTTTCCTAGAATGTTCTATCCAAATCCAATTCATTTTCAAACTAGGCCAAATAGAATCTATAAGCCTTTCTTTGTAATCCCAACATAGGTTTTCACCCCTTCCTCAGAACTCCCATAGTGTTTGGTTGTATCAACTAATTCATTCTATCTATCTAAAAAAAATCTATATATCCATAAATAAATATATATATATATATATGTTTGAGCATATTTTGTATTTCTTCTTCTAGATGTAAGACTGCTGATAGCTGTGACTTTATCTTCGTGTTTGCCATACCACCCTCCCACTACCACATTTTGCCAAGCACAACTCCATTTACTCAATTGTTACATATTTATCAAGTGACTATGTACAATGCTGTTGCAGGCACCAGTAGTGGACAAGACGGATACAATTCCTGACCTCATAAAGCTAATTTTCTAGTGAAGGGGAGGAAGACCATATACAAACAAGAAAATAAACAATAACTGAGAGGGAGGGAAACCATAAGAGACTTCAAAATACAGAGAGCAAACTGAGGGTTGATGGGGGTGGGGTAAATGGGTGATGGGCATCAAGGAGAGAACTTGTTGGGATGAGCACTGGGTGTTATATGTAAGTGATGAATCATTGGGTTCTACTCCTGAAACTAACACTACACTTTATGTTAACTAACTTGAGAATAAAACCCATGGATCCTCTTTTTGAGGCCAACATTGATCTGAATATCAAGGAGCCAGACATACAAAGGTTAAGAGGTAGAACATTTCACACAGAAGGACTAGCAGGAACGAGATTCAACGGATGCCAGTGTGGCTGTGCACAGTGGGCAGAGAAGGAATGATAGATGGAAACAAGTGGGCAGGAGCTAGGTCAGGCAGGGTGTTGTAGTTGGTGGGTGGGGTGGGGAGAAAGAAGAAGGAAGAGGTAAAGAAAGGAGGAGACAGGGAAGAAAAGAAGTAGGGATGGATAGAAGGAAATAGTAAAATTGTGGAATCATTATCTTTTAGTGTATTAGTAGTATAATTTTATAAGATAACAAAATCATCTTTTTTTAATAGAAAAAGACAATAGTCAGAAAGACAAATACCACATGATTTCACTTAAATGTAGAATTTAAGAAACAAAACAAAGAAGAAAAAGAGACAAACTGAAAAACAGTCTCTTAAATACAGAGAACAAATTGGTGGTTGAGAGAGGGGAGGTGGGTGGGAGATGGGTGAGATAGGTAAAGGGGATGAGGAGTACACTTATCATGATGAACACTGAGTAATGTATACAATTGTTGAATCATTATATTGTATGCCTAAAACTAATATAACATTGTGTGTTAATTATACTTGAATTTAAAAATACATAACAAAAAGAAAGAGTAAAAAGAGAAATTCTTGGGAGGAATTTAAGGAGATGGTAAATAAAGCAAAATTCTAAAGTCTATTAAAATATTATAGTTGGATTAATAATTCCACGCCTACATCTTTTTTTTTTTAATTTTTTTTTTTAACGTTTATTTATTCTTGAGACAGAGAGAGACAGAGCATGAACGAGGGAGGGTCAGAAAGAGGGAGACACAGAATCCAAAACAGGCTCCAGGCTCTGAGCTGTCAGCACAGAGCCCGACGCGGGGCTCGAACTCACGGACCGTGAGATCATGACCTGAGCCGAAGTTGGCCACTTAACCGACTGGGCCACCTAGGCGCCCTGTCCGTGCCTATATCTTAAAATGCTTATCTCTTTTACTGCTTTTCTAACATTTTACTTTACTTTCAAATACTTGTTTTCCCCACTTACCCTACTACCCAGTAAGCCATAACTGGTGGTGTTTTTCTCTGATCTGTCCACTTTTCAGGTGAGCATTCAAACAACACACCATGTTCTTTCACAGGGTGAAGAGAAGATACTGAATTTGTAGAACCTGAATGATCTTCACCATTTAGTGCTTTCTTTTTCTGTAAATTAAATAAGTATTATTAGTATTCACAGGTATTAATGTTACTTTAAAATGTTTTCACACAGAGATTTGAATTGACTGATCCTAATACTTAAGTGCCTAGAATGACACTCTTCTCATCGGTGGGAAAATTTTTATTCTTCTACTTAGTATAAATACCATTTCCTAAAAAAGACTTTATAGATAAAGTGTCCTTGAAATCTCCCAGAAAACATTTTGCTCACAGCCCTATATTATTAGTATTTATATTAATTATATTAGCAGTTTATAGATCTGTCTTCTCCAGTAGACTATATGCTTTTTGCTAGGGCAGAGACAATATGATATTCATATTTGTATGTTTTGAAGCAGCAGGGCCAGGTACATAGTAGGTGCTTAATAAATAGATTACTAATGAATAGGTTACTAAATTAGTAGATGATTTTGTAATATACTTAAAACAGTATTGTCTCTTCCTTTCTTAAAGTTTATTTATTTATTTTTTAGAGAGAAAGCAAGAATGCATGCATGAGCCGGGTAAGGGCAGACAGAGAGAGAGAGAGAGAGAGAGAGAGAGAGAGAGAGAGAGAGAATCCCAAGCAGGCTGCAGGCTGTCTGCATGGAACCCAACATGGGACTCAATCTCACAAACTATAGGATCATGACCTGAGCCCAAGTCAAGAGATGGCTGCCTAACCCACAGAGCTACCTAGGTGCCTGTGGTCTCTTCTTTCATGCATACTCTAAATTTCCCATTGATTAAATCATTAGCAAAAGAATGACTCATTTGGAAAAAAAAAAAAAAAAGACTCTTTGTAAGGCTCAGGCTAAAATCATGGAGTGATCCTTGATTCTTCTCTTTCTCTGAAAATCCTTACCTAATCTGTCAACAGATCCTTTTGGCTCACCCTCCAAAATACATCCAGAATCCAGAAGCCACTATCATCTTGCTTTGAGAATTTCTATAGCCTCCTAATGGAAATTCCTGGTCCCTGCCTCTACCCTTGCTACACTACAGAGCTTGTTCTTGGTACAGTAGTAGCTCAAGTGATCCTTTCAAAAATTTAGGATCATGTCCTTCCTCTGCTTAGAACTGAGAGCTTCCTATCTCCTTCAGAACAACCCCAAAGTCCTTAAATATATCAGGCCATGTGCGATTTGGCCCTGCTAACCTTTGCCATCTCAACTCCTACCACCCTCCTCCCCGATGGCTCCAGCATTCTCAGCCACTCCTACTTCTGTGGCTTTGCAATTGCACTCGTACTTGTTTTCTCTGTCTGGAAGCCCTGCCTTCAGATCGTTTCCTCACTTCATTCAGGTCTTTGTTCAAATATTACCTATCTTATTATTCCTGTTAAACTTATCCTACCTGACATATTATACGACTTGCCAATTAATTCGTCTTCTCCATTAGATATAGATTTTGGTAGAATAGGCAGTTAGTTAAACGTGAGCAGGAGGCAAAGGCAGTGATAAATAGGTGACACATTAGAAGCCTAAGGGCATCACATCCTGACTTGTTGGCTTTTAATATCCTGGCCTTAAATTAAGGCATCCAATGCCCAGGAGCTGATAGACCAAGAGCCAAAGCTCTCCTCTTCCACCTCCCTCTGCCCCAGGGTAACCTACAGCTTCATTATAATATATTTACATTGTGGTTTCAACCTCTACACTCCCCACCAAGGAGGAAGATGGCCATGACAGTTGTGGCAAGAACCCTGCAGAGCCCAAAACTCCCCTTTCCAACCAGAGACTGTCCCGGCTATGACCTGTAACTTACACAAACATAAAAACAAAAGAGACCCCTAACCCAGGTGCAGCTACCACCTCTGGGCCTGCCCACTCTCCCACCTTGCCAGTGTACTGTCCTTAATAAACTGTTTTAAATAAATAAATAAATAAATAAATAAATAAATAAGCAAACTGTTTTATGCTTGCTACCTTCCTCCTTGGTGTCTTTATTTGAACACGGATCCTCATGTAAATCTTTCTGGAATACAAGAACCCAGACCTCCCTTCACACAATGTAGACTCTTCCACTGGTAATAGCTTCATGAAGAAAGGGACTTTGTTCACTGCTGTATCCCCAGCACCAGAACAGTGTCTGGTACATAGTAGATACCTCAATAGTTCAGTAATATGGAAAAGGCTAATTTACATTACTAAGCATTGTAATACATTGCATTACTAAGCGTACTTACGCAAATGCTTATGTGTAATATTTATATTACATAAGACATAATAGTATATAGTCGTACATAATATTAGTTCTAGGACTAATCCTCTATGGACCTCAACTGTCCGAAAGAGCTTAATCACCAAGCCTTGAGAAACCAGCAACCATTGCCTGAACTTGTACCTCTTCTCGCACCGGGCCCATCTTAACCTGGGGGTTTCTATTGTGAAACTATACCTGGCATCTGGTTCTTACCTCAGGGCCATCAAATTCTTGACTCCAATCCTTCAACCCTCTCAAATGGGACATCTCGATGGACTAATGACTAATCAGCCCATGATCACACATAACTGTGGTGTCATGCATTTGGTATTTTTTAATTTTTAGGAGGGGAACTTGCTATGACTCAGCTATGACCGTAAAGGTCTCGATGCAGTCAAATATCTTGTAGCTGGGCTTATTCTCTATGCGGGGTCTCCACACACATACAAATAAGGTGCAATTCAGTCAATGGTTACAGGACATATACTCCAATTCCTGACGTCTCACGGGACACAGCGTGCATGCACCCATGTATACGCACACACGCATACACGTATACACGTACACTCACGTTTCCACATACGCATATATGCATTACACATGCACTTTAATTTAGTAAATAACTAGCTTAACCAAATCCCCCTTACCCCCCGTTAACCTTATTAGTAAAAATACGCGTTTATTACTGTCCTACCAAACCCAAAAAACAAGACTAAACCTATACCTAAATATAAGGCCTAAGAAGCAACATTTATAAATTCATCAAATCCCTGTTATTACTACTAATACTAATTTATATCTCTGTTCGCAGCTATCTATAGATACACTAACCTAAGCTCTAATTCGTCCCTATCGAGCAATATTTTTCCCACACCTAATCAACTTAATACAATACGTCCTCCCCGTTAATGTAGCTTAAATATACAAAGCAAGGCACTGAAAATGCCTAGATGAGTCGTCAGACTCCATAAACACAAAGGTTTGGTCCTGGCCTTTCCATTAGTTATTAATAAGATTACACATGCAAGCCTCTGTACCCCGGTGAAAATGCCCTCGAGGTCACTCAGCGACCTAAAGGAGCTGGTATCAAGCACACAACCACTTAACTTATGACACCTTGCCCAGCCACACCCCCACGGGATACAGCAGTGATAAAAATTAAGCTATGAATGAAAGTTTGACTAAGCTATATTAAACAAGGGTTGGTAAATTTCGTGCCAGCCACCGCGGTCATACGATTAACCCAAACTAATAGACCCACGGCGTAAAGCGTGTTATAGAGAAAAACTCATACTAAAGTTAAACCTTAACTAGGCTGTAAAAAGCTACAATTAACGTAAAAATACAGCACGAAAGTAACTTTAACATCTCCGACCACACGATAGCTAAGACCCAAACTGGGATTAGATACCCCACTATGCTTAGCCCTAAACCTAGATAGTTTAACTAAACAAAACTATCCACCAGAGAACTACTAGCAACAGCTTAAAACTCAAAGGACTTGGCAATGCTTTATATCCCTCTAGAGGAGCCTGTTCTATAATCGATAAACCCCAATATACCTCACCATCTCTTGCTAAATCAGCCTATATACCGCCATCTTCAGCAAACCCTAAAAAGGGAAGAAAAGTAAGCACAAGTATCTTAACCCAAAATAGTTAGGTCAATGTGTAGCCCATGAGATGGGAAGCAATGGGTTACATTTTCTATAACTAGAATACCCACGAAAATCCTTATGAAACTAAGGACTAAAGGAGGATTTAGTAGTAAATTGAGAATAGAGAGCTCAATTGAATTGGGCCATGAAGCACGCACACACTGCCCGTCACCCTCCTCAAGTGACAAAAACCCTTAAAAAAAAACTATTCAAACCACTAAACCCACAAGAGGAGACAAGTCGTAACAAGGTAAGCATACTGGAAAGTGTGCTTGGATAAACAAGATGTAGCTTAAACAAAGCATCTGGCTTACACCCAGAAGATTTCATATTAAACTGACCATCTTGAGCCAAAGCTAGCCCAAACACCCATAAATTCAATTAACATTAGACAATAAAATAAAACAGTTACCCTTAAAAGCATAGGAGATAGAAATTTAACTTGCCGAGTACTGCAAGGGAAAGATGAAAGAAAAATTAAAAGCACTACACAGCAAAGATTACCCCTTGTACCTTTTGCATAATGAATTAGCTAGAACAACCTAACAAAGAGAACTTTAGCTAGGTCCCCCGAAACCAGACGAGCTACCCATGAACAATCTTTACGGGATGAACTTGTCTATGTTGCAAAATGGTGAGATTTGTGGGTAGAGGTGAAAAGCCTAACGAGCCTGGTGATAGCTGGTTACCCAGAACAGAATTTTAGTTCAACTTTAAACTTACCCCAAAAACCTCCTAAAATTCTAATGTAAGTTTAAAATATAATCTAAAAAGGTACAGCTTTTTAGAACTAGGATACAGCCTTCCTTAGAGAGTAAGCATAAACATAAACCATAGTTGGCTTAAAAGCAGCCATCAATTAAGAAAGTGTTCAAGCTCAACAATCAAAACACCTTAATGTCAAAAAATGCAACCAACTCCTAACTCAATACTGGGTCAATCTATTCAACAATAGAAGCAATAATGCTAATATAAGTAACAAGAAATACTTCTCCTTGCATAAGCTTATATCAGAGCAGATAACCACTGACAGTTACCGACAAGATAAATATAACCTAACCATAAACGAAATATCAAACCAATTGTTAACCCAACACAGGTATGCAAATAAGGAAAGATTAAAAGAAGTAAAAGGAACTCGGCAAACACAAGCCCCGCCTGTATACCAAAAACATCACCTCTAGCATTTCTAGTATTAGAGGCAGTGCCTGCCTGGTGACATTAGTTAAACGGCTGCGGTATCCTGACCATGCAAAGGTAGCATAATCACTTGTTCCCTAAATAGGGACTTGTGCGAATGGCCACAGGAGGGCTTTACTGTCTCTTACTTCCAATCCGTGAAATTGACCTTCCCGTGAAGAGGTGGGAATATAACAATAAGACGAGAAGACCCTTATGGAGCTTTAATTAACTGGCTCAAAGAGACCTCATCAATCAACCAACAGGGACAACAGACCTCTACATGAGTAATATTTATTTTGCGTCATGAGTATTACATGAATAAATTAATGAGACATTCCTTTATAGAATCAACCAGTTATGTTACAAGGAAAGGGGGATCGTAAGACCACAAAGCACACAGAGATATATGGTCAGACGTAACATTTTGCTGAATACTAATTTCTGATAGCTCAAAGAAGAAATCCTATCAGACACAGAATTTATTGCTGAACAAGTTCTAAGACATAATTCAGCCCACTTACTTTACAGTAAGGAAATAGGAAGAGTTGAGGCTCAGTCCAGGATTCCTTATTCCCAGTCCAATGTTCTTCTTTAAACCCAAGTTCTTCACAAACTTAGCATTCTAAACACACATATTGCTGTATACATTACTAGCATCTTCAGAGAGGGTTTTGTGGTTTTTTATTTTTTAATTTTTTTTGGCTGTATGATATTTGACCACTGACAAGTGAATTTCTGTATGTTTATCCTTTTCCAGAAATCAACACATACTTTTCCCTGCCATTAAGATAATCTAATTGATTTTTTAATTATATACAACATTACTACTTTCCAGACGTATAATATTAAATGAAACTTCATCCTGGATTAAAAAGCAAGCAAGCAAGCAAGAAATGAAACAAGTGGCTGAAACATTTACAACAGTCTTGTGTCTACTGCTATATTTTACCCTATTATATTACAAAATACCTTATATTACTGATGGAATACTTAAAGAATTATCAGAGTTACCAACGGGTAGATACTACTGCGCAAGTAATGGTTGACTCACAAATGTCAAATATGGAGGCTAATTTACATTACAAACTACCATATTCTACTTTGCTGTAGAAGAACACAGGTCCACCATTTTCTGAAATAGTAATCCAGGACATCAAACTCAGTATTATGAAACAAAGCTTTGAAGTTAAATATGGTGAGTATAATCCTTTGGGCACTCAAGTTAGATTGGGTGCTCTAGTTAGATTGGGTGATTGTTACAAAAGTTTTAAATAAAAACTGTAATTATTGGGCATACTGATTAAAGACCTTTCAGAGATAATATTTAGAGATCTGGGAACAAAACAGAAAAATATACTTATGGCAGTATCCTACCTCTTCTACCAATGTCTGTTGGAAAATTGCACGAATGGAGAGACAACACTGATGGAAATTCTTTATTAGTTGAGGGTGGATAGAGCCACTTAGCTGTGCCACTTCTTCATGGGTAGGAGTAATAAAGATCCCTTGCACAGTTTCTAAGGCAACATAGTGGAAAAGTGTGTTCTCAGGACCAGATGTCAATCTTGAAAAGAACAAAAGAAAGAAAAAAAATATTTAAGTAAGCTTAAAAATATTCCTTCATTTTGAATGTTTATAGACTCCTAAGTTTTTATCTACAATATAATATTTGGAGTGTAATTAGGACAGGGAAACTAGTACAAATATTTAATTCCCATTTCCTCCTTAACTAAAGTACAGCTAGGGTTATTATCAATTCGTTAATGGAGGCAAATACTACATGGTATGTGAGGATAAACACCAATTGCAAACCACTTAATTATTCCTTTGCTAAACAACCCAAATTGGCTAAACCCTTCTTTTTCCATGGTTGGTAATAAATAACTCAGCCCCTGTCTGGCCCAGATACCTACAAGTCATAAATAAGGTATCAGTCCAGAGTGGACCACATATAAGAACACCTTCCAACAAAATGAACACATTTAAGTTTGTAGCATAACAGTCAGACTGATGATCCTGAAGAAAAATAAAATTATTATTAGTGACTGCAAAACTGGGTTAATAATCTAGAATACTATGACAATTACTGGTAGTATTCTACTATTCATCATCACCGTCTTCCTTCCCTTACATGTTCTCTTACTATTTTCATTTCTCCATTCTTTCTTCCCCTATTTAGGTCTCAGACAAGTCAGTAGAATCTATAAATATTTATTTCTACCAATGGTAAGAAGAGCTAAAGAATAACAATGATAGCAACAAAATACTAATAGTATCACATACTGAATGCCCTCTCTGTGCCTGGGGTGGGAGGGGGGCTTTAAAATACCTTAGTCTTAATTCTCAAAATGATCTTGTGAGATATTAAATAGTATTACTCCCCTCATTTTAACCACGAGGAAATCAGTGTTCAGAGATCTCAGATTAACTTGCTTGAGGTCACACAGCTAAGTGGCTGAGCTAAGCTAACTCTGAAGCTTACTCCACTATCCCTTACTTTTTCCTTTCTACTGATGACTTCTGATGGGCAATCTTTAAACATATGGACAGCAATTCTCCATTTGCATTTCAAACACTCAAGCTGCCCCCATTCTAATTCTGATGTCTATTTTTAAAACATTCTCTCAGTTGATTTTTTTCCAGCCATAAGCACAGAGGCAGAGAAAAGGCATGTAACATCTCTTAGCCTGGATACTGCCTTTGATCATCCATGCTAGTTAAAATCCTGTTAAACTCTTAATTAGGAGGCATGATCAGAATAATTTCTCCTTCTTATTAGTGATTTATGGCTTTGGTTCTTTTTTCAGACCAGGGATAGACCGGAAAGGAGATCATCTGCAAATTTTTCTCATACTTTTCTAGAAGGTGGCTGGCTCACTAACAACTCAACTGGTGGCTGATCTTTTTCAATTAGTAACTCAAATAATCAAGAAGAGAGGAATTTTGATTACTCAAAAAGGAAACTAAATTAAAACATACATTTTATTTTAGAGGTCTTCAAAATTAAGAAAAGGTACAGAACAGAAACAATTCTTTAAAAAGAGAAATTAATAAGATTCCTTTTTAGGGAGGTTTAGAATCAACATTTTTGTTGTTTTTTTTAACTTTCTCTCTCTCTGAAAAAAAAAAAAATCCACAACACAGTGAGGAAATTTAGCTCTTGAAAATCATAAACTCATTCAGAGTATATTAACTCAGTGGATACACTGCAAGTTTAAAAATCATCAAACAATTGCCCAATGGGAAGACAAAATATTTGTGAAAGCATAGATTAAGTCATTTATTATTGAGAAAGGTCACTCCTGCAGCAGAAAATGGATTCATGGTAGGCTGGGAGTTGGGAGACTGTTGCAGTAAAACAGGTAAGACAATGGGAGCCTGATCTACAGTAGGAACAATAGGGGTTGAATGGAATAAATAATTATTAGAATGTAGAGTATAGGACTTGGTTATTAAATGAACTGTTTTGTGTATATTATTTTTAATATGTTATATATTTTTATTTTACAAAAGTGTATACACAGAAATTAGGATAATCTACACTGGCTTATTTCATACTTTTAAAATTAACTACATAGTATGAACATTTTTCATGTCAATAAAGAAAATAAATATGCATCTGTAGCATCTTTAAAAAAATTTTTTTTAATGTTTCATTTTTTTATTTTGAGAGAGAGAGAGAGAGAGAGTACGAGTGGGAGAGGAGCAGGGGGAGAGGGAGAGAGAGAATCCCAAGCAGACTCCATGCTCAGCACGGAGCCCCAGGCAGGGCTCGATCTCATGACCTGGAGATCATGACCTAAGCCAATATCAAGAGTCTGACGCTTAACCAACTGAGCCACCCAGGCACCTCTGTAGGATCTTTTTAAATAGACAGCCTATGATTTACATTGTATATGAATTTATGTTCAAGCCTGAACTTGTAAAACATTTTCTTTTACTAGAGATAAGGTAAAAATAACACACACACATTTAAAAAGTAAGATATGGGGGTAATAAAATTTCAGAGTGGTATTTGTTAAATAGAAGACGAGGGTTTGGGAAAGTATTTCAAAGCTCTACAAAAGGTTTGATTTAGATTTGTTGAAAAAACATTTTTAACTATTAAAAAACTAACCATAGTTTTTGAAGGCATTAAATTTAACACATTAGATTCCCATTACATTATTTTATGCAGACAAGTTACCTTGTTTTTGCTCTAACGTCAGGAAAAAAAAGCCGTTTCTGACAACTCTGTGACATACATATTTGAACTTATTATAAAATGTTTTGGGGTGCCTGGGTGGTTCAGTTGATTAAGTGTCCAACTCTTGATTTCGGCTCAGGTCATTATCCCATGGTTTGTGAGTTTGACCCCTACGTCCAGCTCTATGCTGACTGTGTAGAGCCTGCTTGGGATTCTCTTTCTCCCCCTCTCTTTCTGTCTCTCCCTCTCTCTCTCTCAAAGATAAATCAATAAACATAAAAAATAAATAAACATTAACAAAAAATAAACATTCATAATCTTTAAAAAGATGTTTCATGATTAAGAAAGTAATAGTGCTGAACTTTTTGTGTGTGATTTATGTGTCTGCTTATTCAAATAGAAGTGTGCAATGGAGTTTGTTATACTAACTGACCCCACATATGACATCATAATTAAACATCAGGCAAAGCTCAGACAGCTCATCACCACATAATAGTTGCACAAGAAGTGAATACGTAACATTTTACATTTTAATAATTACAGAGTTTAATAATTATAGACATTTTATGTTTTAATAATTATAGACATGCTCTTCTCACTCCGTTCCTTTTACTTCAGAATTCCTACTTAATGTAAGTTTGAGGTTTCATTTCTTTCCTAAAATGGGTGTTATAGGCTCAGTTCCTACCCCCGGACTCAGAGGGAGATGCAGCAAGGAAGTTTACTAGAGAGAACTCTGGGGAACAACACTTGTGGGAGGAAGTCCCACAAGTGTGGGAGGAAGAAGGATTGAGCAGAGGGAAAAGCTGAACCACACTGCAGTTGAAACAAAATCTCAGCAGATACCACTTGGAACTATGAGATTGGATGGCCTTTTAGAGTTGTCTCGAATTTAGGCCAAGTCTTTGTATTCAACTTATCTATTAGTCCTTAGATGTGGGCTATTTCTAGGGATAAATTGTCATCTTGGCTGAGTCAATAAACTTCCAAGCAGAACAAGAGACTCAGCTGTGAGTAGTTAGCAGCCATTATCCCCAAACACTGGAAGGAGTACCCTGGGCTATGGAATATCTGTGCAGCAGACTGCAGCATCCACCAAAGTCTAAAAACAGTAAATACTATAATAAAAAAATTAGACATACAAAAGGGAGGTTACCTGTGGAAAAGAGATAAGAGGGGACTTTCACATTTTGAAACATCACTCTGTTTTTTTATCTTTTATAATAGGAGTACGGGTTCCCTATTGTATAATGAAAAACGTTAGTGAATTAGCATAGACATTACCTTTAATATGTAAGATATATCACAATTACATTTTTGAGTTAAATCTCTATATGTTATGGATTTGTACTTTCTTGCTGTAAAGTTTGCTCGAAGACACATGTTTTAAAAAAAAAGAATACAAGTATGCTTCTTACTTCATTGTGTTATATATTTCCAGTTCTTTATCTGAAAAGTCCTTTTTCAAGTTCCCCAAATGAAATGGATTTGGAAGAGCAGACTTCCGTTTAGTGACCTGAAAAATGCAGTTAAGTAGATCAGTTTGCATCTAAGAATGGAATCAAACAGCAGACATAATGTAAAAACTGAAAACTTTCTAAGAGAACTATTTAGTATTTTGCAATGTTTCCTTTAAATATGTTTGAGGCTAACTTATACCTCCTGGCTTATTCTTCGCTAACAGTGACCTAGGGCCATGTCATAGAAGGATGTCATAGTTCTTCCTGAAAATCTACCAGAGCCACTATCAAGTTTTGTTACACTTTTTTTTTCATTTTTTCTTTCTTTTCTTTATCTTAGAGACAGAGAAAGAGAGTGTGAAAGGGGAAGAGGGGCAGAGGGAGAAAGAAAATCTCAAGTAGGCTCCATCCATGTTCAGTACAGAGCCCAATGTGGGGCTTGATCCCACAACCCTGGGGTCATGACTTGTGCCAAAACCAATCAAATGAGCTGCCCATGTGCCCCAAGTTTTATTATATTTTATGTGTAAATGTGCTTGTCTCCCTCTCTAGACTTTGCACTCCTCAAAGGCAGGGGCTATGTCTTACCCATCTTTGTATTTCTGTATAGCATGGCCCTTGGCACATAATAGGTGTTCAATCAAATTTGTTGAATGGCTCGATTATAGAGATTATTTAATTTCTCTTCAGAGTTATTCATGGCTTCTTAAGCCTACTACTTCTTAAACTATATTTCCTACCAATTTCACCAACTGGGATAATGAATATATAGGACGAATGCGGGTATTTTCTAAATATATCCACTTCAGACTCCAAGACTGCTGTATTGTTTGGAATTAGAAGATGGAAGCTATGGCTATTTATGCCATGACACTCAGAATCTCACATTTTATTGGTGCCCCTTCTCAGATTCTATCTTATTCATGTCTTGTCTGACATCACTTCCAACAATCCAAATGACAAGCAAGTTTCAAAAGTGTTCTGAAAGTAGAGCATCACTAGAATAGTAGAAGACCTCCCGGGGTGATTACTTTGATGATCATTTGGATACATTATTGTATCCAAAAACATGGAAAAAGGATAAAAATAAACAATCTGAAAAATGAACATTCTCTTTGTTTTATAATCACATTTTAAATTATTGACAATGGAGACCAGCCTTTATAGATTCAGATAAAAACAAAATAAAACAAAAAAAAAACTATAAAAACCTATAGAATAACATGTATATACACATATATTTACATAAATATATTTTTTTAGGTTTCTGATTCTCTGTTTCTGCTGAATATTTTATTGCTTATTTAGTTAAATCAGGCATCTAAAATCCCACACAACTAGGATGTTCTCTGTTAACCTTGTGACAGAAGAAAGATGAACAGGGAAAGCAGGAAGGATTAAAGAATTTTCCTACTTGTAAGTAGTGTCAAGCAGTTGTCCTGGATGCTACTATTTTATTACTTGATATTTCTTTCTCTTTTTGGTTCTTTCTTTCTTTTTTTTTTTATTCTTTTATTTAAAAAAAAAAATTTTTTTTAACGTTTTATTTATTTTTGAGACAGGGAGAGACAAAGCATGAACAGGGGAGGGTCAGAGAGAGGGAGACACAGAATCTGAAACAGGCTCCAGGCTCTGAGCTGTCAGCACAGAGCCCGACGCGGGGCTCGAACCCACAGAACGCAAGATCATGACCTGAGCCGAAGTCGGCTGCTTAACTGACTGAACCGCCCAGGCGCCCCTCTCTTTTTTGGTTCTAAATCACTGGTTTGCTAACAATAACCAAAACAACCACTAGATCAAATGAAGAATGATTTGCCATTAAAAATTTTCTTGCAATTATAAAATAAGAACTGGAAAGACAGTAGCTCTCAAATGTACACACTCAAATGAACACACACCTTAAGCAAGGCCCCACTTTCTTCTGAACCATCAGAGCCCTGAGGTTCTCTTTGTTGTTTCCGTACTGTATCTGGTGTAGAGTGGGGACTCAGGTGAATACCTTCTCCACCTTCACAACCATTGTCAGATCCTCCACTGCTTTGGGAAGGACTGGGCTTACGTGTCTTTAAGGAATAGTCACCAAAAAGAATTCTTCTGCATGTTGGAGAGGTTGCTACTTTGGAAGTACCTGGAAGCTTACTGAGGATAGGTGAGGTTGTCAAACTATCTAATTTTTCATGTGATCCAATAAGGAACCAGTCAGCACAAGACAAACAGGGGCTTGGAGACGTTAGCCGTTCATTTATGCGACAATCTATTCCTTCCAGCTGATGAAGAGTTGTTTTGACCTGATCCACATATATACAGTCTGGTCCAGGATTCCCAATAGCTTTGGATGCACAGCCTCCAGCTTCTAATAGTACACATAACATATAATGCTTCTATAAGACAAAAATATTAATAGAGATTTAGCTACATGAAAATGTTTATATGTAGTGTACGTGCATAAATTTATAAGTACGAAAAACATGGTATAATCATATGATTATTAAAAACTGCCTCAGTTTCTTAGTTATTCTCAATGCTTCCTGATCATCCTTGAAAACAAATCTCATATTGCCTTCTCTTGGTATACCATCAAAGACTACTTTCTGGTACATGGAGTTCCCTAAGGTGGCTTTCAAAGAGCCACAGTGATTAGAAGTCCTTTTATCTACAATCACATGTTTTTTCTGATTCTATATTCTTTTCATGTCTCTCTTTCCCAAGACAAACCAGAGGATAAAACCACTACAGAAATGAGAACAAAAGATCTGAAGAACCTGATAAAATCTTATTCTGGGCTTCATTAATATTTCTTCACGAGTATTAAATGGATGTAAAAGAAAAGGAATAAGGGACATATAACATTTTCTTGAATACTGGTATCTGGCACACTCATAATTTTAAACTGTCATATTTGTTTGTGTATTTTAAGATAGTAAATGGCCAAAAAAAAAAAAAAAAAGCCACCCCAAAACGCACACACAGAAACCAAAGTAAACTTACCAAGCCAACGATTAGCAAAAAATATCTTCCTTCAGGTTCCTGAAAGACTTCAGTGTTTGAGTCTGTAGAAGGTTGGAGGTGATGTTGAGGAAACACTTCTCTCCATATAACCAACTGACCAATTCTTTGTTTTGCTGCTAACGGCAGTAGGCAATAGTGGCGACAGTATATGGCAATATCAATAAGGTCATCCTTAGGCAAATGACTGCAGATCAAATAACCCTTGAATTTAACCACAAAGAACAGAAGTCAACTATGTCATAATATATTTCTAAGAATTTTACAGGTACTTCAGTTAGCTTAAAATATTCCAGTTTCAAATAGAATAAAGACATAGCAAAGATAAATGTTCTTTTTCTGAGGTCAATTAGAGATCAAATATTTATGATAAGTCTACCACAGACTTTAGCACAAAGCAAGATGGCCTGAGTAGTATAAACCTGACTATTTGGCAAAGTTAGAAAAGAACTGAATTTTGAGCATGGAAAGTGGAGAAGAGAAGTTACAGTGAGGACAGACTTACTTTTCACTGTGTACCATTCTGTACTGTCTGATTCTTTTTTAGATATGTTTTAAATCATGTTTAAAAATCTTCTTGAAGTGCCAAAACACTTAAATTCATTTGATGCTTAATTTGCTTTGCATGGAAGTCAATGAATGTTAGAAGATATACTAAAAAGATATATGGTTATGTCTGAGGATAAGAAAAAAAGTGCACTGCTGCAAAAAGAAACCGAGAGAGTATTGCTCTTCTCTCCTACGCACTTGGTTCCTCCATTACTGTTTCTGCTTATACATCTGCAAATGCAATATATATAATGAATGTAATAATATCAAAAATATTGTATTTGTAAATCTGTAGGTACTGGGTTTTTTTGAAGACCTTAATTTTATGGTAACTACATTCAAAGGAAAAGAGATAAATGTATTTTTCATGTTTGTAGAAGTTTGAGAAAATTTACTTTAGGTCTCTTTATATGGCAGTTGGACATTTATAAAAATTTCAGCCTTCAACTTACCTTGTAAAATAGAGAAGATCCTAAAATTGTATACAGCCGCCTCATGTCATAGTAGTCCTCAGACTGGGGGAGCAAAACCACAGTGGATTTATATTCTTTGTTTTTCATGATTAAAAAAATCCTAGTAAAGCTATAATAATTAAAAATGGCAATTATATTCTTTAGTAACTGAACTTTTCATAGTGCCTTCTTTAGAAATGAACATACTAGGGTATTAGGGTGAAAAATAATGTGCATATATTTTTGACTGAAAGCAATCTTATTTTTTATTCTTATAAGATACTGTTGATTAGAGACATTTAAGAACAGAACATAAGTGGGGTGCCTGGGTGGCTCAGTCAATTAAGCATTCAGCTCTTGATTTCAGCTCAGGTCATGATCTCATGGTCCATGGATTTGAGCCCCGTGTCAGGCTCTGTGCTGACAGCTTGGAGCCTGAAGCCTACTTCGGATTCTGTGTCTCCCTCTCTCTCTGCCCCTCCCCTGCTCTCTCTCAAAAATAAATAAACATCAAAATAAATAAATAAATAAATAAATACATAAAAATTAAATAAATAAGAAGTTTTTTTAAGGCAAGGAAAATAAATTTTGTTCATGTCAAAATAGAGATCCAATGCTACGTATTTCAAGATTATTACATGCCCACTTGAAAAATATTTAGAATAATGGCTGATTTACAATATATGAAATCAACATTAAGCCTAAAATCCACTGGCTTTCTTACCAGTTCAGCAAAATCTGCAGACTCTAAGTCACTCAATGCTGTGTCTAGTTCCATCTATGTGGGAAAAAAACAAAAAACAAAAAACAAAAAACCACAACCATTTAACTCGGTTATTGTTTAGTAATGGCCTCATAAAAGTGCTTAATAATTACTTGAAGAATTGAATAAGTATCTTTCTCCTTTGTGATATTTAAGAAATGTCCGAAAATAGAACATGTTGTTTTAAGCTTTGCAATTACATGGAAAAAAATTATTTAACATATTGTCATTTTTCAATTAAATCTCAATTATTACAAAATGAACTTCACTCTGTATTCAATGCAAAATAACTTATGAGGTTAAAAAAATTGCTTTCTAGTTTTGAATTAGGAAATTTTTGAACCTATCAAAATTCTTACAGGAAAATAACCCATCTTAATGTACCCAATCTATTTTGAGGTTTTTTTTTTTCCCCCTTTATTGCTGTATATTTCTCAACAGTTAGATCCCTGGAAAATAAACATTCTTCCCTGTCTCTTTCCTAAGTTCTATATAAAAGGACTTTTAATCTTTATTTATGGATTAAAACATGAAGAAAAGTGTTCCCCTGGAACCTGGCACAGTTTAGCTTCCCTACAGGGTTATTAGAAAAATCTTACTTAGGATTTAGCTTTTGTTTCTATGGAAATTTCCCAAACTCTTTCATGTGTTTGTTCTTCCATGAAACATTCAAAATTTAAAAACAGAATAAATTTAATCTGTAGTTTAATCTGTAATACATATATATAAATTGAAAACTAGGCAGTTAAAGCTTGTGGCATAAATGTGATTTGTGGAAAAGAATCCTTTTTTTTCCTTTTCCTTTTCTTTTTAAAGGCCAAGGCACTCTCTGCAGGACTATTTCACAAACTGTGTCTTACTGAGATGACAAAAGCTTTGGAAACATTAGTCATGCCTTTCAATACTTTTCACACTCTATGACTTATTACTCATTTGTGACCTGCATTTTTCTGTATCTAGCAAATATTTCATGTACTCCTTTTTGTGGCTTTGGTGCTCTTGTAAGAAATAATAGACAACAAGAAAAGTACCCACTTGTTAATTCTGATCTCACAAATATTAATGATTCCAGGTTGCTATTCCTGCTACTGAACTGTAGGCTAACGTACAAGGTTACAATAATTGTTTCTTCACATTCCTTAAGAGAACAAAGTATCTACTCTCTTAATTATTCCAGTGTACCTTAAGAAAAATGACATTAAAAAAAAAAAAAACATCTGGGGCGCCTGGGTGGCTCAGTCCGTTGAGCGTCTGACTTCAGCTCAGGTCATAATCTCGCAGTTCATGAGTTTGAGCCCCACGTTGGGCTCTGTGCTGACAGCTCAGAGCCTGGAGCCTGTTTCAGATTCTGTGTCTCCCTCTCTCTGCCCCTTCCCCGCTCATGCTGTCTCTCTCTGTCTCTCAAAAATGAATAAAGGTTAAAAAAAAATTTTTTTTAAAAAGAACATCTGATAAACAAACAAAAGCAAGTCACACCATATAATTATGATTTCTGAGAAGTATTACAAATTTAGAAAATGCTTAAATGTTACAGTAAGATGAGAGAGCTAATTTCTGGTTAGAAAGAAATATTTGTCTAAGTTCACTGTACTGGATCACCTACTTCATCAATCAATGGCTTCAACTCTTACCCACAATCCTGAAAATACAAAAAGTCTAAAAAAGAGAGAAGATAAAAAATTACAAGGCAACTGGTTCTGATTTTTATTTACGACACCCAGGATTACCTTGATTTCCTGTGGAAGTGTGAGCCACCGAACTCCGGGGAGACTGTCTAAGAGCACTGCACTGGAAGCATCATATTGTTGTGCGTTCAAACTGGCACTGGAATGTAGTTTAGTAGGCTGAAGTGCTCTTTGAAAGAACAAGATGAAAAAATGATCCAGACGAGGAACATTCTCAACCTGGCAAAAGGCACTGAAGAAACAACAGCTGTAAGTCAGAAAAACATATGGAAATAGTGGTCATCTTTTGTATGTCCCTAGGAGAGTGGATCTTTCCCAAATACATAGGCTCTCTTCCTTCCTCCTCTCCCTTATGAAGAATTACTGCTAGGGGCGCCTGGGTGGCTCAGTCGGTTAAGCATCTGACTTCAGCTCAGGTCATGATCTCGTGGTCCGTGAGTTCGAGCCCCGCGTTGGGCTCTGGGCTGATGGCTCAGAGCCTGGAGCCTGCTTCCGATTCTGTGTCTCCCTCTCTCTCTGCCCCTCCCCGTTCATGCTCTGTCTCTGTCTCATAAATAAATAAAAACATTAAAAAAAATAAAAAAAAATAAAAAGAATTACTGCTATAATGTTATTGCACCGAAAACCTACTTTCAAATGCACTGAGCAGATGGTATTATGGAAGAACCACAGGGCTAACACAAGCGGTATATCTACAACAAAATGGACTGAAGTAACCTTTTTGTAAAAAAATGTAAGTTGCTTTTACCTTATCTCTTAACCATTTAACCTCTCAATATCTTTCAGGCAGGATGGAATAATAAAGAAATTTTGAGCTTTGTAATAGAACATATTTGTCTTTGAATCTTATCATTGCTTTTACCAGGTAGTTATCTCAGGAAAAGTTCTTTGAACTTTTGTTTCCAACTCTAAAAATGGGGATAATACAATCTGACTTGCATGCAAAGTACTTAGTACTTTATTTATTTATTTATTATACTTATTACTTACTGAACACAGTAAGCACATAATTAGCCCAAGTTATTTTTCCCCTCTTCACTAATGTAGGCAACACTACTGAAGAACCGAAAAAGAGATAGAGAGACACACACACTAAACACTTGACTTTAGTTATGCAAAAATAATAGAGCATTGCCTGCAACTATTCATTGGAATAGCCTGCTTGATAACACAATAGCTAGTATATGTACCATTAATACATCAGAATAATATTCATGGATTCATTCAACAAATTGTTTGAGTGCCAACTATGTTCTAGGCACTATTCTCATTGCTGGAGGTACCGCAGTAAAAATATCAAGACAAAAGACAAGGTCTCTGCTTCTGTGGAGCTCATGTTCTAATGGAGAAAGACAACTAATGAACAAAGAGTAAAAACATGAACTTGTACAAAGAGATATACAGAGAACAAGATCATGTGAATGGGTGATGTAACTAGTTGGTTATTTTACATCAAAAGTTGGGGAAGAGTCTTTGAGAATGGACATTTAGCTGAGATCCCAATGTCAAGAAGATCTAGGGACAGAAAAGAGCGCAAAAGCCCTAGTGTGGAACAAGTGTGGCCAGGGTGTCCACAGACCAGCCAGAGGGGAAATGTGGTTTGAGATCTGAAATCAGAAAGATATGTAGGAGCCAGATTATAATGTAAAAAGACTGCTTTAACCGCATTTGGAATTTTTTTTTTTAATAAACATAGTTTATTGTCAAACTGGTTTCCATACAACACCTAGTGCTCATCCCAACAGGTGCCCTCCTAAATGCCCATCACCCACTTTCCCCTCTCCCCCACTCCCCATCAACCCTCAGTTCGTTCTCAGTATTTAAGAGTCTCTTATGGTTTCCCTTCTTCCCTCTCTGTAACTCCCCTCCCCCCTTCCTCTCCCCCCTGGTCTTCTGTTAAGTTTCTCAGGATCCACATCAGAGTGAAAACATATGGCATCTGTCTTTCTCTGCCTGACTTATTTCACTTAGCATAATACTTTCCAGTTCCATCCACATTGCTACAAATGGTCAGATTTCATTCTTTCTCATTGTCAAGTAGTATTCCATTGTATATATAAACCACAACTTTTTTATCAATTCGTCAGCTGATGGACATTTAGGCTCTTTCCATAATTTGGCTATTGCTGAAAGTGCTGCTATAAACATTGGGGTACAAGTGCCCCTATGCATCAGAACTCCTGTATCCCTTGGGTAAATTCCTAGCAGTGCTACTGCTGGGTCATAGGGTAGGTCTATTTTTAATTTTTTGAGGAACCTCCACACTGTTTTCCAGAGTGGCTACACCAGTTTGCATTCCCACCAACAGTGCAAGAGGGTTCCTGTTTCTCCACATCCTCTCCAGCATCCATAGTCTCCTGATTTGTTTATTTTAGCCACTCTGACCAGAGTGAGGTGGTATCTCAGTGTGGTTTTGATTTATATTTCCCTGATAAGGCGTGATGTTGAGCATCTTTTCATGTCCTGTTGGTCCTCTGGATGTCTTCTTTAGAAAAGTGTCTATTCGTGTTTTCTGCCCATTTCTTCACTGGATTATTTGTTTTTTGGGTGTGCAGTTTGGAGAGTTCTTTATAAATTTTGGATACTAGCTCTTTGTCTATATGCCATTTGCAAATATCTTTTCCCATTCCATCAGTTGCCTTTTACTTTTGTCGATTGTTTCCTTTGCTGTGCAGAAGCTTTTTACCATGAAGAGGTCCCAATAGTTCATTTTTGCATTTAATTCCCTTGCCTTTGGAGATGTGTCAAGTAAGAAATTGCTGCGGCTGAGGTCAGAGAGGTTTTTTCCTGCTTTCTCCTCTAGAGTTTTGATGGTTTCCTGTCTCACATTCAGGTCCTTCATCCATTTTGAGTTTATTTTTGTGAATGGTGTAAGAAAGTGGTCTAGTTTCATTCTTCCGCATGTTGCTGTCCAGTTCTCCCAGCACCATTTGTTAAAGAGACTGTCTTTTTTCCATTGGATATTCTTTCCTGCTTTGTCAAAGATTAGTTGGCCATACTTTTGTGGGTCCAATTCCGGAGTCTCTCTTCTATTCCATTGGTCTATGTGTCTGTTTTTGTGCCAATACCATACTGTCTTGATGATTACAGCTTTGTAGTAAAGGCTAAAGTCTGGGATGGTGATGCCTCCTGCTTTGGTTTTCTTCTTCAATATTACTTTGGCTATTTGGGGTCTTTTGTGGTTCCATACAAATTTTAGGATTGCTTGTTTCTAGATTCGAGAAGAATGCTGGTGCAATTTTGATGGGGATTACATTGAATGTGTAGACTGCTTTGGGTAGTATTGACATTTAAAAAAAATTTTTTTTAATTCACATCCAAATTAGTTAGCATATGGTGCAACAGTGATTTCAGGAGTAGATTCCTTAGTGCCCCTTACCCATTTAGCCCATCCCCTCTCCCACAACCCTCCAGTAACCCTCAGTTTGTTCTCCATATTTATGAGTCTCTTTTGTTTTGTCCCCCTCCCTATCATTATAATATAATTTTTATATTATTTTTGTTTCCCTTCCCTTATGTTCATCTGTTTTGTCTCTTAAAGTCCTCATATGAGTGAAGTCCTATGAATTTTGTCTTTCTCTGACTAATTTCACTTAGCATAATGCCCTCCAGTTCCATCCACGTAGTTGCAAATGGCAAGGGTTCATTCTTTTTCATTGCCAAGTAATACTCCATTGTATAGATATACCACCTCTTCTTTATCCATCCATCCATCGATGGACATTTGGGCTCTTTCCATACTTTGGTTATTGTTGATAGTGGAGTATTGACATTTTAACAATATTTATTCTTCCAACCCATGAGCATGGAATGTTTTTCCATTTCTTTGTATCTTCTTCAATTTCCTTCATATGTTTTCTTTAGTTTTCAGCATACAGATCTTTTACCTCTTTGGTTAGGTTTATTCCTAGGTATTTTATGAATCTTGGTGCAATTGTGAATGGGATCAGCTTCTTTATTTGTCTTTCTGTTGCTTCATTATTGGTGTATAAAAATACAACTGATTTTGTACATTAATTTAGTATCCTACAACTTTGCTGAATTCATGTATCAGTTCTAGCAGACTTTTGGTGGAGTCTATCAGGTTTTCCATGTATAGTATCATGTCATCTGCAAAAAGTTAAAGGCTTGACTTCATCTTTGTCAATTATGATGCCTTTGATTTCCTTTTGTTGTCTGATGGCTGATGCTAGAACTTCCAACACTACGTTAAACAACAGCGGTGAGAGTGGGCATCCCTGTTGTGTTCCTGACCTCAGGGGGAAAGCTCTCAGTTTTTCCCCATTGAGGATGATATTAGCTGTGGGCTTTTCATAAATGGCTTTTATGATGTTTAAGTATGTTCCTTCTATCCCGACTTTCTCGAGGGTCTTCATTAAGAAAGAATGCTGAATTTTTCAAATGCTTTTTCTGCATTGATTGACAGGATCACATGGCTCTTATCTTTTCTTTTATTAATGTGATGTATCAAATTGATTGATTTGCGAATATTGACCCAGCCCTGCAGCCCAGGAATGAATCCCACTTGATCATGGTGAATAATTCTTTTTATATGCCGTTGAATTCAATTTCCTAGTATCTTGTTGAGAATTTTTGCATCCATATTCATCAGGGATATTGGCCTGTAGTTCCAAAACTCAAACGGGAAGTACTTCCAAAACTCAAGTACTTCCAAAACTCAAATGGGAAGAAACAAAATTTTAACAGACCCATAACTAGTGAAGAAATTGAATCAGTTATCAAACATCTTCCAAATAAGAGTCCAGGACCAGATGGCTTCCCTGGGGAATTCTACCAGATATCTAAAGCAGAGATAATACCTTTCCTTCTCAAGTTGCTCCAAAAAATAGAAAGGGAAGGAAAACGTCCCGACTCATTCTATGAAGCCAGCATTACTTTGATTCCCAAACCAGACAGAGACCAAGCAAAAAAAGAGAACTACAGGCCAATATCCCTGGAAATTTATTAAAGTGGCACGAATGGAGATTGTTATAGCAGTGAGAGATGGTGGTGGCTGTACAAGGTGATAGTGAGGATGGAGAGAAATGAATGGATTTGAGATATGTTTTGGAGACAGACTGTTTAGAGTCTGCTGATAGTTTTGCTAGGAATAGTGGAGGAAATCTATCTTTAATATGATCACAATACTAAACTTTTTTTTTTTTTTTTTGGAGAGAGAGCATGAGTAGGGGAGGGGTAAAAGGAGAGGAAGAGAGAGAATCTTAAGCAGGCTCCACACCCAGCATGGAGTCCAATGCAGGGCTTGATCTCATGACCATGAGATCATGACCCAAGCAGAAATCAAGAGTCAGAGATTTAACCCACTGAGCCACAAAGGTGCCCCTAAACTTGTTAATACATAATCACTTTTCTGTGGTTCACAGGAACTAAACAGCTCACAACTTAAAAAAATAAAAAAATTAACTCTTTGGACTTGTTAATCTTTTCATAATTTTTCATAATGGGCCTTTAATATCTTTCATAATTAGAAAAAACCTTATTAAAAATTACTACAAAAGGACTATTAACAACATCTTGGATCCATACTGCTTCTTGGTCGTAAGAACTCAATGGATCTTCACATTCATTATCTTAGTTTGTCTTTCCAATTCTCACTAGAACAAGAAGAAACTAAAACTCGCTGCCAATTTGGTGATACTTCCAAGTAAAAGAAAGCTAAATTTCAAAATGAAATTCACAGAAATGAAGAGTCCCTCTGCTCATAACCTCGTCCATTTGGAATTTGCAGAACAACCCCAAATGATTGTCTTAAGTTATGAAATTCATCTCAGGAATTTAATCTTTAATTATCTCTGTTTTTATGAAAACATGAAGCTTCAGTTAAGGTAAAACATAGCAAGGTTTGCTACCCAGTGTAAATTTAAGGAAGTAGTTTACAACCATATCCTTACTGTTCATTGGTTAAAAGTTTCCTTATTAGTAAAAGTTAAAAACAATGTTGGTGGCTGCTTGGCCTTTTGTAGTTCACACATTTGGAAAAGGCTCACCAGGAATTAGGTTTGAGAGGGATGTGTCTCCTAAGAGGCTTGTTGAGGAGAATTCTGTACACTACACAGTCCCAATGTCACAGAAAGTTATTTCAGGCTGCTTTGAGAACAGTGGTAACAAAGATCCATAAGAGATAAACAGAGAGCCAATACCACTGTGGTTTGGAAAGACATATAAACTGTTTTGGATCTTTATACTTATATACTCTTAAGGCTTTGAAAGCAAAGGTATCATTTTAGCTCTCTGAAGTACTGGAACTTAGAAAAAATCCCACAAACAGAAAAATCTTTTTTTCATCCATAATTTCATGTGTTCAAATCCTGAAGTTACCTCAAATTGCCTCCTTTAGATCAAGAAAGATGCATCATATTTTACTGTAATGTTAAAAAACAAGAAGCAGGAAAATAGGCATAACATGAGCCCACACATATTTTAAAAGGGAATATATATACTGTATTCATATTGTATAGGAAACATATGACACACATGAAACTAAATATCTTTACTGTGTCATTTATATATTTTAATAGTGCTTTTTTTTTTTTAATTTAAAAATTGGTTTAAGAAAGAAGAATCACATTTTAGGACAGTGCATTTGACACTGGTCTTATAATGAGAGAACAACACAACTTAAAATCTTCTTACTCCTTTTTGTATTTGTTTTGAAGAAATGCCCTTATATTTGCTTCTATAGAAATATATCAAGTCAGAATATAATTATGGTTTTATCACTATTTTACTTTATTTTGCTAAACTAACATGAGACCAAAAATGAAAAAGCAATGAATAGATCAAGTGAAAAAGTGCCTAGAACTGTAAAATGAAGCCAGTAATAAAAGATGAGAAAATCAGAGAAAGAAAGAAAAAAACAAAACAAAACACAAATAACTAACTTGCCAAACAAGGAAAAGTATTAAATGCAAAAGGTGATTTGGAATCCTGTGCTTAAAACTTGAGGTTCATTTTTTTAGGAGCACTGGTATCTTTATTATTTTTAATATTATTTTTTATTAAGTTATTTTAATTCCAGTATAGTTAACACTCTTTTATATTAATTTCAGGTATGCAATATAGTGATACGACACTTTCCTACATCACCCAGTGCTTATCACAGCAAGTGCACTCCTTAATCCCAGTCATCTATTTTACCCATCCTCCCACCTCCCTTCCCTCTGATAACCATCAGTTTGTTCTCTATGGTTAAAAGTTTTTGTTTTTTTTTAAACAAACAAACAAAAAACTTGAGATTCAATTCATACTTACCTATCTAAAGAACCATACATAAATGTTAAGGTTTGGGCAACATCTTTTATCATACTCCTTAGCTGAGGGAGAGGAACTCTAAAAAGAAGAAAAATACATTTGTTCATTTATAACATAACCAAGTGATACATATCTAAAAGAAGCAGAACATCGTTCCATTTTATATGTAAGGAATGTGAAAAGTCTGTGTGTCAACTGCGAGTATGGCTGTGTAAAATGGTTCACTGAATTAGCAACTGAAGACTCTGATATCTAGACTTGGAGTTCTAGCATGGGTCAAGTAAGGACTTTTATATCACTACCTACGTGGAAATTGTTTATACCTCCTTAGGGTTCGGTTTCCTCATGTATAAAATGGGGGAATAATCACTAAGCCCTTCTCAGGTTCATTTTGAGGATTAAATTAATGCATATAAAGTAGTACAGTATCTGAGCTCAGAAAAAAATGCTAAATTCTTGACACTTTCCAGTGTTACCCAGATCTCAACCGAACCTCCAACTGCTGTGACAAAAGACACCCCTAAACAAATGGGAGAAGGGAAAGAGAGTAGAGGAAAGAAATGGAATTAACTGTTTTCTTGGTAGCCTGATAAAAATTCTACAAAGTAGATCTGATTATTGCTATTATAGCAATGAGTAAACTGAGGTCCAAGAAGTTAAGTAACTTGTACAAGGACTTAAAGGGAGTAGAACCTGCCTGTGGACATCCATCTTCTTAGCTCTAAAGTTACTCTCTCTACTACCTCACAATGACTTCCTGGTTGGGTCCCCACTATTCACTGCAGCCATCACAGGAAGATGATCTCCCCTCTGAAAACACATGTTCCTGGATTATACACCTGACCTGATCTTCTGTGGGGTGGCACTTTTCTCATTTTGCTCGTAAAAGGCATAGTGGCAAAGAAGGAAATGCATAGACTGGCATTTAAGACAAATGAGAGAAAAATCCCAGACCTGCCACTTCCATTACAAACCACATGCACAGTGTTAGAGATACAAAGACCTATTAATTGACACTGAGGAGGTGCTTGTGCATGATCTCTCATACTCTATTTCTCAGTTTGAATGAAGTAGAATAATAATTCCTATCTTGCATGGCTATGTGAAACAAGATGGGATGAGGAAAAGAATCTGGTACAGAGTAGAATAAAGGGGATCTTCAAATCCATTCTAATTTATCAAACCAAGTTCCCCAGGATAGGAATGACTAATATTTAGGGTAGACACTTTCTATCCCCATCACCCAGTAATAAAGACTGGGAAATTGGCTAGAGCATCCCCTATGCAGCACAACCTTAATTCAGAGCTCAGCTCAGCTGGGACAGCCTTTTTTTTTTTTTTTTTTTTTTTTTTTTGGCTTCAGGGTAAAACCTTGCCTGGAAACTGTCTCTATCTGCATAATTAATTTGGCTGATAGCATCAGAATGTGGCTGAGCAGCCTCTGCTCAGTTCCTTAGCAGGGCCTTCCTTTTCCCTGTGTCTGTCTACACTACCTTCAGCTTACCATTGTATTTTCTGTTTTCTTTCTTTTGCTGTTTGGGCCACTATAAAAGTCTAAGCATAATTATTTTATCCTAAAGTAATTTATAATGAGTGTTCTCCAATTCTTGTAAACCCATACTTTCAAAACAACTCAGTTTTTTCATAATCCGACCCATTGACATAAGGCAGTATTCTAGCAGGGTTCATCATAGTCTCTTTTGAGTCAGAAAAATACAAATTAGCTGGTTAAGGGAGTCACCATGTAGTATATGTCACAGCACCATTATCCTTCAAGTTAAACATTTTGAAACACACAGGAAATACATGGAGACAAATGAAAATGAAAACACAATGGTCAAAATCTTGGGATGCAGCAAAGGCTGTTCTAGGAGGGAAATTTATAGCAATACAGGCCTACTTTGATAACTAAAAAAGTATCAAATAACAACCTAACCTTACATCCTAAAGGAACTAGAAAAAGAAGAACAAAGCCCGAAGTCAACAGAAGGAAAAAAAAATAAAGACTAGAACAGAAATAAATGAAATTAAAAAAATTTTTGAATCATACATTCATGACAGATCATATAACCTTTTGTCCAAAATTAGACATGTTTAAAGCACAATCATTTGGATAATTTTTCACGATAGTCTCCTTTGGAGTTCCTGTTTGTGGTATGAAAACATGTCAACAGATTGTTCACTACTCTTCCTCTCTAGAGGTAGAGCTTAATTGCCCTTCCCTTGAGTGTGGGCTGGACTTAGCAACTTACTCCTAACAAATAGTATATAGTGGAAATGACTGCATCATTTATAAGACTAAGTCAGCTTCCCCTCTTTCTCTGTTTTGGAGAAATCTATTTCTCCATAACTTGCTTTGGGGGAAGCCAGCTGACATGTGAGGACATTCCAACAGCTCTACAGGAGAGACCCATTTGGCAAGGAACTAAGGTCTCTCAACAATGGCTATGTGTGTAAGCCATCTTGGAAGCAGATGCTCTAGCTTCACTTAAGCCTTCAAATAACTGTATCCCTGGACAACATTTTGACTGCAACCTCAAGACAGATCCTGAGTCAGAACTACCCAGCTAAGTCGTTCATGAATTCCTGACTCACAGAGACACCTATGAGATAATAAATGTCTGCTGTTTTAAGTCCCTAAATTTTGGTGTAATTTGTTACCTAGGAATAGATAACTAATACACTGTTATATAATGAAAGAAATCTTGTTAACAAAATCATCAATAATAGAAAATAGTCATATTCATGTCTAGAGTAGCTGTATAATGCATTTTTTTGAGGTCTACTTTTTTCTTTCTTGGGAAGCATAAGGCAACACCAAAAGAAAAGTTATCTAAACTGGTATTCTCTAACGTTGTGTCAGTCACATAATATAGTATTTATTTTGATATTTGATTACTATTTGGTACATAATATATGATAGTTCTATGCACCAAAAGGTTAAAACTAAAATGTGTTAATAGTTTAATAGAAGTTGTCCATTTTTTTTTTTTAAAGCAGGGAAGAATCTAAATTACAAGTTTTAAAAAATCATTGAACAGGGACATAAGACTAGTCTAACAATAATTAAAAACCTCTCCTTGGGGGCAGTTCTCCATATTCCTACCCCATCCCCCCCCCCCCAGCTTTTAATGTCTTATGACATTAGGGAAGCAATGTAGTTTCAGAAATAATTCAGAAAGACTCTCCTTCAATTTCCAATTCTGCTTCTTGTTAGTTTTGTGATCTTTAGCAAGTTATTTAATCTTCTCTTGGTTTTACTTTCCTCATTTATAAAATGGGGCCAGAGATCATGATGTACATCTGGAGCTGATTTTGAAGATTAAATGAGATTAATGAATGTAAAATACCTAACGTAGTCCCTGGGTTCACATTCTACTCATAAACATCAATCCAGCTCTTATCTCCAACTATAAAAAAATATATACATTAAAATTAAAAGCTAAGAAGGTGAAAATAATAATATAAAACATACCATTAGAGAAGTCACTTTAAAGTTAAATATTCATTACAGTTGACCTTTGAACAATGCAGAGGTTAGGAGTCCCTACACCCCAGGCAACTGAAAATCAAGTATAAATTTTAACTTCCCCAAAACTTAAATAATAATAGCCTACTGTTGACTGGAAGCCTTATGATAACAGTTAATTAACACATATCTTGTATGTATTATATACTGTATTCTTACAATAAAGCAAGCTAGAGGAAAGAAAATGTTATTAAGAAAATCATAAGAAGAGAAATTGATACCATAAGTTTGTATCATCTGTTTACAAGATGAATCATCTGTCAGTACCTACATCAATACGGTCTTATGCGATACAGAACACTGTAGATTTACACATATTACTAACACTAGACACCCAAAATGAAAAGATGTTAAAAAGAAAGTCATATTTATTTACAGACAACTTATGTGTTGATAATGAAGAAAGAGCAATATGATTTCTTTATGGTAGCCTAGTATAATTGATAGTATTACTTCATGGTAGCCTAGCCTATAGACCAGAGTAAATCATTAAAAATTTTTTAGGGCACACTGTATTATATTCATAACACAATACTGGAAACACTGCTGCAGAAAAGCAAAAAGCAAAGTTATAAAGCAGTAAGAAAACTAACACATTATTAATTTTATATTAAATATCAATCATCTTATGCCTCTATAAGGATAGACTATTCCCTTCCACAGAAATCTTGCACGCGATGTTCTACAAGATGAATACTTATACAACGATGATGATGACACAGTTCTTGCTGTACAATTATTAGATTTTTGCAAATATTGATTTGCACGAAGACACACAAATGCACAACAGATAAGTTTATTAACTGTATGGCATAATGATTATCTACTATTCATTAAGTGGAAGTGGATCATCATAAAGGTCTTCATCCTCCTCATCTTCATATTGAATAGGCGGAGAAGGAGGAGGAAGAGGAGGGGTTGGTCTTGCTGTCTCAGGAGTGGCATAAGCAGATGTGGAGGTGCAAGGGGAGGCGGGAGAGGCAGGCACACTTGGTGTAACTTTACAGAAATATATCGTAATTTCTTTCTGACTTTTCTGCTTTTTTGTTTCTCTAAAAATATTCCTATATGTTATCAAAACTTCTTCCACCATTTGCTTTATTATTAGTGCCCATATCATAGAAGGGTTTGTGTCATAAAAGAGGTCAAAAGCAGTCCTGAATAATTAGAACGTTACGGCCGGATTGTCTAGTGTCAATTTGTTTGCTGGCACTGGATGTGGCCATGTGTGGAGATGGCACATCTCCATTAAGTCATCTTCTGTTCATTCCTCAGGTGTGGTGTCTATTAGCTCTTGAAATTTTGTAAGATCTTTATATTGAAACCCTTCACTTCCCTGCCCTGCCGCCTTTTTGCCAGATCCACAATCTCTTTCATGATTTCCCTAATTGGCTCTGTCATAAATCTTGTGAAGTCATGCACAACATCTGGACACAATTTTCTCCAGCAAGAATTTATTGTTTCAGGACTGATGACTTTTGTGGCTTTTTCTATAACAACAATGGCATCTTCAGTGGTGTAGTCCTTCCAGACTTTCATGATGTTCTATTGGGGTCCCCCTCCACGGCATTGACAATCCTTTCCATAGAGTACCATGTGTAATGATGTCTAAAGGCCCTTGTGACCCCTTGATCTAGAGGTTAAATTGGAGATGTTTTGTTTGGGGGCAATTAGACTGACATCTTTGGTACTGAACTCATGGGGTTCTGGGTGGCCAGGGGCATTGTCCAATATCAAAAGAACTTTCAAAGGCAGTCCCTTACTGGTGAAGTACTTCCTGACTTCAGGGGCAAAGCATCAACAGAACCAGTCCAGAAAAAGGATTCTCATTGCCCAGGCCTTCTTGTTGTACAACCAAAAGACTGGCAACTGGTGTTTATCTTTTCCTTTCAAGGTTTGGGGCTTAGCAGCTTTATACATAAGGGCAGTCCTAATCATAAACCTGACTGTGTCTTCACAAAACAGAGTTAGCCTATTCCTTCCCACCTTAAATTCTGGTGCTCACTTTTCTTCTTAACTAATGTCCTATGCAACATTTTTCTTTCTCCCAGAATAGGGCACTTTTGTCTGTATTAAAAACCTTGAGGCGCACCTGGATGGCTCAGTTGGTTGAGTGTCTGACTTCAGCTCAGGTCATGATCTTGGGGTTCATGAGTTCAAGCCCCACATTGGGCTTGCTGATGTCATTGAAGGACCCGCTTCAGATCCTCTGTCCCCCTCTCTCTGCCCCTCTCCCACTTGCACTCTCTCAAAAATAAATAAACATTAAAAAACAAAAAACAAAAACCTTGAGGCAGATATCCTTCCTCCTCACTGATTTTTTTAATGACATCTGGGAAGTCATCTGCAGTCTCTTAGCAGAATCTGCTTCTCCTGATATCTTGACATTTTTAAAGCTAAACCTGCTTCTAAAATAGTCAGACCATCCTTTGTGCTGGCATTAAATTCTCCTGCTTTAGATCCTTAACCTTCCCTTTGCCTTAAGTTGTCATATCATGACCGCTTTTTCTTAAATCATATTAGTCTACAGGTATGCCTTCCTTCTAGCAATCCTGCACCTACATAAAAATTGCTTTTTCAATACGAGATAAAAAGATCTTTTCACAAAAAGTGCAATGTTTTTGCACATGCTGGCCTAACTGTAGTGATTGCTTCAGGAATTTCCTTTCCTTTTTTACAATGGCCCTCATGCAGGATTTATTTATGTTGAAATGGTGGCCAATTGCAGCTGCAGATCTCAATCAATAGTACATATCAAGCAATTTAACTTTTTCTTGTAATGTCCTAACTTTTGTCTGCTTCTTGGGAGCATTTCCAGCATTACTAGTGGCATTTCATATGGGTCCCACGGTGTTATTCAAGGTTTACACTATTGCACGAAGAAAAATATGCAAGAACTGCAAGAAATCACTTTTTACTGCAATTTACTGGAAAGACAAACTGCTCACACAGAGATGATTAACGTCACGGGGGGTTGTAAGTAGGTAACACTTGAGGTCACTGCAACAGCAACAATAGGAGATAGCAATAAGATTATTCCAGTAGTACAGTATGTGCTATGGTTAATTTTATGCAGTTATGATTTAATAATGCAGCTTTACATTTGTTTACACTTCTCTCAATTGCGAATAGCTCCATGTAAGTATTTGTTTAAGTTTTGATAAATTTTAACTTTTAATAATAGATCTGTGTATATTTTATGGTAGTAAATGATAAAACAGACTGTATCTACACATATTTTATGCATTCATGACGTATGTAACTTTTTCTCAAAATTTTCAATATTTCTAGACTATGTAGTTCATCTGTGAGCTTTTTCATACTGTCACAAATCTCCAAAAAACCTTCTAATATATTTATTGAAAACCACCCACATATAAGTGGATCAGCACAATTCAAATCCATGTTGTTTAAGGGTCAACTGTATTTTGTCAAAGGTGCTCAACATCATGGCCAAACACCTTTTTCCTTGACTTTTAATTTTCCAAAATCTCCAACAGTAAAAAACCAAACACACAGGGGCGCCTGGGTGGCGCAGTCGGTTGGGCGTCCGACTTCAGCCAGGTCACGATCTCGCGGTCCGTGAGTTCGAGCCCCGCATCGGGCTCTGGGCTGATGGCTCAGAGCCTGGAGCCTGTTTCCAATTCTGTGTCTCCCTCTCTCTCTGCTCCTCCCCCGTTCATGCTCTGTCTCTCTCTGTCCCAAAAATAAATAAACGTTGAAAAAAAAAAAAAAAACTAACACACAAAATCCAAACCACGATCTTGTCAAAAGTTTGAGCAGAGAAGGTCATCTCTCAGCCACCTTCACACTGGCCACATCTCATAAGTGTGCTGAAAGTCCTTCTTCTTACTAATTGGTCTAGCTGGGTGTTCCCAGCGCTTTTTATATTTTTAATATCAAATTAACATAGGTAGCTATTGCACTAGTGGAACAGATATTTAAAACATAAGACTATTTTTTTATTAAAATTTTTTTTAATGTTTATTCATTTTTGAGAGAGAGAGAGAGACAGAGCACAAGCAGGGGAGGGTCTGAGAGAGAGGGAGACACAGAATCTGAAGCAGGTTCCAGGCTCTGAGCTGACAGCACAGAGCCCGATGTAGGACTCAAACCCACCAACCATGAGATCATGACCTGAGCTGAAGTTGGAGGTTTAACCAGACTGAGCCAGCTAGGTGCCCCAACATAAGACTGTTTAAAGGAGTTTGCCTTTTGACAAAAATGTCATACTTTTAATGAAACAGATTTTGTTAGCAATATATAGAAAAGATTTTAAGGTAAACAAAGATCTCAACTTACTCTTCAGCAGGCAGGCCAATTAACAACAACTTGTCAGATTCTTTCCAATAAGCCACATGGATTTGTTTCCCATTTAAAAGAAGGGATGAGCTAAGAAAAAATAGAGTGAAAATAAAGTCAGAATATCTTTAATGTCATAAAATTATAAACAGTCACTCATAAAAGATTACACATGGTATGATTTAAGAACCGCATGCTTAATAAGCAAGTTTCTTGGCATTTATCTGTCACACAGAAAAGGCAAGGAATTGTATAACAACAATAATGTATTCTGAAATATTCTTTTAAATATCTATAAAAAGCTCCAGGTCAAACAAAAGTAGTCACATTACAGTAAAAGGTATTGAAATTCTTTTGCTAAATTAAGTGACTATACATTATTTTTTTCCCAAAAGAAAGCTTCCATTACTGTGCTAATTTACCAAATCTTTTCTGATTGCCTATTTATTAAGAGAATTTATTAAGAGAAATTTCTATTTATTAAGAGAAATTACAAAGAAAGGACAACATGGTTCCAGCTCACAAGTGATAATTCAATATGGGGCACATGTAAACATGTGGTTCTTAAACAAAGAACCAAAATATAAGTCAGATTTAAACATGTACTCAAGGAAACTTTTGGGATAATGTATATATTCATTGTGGTAATGGTCTCAGGGTCATACACCTCTGTCAAAACTGATCAAATTGTATATTTTACATATATGCAATTTACTCTACTTCAATCAAGTTGGAAAACATATTAAATGTGTTCTAAAAAGAGATATAATAAAGAACTATGAAAGCAGAGTATGATCCTTCTTGTAATGCGGGTAGATGGTGTGAAGAAAATATATTCAGTATTTGTTTTTGCTTTAAAGTTTATTGATTTTTGAGAGGGAGAGAGCATGTGCATGTGTGCAAGCAGGGAAGGGGCAGAGAGAGAGAGAGGGAGAAAGAGAACCTCAAGCAGGCTCCGCGCTGTCAGCACAGAGCCCGATGGGGGGTTTGATCTCACGAACAATGAGGTTATGACCTTAGCCAAAATCAAGAGTCAGACACTTAACTGACTAAGTCGCCTAGATGTACCCCTTCCTTTTTTTTTCTTTAGTATTTTTTTTTCTTTAAGTGAGAATACACACATCAGTTTTCATTGGTTGAGTCCTTGGAATATAATGTATATTCTATACTACAATAGAGATAAGTGTGTGGGATTTTAAACATGAATTGCTAAATAGATTTTTTTCAAAAGAAATATTACTTTTGTCTTAATAAAGTTTAAAAATATATATGCTTTTTGACAAATATTAGATTCTTTTTATACTCAGACATTAATATCACTATAGTTTTAAAACTGTGTATACAAGACGTACATGTTGCTAAGGAATCCCTGAAATAATAATCATTTTCATATTTACTGTTTACAAAAAAGTTTTTCTACCTACATTTACTGTTTTCCACATGTTTAATCCATAACTTATCACTAATAACAAGATCTAAACATCAAGTAAAATAACATCTATCCTTTAGAGTAAAAAGAAAAAATCAAATCCACATGGAGAAACTTAAAACAAAATTTCTTTCCAATAAGATTAAAAAGGAGGCCTGAATTTGAAAACATTATCCTAAGAAGCCAGTCATAAATAAGCATGTATTATGATTTCATTCACATGAAATGTCCAGTATAGGTTTTTATTTGGGTATCATGAAAATATTCTAAAATTGACTGTGGTGATGGTTGCCAAATTGTACGCTTTAAATGGGCAAATTGTATGATAAATGAATGATGTCTCAATAAAGCTGTTTAAAAAAAATAAAAGGAGAGCACCTGGGTGACTCAGTCAGTTAAGCAACTGACTCTTGATGTTGGCTCAGGTTGTGATCTCATGGTCGTGAAATTGAGCCCTGTGCTGGGCGCCATGCTGAACATGGAGCCTGCTTGGGATTCTCTCTCTCCCTCTCTCTTTCTGCCCCTCCCTATGGGCATCCTCTTTCTCTCTCTCTCAAAAAAAATAAAGAAACATTTAAAAAGTAAAAATAAAAAATAAAAGGAGGCCTGCAACATATTTTTTCATATCATTATTTTAATTTTTTTCTCTAATGTTTAATACATACTATTTGTTATTGTTATTATTTTTTATTATAATCAAGTGCATACTATTTGCTAGACATTATATTTTTTAATCTTTTTAACATCGTCTTCAGGCATTACTATCATTATATTTTTTAAATTTTTGTTAAGTTTTATTTAAATTCCAGTTAGTTGGGGCTCCTGGGTGGTTCAGATGGTTAAGTGTCCACCTCTTGATTCAGCTCAGGTCATGATCTCATTGTTTGTCGATCGTGGGATCGAGCAATGTGTCGGGTTCTTCACTGACAGCTCAGAGCCTGCTGGGATTCTCTCTCTCCCTCTCTCTCTGCCTCTCCTCCACTTGTGCTTTGTGTCTCTCTCAAAATTAAATAACTATTTATAAAGACATAAAATAAATTTTAAAAATCCTTTAAATTCCAATTAAACATACAGCGTAATATTAGTTTCAGGTGTATAATACAGTGATTCAACACTTCCATACATCACCCAGCGTTCATCACAGCAAGTGCATTCCTTAATCCCGATCATCTATTTTACCTATTCTCCCACCAACTTCCCACCTGGTAACCAGCAGTTTGTTCTCTATAGTTAAAAGTCTGTTTCTTAGTTTGCCTAGCTCTCTCATTTTATTTTCTCTTTGCTAACTTGTTTTGTTTCTTAAATTCCAAATATGAGTGAAATCGTTTGGTATTTGTCTTTCTCTGACTTATTTAGCTTAGCATAATACTCTCTAGCTCCATCTGTGTTGTTGCAAAGATAAAGACTCCACTAAAAAAGAGAACATTAGGCCAATATCTCTGATGAACGTGTATGCAAAAATTCTCAATAAACTACTAGCAAACTGAATCCAACAACACATTAAAAAAATCATTCATGGGGCACCTGCGTTGCCTCAACTCAGTTGGTCGAGTGTCTGACTTTGGCTCAGATCATGATCTCCCAGTTCATTGGTTCAAGCACCACATTGGGCTCGCTGATGTCAGTGTCTGTCCCTCTTTCTCTCTGCCCCTCCCCCCTTTCTTTCTCTCTCTCTTTCTCTCTCTCTCTCTCTCAAAAATAAACAAACATTACAAAAAAATCATTCACCACAATCAAGTGGGATTTATTCCTGAGTTGCAAGGGAGGTTCAATATTTGCAAATCAATCAACGTGACACACCACATTAATAAAAATTTAAAAATATCACTTCAATAGAGGAGGAAAAAGCATTTGACAAAGTACAACATTCACTCATGATAAAAATCCTCAACAAAGCAGGTTTATAGAGAACATATCTCAATATAATAAAGGCCTTATATGAGAAACCTGCAGTTAATATCATCCTCAGTGGGGAAAAACTGAGAGATTTGCCTCTATGGTCAGGAACAAGACAAGGTCTTGCTGAGCTGTCAGCACAGACCCCGACACAGGGCTCAAACTCACGGACCGTGAGTTCATGACCTGAGCCGAAGTCGGACGCTTAACAGACTGAGCCACCCAGGCACCCCTAAAGTAATCTTGAAAAAGAAAAGCAAAGCTAGAGACATCACAATTCTAGACTTTAAGTTTTATTACAAAGCTGTAGTGATCAAGACAGTTTGGTATAGGCATAAAAACAGACACATAGATCAACGGCACAGAATAGAAAAACCAGAAACAAACCCAAACCTATATGGTCAATTAAACTCCAACAAAGAGGAAAAAAAGAATATCCAATGGGAAAAAAGACTGTTTCTTCAACAACAAATGGTGTTGGGAAAACTGGACAGCAACATGGAGAAGAATGAAACTGACCACTTTCTTACACCATACACAAAAATAAACTCAAAATGGATGAAAGATCTAAATGTGAGACAGGAAACCATTAAAATCCTAAAGGAGAACACAGGGAGTAACTTCTTTGACATTGGCTGTAGCAACTTACTTCTAGATATGTCTCCTAAGGCAACGAAAACAAAAGCAAAAATAAACTACTGGGACATCATCAAAATAAGCTTCTGCACAGTGAAGGAAACAGTCAACAAAACTAAAAGGCAATCTATGGAATGGGAGGAGATATTTGCAAATTACGTATCTGATAAAGGGTTAGTATCCAAAATACATAAAGAACTTATAAAACTCAACGACCAAAAAACAAATAATCCAACTAAAAAAATGGGCAGAAGACATGAATAGACATTTTTCCAAAGAAGACATACAGATGGCCAACAGACACATGAGAAGATGTTCAACATCACTCATTACCAGGGAAATGCAAATCAATACTATAATCAGGTATGACCTCATGCCTATCAGAATGGCTAAAACCAACAATACAAGACACAATAGGTGCTGGCAGAGAAAAGGGAACCCTCTTGCATTGTTGAGGGGAATGCAAACTGGTGCAGATGCTCTGGAAAACAGTAGGAAAGTTCCTCAAAAAGTTAAAAATAGAACTACCCTACCATCTAGCAATTGCACTAAGTATTTTCCCAAAGATTACTAAAACACTAATTCAAAGGGATATATACACCTCAGTGTTTATAGCAACATTATCTACAAGCAACATTATCTACAACAACTAAATTATGGAAAGAGCCTAAATGTCCACTGACTGATGAATGGATAAAGAAGAGGTGGTATATATATACACAATGGAATATTACTCAGCCATAAAAAAAAGAAATCTTGCCATTTGCAATGACATATATGGAGCTAGAGTATTATGATAAGTGAAATAAGTCAGAGAAAGACAAATACCATATGATTTTACTCAACATGTGATTTTGAATGCAAATTTATATATTAAATATAGCCTCAGTTACTAGTGTCTGGAAAATGAGTCCCAGAATTAAACATGACTTTTATTTAGAAAACAAGGAAATTCTTCTTGCTATTATCCCGCAGATCTTATCTTTTAGAATCTTAGAGGTGTCATTTTTACCAAAAGATGGGAAAAGTTCCTTAGAAAATCCAACTTTATATTTCTAAAACTTTTGAAATATTAAGAAAGAAAAATGGTTTGTAATCCCTAGATTTATTTTATTAAAAAAACAAAAAACAAAACTCAACCAAGTTTTGAGCATCCTCCTCCCATAAGTTAACTGTGGCATTTCAGAGTCAGGGCTTACTAAATCGACTTTGAATGGGATGTGTGGCTCTATAACTGAGTATATGGTATATTTTATTTTTCAAAAAATTATTTCACATCAGTCTTGTTTATTCATCAAGTTAACTTGCACAGATGATACAAGGAACATTCTGGCTCCTCTTCTTAAAGTGTATGTGTATTGTGTTTTTTTCTGTCATTGTTGTAGAACAGACTATTTTGAACTACATGAAAAATGCAGTGTTCAGTCATTCTTACCAACCACAGGAGTATTGCCTAGCAAATTAATAATCAAGACAAAAACATGAAAGAGCCCAGACTCAACATAATGTCATGCTTAAGAAATACCACCTTCATGAATAAATGCTACAATATGTCATTAGTCCAAATTTGTTATTTAAAGTATGCCAAACACCCAGATCTACAGCTGTATTGAGAACTTACACCTTATAGGTGACCAGTAGAAATGTTAGGTAAGAAACAAAATATCTGCAGACATCATATCTGCTATGTAGATATCTACATTATAGATACAAATATATTTGTATAATAGTACTTGTATTAGTATTTTGTCAGAACCAAGGTACAGAACTTGCAAGAAATAGAATAAAAGCTAAATAAAAATCAATTCTTACCTAGTAACTTGAGTCCCAGTTACATTTTCCAACATGTCACAGAGTGTGAGAAATATCCCTCTCACACTTTTCAGTTTCTGAGATGCATCAGAAACTGGATAATGATAAAGAATTTCCTGCTGTTAAATGAAAAGAAAGAGAAGTGATCAACCCCCCCTCCCCTGCAAATTTTCCAACCATTACTTTTGTCATGGAAACTTCAGGCTTTGTACTATTAAGAAAAGAACAAAAAAATGAATCCTTTCAGCTTCAGGGGAAGTTTCATTCAAACAAACACAAGAAAGGAAGTATGTCTGGAATTTTAACACATTACCTAGTATTTAAAACACTACATTTGGAAGTCAGTTACAAACTGTCAAAATTGGTCATAATACCAAAATATATACTGAGTAGGACACTCATTAGTTAGAATAATTACAATTAATTTCAATGTTTTAAACTTTAATCTCCTTTACAATAAATTCTAATAATAATATTTTATTATATTTGATTACTCAAATTTTCTGATCTCCTGTGGTAGTGTATCTGTATGGATACCACATGTAACTTGTAAGAGTCTTTAATTTTAATTACTTTCATTACTGACATTTAAAAGATAATCATCATCTTTGGTGAAATCATTAAATCCTTATTCAAACATAAGACGGTACTACAATTAAATTTACAAAGTAAGAATACAAAATGAAAGTAGTGCAAGTAGAGAGAAAGCAGTATTATGATATTATAATATCTTATCTGTCTTAAATGTAAAAGGGTTTGCCCACCACAAATTAAACTTTAAAAGAAAGCACATTTTAAATTATGGAAAAACTAGATCTATAAGATAATTCACAAAATGCTTAATATATATTTTTTTGCTTTCAAGAAAAGCATGTTCCCAAGAAACAAACAGTTTTCATAAAATAAAATAAATTTCAAAATCAGGATAGGCATTGTGCTAGACCTTTTACACAAAGGAATGAATCATTCTGTACCTCACTTTTCTGTTGTTAAAACAACATGCTATTTTCCTCACAGGTTAAATTAAAAGCAGGCAAAATAAAAATTTCTATATGAAATCATAGAGAATTCAAAGTAGCTCCCAGTTATGCTATTTAATATTTAATATCTGTAAATATTAATACAGTCACTATTGAAAAGCCAAACTCCTAACTTGGATCTTTCCCTTGATCCTCTCTCTAAAGAGTGTTCTACATCTTATTTTGATCTCTCGTTACAAGAAATAATTATGTGACTTAGAGTCCATGTCTTGGCAACTTTTACATCATGACAAATACAAATAATTAATAAACTGGACACACCTTTTTTTATACTTATTAAGCACATTCAATATATGCAAATTGCTATAGAATATGTTGGCCAAATACACTCTGCCTAACCCTCAAATTTTCTTGCAATATTTCTACTGTAAAACAGTTACAAAAATCCTATCTTTAAAAATTAAGCCAAACATCAGTTAAGCTCTTCTGTTATGCTTACTTAGTAAAGTTAAACCTTGACTAGTAAATACACTTATTGCATTCGGTCAAATACCAAACACCACTTTAAACAAATAACCATATACTCTTTGATTAAGTTTTTGAAATTTTCAAATCTTATAACTTGGAGAATACAAGTTATTAACTATGTAACTCACATGAAAACTTAATGACCCTATGACATTTTATTGTATGCTAAGTCATATTAGTAAAAAAAGTCATTTGAAAAAGTCTCTATTCCAACCTCTGCAGCAACCAGCCCAGAAAGCCTCACTGTTAAGGACCTGGCAAACTCAACAGTTTCTAACCAGTTTAATTAGCTGTCTTTTTAGGCACTTGTTAGTGGCATGCATTTGCAGCAGCTTCCACTCTGTTCAGTAAGAATAAAAAGCCTCTCCTAATTACAGTGTTGATACAAGGCTGTCAACAGACAGAAACTTGTTCATTTGAGAGACGTCTACACACTTTCCCATGGAAAGAAAGGCAAAGATGACAAAAGGCCTCAGCAGTATTCTACTCCAGGATGACCTAGAAAGTTTCAGAGTGTTAGCATCCCAGGATTTTGTTGTGTGTTTTTATATAATAAATGGTTAAATTTCTCATTTAACTAGTAATACATGCAAGAAATCAGAATAATTAACTTTAGGTTTTTCTGTTTTCAGAACACAGAAAATTATAAAAAATACACATAAGTAAATCCTTTCTTTTCCATTTCAATTATTGACTAAATTTTGATATACAAAGAAGCAACACTTTTGAAAAAAATTTAAAAAAAAAAGAAGAAGCAAGATGAGGAAACACTCCTTGGATAAAATGGCTTTGGCAATGAGAATATAGGCTGCAAGGATTTCAAAAGCAAAGAAATGTAAATTAGGTAAAAACTTTTTAGATCTCCCTTGTGCTTGAAGCATTATGGTAAACTAGATGCTTTGAGAGACCCTTACGCTGTAAAACAAGTAGAGTTATGGCTCGAACATAACTTGTTGAACTGCTAGATATATAAGAAGGACATCTTCTCCATACCCTTTCAAGCCCCTTCCCAGAACTGCAAAGTTCTGGGAGTGGTGGGAGTGGTGAGTGGTGGGCCGAAGGACAGAGGCAGGGCTGCTTTGAGGGTTGATGCCTACAATAGTGTCAGTCAGGACACTGAGTATTGAGCTAGTGGCTAGGTAGGTAAGCTGAACTTAGCACCATTGTGTTAAACCCGGATTCTTGAGTAAGGCTGAAGTACCCTAGGTCAGTGGCAGAAGCAGAAGCAGCAAATTCTCTCTGGAGGAAGGCATTCCCACTTTTAAACCACAGGACTCCCAAAGATAAAAATCAAGCAGTTAAGTTTAGTCAGTGATCACCAAGGACACAAGAAGGCAAACCACCACAAGTCTTAGGACGTAGAGGACTCAGAGTTGGTAGAATGGGCAGATAAAGGATACAGAAGAACACAGAATATACATGAAATACTTACAGAAATAAAGTATAAAATCACTAAGACAAGACTACCAGTAGAGAAAATAACTTTCTACCTGAATGAAATAAGCAATAGTATGCGTTAACTTCATCTTCTTCTCAGCCACACAGAAAAACTACATTTTCTTACCTCCTTGCATTGGGAGAGACTAGTTCTAGACACTGGAACATGGGCAGAAGTGATGTTCTAATTTTTAAGCTAGGACTCGGAAATGTCCCATGAGATATTAAATGCTTTCTCTCTTCTTTCATTGTTGAACTAGATGCAAAATGATCTACGGCTCTGAAGCCTTTGGAAATCATGGAACCACTAGATGAAGGGCTCTGACCACCGAGCAACATGAGCAGGAACATTTATATTGAAATAAGAAACAAACTACTATGTTAAGCCACTAAGACATCAGAGTTGCTACAACGATTGGCCTATTTTGACTAACACAATGTAGTAATAATTATAAAGCACCTTTCAAGAGGAGGTGAAAACAACATCATCAGATAAATAACAACAAAAAGTATTTATCATCAAGAGACTTTTACTAAAAAGAAATACCTAAAATATATGTCTTAAGAAGAAGAAAAATGATCAAATAAGGACAGCTAGAGACAGAAGAAAGATAGTAAAGAAAGTGGTAAGCATTTATGTAAATTTAAAGAAGGTCCATTTGTATGGAATACAATGTATAAAATATGCATTTTTATAATGCATTACTTACATATTTTATAATATATAAAATGTCACAATAATTAATAGTAGTAACACCAGTATAATTACACCCAATTTCTGGAATTTTTTAAAAAGTGATAGCATGAAAATACTGAGGAAAATAGCATGTATGTGAAGAGGGGAAATTGGAATTAAGGTGTACCAAGGGCCTTGAATTATTTTAAAAAAGAGTTAAGGTACTGCTTTCGAGTCTGCTAAAATAAACATGACAAAATTTTAAGAGCAATTACTAAAAAAATAGAAATAAAGACTACAGCAACCAATAACAGGTAAGAAAATATTATGGAAAAAGTAGTTCAAATAGAAATTTTTAAAGAAGATGGTAGAAACAAATTCAAATATTTCAGTAATCTATAAATGGACTAATTAGGTTTGTCAATTAGAAGATTGTGTAAGAGACATACCAAAACCATAAAGACACAGAATGACTGAAAAAAGTGCTTATTATTCACCTGGAAGACTATAAAAGGAAAAGACTTATTCTTTTCCTTTGCACTTTTGAGAAGGCACTCACCTCTTCCTTTGATGTTTCTGAGTCAAGCTGTAGTGTGAGATAGATAACGATGTGAGGAGTGTTTAGGATATTTTGCTGGATCCCTTCAACCTCTTCTCCCCACAGAAGTTTGACTAAATCACTTGTGTTCGACTGTGTCTTTTTCTGTTTTGGTTGAGTTGTTTCCTTTTTCACAGCATATGCATTCTCAAATGTCAGTTTTACCTTTAACAATTAAACAATGTGTTGATTTTTCAACAAGGGAAAGTCAGCTGCAGTTTTCACAAAAAAGGGTCTGTACATGCATATATATTCAGGTACACACAGTATATCTAAATAACATCCTAGAATGTGAGCTCTTTACGGAAGGGACTATGTAGTCTATTTACATTTCTATCTCTAGCTCCTAGCCTAGCACATATTATTACAAATATTTATTGAGTAAGAATTTATAATTACGTGTACAAAAATTCATTTATTTAGTCACTGTATTCTAAGTTACTGACAACAAAAGGAAATGCCATGGAAAAACAAGAATTCATATGATCTCATAATTTCAAAAACAGCAACACTATTACTATGAATGCTGATAGCACTGATTCATCTGGAGAAGGGAAAAAAGAAGATTTAGGATTAAAAGGAACTTCATAAAACCAGATTAGCTTTCCTTTCAAGCGAGGTGATAGTCAAACATTTTTCTTAGACATTCTTTGAGGTCCTTTAAATTAAAGACCAAGGAGGGGCGCCTAGGTGGCTCAGTTGGTTAAGTGTCCGACTTGGGCTCAGGTCATGATCTCATGGGTTTGAGCCCAGTGTTGAGCTCTGTGCTGGCAGCTAAGAGCCGGGAGCCTGCTTCAGATTCTGTATCTCCCCTTCTCTCTGCCCCTCCCATGCTCATGCTCTGTCTCTCTCTGTTTCTTAATAATAAATAAATGTTAAAAAAATTTTTTTAAAAATAAAGACCGAGGAAAACTATCAATGTACTGGATCTCGGACCATGACCTTGAGAAGATTATCAGTTTTATCAAGACAGTTTTATTTTCATGGTTGACAAGATTGGTAAGAGCCAGAATGTGGTCATCCATATTCCAGTTGCTGAAAGGAAGCTTCCACTTCTCAATTACCTTTCCTTGAAAAAGGAGATGTAGATAGTTGAGTTTGGCCATGAGTTGGCCAAAGATAACTCATTCATTTTAAAGAAGCACCAGTGTGTATCTTGACTAAAAGAAGTTTTCACTAGAGATAGCTAATTTGGTATAGTAAGGACATCATCATAAACTATATAACCACAAAGTATTCCTGTGTTTAAAATCTTATCAGAATACAGATGAGTAAAACAGGATATTCTAACTGTAATAATCCATAAAGTTTCAAATTTAAACATTAAAGTGTAATGACTCTTTTAAAATTAGGTTAAATTTGAAGTCAGACGATAAATTCATGCTTGATCAAGAATAAAGAAGTCTGCTCAACATACTTTAATATGTATATTAAATCATCACACTGCATCCTTTAAAAGAAATCATGCACAACCTAAATATATACAATTTTTGTCAATCAAACCCAAATAAAGCAGGGGGAATGTCTAGCCAATATTTAAAAGCAGATAAAATTGTACACATTAAGTTATATTTTGAGGGGAAATCTTTAAAAGCTATTATCAAGATAGTAATATATCAAGATAGTAATAAATAATCTCTAATTTTTAATAATTTATTGAGTTACCATTTTTAAGGCCAACTTTAAATACATGATGAATACCAACATATGTAGTCATTCTTTTTAAAAGTGAGCTTTATATATTTATATGTTTTCATAAAAAATATTACGCATATTATTTTTAAAAACTCATTCATAATCACACCAGCCCATCTAATTATTGTTAGTATTAGACTATACAATAAATTTGTCCTGATGAATAAAACCTTCCAAAAGAAAAATGTCCTTTTTTGTTAGCAAGGAGGGACTATTTATGATTGTATTCCATTTTGCTTATCTGTAATTGTCTGTCTGTGGCATTTCAGGGGCACCATCTCTGTCTACCTAACGTGGATTTAGTTAAATAAACATCTTTTCTAAAATAAATCTCAGATTTATGGTATTGAGTAGAAAAGAGACATGAGGTCTAAATTCATCAATATGTATATATTTAAGGTAAACAGAAACTAGGTCAAGATCAGCAGTAGTCTGTATTGAAAGTAGGAGGGGAGAAATTCTTCATAAAATTTTCCTGAGGCCTGATAATCATGGTTTTCTTTACAAAACATGTAATTGTATTCCAAACAGAAAAGATAAACCTTTACTAAATTTTTCATGTTTGCCATAAACCTATGTTGAAAAATGGGCTCTTGATATTACAACACTGTGTCCAAAAAAGGCTGAATAGAAAATTGGTATATTTGGGGCGAGGGGTGGGGGTGGGGGGGGGAAATATTAGGCAAACTAAATAAAAATATAAAAAATTAGAGATCCTATATGGGAACAATCAAGCATTATCTGATGAAACTTAAGATGACGGTGAGAGATAGCTGAAGAGATGTTGCTTTAGAAAAGATCTTAGAAGGATGTGAAAAAGAATATTTGGTGTGAGAGGTTTTTTTTTATGTTTATTCATTTTTAAAAGACAGAGAAAGACAGAGCACAAGCAGGGGTGGGGTGGAGGGGGGTGGGCACAGAATCTGAAGCAGGCTCCAAGCTCTGAGCTGTCGGCACAGAGCCCAACACGGGGCTCGAACTCACAAACCGCGAGATCATGACCTGAACCAAAGTCGGACGCTCAACCAACTGAACCACCCAGGCACCCCTTTGGTGTGAGGTTTTGATCCAAAAAAGCAACAGGTAAGCATTAGATGGCCTGAAAGACTATGTTCTGAGAGTTGCATCTGTAGTAGAGGGCAATGCTCAACATATGTCTGCATAAACAGAAATACAAACATAAGCATAGACATATAAAATCCTTGAACAAGGATCTCATGAAGTGAATGGCTTGGTGGTTGAGGGTCCTTTTATCTGAGAATGAGAATTTAAGTGTGTCCAAAAGAAAATATATGGGAGCCTTTGGTGGTGTTCCTTGAAAATGTGAGAAATCCTAAGAATTTGGGGGAATTCAGAACCTAGACCTTATGACAGGATAGATGGGAGATTTGAGATTGTCCCCAGCAGTGGGCTTTGGCGAGGAACCATATATATAAGTGGAGTGGGGGAGGAGAAATCTGACTGCAGGGAGCACATGACGAGTGACATCCTAGGGAAATCGGTGTCAGAGAGACAGGCTGGGTTTGTGTTGGGAGTGTCTGTAAGAGATATGCATACCAGTGGTAAACAAGGAGAAAGGTGGTCTTCAGAGAAAGAAACATGCTTCAGCACAGGGAGGGCATCTTTTCCAGCTGAGATTCTTGTGGGTGGAGAGGTCAAAAAACCAGGTGTAACTAACCAAAAATGACAAAAGGAAATGAGGTGGTAAACTCAAAATGAAAATTCACTAATTTTACTTGAGGCAGCAACAACAACCTAAAATTTAAGACTAGTTTGCTATGCTTAGTGAAAAATGACATACTTGAAAACGAATGTTATACTTGGCAAACAACTGCACTTCTTTTCGGTGGTGTAAGGACGTTTTCCCCTCACCATGTCACAAACTCAAACAAATACACAGACCGCAGAAACATCCATTAAAATTCTTTTAAGAACTATTTTAGCCACCATTCTTCTGATTTAAGTAAAGTTAGCTTCAAGTGCAAAGATAATTACACTTTGGCCAGACATTTTGAAAAGCTTACATGTTAGGTAGCTCTAAAATGTCAGGATATCTGGTTGCCTTGATAAAATGAAAATGGGTGAGACAACTAAATTAAAAGGTAAGTGCTATTTTTAAAAAGGGGTTGATATACATAGAATTTTTTATAGAAAAAAACTTTTATTAAGAAACATCTAATGTAAAATAGTTTACATGAAACTTCCTATAAAAGGGTTTTCATGTCTTTGTTCCTTCCTAGATGTTAACCTGTGACATGTTTTATCATTCCTTGTTGTGGGTCTCTCTCAAAACATTTGTGTGTGTGTGTGCGCAATTTGCCCATTCTTTCTTTCTTCCTCTCCTTCCAGTTCAGGAGATGATGTGCCTTTCCTCAGGGTCTAAGGCCATGCTCTCTATAACTCATCACTTCCAAAATCTTGTTTCCTTAATTACCCCCTCTCTGCTTCTATCTTTAACCCTTCCATGTAACCAGCAATGTCTCTGCAGCCTCTGTCAAACAAGCAAATTCTTTCTTTCCATGCCATCCTCTTCAGAAATGGGAACGAGAGAGGTTGTCAGAATCTGAAGCAGCTCCAAGAGCTGACCAGTCTCTCACTTCTGCCTTATGGCCCTCACAGTCTCTCTCACAACACCTGGCTAGTATCTGCATGTCTGATCCTTTCTCCTTTGTCTGACAGAAGCTTTGAAAGTTCCTCCATCAAAATTCTGAAGGAATTGAGTCTATCTGAGTCAGCAAATTCTCTCCGCTTGATCCTCTTCTCTTTTGGACAATCTCACTGAGTTACTCAAGACAAAACCTGGAAGGCACCTTGGACTTCCTTTTATTCTGCAGGAAGTATCCTCTTCAATTCACATTATCTTAAATGTAATCTACTCCTTCTTCCATATCCACAGCCAAAACCTTGCTCAGGCCTTTATCACCTCTCTTCTGACTGCTGTGAAGCCAGTCACCTGGTTTCCCAAACTCCAGTCCCATTCAGAGTGAAATATTCCTAAAATGCAAATCTGACCAAGTCAGTCCTCCACTTTAAAAATATCAAGACTGGGTAGCTCGGTTGGTTAAGCATCTGACTTCAGCTCAGATCACGATCTCACGGTTTGTGAGTTAAATCAAACCCCGCATAGGGCTCTCTGCTGTCAGGGTGGAGCTTGCTTCAGATAATTTGTCTCCCACTCTCTGCTCCTCCCTGTTCATACTCTCTCTCTCTCTCTCTCAGAAATAAATAAAAACATTAACAAATTTAAAAATAAAATATCAACACAGATGGTTACTTCTGGGTTCTGAAACAGAGAAGGTTTACACTTTTTTAAAAAATTTATTTATTTATTCTGAGAGAGAGAGAGAGAGAGAGAGAGAGAGAGAGAGAGAGAGAAAGCCAGCATGCTAGCTAGGGACGGATAGAGAAGGAGAAGGAGAATCCCAAGCAGGTTCTGGGCTGTCACTGCAGAGCGTGACTCAGGGCTTGATTTCATGAACTGTGAGATCATGAACTGAGTCGAAACCAAGAGTTGGACACTCAACTGACTGAGCCACCCAGGAGCCCCCAAATACATATTTTTAAAAATTTTGCCAGTCAATTTCCTAATCTTTCCACAGCATATATGAATATCATTTTTGTGTAACAAGAAAATAATAAAAGTTAAAAAATTCCACCTAAATATCATCTCCTTTAAGAAAACTTTTCCCCCCTCTCTTGGTCCTAAGAAGTACTTGAGAGGTAAGAGTCCGGGACTAATGTTCCACAGGCCGATCTCCTTAAAAGGAGTTGGCTCCCTCCAAATCTCCAGGAAAATGAACTATGGCCCAGTACTTAATGCAATCAACTCTGGTCAACTGCAAAATGTGGACACAAAAACCCTGATCAAGCCAGGAGTGGGTGGTATACTACCTGCACAATTATGTGCTTGTAGAATAAATGAGTGCACAGAGCTGTGGCAGGAGATCAAAATCACAAAAGTAGGTAATTAGAAGGGTACTTGCACCTTTGTTGTCATTTTAAATACCTAAAACCTCTTTTTTTCAAACCTACAACTTCTTAATTTAAAACATTTCAAACCTACAGAAAAGTTGCAAGAATATAATAATTACCCATGTATTATTCCTCATCCAGTTTTAACAATGCTTAACATTTTGTTACATTTCCTTTCTCCTTCTCTTCTCTGTCATATTCCTCTCTCCTTCCATCCTCACTCCCACTCTATGTACTAAAAAAATATTGACTGGAACACCTGGGTGGCTCAGTCAGTTGAGCATCCAACTTTGGCTCAGGTTATGATCTCGCGGTTTGTGGGTTCAAGTCCCACATCAGGCTTAATGCTATCGGTGCAGGGCTTGCTTCAGATCCTCTGTTCCCCTCTCTCTGTTCCTCCCCTCTGTGCACTCTCTCAAAAATAAATAAAACATTAAAAAAAATTGACTGAATCACTTCAGAATTATCTGCAGACATTTTAATGTTTCATTGCTAAATACTTGAGCATGTATGTACTAAGGACTGAGGCATTCTCTTACACAACCAAATATAATGATCACATTTAGGAATCTGAATATTCAATACAATATTGTTCTCAAAGTCTGTGTCCAAATTTTCCCAATTGTCCCAATATGACTATTTCCCACTGCAATCCAGGATCAATTAAGGATTAGCCACTGTATTTAGTTATATGTCACTTCAGTCTGCCTTAGTCTAGAATAGTTCTCCAGCCTTTTTTTCCTTTCATGATAGTTAAATTTTTGGACACTCTAAGACAACTGTTTTTGCAGAATGTTAAAACTTGGCTTTGAAAGAAAATGATTCGGGCTTTTTATATCATACCTAGCGTATAGGCTTCACCTCTGGATCTCATTCTGGTATTTGGAATCTATTTGTAACAGAACTTATTCAAAAACCAAACACAGAACTGCAGAGTTGGAACTGGGCTCAGATATATTTGCTCAAATCTACTCTGATTATAGATGAGAAAACTGAAGCCCTGAAGAATCTGGCAAATTGCTCAGAGCAGGGTTTTAAAATGGAGATCTGACCTCATCCTACCACATTACCACACTGTAGGTATCTCCCAGGCCATATTCTGTCACATGAAGCCTTCAGACCATTTTTATACCCTGAGTAGAAGCTGAAAATGTTGCTGTTAGATATTTTCAAATTTAAATGCTAAAAAGTCTCCTATGGTATTCTTTATAAATTAGCATTCCTCTCCTCTTATTGCTTAAATAACTGTTTTAGGTGCCATAGATACAAAGCAGGTGAAACAACTTTTTCTGGGATAAGTTCACCTCAGTTAGTTCTGACCCAGTAGGAGTGAAGACCCACCCAGGCTTTGTGACAAAGGGAAGGATTGTGCACTGGAGTCAGTTTCAGTTCCTTGAGTTATTAATTCTACTACCTAGGAGAAATCATTAAATCTCTCTTAGATTCTTTTTCTTCACATGTAAAATAGAAATACAATTACTGGCATCTTACAGACTGTTATAAAGAATAAGTGAAACGATATTAGCAAAACACCGACATATGCCTGGCACGTACAAACACTACTTCCCTTCCCAGGCCTACTCTTACCCTCCCTGAGCCTCCTAGTTTACATGGCTGGTATAGAGAAGCTTATAGTTTTCCCCACTTTCAATACTAATGATGTAAGAAAAACGTGGTTTACCAATTAAACATTATTTCTAGTTAAAAGAATTTTAACTATGGTCTAAATCATTATTCAAGACATGTTGTCCCAAATGCTGGTGCCTGCTTTTGACTATGACACAGCTATAATACCGATTCTGCTAGTAAAGCAAACAAATGTATACATGTTTATACTCAAGGGGTTAAATTAGAATAAAGTATTCCAAAATATTAATACTAGATATCCTCAGGTGGCAGGATTTTAAAAGATTTTGTCCCTTACGTTTTCTTTTTTTACAGTGAACATGCATTACCTTTATAATAAGAAAAAATTATTTCCTTAAATAATAAAAAGATTTTAATACACATCTTAATCTTATATTTTCAAATTATATAGTGTCAAAATCACTTTCAATTTACATTAGGAAAGGCAAGAATGTGCTAGAGTACTGGAGCATTAACATATTCTCTCAATATGATAAATTCAAGCAACTCAAAACAGTTTTTCTTCCATCTTCAAAACAAACTGCTATTTCTTCATTTAGGTACAAGATGTACATATTGGCACATAAAAGCTGTGTGTGTGTGTGTGTGTGTGTGTGTGTGTGTGTGTGTGTGTGTGTTTAAATCCAGAACCACACTTCATGCAGCAAGATGCTCACGCTGTAAAACGCAAACTGGGCAAGGAGCAGATAAACAACTCCTACTTCACACTTAACGAGGACATGTAAATGGTGGGTGGAACTGGACCAAAATATTTAAATCATTACTTCTTCCTCTTCTTTTTCTTCTGAGTGCGCATAGCTGAATTTGCAAATGACAATCAAACATAAGTATAATGTGACTCCACTGTAAACATAATTTTTCTTTTTTGGAAGACTGAAGAGACATGGTTGAACTGTGGCAAGACTGGCAGACACTGGCAACTGACAGAGGCAAGAAAGGAGAAGCCCTTACCCAGGGCTGACATACAGCCAGTTTACTTGGGTGAAGCTGGTTCAGTTGTTAAAATACATAATTCTTCATTACTGATTGGTAAGTAGCTGCTATCTGAGCACCCTGAGGAACCACAGTACCTTGGCTGACCTCTCCACATCTGGCAACCAAAGGAGACAACAGTATACACTATTTCAGCAGTATGGCTGGTGTCTGCCTGATTGTTAATATTTCGAACACCACCTTGTCTCCATCGATATCTCTCTATCCATTCCTAAGCACTGCTGGTCACTAGCTACCATACTTATTCCAGCACTTTCATTTTGCATTTCCAAAGATAGCTACTTTTACAGAGCATCCATGTATATGTTTGGTGTGTGTGTGCTTTAAGAGAAAAAAGTGAAATAAGGGAAATGTTATTTCTTAGAAAATAAAGAATTTCCTCGTGGGTGCCAATATTTCAGAATCTCAAATCATCCTGATCAATCCAGAAAGTTGCTTCATTCTCCCACAGTCTAACTTGAAAAAAAAAAGTTTATTTATTTTTGAGACAGAGAGACAGAGAGAGAGAGAAACACACAGAGAGAGAGAGAGAGAGAGAGAACATGAGCTCACAAGTCGGGGAGGGACAGAGAGAGAGAGAGAGAGAGAGAGAGAGAGAGAATCCCAAGCAGGCTCTACATTGTCAGCATAGAGCCCAATGTGGAGCTTGAACTCACAAACTGTGAGATCATGACCTGAGCTGAAACCAAGAGACGGACACTTAACTGACTGAGCCATCCAGGCACCCCAGCTAATTCCTGATACTAACAAGAGCAAAGCATTCATAAATAGAAAGTATAGCACTTTAAAAATTCATCTAAAGACCTAAAAATGTCATCTATGATACAAAATGTCAATGCTTAGACTATCAAAATAACTATTATGAAAGAGATTTATTTTTACCTACAAGGAATGAAAAATAATTCACTAAATACCTAAATAAGAGCTTGGGAATAAGGTTAAACTAGATAACAGAAAAAAATCAACAAAATGGTATAGTTTTTAAAATAAACAAAACCACATTTTAAAAAACTTAATAGTGATTTTAATAAATTAGAGAAAAGAAAATTCCATGACTGTTCAAAATGACTTTTCTAGGAACTGGATTTCATCAACATATATGGTAGTTATAATGACAGGTTAGTTATTATAGATCTTTTTATTATTGTCATTGTTCCTGCTTACTTAGGATAAGTTTTTTTGTTTAATTTTTTTAAGTTTATTTATTTATTTTGAGAAAGAATGAGCAAGCACGAGCCAGGGAGGGGCAAAGAGCGAGGGAAAGAGAGAATCCCAAGCAGGCTCAATGCTCAGCACTGAGCCCAATGTTGGGCTTGAACCCATGAACCATGAGATCATAACCTGAGTGGAAATCAAGGGTCAGACACTTAACTGATTGAGCCACCCAGGCACCCTAGGAGGAGTTTTATTTGTAGATATTTCTCCTCTATTTAGAATCATCTCCAAAAGCTAAAAATGTTAACAAGAGCCAAATTTTTTTAAATAGTCAAGTATGTAGGGGCGTCTGGGTGACTCAGTCAGTTGAGCTTCTGACTTCAGCTCAGGTCATCATCACATGGTTCATGAGTTCAAGCCCTGTGTTGGGCTCTGTGCTAACAGCTCAGAGCATGGAGTATGCTTCAGATTCTGTGTCTCCCTCTCTGTCTGTCCTTCCCCTGCTCACACTCTCTCTCTCTCAAAAATAAACATTAAAAAAAAACAACCCTCAGTCAAGTATGTAAGTGCAATTCACGTTACACATGGTCATTTTCAGAATCTTAAAAAAAGAAAACAGTACAAGATGTCCTTATTTTTAATTCATCAAAGAATATAGAAAAAGATTGTCCATACCTGCATGGGTCCAGGAATGCAAGACAGAACCCTTTCTATGTTTTCAGAAGTCACATCCACGTCATTCACAGCAACAAGGACATCACCTGAAAACAGAGTAACAAAGGTGGTTGTATGAATATACAAAACCCAAAAAGACCTAGAATTAGAACATTAAAAAGCATCTATTCTGACCTCTTCAAAGTCTATGGAACTCATTATGTATTTTTATACACTTCATTAGCAGCAGAGGTAAGCTCCCACTCCACTCTTTTCTGACATAACACAGCCCAACACAGTGCCATAACTAAATACAACCTATGGAGATTTAAAGAGATGAATATTCTCATTTTGAATATAATTTGAGAGCATTATGTAAACTCAAAGGACAAGTACTGCACTTAGCAAAACTGAATCTATTCACTTAAACCCACAGTGAAAAAATTTAGCTAAAATTTTAATTCAATCCCTGTGGCATAACTCAGTATGCTGCAGGATTTGCTGTTATTGATCTATGCCTTTGTTTCAAAGGCCCCAATCATAACAAAATGCACAGCACGTTTTGGTAAAAATCGCCTTCTCCATGGCTTTTCTTTAAATGTGTATGTTTATTAAATTTGGTGGCTTTCATAAAGTAAAGATCAATGTTAAAATGGAAATTTACTTTTACAACATAATTAGAGGTAATATCAAAATACCAATGAGCTTTATTAATAGAAATATATACATACAAGGGTTATTTTTTTATCATTTCTAATCAATCATATCATTAGGAAATGGACCAAATAATTAATAGTCATCCAACAGATATTTATTGAGCACCTACTATGTACCATTTACTGTTCTAGGCACTACAGATAGAGAATTGAATAAAACAGACAAAAATCTCTACCCTCATGGAACTTCATATGCTTTGGGGAAGACAGGTAATAAACATGTATATAGATAATAGTGTTGGTAAACAATTCTCCATCAATCTCTCATGTTTTTGTATATCTTGTAAGCTAAGGCACTGAAAGTCCTTGCTCTGAATTATTTTTTCAAGGATGTTTATGTAGTGAACAGCCTTGGACAACATAGATAATGTTACAGGGAGTAATCATCTGAAAACATGTTTAACAAAGCTCTAAAAGTAGGAACCATACATATATCATCATAACAGGTATGAAAATTAATTTTAGAGTGAGTGTAGTATACAAAATATTTTTAAAAGTTTAGTAGAAAAATTTCTTTCTTTCTTTCTTTTTTTTTTTTAATTTTTGAGACAGAGAGAGAGACAGAGTGATAGCAGGGGAGGGGCAGAGAGAGAGGGAGACACAGAATCTAAAGCAGGCTCCAGGGTCTGAGCTGTTCGCACAGAGCCCAATGCAGGGCTCAAACTCATGAATGGCAAGATAATGACCTGAGCCAAAGTTGGACACTTAACTGACTGAACCATGAAGTCGCCCTAAAAAACTTGTGTTTCTATAACAGAAGAGTTATATCCACTTCTCATTCTCCCAGATATTTGTTTGCCTCAAGTTTTTCTCAGCATCTCTGTGACTCAGAAATGGCAGGCTTCCTGGACATCGTATCACTACAGTGGGCAGTATACACTCCAGGAAAGTTCTTTCTCAACAAGGACACAGAAGTCATTAGTATGCACTGTCAAAGGCTAAAAGGAAATTAATTGCATGAATTAGTTTGAATTGTTAGGTAAGAAATGGTGTGTGCTGGTGGAAAATTTTATCGAGATACATTCAAAGTCAAATAAAATATAAAGAGGTGAAATCAGTTTATCACAGTGCTTAAATCTGTTCCTCAATGTAAAATTAATCATTTGAGAAAATCCATCAATTTCTCAGCATCTACTTAATATCAAATGTGTACTGAAGGGTACCAAGTCCCATGAAAAACTAAATGCCAAAGTTTGTTTACTGTTCTATTTATACTATATACAAAATGAATATACAGGTTAAGAAATTATTTTTAATACAAAACTATTACACATAAATACAGGAAAAAGAAAAGCTACATATAAAAATTTTGCCTTTGGGTGTATGTGCTTTTTCTCTTTTTGCTTAATTATATTTTCTAAACTGTCTACATTAAACAAATACTACCATTACAAAAAGAAAAAAATAAAACTCATTATTTTACCTAACAATCCCCACTGTGGTAGGTAGATTAGTGGTCTCCCAAAGTTGTCCACATCTTAATCACTGAAATCTGTGAATGTTACCTTACATGGCAAAAGGGACTTTGCAGATGTAATCAAGTTAAGGATGTTGACATTGGGAGATTATCTAAGTGGGCCCAATGTAATCAGAGGGTATTTAAAAGAAAGGAGGCAGGAGGGTCAGAGGCAGAGAGAGACTTGAGGATACTATACTGTTGGCTTTGAAGTTGGAGGAAAGGACCACAAGGCAAGGAATTCCAGTGGCCTCTGAATGCCGGCCAAGGAAAGGGACTCTAGAGAATTCAGAGGAATGTAGTCCTACGGATACTTTGATTTTAGTGCAAGAGGACACATCTTAGACTTCTGACTTCCAGAACTGCAAGATGATAAATTTGTGTTGTTTTAAACCACTAAGTTTGTGGTAATTTGTCACAGCACAAATTACCTGCTTAACAATACAAAATGAAAATGAATACACCTGCCTAACAATACAAAGCAGTCTTGGCTAAGCACCAAATGAGAATCAGGAACTATAAATAATAAAGAACAGATCTGGATACACAGGTACATAGAGGTTGCTGGAGAAAAATAATAAATCTTGTTAGAGGAGAAAGACTGGGAAATATGTATGTGCCAGTGGTGTGGGACCAGACTGTGAATTTAAATTGGTTATTTAAATTAGGCTGAATCTGACTTCAGGGAGAAGAGAATCTGGCTTTTCAAACATAGTTACCATACTGCCATTTTACACTTTCAAGTTAATGTATTTACCATCAAGGCATTTATTGAAAAATTCTTAAGTTTTGAGAGAATTAACTTTATTATGTATTTTTTGAGCTTCAATACCAATCTTTCATTTGTAATATGCAGGCATAAGCAGAAAATTAAGGTCCCTCCTAACCTATCATTCTAGAAATCCTTAAATAATGGTGACTCATATACTGTAACTATCATTCAAAAAGTTTGATTAAGTAAAATATCACATTACCTGATGAGGCTGGAAAAGAAATAGTGCAAGGTTTTTATTTCTCATTAAAATAGAAAATAATAATACAGAAATGTTGGAAAAGTTGTTGATGACCCCAGCATTGTAACCATAATTATTTTTGCAAATTATTTTTAGTCTTTACCTATATTGGCACAAATGAGATATAAAGGAATTTCATCCTTTTAAACCTCTCAAGTCGTAAGAATTCTGATGTTAGTTCGTTGTTTTTATTTATTTTTAATTTATTTTTAATGTTTGTTTATTTTTGAGAGACAGAGAGACAGAGCACCAGTGGTGAGAGGCGGGGAGGGGTGGGGACCAGAGAGAGAGGGAGACACACAATGCGAAGCAGACTGTCAGCATAGTGCCCAATGCGGGGCTCAAACCCATGAACTGTGAGATCATGACCTGAGCTGAAGTTGGCACTTAACCGACTGAGCCACCCAGGTGCCCCACACTGTTTTTAGATTATAATTTTAATAGTCAAATAACACATACATTTATTAAATTATAATTCAAATAACCATACTCCAGTTTGACATTTTCATGCTTTTTTATTTTTTACTACTAAAAAATGTTTAAATAAATGTTTTTTTACTTTTTTTACCTTTTTTAAAGTTTATTAATTTTGAGAGACAGAGACAGAGACAGAGAGCGTGAGCGGGGCAGGGGCAGAGAGAGACACACACACACACAAAATCTGCAGCAGGCTCCAGGCTCTGAGCTGTCAGCAGAACCCGACACGGGACTTGAACCCACAAACCATGAGCTGAAGTTGAATGCTTAACCAATTAGCCACCCAGGTGCCCCTTAAATAAATGTTTTCATGCGCATAGTTTTTCCTTCTTTTACATTTGGGGTCAGCAAACTTTTGTAAAGGGCAAGATAAGTAAATACTTTTGGTTCTGCAGGCCATATGGTTTTGTTGCAGCAGCTACTCAAATTTGCAACTGTAGCTTGAAAGCAGCAATAAACAAACAAATGTGGCTGTGTTCCAATACAATTTTATTTATAAACATTAATATCTGACTTTCATAAAGTTTTCTTATGTAATAAAATATTGTTCGTTTGATTTTTTTTTTTAAATCATTGAAAAAGTGAAAGCCATTCTTAGTTTGCAGACTGTACAAAAATGGGTGGTAGGTGTGATATGACATGCAGGCCATGGTTTACAGATCTGTTTTAGGTTCTTTTGGATAAGTGTCTCAAAATGGATTAATTGGTTTAAAAAGTACATTGTTGTAGCTTAATCCTTATTTCCAAATTACATTTTGAAAGGATTAAATAATTTCTTTTCTTTTTCTTCAAAGAGAAATCCTTTGGCACTTCCCCACCCCTTCAAGTGAACACTACAGCAAGTAAAAGAACTTTGTGAATGGAAATCAGAACTTGTAGGTCACAGCTTTATCACTGACTGCCCTTGTTCCTGGGTAAATCATGTAATCCCTTTGGTACTCAGCTGTAGAAGGAATCAACTGTATGAGAAGGTCTCTAGGAAGGCCTAAAAACTCTAAAATTCTATCTTTCCAGTGAACTCACTGCTTCAGTTTCTTTCCTTTACTGCTGAGTCGAGTACCACAGGCAAAATGTGGGAAAGAAATGTGAGGAAGGAGAGACAAACACAGGAGAAGTTCCCTTCAATGAGAAAATTGAAATGTTGCAAGTATTACAGAAGGTGAAAATAAAAATGTGTATCAAATAACAACATGCAAAATATTAAAGAATAAAACCATCCATTATATACTCATTAAAAAAAATCCATCTTTTAAAAAAAAGCACATCAGGGGTACCTGGGTAGCTCAGTTGGCTAGGTGTCTGACTTTTGATTTTGGCTCAGATCACGATCTCATGGTTCATGAGATCGAGCTCCACGTGGGGCTCTGACAGTGCAGAGCCTGCTTGGGATTTTCTCTCTCCTTCTCTGCCTTTCCTCCCCTGTTCATGTGCACTAACATACTCTCTTTCTCTCACTCTCAAAATAAACAAATAAACGTTAAAAAAAACTGTTTGGTTTAAAAAACAAAAAAAGTACTTCAAATGTTTTAACTGGAAACAACCAGAATGTCCATCAACAGTGAAATGGAAATATAATAGTGTACATTCCAATGGGATACTATATAGCAACAACTTGGATATTTCTCACAGATTATAATAAAGAAAATAAACACATGGGAATGCACACCATATATTTCTATTTATATGAAGTTCAAGAAGAGGCAAAATAAAACAATAAGAAAAGAGGAGGAGGTAAAATCAACTCTATTGATAGAAAACTTGACTTTCAGATTACCTTTGGGAGAGGGTATTAACTGGGAGGAGGCACCATGGAGACTTCTGGGTACTGGAAATGTTCTATATCTTGATCTGGGTGGCGGTTACACAGGTACATACATATGAAAAAATTTGCTGAATGTACACTTAAGATTTGTCCATCTTATGAATGTATGTTATACCTCAAAAAGATTTTTAAAAAGCAAAAAAGAAAACTTCAAAAAATTTAAAAGAGAAATAGCACAATATGTCATACAAAAAAAGCTATTCAGTGATCACAGGTGAGAACATTAGAAGTTACATAATAAGAGCTTAAAATAAAAATTTTAGGGATACCTGATTGGCACAGTCAGTACAGCATGTGACCTTTGATCTTGGGGTTGTAAGTTTTTTTTTTTAATTTTTTTTCAATGTTTATTTATTTTTGACAGAGAGAGAGTGAGAGAGAGAGAGAGAGAGAGAGAGAGAGAGAGAGAGAGACTGAGCATGAGTGGGGGAGGGGCAGAGACAGAGGGAGACACAGAATCAGAAGCAGGCTCCAGGCTCTGAGCTTTCAGCACAGAGCCTGAAGCGGGGCTCAAACTCACGATTTGTGAAATCATGACCTGAGCCGATGTTGGGACACCTAACCAACTGAGCCACCCAGGTACCCCTCGGGGTTGTAAGTTTGAGTCCCATATTGGGTAGAGAGATTATTTAAAAATAAAATCTTTGAAATAAAAAAATAAAAACTTTGTGTTATTGTTGAACTGAAACAATCTGCTGGGGGTGTATGTGTCTAGAATATTAATGTGTGATTTCTCTAACCCTATTCTTCCTAATCCTTAAAAAAACACCTAGTTAAACAAGAATGGGTCATCTTGAAGAAGAAAAAGTCACCAAGGTGACATGCAGTTTCTAGGGTGTAGGCAAAAAGAGGATTTGCTTTGGTCTGGGGATGGAGGCTGGTACTGGTAGTCAAGAAGAAATCAGCTGTCAAACTTTAAGAAAAACTCAGAAATAAAAATAAAAAATAAATATGCAAGTCGGTAGCAAGAAGAGCAAAAATGGCACTGAAAAATGCAGCAAAATCCCCAAAATCCAGGTACAGAAGAATCAGAATAGAATAGAGTTCTGCTGTCTTGAAAGGACAGAATGAAAAGAGTCACCAGTCTCACTGTCTTGGCTAATGGACTTTAGGCAAAGGAGGGTCATCCTCCAGCTAGACAATAGCAGAAGTCACCCCAGCAAACTGCGTTACCAGGACAAAGTTTTCATGATCCTCCTGCCTATAGGGTTACCTCAGAGCTCACCCACAGACTTCAGTGTGAAATGAAAGTATGAAAGAAACAAATGAGAAATTCCATTTTGTGGAATTATCAAACTGACCATGACATTAAAATAGTCCATTATTTATTCCCAAAGTATCAACTTTATTTTTTTGTAACTTTAAAAATATATAACATAATCATAAAATTAAAAATCTGAAAAAATAGAGAAACAAATCAACCATAATGTATCCACACTAACCCAACACTATTAGCATTTTGCTGTATTTCTATTTACATCTAATTGTTTTCCTTACACATATTTTTTACAGTTTATGCATTTATTCAGTAAATGTTTTTGAGGGCTTATTTATCAACCAAGTGTTTTGCCATGCACCAAAGATGAAATAATCATTTTATTCTGACAATTTTTTAACGTATTAGTAAGTCATAAATGCTTCCATTATGGAAATGAAATCATGAACCTCATTTTTCTAACTTTTTATTGTTATTCAATACACATGCAGAAAAGGGCACAAATTGTAGTGTTACAACAATAAATGATCAAAAACTGAACACATCCATGTAACCACATTCAGGTCAGAAAGTACACTACCAGCATCCTGGGTATCTTTAATTATTTTAAAGATTAACAACAGGACTGCCTAGTAGTTTCTTCCTCTCTATAGTTCATTCTCTTTCTTCCCATACAGTTGGTGCAGAAAGATCAGGCCTAGAGGTAAGGCCTAGGTATTAGGAGTGAAGATCAGGGGAAAGAAAACATGGAAGTGCATGCTCACTGACCATAACCACCTCTCTACTAGGTTTCAAGAGGGATGAGTAAAAAGAATTTTAGAGATTTGTCTACAAATCAGTCCAAGTAGGTCCCGAGCAGAGGCCCCAGATAAATACAGACAGTACATTAGCTGGAGTTTCCCATCACGTGGTACCTAGAATTACGGTGGTTGGCAACGACCAAGCAGGATTTCATAAGCATGAATCCTGGCCTCCTCTGATAGAATGAAAAGAATAAAACTTAGACATATTTTACAAAAAAGAAAGCTGAGGACCTGAGAGAATGTAAGCATGCATTAGCTTCTTTTCCAGCTATTCGTTGCTGCATAATGAATGACCCCAAAACTAAGTTGTTTAAAACAACAACCACCATTTATTATCTTCCCTGGTTCTGGGGTTGACTAGCCAAGGGTCTCACTCAGGGTTCCTCACAAAGTTGCAGCCAGCTGGAGCTGGAGTCATCCAGAAGACTTCTTCACTCATGTGTGGTAGCTGATGTTGCAGGGTGGCTGAGGCCTCAGCCAGAGTACTACTCATGGCCTCTTTATGTACACCGGCCTTGCTCCTGTACAGAATGGCAACTAGATTCCAAGAATACAAGGCAGAGGCTGCATCACCTTTTATGACCTACCTCTGAAATCACATAATACTATCTGAGCTGTAGTCACAGGCCCATGACAGGCGCCAGGGGGTATAGGCGGTGACACAAACACTGTAACTCTCCATGGGAAGAGTATCAACATTACTTTGTAAGATGAGAACGTGGAGATCTTGTTGCAACCATTTGGAACACACACTGCACAGATGCTCATCCTACATGATTCATCCTCGTAAACCCCCATGATGGCACTTATCATACTACGTGAAACTGTCTGCCTGTTTCTGACTCATCTCTTCCACCATAGTATGAGCTTCCTAAGAGGAGTAACTAGATCATTAGAGTAATCTTTGTATTCCTGACACTTAGCAGATGCTCAAAAATTTAATGAATCAATGAACAAACAAATGCAACTCAGACTTAAAGAAATATTTTTTAGGTGCGCCTGGGTGGCTCAGTCAGTTAAGCGTCCTACTTCAGTTCAGGTCATGATCTCGTGGCTCGTGGGTTCAAATCCCGCATCGGCCTCTGTGCTGACAGCTTGGAGCCTGGAGCCTGCTTCAGATTCTGTGTCTCCCTCTTTTTTTTGCTCCTCCCCTACTTGTGCTGTTTCTCTCTCTCTCTCTCTCTGTCTCTGTCTGTCTCTCTCAAAAATAAACATTAAAAATTTTTTTTAATATTTTAAAAACATGTTTCTAAAGTATCTATAAAAGTTCCTTTATCTAAATCTTATAGGCTGAGTCAACCTAAAAGACTGTCAGCTTTTGGATTTATTAATAATTTTTAAGTTTCATTAAGAATATATTCTCGGGGCGCCTGGGTGGCGCAGTCGGTTAAGCGTCCGACTTCAGCCAGGTCACGATCTCGCGGTCCGGGAGTTCGAGCCCCGTGTCAGGCTCTGGACTGATGGCTCAGAGCCTGGAGCCTGTTTCCGATTCTGTGTCTCCCTCTCTCTCTGCCCCTCCCCCGTTCATGCTCTGTCTCTCTCTGTCCCAAAAAAATAAATAAACGTTGAAAAAAAAATTAAAAAAAAAAAAAGAATATATTCTCACATCTGACTAATATAGCTTTCCCTAAGTAATAAAGTTGCTACTGATGCAACCATTATATCCAACAGCTAAAAATGTATTAGCAACACAAAATGCTCACTTTAATATATATTCAGAATAACTTCGGGATTTATTTTTTTCCCTTGAAATTGATGAGATATTTTATGACAAGCACCCTTGAAAGGAAATTTACGTATAACATCACTGTGGCTAAATATGCCAAATGAAACAATTTAAAACCACTCCAAGAACTTAGTGTACTCAAGTACAAACATACAATTTAAAAGTATTTTTATTCATAAATTACATATTATTTTATGCTATTGGGTATAGGTCATTCAAATCTAAATTATCACTGTAAAATCAACTTATTTTCTTTTTCTTGTCAGGAAATATAACCAAGATGAAATAAAATTATATAATTCAAAACTCAAAAATTAGTTAAGCTATTCCTTGGCCTAAACAAGGCACACACACATTCAACTCACCAAAGTACTTATTTAAAGAACACTATGCCTTGCAGTATACCAATGCTTAAACAATTTCACTACTGTCCCAAATATCATCAAGCAGTCCTTAATCTGTTGAGACTTTGAATATAATTCTGTTTTGATCATATGTCTCAAAAGGCATTACTAATCATGAATCTCTGCAAACAAGAACAGATGTTCACCAACAGCACTTACCAATTAATATCTGACCACTCTTCATAGCAGATCCTCCTGGCAACAGGCCATGGACCACAAGTCTCTCTCCACTGCCCTGTTTTCCAGTTTTTTTCCAGCTCCACTTGGTCTGATGAATAATCCCAACCAGTACTTCCAGAAGCTTCAGCTGCTCTTTGGCTTTGGTCACAGTTAACTTTTTGGGGTTTACATAAATATTCACGTCTTTGTATCGCTGTTGGACAACCACTCCTGTTTTCTGGTTGGACTGATGCTTTAGAATGGACACTGGTTCATTGTCATTGCTATTTTTTTTATTGTAGCGCTTGGGTAAAAGGCTTTTACTTTTTAAAATTTTCGTAAACCGCTTGAGTTTAGGTTCATACTTTTTTCCTTCTTTGTAATCATCCTCTTCAATTATAATCTCATTTTCACTAAACCTGACATGGTTCACAGTAGGAGTCTCAGGAAGAAGGCTTTCTTCTTCATCCTCACTCAATTCCAAATAAAATAATTCTCCATTTTTCCGCACACTGTCCAGCCATTCAGGTTCAACATCACTATGAAAAAGAGAAAAGATAATCTGAATAGCAGCCAACATAAGAAAAATAGCTACGTCTTTTGGGCACAGGTGGTACAGAGAGGTGGGAGGTGGTGAAGATTCTTTGATTCTTTCAAAGTCTCCTTGCTATTTCTAATTTATTGTAAACATCAACATTATTTCCTAGGATGCTTTTTGTAGAGTCTTGAAGAAGTGGGGTTGGAGGACAGGGATCAAAAAGGCACCAGTGATAGAAAAAAATAAAAATAAAAAGGAAATGGCCTCCTTCTAGAATCTAAGGGTATTTTTTATTATTATTTTAATTCAGCCTCTGTATGGTTATTGTTCACTTTAGACATTTCACTGGATAATAATTTACATTAATAGTTGATTATGCAATTATATCCAGACATAAGCCATTTGGAAACTGGACACAAAAACATCGTATTTGCACAGAAATAATTCATCGTGGCTGTCATGTTAAATGAAAGCTAAAGCCTACCACTATTAATAAGATTTATTTATACAATAAACTTCCAAAAAAAGAAACATTCACCTCACCATAAAATCCTTGCTCAAAATGACCAGTTTATAATCACAGTTAGTAACATTGCTTCCATAACTTATAATTTCTGTAAAACTCCTTTTTGTGAATAATTGTAGTAAGAAAAGTAAACCACATATTACATAATTTGTCACGTGATTGCTTAAAAAAAAAAAAAAAAACCTTTTAACTGGGAAGTAGGCCACCGAAAAAAGCAAAAGTATTGCTATTAAAATGACCGAAACAGCGTTAAAAAACAAAATGCTCATCTTGAGGTAACAAACCTAATCATGAGCTCTACCCTGCCTGTTCAATGTTACGAACACCCTACCTTTCAAACTGCTATTTTTAAAAGCAAAACTGGTTACAGTGAAAAATATAATATGTAAAGAGAGTCTTTCCGAAACATCAGCTGTAATATCCTGATGTAAAAGGGTATAATTTGTGTTCTAATCATTCCATCAAACAGACATTTCTGTTTCTGCAGTGTTTATTAGCAACTCTGGTTCTTTTAAAAGTTAGCTATCTCTCTAAAAACTATGAAAATTAACCTCCTAAAAATGTACTCTTCTATTATGCAACTCTGAAACTAACCACTGATCTCGTTTGTGGTTGGTCATTAATACATAATTTTCAACTATATACTAATGGCTAAAAAAAGGCATAACTAGTCCCAAATATCAAATGTGTGGCATCATTTTGGCACCACTTAGCACCAGGTATTAACCATTTATCAGTTGGTTTAACCACATCTATCTGCATCCACAGAAATTAGTATTTAATAACTCTGCAATTCTACTCTGAAGATTCTAAATAAATGTCTCCAATCATAAAAAACTTAGATAACCATGTATCATAATTTAAAATGGCACAATATACATATCATGATTGTATACAATTACTTATGAAGATATGTATCAATTTAAAAAAATGAATGAAATTATTTGCTTTATAATCTCACTCTTTTAATTTGGTATGTTATTTGTATTAGAACATGTGACCCCAAAGAAATATTTTTCTCCCTATGCTAAACATGAAGATGTTTCATCTTAATCTCTAAAATTTGAATGTGAAACCATTTTTAGGCTATAACTTAAAGACCTTTTTAGGTGGGGGACAGGGGGCACAGGGCATTTCATCATGAGCAAATTAACAGTGCCAGGCACTTGTAAAGTACTAGAATTATAATGATGAAAACATCAGTTCCTTCCCTTGTCTTGTGGGGAAGAGGAAGTGAGAAAGAATTCACAACAATACATAAGGTAGATGCAAGATAGAGGTCACCTAGTTTAGCCTGGGAAGGAGGGTGAGGTTGGGGAGAATTTCTAGCAGAGGAAACACAGAAGTTAAGTCCTAAAAGAGTAAGTTGCTGGGAGGAGGTATGGTGGGGGTTAAGGGGAAGAGGAAAAGAGAATTCCAAGCAGAAGTAACAGCATAAGCAGAAGCCTTGAGGGACAGTCTCCATGGCCTATGTGGACAACTAAAGCTTGTTGATGGTTGCCAAAGTAAGGATAGAGGGAACATACCTCAGCATCATAAAGGCCTTATATTAAAAACCCACGCTAATATCATCCTCAATTGGGAAAAACTGAGAGCTTTCCCTCTACAGTCAGGGACAAAACAGGGGAATGCCCACTCTCACCATTGTTATTTGACAATGTAGTGGAAGTTATAGCCTCAGTAATCAGACAACAAAAAGAAATAAAACGCATCCAAATCAGCGAAGAAGTCAAACTTTCACTATTTGTAGACATGATACTCTATGTAGAAAACCTGAAAGACCACCAAAAATTGCTAGAACTGATTACAGTAAAGTCATAGGATACAAAACCACTGTACAGAAATCTTTTGCATTTCTATACACCAAATGAAGTAGCAAAAAGAGAAATCAAGGAATTGATTCTATTTACAACTGCACCAAAAACCATAAGATACCTAGGAATAAACCTAACCAAAGAGATAAGAGATCTGTATGCTGAAATCTGTATGCTGAAAGCTTATGAAAGAAATTGAAGAAGACACAAAGAAATGGAAAAACACTCCATGATCATGGATTGGAAGAACAAATATTGTTAAAATGTCTGCACTACCCAAAGCAATCTATAATGCAATTCCTATCAAAATACCACCAGCATTTTTCACAGAGCTACAATAAACAATCCTAAAATTTGTATGGAACCACAAGACTACCCGAATAGCCAAAGCAATCTTGAAAAAGAAAAGCAAAGGGGGAGGCACCACAATTCCAGACTTCAAGATTTATTACAAAGCCGTAGTGATCAAGACAGTATGGTACTGGCATAAAAACAGACACAGAGATTAATGGAACAGAACAGAGAACCCAGAAATGGACCCACTATTATACAGTCAACTAATTTTTGACAAAGCAGTAAAGAATATCCAATGGAAAAAAGACAGCCTCTCCAACAAATGGTGTTGGAATAACTGGACAGCAACATGGAAAAGAATGAAACCAGACCACTTTCTCACACCATACATAAAAATAAATTCAAAATGGTTGAAAGACCTCAATGTGAGACAGGAGACCATCAAAATCCTAAAGGAGAACACAGGCAGCAACCTCTTTGATCTGTGTCGTAACAACTTTCTCCTGAGGCAAGGGAAACAAAAGCAAAAATGAACTATTGAGACTTCATCAAGATAAAAAATCTTTACAGCAAAGGAAACAATCAACAAAACTAAAAGGCACCCTTCTGAATGGGAGAAGATATTTGTAAGTGACATATCAGGTAAAAGGTTAGTATCCAAAATCTATAAAGAACTTAACCAAACTCAACACCCAAAAAACAAATAATCCAGTTAAAAGTGGGCAGAAGACATGAATAGACATTTTTCCAAGGAAGACATACAGATGACCAACAGACACATGAAAAGATGCTTGATATCACTCATCATCAGGGAAATACAAATCAAAACTACAATGAGATATTCTTCACACCTGTTAGAATGGCTAACATTAACAACACAGGAAAATAACAGATGTTGGCGAGGATATGGAGAAAGGGGAACCCTCTTACACGATTGGTGGATGCAAATTGGTACATCCACTCTGGAAAACAGTATGGAGGGTCCTCAAGTTAAAAACAGAATTACCCTACAATACAGCAACTGCACTACTCGGTATTAACCCAAAGGATACAAAAATGCAGATTTGAAGGGATATATGCACCCCAATGTTTATAGCAGCATTATCAGCAATAGCCAAATTATGTAGAGTCCAAATGTCCATCAACCAATAAGTGGATAAAGAAGATGTGGTGTATATGTATGTATATGTGTGTGTGTGTGTATATATATATATATATATATATATATAAATAATGGAATATTACTCAGCCATCAAAAAGAATGAAATCTTGCCATTTGCAATGATGTGGATGGAGCTAGGTATTATGCCCAGCAAAATAAATCAGTCAGAAAAAGACAAATACCATATGATTTCACTCATATGTGGAATTTAAGAAACAAAACAGATAAACACACGGGGAAAGGAAGAGAGAGGGAAATCATAAAACAGACTCTTAACTATAGAGAACAAACTGAAGGTTGCTGAAGGAAAGGTGGGTGGGGAGTGGGCTAAATTGGTGATGGGTATTAAGGAGCGAACTTGTGATGAGCACTGGGTGTTGTATGTAAGTGATGAATCACTAAATTCTACTCCTGAAACTACTATTACGTATACTGTATGTTAACTAACCAGAATTTTAGTAAAATCTTGTACACAAAACAAAGCTAGTCAATTGTTGCCAAAGGTGGGGCGTGACAGGAAAAGTAGTCAAGTCCTCATTTTGCAAGACCCTTTAGACCATGGCAAGGGGTTTGGATTTTGTAGCATAAGTAAGAGGGCATCAATGAAGAGTTTTAGGTAGAGATTTAGGTGTCAGATATCCCTGGATAGATCTACTTTGACAAGAGAATGGAAGAAGAATTTAGGTAGTTAAGACTCAAGTCAAGAGAATGGTTAGGGAGCTGTTTCAGTAGTCCAGGCCAAGATGGTACCTAAAGCAATGGCAGAAAACATGGAAAGTAAGAAAAACATTTGAGAAATGCTTAAAAATCACTGGACTTTGAGACTGTTTACATGAGATGATGAGAGAAGGAAGGAATTAATGTCGACTAGATTTCTAGTTGGTGACTTTATTTTCATGCATCTTTTTATACATACATATGCACAGACTCATTTTATATAAATGTGACCATAACTATAATACATGTTATCTTCCCTACCTACTTTTTACTGACATAAACAATATATCCACGATACCCATGTTCTTCAAATCATAAAATCATATAAAAACATAAAGAGGATTATTCTGTCATTGTTTTTGAAAAACCAGAATTATTATATACTCTTTATATATGATTGCAATTGCATACATTTTTCAAAAGTGTACATACATATGTATATGTATATATACATACATACCTTTATCATTTATCACTGAACACTACAGTTTAAAAACCCCTAATGGCTGCATTAAACCCTATCAAGGATGTAGCACTTCTGGTCATTCACCTCCTGATTAGCTTTGTGTTCAGTTTTTGTTTTGATCTTATGGATGATGATACAGCAACCACATATTTATATTTATATTTATATTTATATTTATATTTATATTTATGCTTATACTTATATTTATACTTATATGTTTTTACTCAAAGACCATATCAATTCACATTTCCACCAGCAATGAATGAGATCCTTTTTCCTCACCTCTAAATTTAAATAATACTTCACTTTAAGAGGAAGAAGAAATTAAAAGAAGAGAGATAAGTGGAACAGGAATAAAGACAAGGAAATGAATGTATGAGACTCTGAAAACAGAAGGCAACATGTATAGTAAAAAGAAAATGAACTGAGAAGTCACAAAGACCTGGATTCAAATTCTGTTCTATTGACAATTTTTTACTTTTCTAAGCTTTACCTCATCTCTTCTAGAAAACAGATTATAGCAACTTCACATGGCTGTTACTAACAGTAAATTAAAAAATGTTAGTTCCTTTCCTCTTGCTTGGCAGAGTCAAAAATGTAGAGAAACTTACAACTTTATTAGATACAGCACTCATACTTCTGCACTCTTCCAACCCCTGGCAATAAATGAAGATGTCTCCAGTGATCTCTACTTGCTGGGTTCCAGCCTAAGTGCTGTTGGCATAAAAAGCAAAAGATGCTGCCTCTATGGCTCCCATAGTTCAGTATTCCTGGAAAGCTCCTTATTCCTACTCTGAATGATTAATTCCTATTTAGATGCATCAAGAGCATAACTGATTAAGTGCTAGGAAGCTTAACAGAGTTGTAAAGACTGTACTCCAAACTAGTTCTAACAGGAGAGGGTATATTAAAAACAACTACAAGGAAAACCCAACCTTTCACTGCAACTATTATTCATAACAAAATTAAAGAAATTATTGTCATATGTTTATACTCCCTACTCCAGGAGATGGAACTTAATCTTTCCTCCCCTTTAACATGAACAGGACTTAGTGACATGCTTCCAAAGAAGAGAGTATGGAAAGTGAGAAATAGTAACTTCACAGTGATGAAACCTTGCAGACATTACCTTAACCAAGTGATCCAGGTTATGAAAAACAAGGAACAACTAAGAAACTGTCACAGACCAAAAGAAACTAGGGACACTTAATAACTAAATGCAATATGCTACCCTGGATTAGATCCTAGAACAGAAAAAGGACATAAGTAGAGAAATGGTGAAATCCAAATAAAGTCTGGAGTTTATTTAACAGTACTGTACTAACGTTAATTAATTTCTTAGTTTTGGCAAATATACCATAGTTGTGTAAGATGTTAATATCAGGGGAAACTGGGTGAAGGATATATGGGAACTCTGTACTATGTTTGCAACTTTTCTGAAAATTTAAATTTATTCCAAAAAAATGTTTATTTTTAAAAAGGCATTAACTCTAGCTGCTTTAATTCAGAATTTTATAATATAAGAATGCTTTAATCTCTTTTCTGAGATCCTATGGTACAAGCTGCAAAGTTGTCATTGTGTAAGTGTCTTTCAGTGAGATTACTTTGTTTATTCTATTGTTTTCTAAACAGAAATAACTGTATATTCAGTCTGCTCACAAAGTTTGAGAACACTTTAATTGGTTTTCAAGGCTCCGATGTAGTAAACATGAGTAGAATCCTTCTTCCCAGACAGACTTGCTAATTTGCAAATAAACAAGTTCACTTACATAAACTGTAACATAACTATATTAAAGAAAATGAACTTCAGATAATGCAAATAAGTTTCTCAATTCATATTCAAGAATTCTATACTAATACTAATTTTTTTCTTCTAAATTATTGAATCTCTCAGGTCTTTATGTTGTCAGTATTTTTCATCAATTGGTAATATTAGAATTTTCTTAGCCATCACAAGAAAAGTTATGAATAGTCAAACCTACTGGTTCATTTCCTGAAGGAAAACAGACTTTTGCTACTACTCCAACCCTGTTACAGAATTTTTTTTTTCCTTTTTAGTAGGCAAAAGCACACCAAAGTGGCCAACACACATAGTTACATGGTGCTAATATGCAGAGCAGGACAATTCTAGGGACAGAGAAAAACCACACACAATAAAAACATCATGACAAATGAATACCGTTTCTCTCTGGTGTTTGTTCAGTACTGGTCTATCCATGCTTTTCTGTGCTCTGCCTACCAGCAATATCTAATTTTCACCTATGAAGTCTTTTGATTGTTTTCTAAAAGAAAGCCATAATTTTAATGGTTAAAATCTGTCATAGCAGCTTGAGGGGTGGGGAACCTGGGATGGGCTGGTATTCTTTCTAGCCTAGCCACAGTCACCATTTACAAACGTAAAGCATATTAGAGAAAAGGAGGGGATCAATCAGTAAACTAGTCACTGTGTACTCACTGCACGAAATAAATTTTTACATCATGAACACATCTCCATTGGAACTATGCTAATGACCCTGTTCCCAGGACCACATTCCCTACCTCCAACTCTTTCAGCTTAATGGAGCATGTTACATATCACTAAGTTTAGAGATAAGATCTGACCCTGAAATCATAGACCAACAAAAACATTTTTTGATAGGGCATTTTTGTACTTTTAAAAATGTCAGACAGACAGAAGGCTCATCACCTAGCTTAAATGCAAGTGCCAAAACAGAGGAACAAAAACTGCTATAAGAAAGTCAAGTTTGGAGAAATTAAGTCTAAGAGGTATCAAAAAAGGCTGTAGGAGAAGGTAGCACTTAAGTGGGACACTGAATGATTTTGACAAGATAGGAAGCAAAGGTCTTTCAGAGAAAACAAAGTAGGTAAAAGTGTAGGTGTGAAAGTATACAATATGTATGAGAGAGGGTGTATATTTCCATGTAGTAATGTTATGTACTGAATGTTTGTGTCCTCAAAATATGTATGTTGAAACCCCACCACTCAATGTGATGGTATAGAGATGGGACCTTTGGGAAGTAATGAGGATTAGATGAAGCCATGAGGATGGAGCCTCGTGAATGGGATATGCTCTCCTAAGAGTCTTGAGAAAGCTTGTTCATTCCCTCTGCTCTTTGCCATGTGGGGGTACAAATAGAAGTCATCAATCCACAACTTGGAGGAGGGTTCTGACCAGAACCTGACCGTACTGGAACAGTGATCTAGGATTTCCAGGCTCCAGAACTGTGAGAAATAAATTTCTGTTGTTTATAATCTACTCAGCCTAGGGGCACCTGAGTGGTTCAGTCAGTTAAGTGTCTGACTTCCGCTCAGGTCATGATCTCACAGTTCATGGGTTCGAGCTCCGTGTCGGGCTCTGTGGTGACAGCTCAGAGCCTGGAGCCTGCTTTGAATTCTGTTGTCTCCCTCTCTCTGCCCCTTCCCTACTCACACTCTGTCTCTCTCTGTCTCTCAAAAATAAATAAACATTGAAAAAATAATTTAAGCTACTCAGTCTATGCTCTTTTTAAAATAGCAGCCCCAGGTAAGACAAGTAAGAATACAGGTAGCTTTAAAGAAGGACGATCATCAAAACTGAGATCAGAGAGGCTTGGGACAGATCTAAAACAGCTTTAAAAGAAAATATGGAATTTATTTGGGAGGCCACCAAGCTTTTGAGTACTATAGAAAAATGATTTAATATACTCTTTTTTTTAGAACCATTTTAAGTTCATAGCAAAATTGAGCTAACGGTACAGAGATTTCCAATATACTTTCTTCCTCCTACATGCACAGCCTCCTCCATTATCAACATCCCCCACCAGAGGGATACATTTGTTACAACGGATAAACCTATATTCATACATTATAATTACCCCAAATCCACAGTTTACATTAAAGTTCATTCTTGGTGGTGTATATTCTATGGGCTTAGGGAAATGAATAATGACATGTATCATCCATCACTACAGTATCATACAGTGTAGTATCACTACCCTAACACAATTATCCTATTATTTTAAATTTTAAAATAAAAACCAGAATAAATGAAGGCCCGTAAAGCTTCTCAATACCAGGAAGACAGTTTTCATGTTAAAGGAAAGCACATAGGGGACTTCTTTCTTCTTTTGTGCATATTTGAAAATTTTCAGGAAAAAAAGGTTTGATTAAAAGGAGGAAAAGCATGTCTTTAATAGGTCACCTACACAAAGATTTAATAGAAATGCTTGCACATTCAGGCTTTAGCTTTCTCTTTAGCCACACTGCCCCTTAGAATACATAGCATTTTCCATCCTGGAGATATGGAGGACGTTGGGAAACCTCTGATGAAGACGAGAAAACTTGCTACAAGAGGCAACTCTGGAGCACCTGGGTGGTTCAGCTGGTTGAGCATCTGACTCTTGATGTTGGCTCAGGTCATGATCTCACTGTTGGGAGACTGAGCCCCACATTGGGTTCGAGACTGAGCCCCACAATGGGTTCTACACTGACAGTGCACAGCCTGCTGGGAGAGAGGGAGAGACAGACAGAGAGAGAGAGAGAGAGAGAGAGAGAGAGAGAGAGAGAGAGTCTTAAAGCAGGCTCCCAGCTTAGCACAGAGCCTGACAGGGGACTCAATCACACGACACTCAGATCATGACCTGAGTGGAAGTCAAGAGTTGGACACTCAACCAACTGAGCCTCTCAGGCACTCCTGTACACTTTAAATACATGAAGTTTATTGTATGGTAAAAAATCTCAGAAAAAAAACTGTAAAGGACATATTTCCCTTCTTCTCCAGTTATTCTTATTTCAGTGGAAGTTCCTTAGCTTTGTATAGCTAAATTCTCTTATTAAATTATCCCTCTTTCTACAAGTCAAGCTTTTAAAAAATCTAACAACAACAAAAAATTCACTTTGAAAAAACAAAATACTAGGTTATAAAATTGAGAACTCTGACCAATCTATACTAACCAATGTTGCCTCAAAAGTTGAATAACTGGAAAACCACAGCAAAGGATGCCAACCACAAACCTAAACCCTAACCTTAACCCTGACCCTAAACCTAACTCTACCCCTAACTAGTAACCCCTAAATTCTACCCTAATCCTAACTGTAACACCAAATCTAACCTCTGGAGAGGTCTCTGAACTGCAGGGTATGAGGCATATACTCCTACCCTAATCCAAACCCTAGCTCTAAACCTAATTCTAACCCAAACCTGAACACTAACCCTAACCCTAACCCTACCTCTAAAGCTATTCCTCTGGAGAGATCTCTGACCTGCAGGATAACAGGCACATAACCTCACCCTGGCCCTAACCCTAACCCTTATTTTAGCCCTAAACTGAACCCTAATCCTAGATCTGAGGGGAAAAAAAGAGTTGGTATATACACACACATACACATCCACAATGGAATAGTATTACTCAGCCATAAAAAAGAATGAAATCCAATGACATGGATGGAACTAGAGAGTATTATTCTAAGTGAAGTAAGTCAGGGAAAGACAGATACCGTAAGATTTCAGTCATATGTGGAATTTAAGAAACAAAACAAATAAGCCAAATGAAAAGAAGGAAGGAAACAGAATTTGTAGTATTTCTGAAAATAGGTGTGTACAGATCAAAACAGTTAAAAGAGAAGAAAACCACAGGAAAGGAACTTGGCACTATTAAAAGTAAATGTACGATTTCCATTGTTTCAATACCAAAACTAGTCATTGATTTCCTCAACTCATCTACCAGTATTATCTCTGAAGTATCCCCAGGGACTTGTCAATGTGTTTTCTAATCTAAAATTGTCCTCTTATATAAGTCTTAAACAAACTTACTAAAAGTACTTCACCAGAACATACCCTAAAGTAATTTTATCCCCAAAATGATCACCTTATTCTGTATTGACAATCACATGCAGCTCAAACTGGTTTTTGGTTAGAAAGCATGTATGAAATAATAATTACCAGAAAAAATATGCAATAATTAACTATTAGGACACTGAAAGTTAAGAATATTTTATATGAATAAACAACTAGCATAAACTTCCTTTGAAAAAAAATTTTTTTAATATTTATTATTTATTTTTGAGAGAAGGAGAGAGAGAGCGTGAGCAGGGGAGGGGCAGAGAGAGAGGGAGACACAGAATCCAAAGCAGGCTCCAGGCTCTGAGCTGTCAGCACAGAGGACAACGCGGGGCTCAAACTCATGGACTGTGAGATCATGACCTGAGTCGAAGTCAGATGCTTTAACCAACTGGGCCACCCAGGCATCCCTAGCATACTTCTTCAATATCATCCATGTAGGCAATGAAAAACAATGGGCAATTCGGATCTCTTAGCTTCGATGAGAAAGATTAAGTTCACATCCCAATGCCTTTGATCAAAAAGTGATCTTGGGGCGCCTGGGTGGCGCAGTCGGTTAAGCGTCCGACTTCAGCCAGGTCACGATCTCGCGGTCCGTGAGTTTGAGCCCCGCGTCAGGCTCTGGGCTGATGGCTCAGAGCCTGGAGCCTGTTTCCGATTCTGTGTCTCCCTCTCTCTCTGCCCCTCCCCCGTTCATGCTCTGTCTCTCTCTGTCCCAAAAATAAATAAACGTTGAAAAAAAAAATTAAAAAAAAAAAGTGATCTTGTCCTTGGGACGCCTAGGTCGCTCAGTTGGTTAGGCGTCTGACTTTGGCTGAGGTCATGATCTTGCGGTTTGTGAGGTGAGTTCCGCATTGGGCTCTGTGCTGACAGCTCAGAGCCTGGAGCCTGCTTTGGATTCTGTTGTCTCCCTCTTTCTCTCTGCCCCTCCCCGGCTTGTGCTCTGTCTCACTCTCTCTCTCAAAAATAAATAAACATTAAAAAAAAAAAAAAAGAAGAAGTGATCTTGTCCAAACTGGGAAGATCACCTCTGCATTGCTGACTCTGCAGATTAGATAGGTAAATAGGAGCAGAACAGAAGCCTACCTGGTCAGATCAGCAAATAAATTCCCATGACCTACACATCAAGAAGGGGTAGACATAAAATCTGAATCTTGATAGGACTTGAAACATAGACCAGCAAAACATTTTACAAAAGGGACTTACTGTACTTTTACTATTAGGAGGATAAAGACACTGGAACATCTGGAGTGATGAGTGAATGACTAATGTAGAAAGCTTAATGACCATTTAAATATATATATATGAAATACACACATGTATTTTGATTTACAAAATGCTTTGAATTAACAAGCTTTCCTAACACAAGGTCTCCAGATTACTCATTTCCTAGGAATTTAAGTGAGGACTAGCTCATTTGTCTTCATTCTATTAAAATCAAGGTACTACATTCGAAATGAGGCCTCCTAAATCTCTACACTGATTTAGCTGTGTGACCATGGGCAAATTACAGATTCCCTCTGGGCTAAAAGTGTGTGATTCTAAGATGTAGAGAAATCAAGAGCTTGAGTCTCACAAGATCTATGACTCCCACAGCAAGACCAAATAAGGTTTCCCATAATCTATATTTCCTTCCAGTGCCTCTCTTGATAACCATAATTTTGTAATTATTTTTTAAATGACCACAGCAGATTACACAAAATACTTGACCCTCTAAAATCTGTTCAAGTCTTCAAGAATATAATCTGTCCTCATTGAGCCTCTAGAATATGGTAAGCAGCCATTAGTGACTGCTCTTCCCCTATGCTTTTAACGATAATGGTAAAATTTTTTTACATACCCATAGGTGAAAATAATTGCCAAGTAACTTTTAGTCCTAAATACACATTAAATACTTGTAACCATTTATTCCTAAATACACTTAAAATGTCATCCTAAAACTGAATGTGCATGGTAGTCTATTATGGGATTGCTTGATGTTTTGGCACCTAAACCTTTTCACTATTAGTCATTTATTTCAAGCTACCACTAATTTACTTTTCCAAAAAGGTCTTAATCCATAGCAGTAAGGGATAGATTCCTTCAAAATTAAAGAGACACTGGGTCTTATGAATCAAAATAATTTTTTCATTATTATTAAAGATTAAAAAGTGGAAAATAATATTTAGATATTTTGTATTTTAAAAATTATGTTATGACATTAAGTAGAAAACCAGAAAGAACCATGAGAACGTGTAGGAAAATACAGCAGAAATACCCCAAAATGCTGAGAGGTTGTCCTTGACGGTGAAGACTATCAGTGGATTTTAGTTCTTTTATATATATCCATTTTTATAACAGGGAAAAAAAAATCTAAATAAATAGTTGACTTATAAAACGTGTAGGGTATCCCTCCACTAAAGTCACAAAGATTATAACACCAGAGAAGAAGACACTGACATAGGAACGAAGAGTTTTGTGAACATTCTAACAGATATACAGTTAAATATTACAGAACACTCCACAAAGAGGAGAACCTTATCTGATAATCATAAAAAACCTACAACAGCAAAGAACGGCACGTCATTTCGGCTCACGTCCCTCACAATTGGAACGTGGCTCAAATAAATCCCACTAATTATAGAACCTCAAACACTCAATCCCAACTACTCCAACACTCTGGCAGGCCGCCCCCCACCCCCCCTCGCCGCCGCCGCCCAAGTGTACACTCTCTGGATTGAAAGAATGGACTTAATTGTCCCTCTTCAAGAATCTTACTCATAATCACTACTGGTTGAGGAATATGAACCCGAGTCGTTGACCCGATCTTCATAATCGCAATCCTCATCTTCTTGTGAAGAATGGTCTCCAGGGAGCTCATCTGGGCTCTGACGGGAACCATACGAAACCGGAGACGCCATCATCAAGGATGCAGTAGTTACTAGTAGTGTTAATTCAAATCTCGCAGCAACGGCTCGCCGTAGCCGCCATGTTGTCTCCGCTAGGGAAAGGGCAAAGGCCACGTGACCGCCAATCCTTGGCTGCAATTGGTGGCAGCTTGAGTTGCCAGGGAGACGAGGAAGCTTTCCCGAGAGAGAGAGAGAGAGAGAGAGAGAGAGAGAGAGCGCGCGCGCGCGCGCTACTGAAAGAAGCCAACGAGGTGAAACTTCCAGGAGTGCGTCTCAGTTGGAGGAATATAAGTAGTTAAAAACTTCACCACTTAGAGTCTCCTAAACGCACTCCTTTAGAGTACTATAGTTTATTAACAGCGGAGACCCATTTTTTTCTTCCCTTTTTCTAGTTTGCACTTTGCCCTATGTTTCTAAGCCGAACAGCTGCCCAAAGCCTTAGAGGCACTCAGCTTGGGGTTCCCATGAAGTAAAGGAAACTCCTCCGTACCTTTCCCCAGGGCCTCTGCATCTGTGCTGGGAAGGGAAGCTTTTAAGCAAAGTCCACTAGGTGTAAATGTAAATACGCTCCAATGTTTCTTTGGTTTTCTTACTGTTTCACAGTTGCAAACATTTGTATAGTTTTCCCTAGCAAATGTTGTAAATTGCTTAAAATAAGAGGCAATGTGAAATCAACCGCACGTTCATTTTGTAATTTTATAATTTGATTAAGTATTATCACTGAAATTGGAAATGTAAACTGGTAAATTTTATCGGTAATTTACGAATACCTACAAGTATTTTTTTCTAAGTACAAAATAATAGCTAGCCTTTATTGAGAGTCAGCCATTTCTCAAATTACTTGTTCTATTGATATACTATACTACGTATTCACATACTATGAAGTAAAGATCCTTATACTAAAATAAGGAAACTGAAGCTTGGGTTATTCATCTTAATGGTCACATGGCTAGAAGGCAGCCAAGCCACACAAAAATTGAACCTGTCATTAACTACTTGATTATATTTCATCCTCAGGATCTAGTAATTCAACTATTACAGATCTATTCTAAGAAAATAAAGGTTGTAAAAACAATTATAAAGTTTGTGAAAGTGGAAAGCTGAAAGCAATCTAAATATTCAACCATAGGGGAAAAGTTAAATAATACACTTTTCTATATGAAATATAAATATTATGATAGAAGTATTTTCAAAGAATAATGCAAGGGGGAATATTCATGTTATAACAAGTTAAAGGATATAATATTTTATGATCTCAATGGATGAGTGCTGGAGATTCAACTTAAATTACATTAATTCTAAATGTGTTTTTTCATAGTTGTATACCAGCTATTGAATATTGTTTTGTCTTAATTTGAATCAATTTATAAAATTGTTTTTATCTTATATGAGAGCTATAGAGCATAGAGCTTATAACTGTTTATTTACATTATAATTTTAAAAAGTTTAATTCATTCCTGGAAGTCCACAACAGATTTTTCTTTTTTCCTTAAAAGAGGTCTATCTATCATTCAGACTGGAGCACAGGGGACTAGTTCATAACAGGATAATGGGGCAAAAGAGGTCCTTGAGGTAGCAGGAGAATCTGGTGTCTACCAGACAGATGGAAGGACATGACCTTGCTGACATGTCTTCTTTAAAACTGGATCCTAAATGAAGGTGCAAGTGTGGATGCTGATTTGCCAGTTTTAGTCAAGAAGTTGAGACACTCTCCATACATAATGGTGTTTATTTTCTCAGGTAAGTAGAAGGTAACCTTGCCAGGTGAAAACGAAGGAGGGCAATGGAGTTAGAAGTTTGAAGAGAATGGATCCCCAAAGGAAGGGAAACAAATATTTCCATCAGCACGAGGTCCAAAAATGTAGTTACTTTTAAAATCAGAGAAACAATATTATTTTTTAAAAAGATGTAATCAATATAATAGTTATACTTGTTTCATGCTAAAATATACATACTTATTCTCACCACAATCTCCAGTGATAAAAATGTTAATATTTTAAAAGCATCTTATTGGAAGTAAAAAAAAAAAAAAGACATTCTAAATATTAACAAAAAAACCCACATTTCTGCATATAAATGACACTCTTTTTTTTCTCTATAAACAGCTAATGATTTCATGCGCAGCTCAAAAACCTTCAACGCCACCCCATTAGAGAATAAATTCCAAACTAGGTAGTCTCTTAAAAAAAAAAAAAAGATTCCAATTCTACAAACAATTGAGCACCAATTAGGAATTAGATGCTTTATTTCCTGCATTAATCAAGTTAATCAAGTGTGCCCAACTTGCCAGATCAAAAGAACCCCTGGGGTTCTTGTTAAACATAGAGGTTTTAAGAACTGTCCCACCTCAAAAGGATCAGAATCTCCAGGGAAGTTGCCCTAGAAATCTCTGTTTTAAAAAAATGCTCTCACCCCTCAATGATCCCTAGATTAAGGTAAACTTGGGAAACACTGCCCCAAGCCTCCCCTCAGTTCTAATTCTTCATATCTGCAGGCCCACTGACCGTTTCCACAATAGGCTAGAAACCACTCCCACCTCCTGATTTTGAGCCTGGCAGACAGAGCAAATCAACCTCTCCAAGCTTCACTTTCTTTACTGGTAAATTCAGATATTGATATGTACTTCATAGGACTGTTTGGAGGTCTAATAAGTCAATGTAGGTAAGATACCTAGCACATAAAGTATCAATAAAACTTAAAACTATTTTATGGATCATTTATTTTACTCATGCAGTTCTCTCATTGTGAAATGCTACATTTTCCTTCAAGACCCAATTCTAATAGTACCTTTTTCAAGAAGATTTCTCACACTCTTTTCCTATCTCAGTGACAATTCTTCTTTCCACCTTCCCCTCATATCTAATAAAGTTTTATAACGAGTATGTCTGCCTAATGTCTAAATTATTTAGGAATCTTTGCTACCAAATGACAAATTCCTGGAAGTTATAACTGGGTCTTTTTTGTTGTTGTTTTCAATCTTTCATCTTACATAAGATTGAACAAGAGCAAGAGGTGCCACATAAAAGTATCTTTTACGAAATCTTCACACTAGATATGTCTCTGAGTTAACTTCCTTGGCTAGTCTACTTCCATATGTTAGATTAAAAGACAAAATCTGCACCCCCAGAAGGATATCACTTTCCTGATCTTTCACAAAAGAAAAAATAAGAGCAATCATTTTATATTCTTATTTAAATCTTCAGGGTGTGAAGCTTATCAGATTTCTAACTTTATATGTCATATTTGTACTAAATTAATATTTAACAACCTTAGATATACTAGAGAGGATGAAGAATGGAAAAGATTAACTTGCTATTTTCAGGGCCTTTTAAAAAATACTGACTTTGTTTTATACTTAGCAATTGCTGGTGACTTACGAGAGACTGGGGTATATTCTCAATTTTTATTTTCCATTACACAGATGGCCAGCCATCTCTGAGAACTAAGTATGTTTAGTTTAATATATATATATGACATAAAGTCCTTATTTTCATATTTTACTCCCTCAATTAGGCAAACAACACAACTCTGACATAAAATACACCAGATAAGAACATAATTAAATATTTAGTATTTTTGGCAGGTTCAAGAGTTCTTTGCCTGGTGGTAACGGAAGCTAGCAATGAGAAGTAAATGAAAACAGGGCCACATGAGGTCATGTCCATTAAAAAATTTTAAACTGCAAGGTAAAAATTTACAGAACTTAGCATTGTTAGAAACTAATACCATCTTAACTATGAACGTCGAAATAATTCATGAGAGGTGTGGTAATCCTGACAACCCCAATCATTTAAAAAATGATGAATAATAATTTGGTAGACCAGCAAAACAGCATTTTAAAAACTGAGGCATCATAATGTAGGATTTTTAAAATTTGAGATAGTCATAAATGAATAACATTTCAGCAATCCAATGTTTATAGAATTGGATTATGATCTAAGATTCTAATTTTCCTTTATAAAAATTGAATTGCCTGTTAAAATGTTTAGAACTTGTTCCATAGAAATCATGCATTATCTATTTGAATAATAATGAAATACAGATGAGAACACAGAGGTAAACATAAAAGCAACTGAGGTAGATGGCACAAAGCTCAACCCCAAACCCTTCATTTACTCCTAGTTATTCTCATTTTATACTTTCATTTACAAATTGTAAAAAGTTGATGAAATGTTCTACCGCCATAGATCAGTAGCTGCCAACCAGAAGGAAGGGAGGCCTCCTTAAAACGGGAATACAATAGCAGCAGAAATTGTTGATGGCTGACAATCTGCCAATGAAGAGCAGTCAGAAACAAAAAGCAGACACAAGAATTACAAAAAACCAACTCCCCCCCCAAACTCATAGCGTATAAATGAGTGCCAAGTGCCCTCAATAGCATCTAAAATAAAAAAAAGAAGAAAGAAACAAAATTACTGCATTGTCGAACCCTACAGTAATTTGATAAGACCGTGAAAATGCTTGATATTCCCTAAGTGCCATGCATCCTCCAGTCAGAGAATCCACATTCTCATCCTGATTTTGGCACTAATAACCAAGTGAATATGGACAAAGTCAGTTTCATCTTCTGAAAACTACAATAATAATCCCCGTGTACTGTACAGGGTTGCTAAGAACCAAATGTCCTTGGAATCTAATGTCCCACACTTTAAGAAATAGAGGAGTGTGTGTTATATGCTATATTTAAATGTTTTTGATTTTGGGGCACCTGGGTGGCTCAGTTGGTTAAGCATCTGACTCCTGATTTCAGCTAAGGTCACAATCTCGAGGTGTTCGTGGGATCAAGCCCTGTGTTGGGCTCTGTGCTGACAGTTAGGAGCCTGCTTGGGATTCTCTCTCCCTCTTTCTCTGCCCCTCCTCCTGCCTCATGTGTGCCACTGTCTCTCTCTCAGTAAACTTAAAACAAAATAATAAAATGTTTTTTCTTTCAGTATTTTTTTTTAGTTTTTACTTTTTGAACTTATTAAAGGATATTTTATTCATCAGGACTATTATCTAATGGGGCACATCTTTACCCCTGAGGCTTCTGGATATTTGAGATATTTTAAATATGCTATTTTGCTGTTGGCAAAAGTATGAAATTTAGGTTATCAAACATTTTCAGAGACTCACCTCTTGCTCATTTTCTTTGCTGGCTTAGATGTTAGAACACACTAGCACTCTGGCCTGGACCAGCCCCATATATTAGCCATTAGGCTTTGGGCAAAACTCACTTAGCTGAATTTTCTCAGAGTCTCTAAGAATACCTATTGTTCTGTGTTTTGTTTTAATTTTTTAGGACACTGGTTAACATAATCCTTTGTATTTTACAGATCTTTAGTTTTTTACAGCACTTACATATCTGAAATTCACACCACCACCCAATGAAGTGGGTATTATCCCTTTATATTACAGGAAGAACAGGAAAATATAAACAAGTCAAAAGTCTTGTAAGTCACACAACTAGTGCACAACAGAAATAGGACTCCAAGGGAATGTTTAAACTGCAATAGCCTTGTACCTAGTTTTTTTTTTTTTTTTTTTTTTAAGTCTGCAAAAATACTAATGAGCCCTAATATGATCATTTGGGTACTTCTTATAATCAAGATGATACAAATATGTGTTAATTTACTTAAAGTAAAAGTAACTGAGAGACAATCTTGAAGCTTTTCCCTGACTCTGACAACCTATATGTAACTTTTAATCAAAAAGCAGGATGGTCTTTTATCCCAACTATTGTTATTTTAGTCTTGACCATATTTTGTAGCTAACACTTTACTCATGCAGAGAAAAGTTTGCAACTTTGCTTCACTTTGGGTTTGGCTGAAGTATCTTTTTAAACGTACAGCAATCTAAGGGCACCTGGGTGGCTCAGTCAGTTGGGTGGCTGACTTTGGCTCAGGTCATGATCTCACAATTTTTGAGTTCAAGCCCTGTGTCTGGCGTGCTGTGCTGACAGCTCAGAGCCTGGAGCCTGCTTTGGATTCTATTTCTCCCTCTCTCCCTGCCCCTCCCCCATTCAAGCTCTGTCTCTCTGTCTGTCTCTCTCTCTCTCTCTCTCAAAAATAAACAAACATTAAAAAAAAAGCACAGCAGTTTAATGCTTTACATGTGAAAACCATATTCACAACAGAACATACATAAGTAATTAAAAAAACACTCAGAAGATTTATCCTTTAAAATAAGATGTAAAAACAAAATAGAATCATCTTGCTATTTTTCTCTTGTCTATACATTTCCTATGGCTCAAGGCTATTGTTTTCTTTAATGCAATTGCCAGAATTTTGTGGCTATCTTACAAGGGACATTTTAAAGGAAAAACATAAAAATTTTATAAAACTGATATAAAAAAAATGGGCCATGCTCTGGACTAGTCAATGAGAGCTATAGTGAGTAGATGAACATGATTTAAAAGTTATCCAGTTTCTCTAAGTTCTATTACACTATGTCTAAATTTATATATACAAGTAAAAGACATTTGATGAAATAGGAACTTGTATGATAATATAGCTTCATTAAATGAAAGAGAAACCTCTACAGATGTCTCATATTTTTTAATAAGTATGTTTGAAAACATTAAATAATAACCACTAATGAAAATGACACATTGCAAAAGCAAAAAGACTTTCACACCATGTTAAAAATAAAGCGCCATTAGCCATGATACTGACAAACACGTTTATAGTTTCAGATTCCATTGGTTCCTATACCATGTGGGAGCAGTTATTTGTAATTCAGATAGAGTAGTAGAGTAGTTTTTCATATGAGCAGGTTTATTCCAGAAACACTCCACTATTTACTTCTGAAATAATCATTTCAGTCTTAATGACTATAGTTTAAACATATTCTTTCACAGTGGTTCATTCAGATGCATTTGTGCTTTGGATCTGACACCCTGTAGTGTTAATCAGTTTGGAATTTTTTGGCACCTGACATTTAAAATATGAAATTCTGTTGCAACAGGGTCTTAAGCATTTAAAACAAAAACCCGTCCCTGCTTTATCAAAGTCATGCTGTGAATGAGGTTCTAGTTAATGTTTTGGGGGATTACTGCTGGACTGTAATTTTATCAAATGTAGGGGGGATCTGTCTTTGGGAAGTTAGCAGAAACCCCTTTTAGCTACTCATTTAACAATATTTTATAGTATATGGCAGGGGCTCTCTTGGGGGAGGGATGAAGGAAATCAACTGTGGAAAATTGCAGGTTTCAGAAGACGGTTTTTAAATCGAAGAGACCCAATTTCTTTCTTGCACAATGTCTTTCTTTTTTTACTCACACTTCCAACAAAACAGTATTTCTACAGCTCATATGGTTTTGTACAAAGACTTAAAAGGGTCACATGAAACGTTTACAGATGAGAGAACTCACATAAACCTCCCCCTGACAGATATGTACTAAGGGCCACTTACTCTTTCTCACCACAAAAGTATTCAAGAGATACTTTTGATATATTTCTAAAAGTTTTCCCCATATTATGTCTTAAGAAGGCCCGGCTTTCCTGGACTTAAAGCAGCATTAAGTGCCTGACATTTCATCCATCCTCTCTTAACCTTAAAATGGAAAGAAAATGTGCTCTCCATGTGGATTCTTACTTCTTTCTGCTCTATAAACCCATCATAGTTACCATGTAATTTAATATTCTTTGGTCTATTTTGCATAAAGTATACGGTTGGACGAAGGTACCAGCAGTAAGTTAATACACTAGCAGTTTACGGAAAGTTGGGGTTCTTATCCTTCTTAGAGGAACTCTTAAATTTCCTTTGTGTAGTTTTGCGTGTAGACGCGCGGGCGCGCGTGTGTGGGTGTGTATGTGCGTGTGTGTGCGCTAACGATTTAGATTTGTTAAAAAGTGACTCATTCTAACTCCAATCACAACCAAAGTCCAAACGAAACTCTCAGCTATTTTTTCCTGGAGAAAGTGTAGAGGTGTTTAAAGAACAGCTTTGCTTGTTTTTTCTCTTCTTTAGAAAGTGGTGTTTTCTGGAGGAGGGTGGATAACCCGGTACCGGGGCCAGACTCCCAGCGGCGAGACCGGGTGGATCCGGAGCATCCAACTATGGAAAAGGTGGGGTGCATGTCCCAACGGCCTCCCGCGGCTAGCAGCACAGCAGGAAGAATCCCAAGACTCTTCCCGCAGGACGGGGGGGGGGGGGGGGGGCGCCGCCGCCCTGCAGGAAAGTTGCCCCTCCCCTCGCCATAATCCCCCGGACCAGAGGGCGGTCTTTCCCGGGGCCCCCGGCCCAGCACTGACCTGTGTAAGAGGACGCGCTGTACAGAGTCCAGGTCCTCCAGGTTCCGGGAGGCAGGTTTGGGGATGCTGGACCTGCCCACCTGAAACATGCCCACTTGAGACTCGCTGCAAAAAGCGTACAATAGGTCACAGGCGAGGGCTCTCCCGCGGCACTCGCAGCGCCGACTGCCTCGGGCACAGCTGGGGCCGCGGCTGGGGAACCCCGAGCTGAAAGAAAAGGCTGTCAGCTTTGGACACTCAAAAACCTGAGACTGAAAGGCAGCGGTGTGCAGCGACGGCTGTCCCCATCCTTCGCCCTCTTGGTAACCCGCGCGGGTCTTGGAGCCCCGAGGCGGGCTGCGCGGCCACCCTGGCGCTGAGGCCCCGGGGGCATGTGGGTGCTCTGTCGGCCGCCACCTCCGCCGGGGCTGGCCAAGCCCTCGGTCCCCCTCTTCCGCGTCCTGGTTCCTCCACCCCTCCAACTTGTCGGACCACGCTTCGAGGTCCCTTGCACGCGCGACGAGCCGGCCAGTGCCTCCGGCCCGGCTGTCCAAGGCTGAGCTCTTTCGCCGCCTAGTGCTCTTCACTCCCCCTTCCTGGACAGTAAGGCTGTCCCGGGCGAGGGACACCGGTGTCCAGGCACCGCCCCCAGAAAAGGAAGCTACCACCTGCAGCTTGGAGGACCGTGAGCAGAGGAGGAGTGGAGGAGGCAATGAAAGGCTTCCCGTGGCTCTGGCTGCCCAAGGAAGAGTGGAAAGGGAGTGGGAAAGAGAGGCGAGTTAGGTTTCAGTTGTTGGTGGGAATTTAAATTCTGCCTAAAGAAGCGACATACGTTCATAAATCTTGGTAAACATATTGGTTACCTGTGATGTGCCAGGCTGAGTTCTAGTCTTCAGAGATAAAAGGACGAATAAAAAGTGGCTGCTGTCCAATCTAATGTCCATATTCTCTTTTGGAATCTGTGAGCTTTAAAAATACACTTCACCCTGGAATATAACAGGAGAAAACTGTAGGTGACCTTGCATATGGCGATTTTTAAATGCAACACCAAAAGCATGAGTCATGAAAAACAAATGATAAATTGGACTTCAATAAAATGAAAAACTCTGCAAAATATGCTGTCAAGATAATGAGAGGACAAGCCACAGACTGGGAGGAAATATTTGCTACAGACATATCAGAAACAGGACTCTTATCCAAAATACACAAAGAACTCTTAAAATTCAACAATAAGAAAAGGGATAACCTGATTTTAAAAATGGCAGAAGACCTGACGTGCACCTCGCCAAAGAAGATATACAGATGTTAAATAAATGTATGAAAAGATGAGCCACAGCGTATGTCATTAGCAAATTGCAAATTATCACAACAATGAGATACCACTATACACCTATTAGAATGGCTAAAATCCAAAACACTGGCAACACCATACTGATGAGGATGTGTAGCAACAGGAGTGTTCACTCATTGGTGGTGGGAATAAAAGATGGTAAAGCCACTCTGGAAGAGAGTTTGGAAGTTTCTTACAAAACTAAATACGGTTTTACCATATAATCCAGCAATCACATTCTTCAGTATTTACCCAAATGAATTGAAAACTTATGTTCACAAAAAAAGCCTGCGCGTGGATGCTTATAGCAGCTTTATTCTTAATTGCCGAAACTGGGAATCAACCAAAATGTCCTTCAGTAGGTGAATGGATAAACTGTGGTATATCCAGACAATGGAATATAATTCATTGATAAAAGGAAACGAGCTATGAAGCTGTGGAAAGACATGGAGGGATCTTTTTTTTAAATTTTGTTAATGTTTTATTTTAATTTTTGAGAGATAGAGCATAAGCAGGGGAGGGGCAGAGAGGGAGGGAGACACAGAATTCAAAGCAGGCTCCAGGCTTTGAGCTGTCAGGCTCAGGGCTTGAACCCATGAACACGATATCATGACCTGAGCCAAAGTTGGACACTTAATCGGCTGAGCCACCCAGGAGCCCCAAGACATGGAGGAATCTTAAATACATATTATTAAGTGAAAAAGCCAATTTGAAAAGGCAACATACTGAATGATGCAGCTGTATGACATTCCGGAAAAGGCAAAGCTATGATGAAAGTAAAAAGATGTGATGTTTATAGGAGTTTTATTCATGATTGCCAAAACTGAGAATCAGTGATTTCCAGGGAGAGTGGGGGGAGATGAATAGGCAGAGCACAGAGGATTTTTAGGTCAGTGAAATTATTCTGTCTGATACCATAATGGTGGATAAATCACTGGTTATAGATTATAGATTGCAGATTAATTATTAAGTAGTGATAGACTTTAAGATGTAGGGTTGTTAGTTAGGACTTGGCTATTTGTTGTAGGATTTCCAAATGTCACTATATGTAGGACTTTTCTCTTGGGTTAGGTTCTTGAATCCTGGCTGCCAGTGTTCTGGGAACCAAGTGGATAAAGAGGATGAGCGATGGCAATCTCATCTCTTAATAAATATAGACTTTCACTTAATCCTTCTGTCTTAAATACATACTTTGTCTTGTTTCACCTCTGCTCTACACTCTGCCTGGTCCAAGAGTTTCAAGAATCTAGAAATGTCTTTTGATTCAGAAATTAATCTTTTTTTAAAGGTTTATTTTATTTGTTTTTGAGACAGAAAACGTGAGCAAGGGAGGGACAGAAAGAGAGGAGGATAGAGGATCTGAAGCTGGCTGCGTGTTGACAGCAGCAAGCCCAGTGTGGGGCTGGAACTCATGAACTGAGAGATCATGACCTGAGCCAAAGTTGGATGCTCAACCGAGACGCCCAGGTGCCCTGATTCAGAAGTTAATCTTAAAGAAATAATAAAAAAATGAAGATCATGATGTTCATTACTGTATGTCACCATAACAAATATGTAAAAGGTATAAGTATGCAAAACTAGTGTAATACTTAAATAGGTTAAAGTCCATTCATACAATAAAACATATGTATTTACTAAAATGAAATTTAGGGGCGCCTGGGTGGCTCAGTCGGTTAAGCGGCCGACTTCAGCTCAGGTCACGATCTCGCGGTCTGTGAGTTTGAGCCCCGCGTCGGGCTCTGGGCTGATGGCTCAGAGACTGGAGCCTGCTTCCGATTTTGTGTCTCCCTCTCTCTCTGCCCCTCCCCCGTTCATGCTCTGTCTCTCTCTGTCTCAAAAATAAATAGAATGTTAAAAAAAATTTTATATGAAATTTAAACAGAATGCTTAATGGCGTGAGAAAATATTTATGATTTAAACTTTAGCAAATATTTAGGAGACAAAACCATATATTCAGACTTTGTTAGCTATGTAAAAATTAGGAAATTGGATGGATATTCACCAAATCTTAAAAATGATTGCATCTGGAAGTAGAATTGTGATTTTAATTTTCTCCTTAATGCTTTTCTGTATTTTTCAAAGTTTTATGCAGTAAATATATATTACTTTTAGAATCAGGAGGTAGTCCCATATAAATATGTAAAATGAATCATTTGAAGAAAATTTAGTAACTGAATTCTACCGGTGAGAATTTTCAGTGATCTCTTTTAGATTTCCATTCTCAGATATACATAAGTGGTTTTGCAGAATATTGTACTATTTAAGGATACATGGATAACCTGTTTTTTAAAAAGGCCCATTACAAATCTTTTATATAAGAATAATTATTGTGTAACTATACTGGATAATTACTTCTTTATTTTAAGGTTTTAGTAATTTATCTTTTGTTTGTAATTATTAGATAACTTTTCCCTCCTTTTTAAAAAAAAATTTTTTTTTAACGTTTATTTTTGAGACAGAGAGAGACAGAGCATGAACAGGGGAGGGGCAGAGAGAGAGGGAGACACAGAATCTGAAACAGGCTCCAGGCTCTGAGCTGTCAGCACAGAGCCCGATGCGGGGCTTGAACTCACGGACCGTGAGATCATGACCTGAGCCGAAGTCGGATGCTTAACCGACTGAGCCACCCAGGCGCCCCTTCCTCCTTTATGAGAAGTATATAGTGTTACAGATCACTATTCAATTATGTTTTCATAATAAATCTGGGTTTACATATGTTATACTCTCTTAAAGTGAGATGTACCTATAGCTACTTGTTTGCTCTTAAAAGAAAAAAGCTCTCTCTGACTGATGGCAGAAGAGGAAGTTAGAGAGTTCCACATGAGAAGAACTGTCCAAGACATGGCTCATTTAGAGACGGAAGGGACTATTCACGAAGGAAAGTGGGGGCCTCTAGAAGCACAAAGTGGCCCTGGCTGACTGTCAGCAAGGAAATGGGAACCTTGGCCCTACAATACAAGCAACTAAACTCTGCCAATAACCTGAATTAACTTGGAACAAGATGTTTTCCCAGGCCCTCCTGTTAAGATTTTACCCAAAAGAAACCCTGATTTTGCTTTTGTGAAACGCAAACAGAGAACCTGGTTGAGCCCTCCTGGACTTCTGACCTACAGCATGGTGAGCTGATAAATGAGTGTTGTTTAAGGACACCAAGTTTATGGTAATTTTTTTAATGCAGGAATTGTTTGCATAATAGAAAACTAATGCAAAGCGTTTTCAAGGTTGGTTATTAGAAATTGTCTATGGAGGGGAGCCTGGGTGGCGCAGTCGGTTGAGCGTCCGACTTCAGCCAGGTCACGATCTCGCGGTCCGTGAGTTCGAGCCCTGCGTCGGGCTCTGGGCTGATGGCTCGGAGCCTGGAGCCTGTTTCCGATTCTGTGTCTCCCTCTCTCTCTGCCCCTCCCCCGTTCATGCTCTGTCTCTCTCTGTCCCAAAAATAAATAAACGTTGGAAAAAAAAATTAAAAAAAAAAAAAAAAAAAAAAAGAAATTGTCTATGGAACCCGTGGGTCCTGTGGGTGGAAATATCTCCAGCAGTACTTGGCAGCTCAGATGCAGGCATGCTTTCCCAGACACTACACTCTCCTGGCTTTCATCTTGTTGTATCATCAGGTTCCTCTGCCTTCTCACAAACTCTAAAGGTTGGAGTGCTCCCCTCAAGACATACAATAAATGCCTTCAAATATCTGAAAGGCCATTATGTGGAACAGTGATTGTTTTATCCAGTACAGCTTCTGAGGTTAGAATTAGGATACGGAGAATTTTTTATATGAAGGCGGATTTATACTTAATATATACTGCAAGCTGGGATTCTTGGGAAGCTGACTCTGAGATGGAGATTTCCATGTAGGAAGTTTACTGGAAAGTGCTGTTGGGATCAACAGTGGGGAGAGTGAAGGGAGCAGGACTGGGCAGAGGAAGAAGTTGAACTTCAGTGCAGCGTCAACAAGGGCCACACTCAATCCTGTGGGCTTGATACGGGATTATCCTTCAGAGTTGCCCTGAGTTTAGGCAAAAGGGATAGGCTTTTTTAAATCTTCTTATCATTTCAGAAAAGAGATATGATGTTGGGCAAAGTGACTCTCCAGCTGAGGGCAGTTTCTGAAGAGGGACTCAGCTGAGAGTCTCACCAGTCAGCATTCCCAGCAGGGTGGACAATAAATGCCTTCCTCCTAAAAGGGGCAGAGAGGGTGTGGAAAGAGGATGTGGTGGTGCATCACAGCATCTAATACAATATAACACACTCACTAGAGTGACAGGGCCCTCCATCACTGGAGGAGTTATCAATGGAGGCTGCAGGGTCCTTGCAGCTTTGAGGTGGTGACCATTTGTGTACTCTCTGACTTAGGAAAAAGACATAACATGGGTGAAAGCATAAAGTGGAGTCTTACTTCGACTCCCTCAGACATTACGAACATAAGATGTTTAGATTTTTTAAATTATAGAAATATCTCAATCTTCACCTGGAGAGATTAGCTTTCTTAGGCTTTTCTAATTGGCAGAACAGGTTCCTCTATTTTCTTTTACACCTTATCATTTAGGAGGAGTCTTTTAGCTTAAAGATAGATTGAAATTATTTTCAATTATCAGGACAGTTTTATTTGTTGACTAATTCGTTGACTAATAACTAATAGTTGACTAATAAGTCAACTAATAAGTTCTTTATGGAGAACTTGAGAATCTACTATTGCACTAGAAAGTGGAACAACAACAACAAAAAAACTTTGCAAGCCCTGATCACAAAAGACACCAGAAGGATGGGTCCCTGGTAGGGAAAGGATACAATAGGTGAGAAGTGACAGGGAGGCTGGGTAGGAATAAGGAAGAAAAATAGGCTTCTGGGTACACACCAGCCTATGTTAGATAGTAAAAAAATGTTTTGTACCCTTTGGACTCTATGTGTGTTTATGATTGAATTGTAAGATTGTCTTCTTTCTGCTAATGACTGATACCTGTTTATATTTCTTCCAGACATTAAGGGGGCAGAATGGGAAAGTTATAACAATTTAGCATTTCTGACTTTTTTTCATTTATTTAACAAATATTTAATGAGTACTCCTAAATGAATATGACTGTGTTGTCATTTGAAGATCCCTTAAAAACTTTCTATCACTTGGTTCCTTTTTCATCTTCTTAACTAGTGGAGGCATCTTGTTTGATGCTTAGCAGGCATCCTGGCCGCTTTTTAAGGAATTAGCTCTATGCTCAAACCTACCATGTTGTGCCCTGTCTCAGGCTGTTCCCACTGCTCTCCTACTCCTAGTAGGAACATCTATCTATACTTCCATTATATGACATTCTATTGATACACACTTGCCATTCCCCAAACCACTGAAACCACATTTAGGCTTTCTCATCCAACACATTTAATAAATGTGTGGAGAGATAGACAGACAGAATGATAGGCAGGTAGATAAAGCTTCATTTGCCTGGATCCAAATCCTTTTTGTGTGCAAGCCCTCAGAACAAAATAGGTGGGAAGAACTCCTCTCAACTGTTCCTCTCCCTGGGGTCTGGCGTATACTTCCCTCTTCAGGAGCTGGGGATCATCTGAGTGGTAGAAAAACTGCTAGTGATACCCCTACCTTCTTGAGTTGGAAGATATAACTCAGTCTTGGAATATGGGAAAGGGTTTTGAACATGCTCGTGGGTTCTCTGTGTGTTTGTGTGAGCCTCTGACAGTAATGTTGTTTAATAATGGACTGTACCACTCTTCACTCTACTTTTAAGGGCTCCACAGAGATGAGGGTGAGGTTAGCCGTAAGAATGTGTAAGAACCTGTGTGGGAAGAATAGACAGGGAAGTGCTACAAAACCCCTGTGCCTTTGTGAAGTACCTTTTAGCCAGTCATGGTCCAAATATAAATAATGACAGGGTAAAGTGGTAAAAATAAAGATGATGTGTCCACATAACTGAGAATTAAGGAAATGAGATGAAATCTAAACGGAAATAAGGCAATGGCCACACAGAAAGCTGGGGGTTATCACATCAAGCTCATGTTTATTTTGGGGGCACATTTATGAATGAAGACAGATAAAAACAATATACTGAGTTGAGGAGACAGAGTTAGAATTTGGGGAGGTGAGGGTGGGACAGGAGTACCAGAGAAGAGAAAGATGCTTGGAGAGGAGAGGGCTGTGCAGCTATTACCAATGCAGTCTCTCATTGCCCTCTGTGTACAGGGGCCAGTTTATAAACCAACAGGTATTCATTGATGATTCATATTTATTTTCTCATTCTTTCATTGCTTATTCATTTATTAGCTGGCATTCTTCTGTAAAAATGAGCTCCCTCCACCACATTTTCCAAGGATTACTGTGTCCTTGTGGATTTTTTTTAAATATTTAATGTCTTATAATCTATTCTATAATTGCTGTGTCTGTGTCTCTCTCTCTCTCTCTGTTTCTCCCCAGCTTGTACTCTGTCTCTCTCTTTCTCTAAAATAAATAAAGATTAAAAAAATTTTAAATAAAATTTTTGTTGTAGAGAGAGAGAGTAAGCAGGGGAGAGAGAGAGAGAGGTGGAGGGAGAGAAAGAGAATCTTAAGCAGGCCCTATGTTCAGCACAGGGCCTAATCCCATGACCCTGGGATCATGACCTGAGCTGAAATCAAGAATTGGATGCTCAACTGACTGAACCACCCAGGTGCCCCTGTACTCACTCTTTTCTTTTTTTTAATTTTTTAAAAAAATTTATCTTTGACAGAGAGAGAGAGAGAGAGAGAAAGAGAGAGAGAGAGAGAGAGAGAGAGAGAGAGAGAGAGAGAATGAGTGGGGGAGGGGCAGAGAGAGAGGGAGACACAGAATCTGAAGCAGGCTCCAGGCTCCAAGCTGTCAGCACAGATCCCCACGCAGGGTTTGAACTCACGGACAGTGAGATCATGACCTGAGCCAAAGTCGGATGATCAACTGACTGAGCCACCCAGGTGCCCCTGTACTTACTCTTTTTGATGCTCAAATTGTCTTAGCTCCTGTGTTCCTTTGAATGTATTCATCAGTTTTTCAGCCTTCCCTTACTTTCTGACACACTAAGACATTCCAGACTCACCTGCGCTTTTCCTGCCCCAAACTTATAATCAGCCATTTATCAAAGTGGTCTTTTTTTTTTTTTTAAAGTGGGGAGTGACATTTAGACAGCAAGATCTGGGTGTTGGGAGACAATTCTCCATGGTTCTCTCATGTTTCTGTACATCTTGTGAGTGATGCTGTAATTGCCTTTTGTTCTAGACTCTTTTTTCAAGGATGTTTATGTAGTTAACAGCCTTAGAAGGTAGAGATAAAGACTAGTTTGCTTACTGTCCAATATAGTAAAACTAATGTCCTCTGGGGTGAATTATGTAGAATGGAATGGAAATATCTGCAAGATAGCCTTCTCATTCTATAATGTTTGGATTCCTTAGGTTCAGGGTCCTTTTGCAACAGAATCCATGGCATGTATAGACATCACCTGGTTCTTTCCATGTTGTCCTGTGGGAATTGGGGCTGGGGAGCTGGCACAAATGCTGATACTCTGGTGATTGCTATTTCTGTGATAAATCCTCTGTTGCTAACCCAAGAGTTCCTTGTGTTCTGCTAGCATTCGTGAAACTATGGCAGGCTAGTTTATTAAGTTGTAAGTAGGACAAAATCTCACACCCTGTACAGTTCTCGAGATGGGGAATAGGTGTATTCACTGACACTATTGCTTCTACACCCTTTCAATGGGAGAACAGGAAATATGTTGAAAAAATAAGTTGATATATTAATACCTCCTATTCCAAAACAGTGCCTCAAGGCTCTTCCTCTCCTTCCTCTAACCCATATTTACAGTTTTCTTCTTCCACAGAGAGAGAACTTCAGTTCCCAAAATATCAATATATTCACTCCTTTGTTCTCTCCTACAATTAGGATATGATATAAATTCAGATTAGAATTATTATGCCAACTAAAACTAAATCTTCTAAGCAGTTCTTTTTGTCCTTGGAGTATGTCAACTAAGGATACATTCAGATTACTATATTTTATTTTATTTTTAAAAATTTTTTAGGGGCGCCTGGGTGGCTCAGTCGGTTGAGCGTCCGACTTCAGCTCAGGTCACGATCTCACGGTTCGTGAGTTCGAGCCTCGCATCAGGCTCTGGGCTGACGGCTCAGAGCCTGGAGCCTGCTTCCCATTCTGTGTCTCCCTCTCTCTCTGCCCCTCCCCCATTCATGCTCTCTCTCTGTCTCAAAAATAAATAAACATTAAAAAATTTTTTTTTTAAATTTTATTTTAGAAGAGAGATGTAAGCATGAGAGAGGAGCAGAGGGAGAGAGAGAGAGAGAGAGAGAGAGAGAGAGAGAATCTCAAAAAAGTTCCACACTCAGCACGGAGCCCAATCTGTGGTTCAATCCTGCGACCTGGGGTCATGACCTGAGCCAAAATCAAGAGTTAGATGCTCAACCTACTGAGGCATGCAGGCACTCCAGATTACTATATTTTAAAGATACTCTAATTAATTCTCTTTTTCTGTGATTATGTTATCAATTCAATGTATAATTAGGTTCATTTACTTTTATTGAAATACAACTTTAGAGCTACTCAGTATGGATGTTCAATAGTTTATTCAACCAGACTCCTATGGATGGGCATTTAGAGCATTCCAAATATTTTGCTATTACCAGTAATGCCACATTGAATAAACTCTTTTTTGTGAGGGGTGTATCTTCAGAGTAATTCCTAGAAGTGAGAATGCTGAAACAAAAAATAAATGCACATACAGGTTTGGCAGACAGTGCCAATCCCCACCCAATGGATTATACCATTTTGTACTACCACCTAGCAAGTTTATGAATTCTTGTTTCTTCGTAATTTCAAGTGTGTATTGAAAAGGTCCTACAGCATCCGGGTGGCTCAGTCAGTTGAGTGTCTGATTCTTGATTTGGGCTCTGGTGATGATCTCATTGTTCATGACGTTGAGCCCTGCATGAAGCTCCACACTGGGCATAGAGACTGCTTGGGATTCTCTCTCTCTGTCTCTCTCTGACCCTCCTCTCTCACATTCTCTCTCTCTTTCTCAAAATAAATAAATAAACTCTAAAAAATAAAGAAAAAGAAGAGCTCCTCAATGTTTGCCAATATGAAAGGTAAAAATGACATCAGTGTTGTGCATTTCTTTTATTATTGGTGAAAATTATGCATTTTTAAATATGCTTGAAAGGGTATTTATTTTTCTTTCTTTTCTTTTGGGTTTTCTCTCCCTCTTATTTTTTAAAAATTTATTTAAGACTTATGGTCTTATTGAGGTATAATTGATATACAATAAACTGCACACATTTAAAATATCCAATTCGTTGGGGGTCTGGGTGGCTCAGTTGGTTGAGCATCCGACTTCAGCTCAGGTCATGATCTCACAGCTCGTGGGTTCGAGCCCTGAGTCAGGCTCTGTGCTGACAGCTCAGAGCCTGGAGCCTGCTTCGGATTCTGTGTCTCCCTCTCTCTCTGCCCCTAACCCACTCGCATTCTGTCTGTCTCTCTCAAAAATAAATAAACATTGAAAAAAATTTTTAACAATATCCAACTTGTTGAGTTTTAACCTATGTATATGTATAATGAATAGTCTAATTACCCTGAAAAGTTTTGTCTCTGTAATCCATCTCTTTTTCATCCTTTATTCCCATCCCTGGGCAAGCACTGACCTCCCTTCTGTAACTTACAGATTCTTATTCTACCAGATTTCCCACTTACTTTGAGGTTTCTTTGCTCTGGCTAGTGGGGACATAAGCTATTCCCAGGGCTGTAAAAGCTCTGAGTAATGTTCCATCTGCTGCTTTCCAGTGGTTCCTTCTCTGGCCTCAGGAGTTTCCCTCACATGCATGTTATTCCTAGTACTTAGTTAAGACTCAAGAGGAATCTTCTTTAGATCCCTGGACTTCTCTAGCTACACAGCCCTCTCCTCTCCATGCATCTTCTCCTCTTCAGTACTCTGCCCCATCTTCACCTCCCCAAATTCTAACTCTGTCTCCTCAACTCAATAGACACAGCTTGGCTCTGTTTGGGCTCCCCCTCTCTTTGTTGTGGCCTGGAAACTCTCTTCAGGCAGAAGCTGGGGCCATCAAAGGCATGACTTCATTTGTTTTGCTTCTCTCAGGGATCATGCCTTATGCTGCTTGTGGTCCAGTGTCTGAAAACCATTCTTTTATGTGTTTTGTCTGATTTTCAGCTGTTTCAGATATAACAGTAATCTAGTCTCTGCTACTCCATTATGGCTATGGTCGTAAGGTTCCCCTCATTTTTATGAATTTTTTACATATTGGAGAGATCAGTCATTTATATATGCTATCTGTTCAAATATTTTCTCCTAGTTTGTCATTTATCCTTTGGCTTTGTTTACAGTGGTTTATTTTTCATGAAAAAGCTTTTTTTTTGAATGCAGTCAAATTTATTTAACATTTTCTTTTGTTGCATCTGCGTTTCAGATCACCTTTACATTTTGTTCTTTTTAGGGGTGCCTGGGTGGCTCAGTCAGTTAAGTGTCTGACTTCCGCTCAGGTTAAGATCTCAAGATTCGTAGGTTTGAGCCCTGCATCAGGCTCTCTGCTGTCAGCACAGAACCCACTTTGAATTCTCTGTCCCTCTCTGTGCTCCTCCCCCCACTCATTCTCCCTCTCTCACCCAAAATAAATAAATAAACTTAAAAAATATTGTTTTATTTTGAGAGAGAGAGAGACAGAGACAGAGACAGAGACAGAGACAGAGGGAGAGATAGTGTGAGTGGAAAGGGGCAGAGACAGAGGGAGAGACAGAATCCCAAGCAGGCTCTGCACTGACAGCATGGAACCTGATGCAGGATCCGAGTTCATGAACCCTGAGATCATGACCTGAGCAGAAATCAAGAGTCTGATGCTTAATTAACCTACTGAGCCACCCAAGTGCCTGCAGGTCACTTTTAGACAGCTTTTCCCACACTCAGATTATATAAGATTTTCCCTTATTTTTCTACTCCTTATATGGTTTCTTTTCCTTTTCTTTTTATATATGAGTTGATTTTATCCATTTGGAATTTATTATGGTGTATGGTGAAAAGTATGTATCTAATTTTATCTTCTTCCAAATGGTTATACAGGACAGCATTTATTAAAAATCTTATCCTTTCCTTGTGATTTGAGATGCTACCTATGTTACAGTAACAAAATAACTTTCATATATACATGGGTCCATTTCTGGAATTTCTGTTCTTTTCTACTGGTCTACTTCTCATTAGCATCATGCTCTTTTCATTCTAAAACTTTTTATTATATTTCAGTTTCTGGTAGAGCTATTCTCTTCTTATGGTGGTTACTTTTCAGGATTTCCTAGATATTCTTCCATGTTTATTTTTCCACATGATGCTGGAGACCAGCTCCAGCAACCAGGGGTTTCTGAAGGAAGAACAGTGTCGGTGAAAATAAAATAAAACTAAAATAAAAAAAACTAAAAAATAAAAAACTAAAGTAAAAAACTAAAACTAAAATAATAATGGGCACAGACAACAGCAGTGTGTTCAACTGGCCGATTTATTGTAGTAAATGTGGCATTTTATATGCTAGCGATTTCCTTGTAGCATACATCATCTATGTTTTTCTAACATTACCTAATTTTGAAAATGTTCCTATGTGTAAACAACCTTTAAGAAATAACATGGCGATTTTCCCCTAATTTTCCTGCATACCCTTTGATTATTGATTAATTTCTTACATTATTCCATTATGCATCTGCGTTTATCTATAATCTACGTTTGCTGTTCTCATGAAAGGCCCTCCATTTCTCAACACCTCAAGCGGAACAGTTACAGGGACATGACATCCTAACCACATGAGGCCAGAAGAACAATGTGTTTGCCTCCGTCTGAGGTGCCAGGAAGGGGCCGAAAAAGTCTTAGAAACCCATGCTTCACACATTCTCAGAGAGACAATGCACCTAGGAACCAATGAATCATTCTGTACATTAACCGACTAGGTTCAGTCATCATCTGGAATGCCTCCGGGGGGGCCAGGTGGGCCTAGGGGTTGAAGTCACCTGTGCCCAGAGATACACTCCTTAGTTACCGGAGTGGGGCTTTCAAACCCATATGTCTCTCTTTTACTGGCCTAGGTAAATTTCCCAGGAAATTATTCAGTTCTTCTAGTTCATATTCATTTACAAAGTTATCTCTTATAACTTTAAAATTACCCTGTTTTAATGGTTATTTCCCTGTTATAATTTCTTATTTTGTGGAAGCTTAGTTACATTTATTGACATGTCTTCAGCATTGGTGATACTATTTCATTCCTGAAATCCCTACCATAAAACATACCATAGTGGGTGGTGGAAGAGGGTGCAAAACAGTCATTCTTAGAAAGGTGCATTCTTTCTACACGATCTTCATCAGTTTTACCTGAAGAAGCTTCATGATTATTTTGCACTTAAAAATAAAGTTATAGCAATTGAAAACAACTTCAGGGCAAGATAAAGCATTAGAGAGCTTTGAAACACATGGAAATAACTGACAAACTACAGAGCACAGATCTTTTGGCATACAGAGGTCTGCTTAGCAAAATGTTGGATCCTCCAGACGTGGAGCTCAATTCAAATGCACTCCATTTGCAATGTCCCAACCAGAAATGTATTGAGTAAACTAGTGACTATCTTTCTAAAACTGAAACATTGAAATATCACTATTTACAGTGAATTTAATTAGCATGGGTTGGGAATAAATATAATTATAACAAGAAAAAAGAGTCTGAAAAGCAATATAACTTTTTAAGAGTTGTTATGATAAAAAGTCATTGAAACCATCAGTCATTATATGAATTGAGTCTGTATTTCAATGTTATTGCCCTAATGGATTAGAAACGTGAAAATGACCACATCTAAGTAGTTTATTTTGTTAGAGATATTGATCATTCATCCAACATACTGCTCCTTTAGACGCTGAACATTTCTTAGCCTGGTTATCACATCCTTTAAAGTTTTAACTTAGAACCTTGATTTATACTTCCAATTGTTCTCGGATAAAATTCCCATTTCTTAATTCATTTAACAGATCTTACAATCCAGTTCTCACAAATCTTTCCAAATCTTTGATTTTTCTCCCTTCCCCCAAGAACCTTGTGTTTTAGCTATGCTGAAATGCTCTATCTCATCCCCAGGACTTTGTAAAAGCTGTTTCTTCACCTTAAACATCCTTAAAACCTTTGGTTTTCCACCTCATTTTCTCTTACAGAGGAGTCTCAGCTTAAATTTCACTTATTTGGGAAGGTCTTCCTCTGTCTCTTAGATCAGGTTAGCCATTAAGTTCCCTTGCTCTGTGATCCGCTAGTACTCTGTTTTTTTTTTTCTCTTAATTACAATAGCCTATATTATAACTGCTTGCTTCATTGTATGTCTTCTGAACTCTCATGCTCCAAGACAGCAGGCACTGTTTGTCTTTTTCCTTCCTATCTCTTCAGCATATGGCAAGCTCCCTATAAGTATTTCTTGAATGGATGAGAGAATAAATAGATATATAAACTACTGCAGTAAATATGTTCCTTTAAAGGTATGTTAACTTTACCATTAAAAAAATTACTTTTTGATTGCAAAGACTCATTTATTTGTATCTGTATTTGTTGCCCTGCAATGAATATGAAAGAACTCTGAAGCACAGGCACAGAGTAATGCCTCCCAGGTGTCACAAGTTACTGGTGAAACAGCATGTCTACAGTAGAAACATAGCTAATTTAATCCTTTAGGTTCTTCTGAGAATTGGCATAGGAAAGTTGTGAAAATATTATACTTTATCTTTATAATCTAAAACCTGCTTAGTATCTGTCCTATGGAGAAGGTATTTTGCATAAAAAGAGAATGATTATGGAGACTTGGGAGAGGATTTGCAGTAGCTGTTGATTTGTTTAAAGATTGACTATGAGATTTAAATTAGGTTCTTAACTTTCTTTTAGAAGAATGTAGACATTTGAAGTGGTATTATTTACAACTTTCTTTTAGAGATTTAACAGTATTTTTAGCCTTAGTGGCCTTATTTTAGTAACATTGTAGTTTGATCTAGTCTGTGGTATTTGGAAAAAAGATCAGATTTATGATGGTGACATATATGGTGTGAAAGCACTCACATGATTTTAAAAGATGACTTCAGAGGTATGCATAATCAGCCTAAACCTGTATTAAATTAAGAAAAAAAAAATTCTCTTTCACTGTTTTAAAAAGCAAAAGAGCTCCACCTGGTGTTGAACAAAACTATTGAACAATTTTTATTTGATGATTTAGAATTTTTCATTTTCTACAAATTATAATTCAGAATGCTTTGCTCAGTATTCTATTCTATTTATAGTAATGCTAAATATTGTTCCTAAACTAATTCATTTCTTACAAAAATGGGCTTCCTCTAATGTTTCTTTTTTTAAGTTTATTTATTTATTTTGAGAGAGAGAGAGAGAGAGAGAGAGAGAGAGAGAGAGAGAAAGTGTGTGGGGGAGGGGCAGAGAGAGAGGGAGAGAAAGAATCCCCAGCAGGCTGCACGCTGTCAGCACAGAGCCCAGTGTGGGCTTGAACCCATGAACCATGAAATCATGACTTTAGCTGAAACCAAGAGTCAGATGCTCAACCAACTGAGCAGCCCAGGCACCCCTTCCCTGTAATGTTTTAAAAAGTTTAGAAAAGTTTCTCTCCTAAGCGTGTCCTTTATATCTATCTGTGGTAGAAGAGTAACAATGCCTCTCACAGAGGGAGGGCCCCAGCAACTACTATTTGAGATCCATCCACCCCTTGGTTTGCTCCAGGCTATACTTCTCATTGGTTGCTCCATCCAAGGACTGAATACAGTGATGTATTGAGGCCCATTCTCAGTTCTGGAAGATAGGTGTGATTCCTTTATTGGCCCACTTTGACTCCAGTACTTCCCTAGGGTTTTGCCAAACCTTCCTTAGACTGCACAGCAGTCTCAGATGTGTCCATTCAACCATTCAACCATCTCTCAATCTTATTCTTAAAAAAAATTTTTTTTAATGTTTATTTTTGAGAGAGACAGAGTGTGAGTGGGGGAGGGACAGAAAGAGAGGGAGACACAGAATCTGAAGTAGGCTCCAGGCTCTGAACTGTCAGCACAGAGCTGGAGGTTGTGCCTGAACTCACGAACCACCAGATCATGACCTGAGCCAAAGTTGGACACTTATCCGACTGAACCACATAGGCGACCCCCTGCAATCTTATTCTCTCAGATTAAACTTGCATACAGTCTGACAGCTCTCCCAGCTTTCTCCAGCTCCCTCCTTATTTCTTTACACACAGGCATTTCCTTAAAATAAAATCCTTGCATTTTTTCATTTATTTATGCATTTTAAATAAAGATTATGTATAACTTAAGGTGTACAACATGATGGTTTGATACATATATGCATGGTGGCATGACCAGAGTCAGGCTAATTAACATTTCACCTCCTCCTCATACAGCTACTATTTTGTGTGTGTGAGTGCCCCTGAAATCTGTTCTCTTAGCGTATTTCTAGTAATCAGTACAGTAACATTAAATATAGTCATCTGCCTGTACATTAGATCTCTGGCTTATTCATCTTACATAACTGCATATTTGTACTCTTTGACCAATGTCTTCCTATTTCCTCAGCCCCTGATAACCACTCTTCTACTATCTGCTTCTATGAGTTCTACTTAAAAAAAATTATTGAAGTGTAGTTGACATACATTATATTAGCTTCAGTATATATCAATATATGCAATATATTGATCAGACAATTCTATGCATTACTCAGTGCTCACCATGGTAAGTATAGTCAGTCACCATTTGTCACCATACAATGCTATTACAATATTATTGACTATGTTTCCTCTGTTAACTTATCTCTGTAACTTATTTACTTTATACCTGGAAATTTGTACTTCTTAATCCTCTTCATCTATTTTGCCTATCCTCCTACCCACCTCCCATCTAGCAACCACCAGTTCTCTGTATTTAAGAGTCTGTTATTTCATTTGTTTTTGTTTTTGTTTTTTTGTTTTTTTATGTTTCACGTATAAGTGAACTTATATGGTATTCTTCTTTCTCTACCTTATTTCACTTAGTATAATACCCTCTAGGGGCATCCATGTTGTCACAAATGGTGAGATATTATTCTTTTTTTTATGACTGAGTCATATTCCATTTTGTCTGTGTGTCTCTGTGTGTGTGTGTGTGTGTGTGTACCACATTTTCTTTATCTATTCATCTATCAAAAAATACCTTGAAGATACTTCAGTTGCTTCCATATAAATCATGCTGCAATAAAGATAGAAGGGCATATATCATTTTGAATTACTGTTTTTGTTTCCTTTGGGTAAATACCCCATAGTGGAATTAGTGGGTCATATGCTATTTCTCTCTTTAGTTTTTTGAGGAAACTTCATACTGTTTTCCACAATCATTGCAACAATTTACATTCCTACCCATAGTTCATGAGGATTCCCATTTCTCCACATTCTTACCAACACCTGTTGTTTCTGTGTTGTTGATTTTAGCCATTTTGACTGGTATGAGGTGATATCTCATTGCAGTTTCAATGTACATTTCCCTGATGATGAATGATGTTGAGCATCTTTTCATGTGTCTATTAGCACATGTATGTTTTTGGGTAGTATGGACATTTAAACAATATTAATTCTTTGAATCCATGAGCATGATATATCTTTCCATTTGTTTGTGATGTCTTCAGTTACTTTCATCAATGTCTATCCTTGCATGTTTTTTAATGTTTGTTTTTGAGAGAGAGAGAGACAGGGTGGGAGTGGGAGAGAGCAAAGAGAGAGGGAGACACAGAATCTGAAGCAGGCTCCAGGCTCTGAGCTGTCAGCACAGAGCCCGATGTGGGGCTTGAACCCATGAACTATGAGATCATGACCTGAGTTGAAGTCGAATGCTTAACCGACTGAGCCACCCAGCTGCCCTTATCTTTGCATGTTTAATCCTGTCTTGGTCTTGCTTCTTAGAGATTCTGGACTAACACAATACCACTCCTGGAAGTTTTGTGGAAAATATGAAAGTGGAGCCATATCTATGAATACCTAATGTTAATAATAATATTATCTAATATGTAATATTCTAGTGGCTGGGTTGTCTAAAATCTGGTTCTTATGTATTAAATTAGATTTTGACATCTTAAAATCAGGTCTGGGTCTCTCCTAGCTTGGTTAATTAGTGTATGTATGGAAAAAGGCATGTGTCCTTTGAGGACACTCAGCTTTGAGATTCCATGGCCACATGTTGGATTTCTAAGTTAACCAACAGTCTCATTGTTTGTATCAGTCAAAATGGCATTTGGGCAAGAGTGATGATTAATCCAGGCAAATCCAACACCTCTTCTAGAAAAATACCTTCAAAGATTTTTTTTAATGTATGGAGGGAGGGACTTTAACATCATCTTTGTACCCACACAATCAATTATATTCAGTATTACAATTTAATATTAAGTGCTGGTGATGATTCAAATGTGGATTCAGATTTGTTTCGCTTTATCATTGAAAGGGGGCATACATTATTGGAATATTCTGGAGAATAATCAATGTTACAGAGTGAAAAACATTGCAGTTTTGATAGAAAGGCACTGGGCACTGGTAACTTACAACTCCTGGAAACTGCCCAGGGGTCTTGTGTCATGGCTATGTCCTTGGTTTACTTTTGACTCACTGATACTAAGTATTACTGATGGTAAGTACAGTGATAGTATCACTAAGAGGTAATACAACTCTAGGAAAATAAAACTTTACACTACTTTGTAGCGTGGCATAATGGAAAGAACCATAGCCTGAGAGATAGAATATCTGGATTCGAGTTGGCTTCACTACATGATAACTCTCAAGTTTGGGTAAGCCACTTGCCTTCTTTTGGCCTCAGTTTCCTTATCTGTAAGATGGTGGTACAAATCTTTGACTCACAAAGTCATTAGACTTAAATGAAATAATTCACACGGAAACATTTGGGAAACCAAAGCACCATATTAAAGTTATACTATTGTTGTTTAATTGTATTTCTTTCTTTTTCTTTCTTTCTTTCTTTTTAAAGATTTTATTTTTAAGTAATCTCTACACTGACCGTGGGGCTCAAACTCACAACCCAGAGATCAATAATCGTATGCTTTACTAAGTCAGCAGGGCACCACTGTTGAATGGTATTTTTCTTTTTCTTTCTTTCTTTTATTTTCAATGTTTATTTTTGAGAGAGAGAAACAGATAGAGTGCGAGCCAGGGAGGGACAGAGAGAGACGGAGACACAGAAATTGAAGCAGTCTCCAGGCTCTGAGCTGTCAGTACACAGCCTGACGTGGGGCTTGAACCCATGAACTGTGAGATCATGACCTGAGCTGAAGTTGAGCGCTTAACCAGCTGAGCCACCCGGGTGCCCCCTTTGAATTGTATTTCTAATGAAAATATCTGCTAAAGAAGGCCAGTAGGTATTCTGACCTTTTATAGGAGATATGGACTTTATAGTCCATGCTAAGAGATTTCTTAAATAAAAATGTTCTTAACTATTTAAATAAAAAATTTTAATTAAAGTATAATTGACACACATAAACCGTTTAAATAAACAAAAGTGGCCTTATTTTGCTTTGCTTCTGTCACATAAAATATATGAATTATTTAGTAATGAAGAAAAAATTTTATCATGGAACTACCCTTTGAAAAGCTAAAAATGTAAACAAAAGTGAGTATAAATTTAAACTGAGTGAATGATTTGGATGATATTGAGAAATAATTCTCTTAAAGTTTGAATCGTAGTGATGGAAGAAGGAGGACATATTTATACCTCCTGACAACTAAAGCAAAGAATGAAAGAAGGCATTTTTATTTATTTGCAAATATGAGCATAAAAAATATTTTTGCTCTAATATTTTTTTATTGTGCTTTTTTGGGAGGTTTTCATGAAAGTATATTGATAGTGTAACTTATCTCCACAAACTCTGTTTTAAAATTTTTTTAACGTTTATTTATTATTGAGAGACAGAGAGACACAGAGCGTGAGCAGGGGAGGGGTAGAGAGAGGGGGAGACATAGAATCTGAAGTAGGCTCGAGGCTCTGAGCTGTCAGCACAGAGCCTGACACGGCGCTCAAACTCACAAACTGTGAGATCATGACCTGAGCCAAAGTTGGTCGCTTAACCAACTGAGCCACGCAGGCACCCCTCACAAACTCTGTTTTAAACTGTAGCTGACACGGGGCTCCTGGGTGGCGCAGTCGGTTAGGCGTCCGACTTCAGCCAGGTCACGATCTCGCGGTCCGTGAGTTCGAGCCCCGCGTCAGGCTCTGGGCTGACGGCTCGGAGCCTGGAGCCTGTTTCCGATTCTGTGTCTCCCTCTCTCTCTGCCCCTCCCCCGTTCATGCTCTGTCTCTCTCTGTCCCAAAAATAAAATAAAACATTGAAAAAAAAATTTATAAACTGTAGCTGACAATGTTATTCTATAATAATAAAATATTGCCTATGAATTATTCATTTATAGTTAAAACACAGTTCTACCACTTTATTCTTCATATTTTTTGCAACCTAAATGTGATAAGTGTAACATTATTATTATGAAGTAGTTCTGTTAGAAATCCTTATTCTGGTTAACATAAGGAAAATGAGAAATTAATAAGATACAGGTATCTCACACAGATTCGAAGGAAAACTTGACCATCTGTGCCTTATGATGTGCAGGAATAGGCAGCTCTGGAGATCTAGGGAGCAATTTTGCATCCTCTTTTTGTTCTAAGATTCCTATTTCTCAAGTTAAAGTCTGGTAAAGGTTGCATTCTGTGCCCACCTCTTAGCCCTGTGAAGGTAAAATATCCTCCATGCAATATCAGACCCATGCACCAGAGAGGGGTGGTGCCCCCCAAAAGGCAAAGAGATACCGGGAAAGAAAAAAATAACAAATACCAATGCTTGATGTGTTCAACTCAAATGTTTTCTAATGTTTTTTTGTTTGTTTGCTTGTCTGTGGTAGTAATAATCATTTTCCTTAGTTACAGAGATAAGAATGCAGTAATCTGTTAAGTTGTGACGAACTCAGGTATCCACCAACATGCTTTTTTGGTGCATTTGCTCCTTCTCTCTAAGCAAATACTGCATTAGATAGATCAGAGACTGGCTCTTGACCACTGAGGCATTGGCATTTTTTTAATTTTTGGTATGAGTGCCATTGTGTAAAGTTAAGGCAAGGTACACTGAAACATTGCATGTTTTACACATGCCCAAGTAAATTGTGTTCCTTTGCTCCTTTCTATTTTCATCGTGGCCATTACCAACAGGGGGACAAGAGCACAGGCAGAAGATGGTCATGGAAATAGTGTTCCATCTCCAGGGTTAGAAGCTCTGTATAGGCATGCCCATGGACAGGGCACAAGTGTGGCTTTTGGGACTAATTACTTGTATATTGCTGTTTAAAAAAATAAGTCCTGTAATGACTTTAGTTTGGAGTTAGCTAGAAAGGCATTAGAAGAAAGGCAGGATATGTGTTTCAGGAGTGTCAGCTGCCCCATATCTGAGTAACTCTCAGAACAGCTGTGATTTCTGTCACCCTTCTGTATGCAATATAATGATCTATTCTTTACTTAAGACACCTTTTAACTAAACGTCTAGCCACTCCATTTTTGGTGAAATTTAAAGCATTATACACATTCAGATTCTATTGTTTGTGAGTTTACTTTTTAAGTAGCTATAAAAATATCATATACATATTCAATTTATCTTATCAAAACTGATATTCTAACAAGAAACACTAGGGGGCATTCATTGCTCTGTTCAAAGACATTTGTATGCTTTATTTTTATACTTTCCAATGCAATTTGTTCATACGCTTGAGAAATAGAATATGAAAAATTTCATTTTCTAAAATATGTCAGCATACGGAATATTGATAGTAATTACTAGCAGGGCAATTTAAAAATAATATGTGTTAGAAAATGTAAAAATGTTGGTTACTGAATTTGTATTTTAAAATAGTTTAGATTTATATAAAATCAGCAAAGCCAGGAGTTTACAGAAATAGCATACCACTGAATACTAAACAAACAAACAAAAGCAAAAACAAAAAATGGATGAGTGGGCAATAGGGCACAAGAATACTCAATATATACTGAAGTTTATAATGGAAACAAAGCCTTAAATAATTTGACAGTCTCTCTTAAAATATATCAACAAATAATGCAAAATATCATTTTCAGAATTGCCAGCATAGAAAAACAAACCTGACATAACATTTGTCTTACTTACCTTTACTTAAATGCATATGGAATTTAAAAATATAAACATAAATTATGATGTAGAAGTAACATCAATGAGTTAAATGAATTTATGCACTCTTCAATTGTCATTTTAATATAAAGTATCACTGAAGTTGCCCCACTTTTATTTACATTCTAAATCCTCCTTATTTAAAAAATATTTTTTTAATGATTTATTATTTATTTTTGAGAGAGAGAGGCAGAGCATGAGGGGCAGAGAGAGAGGGAGACAGAATCTGAAGCAGCTCTAGGCTCTGAGCTGTAATCACAGAGCCTGTCCCGGGGCTCAAACTCACGAAATGTGAGATCATGACCTCAGCCGAAGTCAGAAGCTTAATCGATTGAGCCACCCAGCCACCCCTAAATCTTCCTTATTTTATCTTCCTATTCTTGGCGTCTTATACCATTTAACTTGTTCATTTATGAATGCAACTATTTTTTAGGGTACATTCTGCATTCACAAGGTATTGTGGCATTGTGTTGGGTATCGCAATTCTCAAATATTGTGTGTATGTCACAGCAAAATGTGTTCAAATAATTTGAGGATAAGTACAAATCCTCGCAGATTTTGCCTTGAAATGACCGAAAAAAGTAGTGATTTCTTTTAGCCTCAATTTTTTTGGACTAGTCATATGATTAAATATTTATTTGCTTGATTTTAGACCACAATAGGTAAAGTCACACTAACAATTTTATATACAGGTAACTTTATAAAACTACATGGTTTAACGAGAATCCAAAGAAACAAACATTGTCTTAACATTTTTAGATTATGCCATAAATTATGCATTTTAAATAAAATTTAATTTATTTATTAAAATTTATTAACTTTAATTTAATAAAATTATTTAATTCAATAAACTTAACATTTATGCCATAAATTTTGCATATATATGAAAAATTTTTTGACTCCAAGTGTCATAAACATGAATCTTAACATGTCTCACCCCTGCTTTTAGAAACTCATTTTTTTTCAGATCAAGGAGGAGTCTACTGAAAGTTAAATAAATTGAAATAATACGTAGAAAGTCCCTTTAAAATTATAAAGTGCTCTTTAACTGCACAACGTTGCCACTTTGGGGTTTGAATTCTGACTTTGATATTTATTAGGTAACTGTTTTTATCTGTAAAAAACAGGGATGATAACTCATTTTATGACTTCTTCCCTCCTTTTTGCTTCACTGCTTTCCTGAGAAATGACAATCTAGTTGGTGGATAGTTTCTAGGTACATCAGAAGGTGGAAGAGAAAGGCAAAGATAAAAACAAGGGAAAATTATGTCAAATGAGGGAAAATTACAGAACTATAAAAATGATTTTTTCAATTGTCTTGTAATGCTACCAACCTACAGGATGAGAAAAAGATGGCAAAAAGTTATTTCCATTTTTTAAGTCACTAACCTTATAATATCTTGGGTCTCAAATTTCTGTATTTGGGTTATCTGTTTTTTGGATTATTCTAACATGTTTGGAACTTCCACTGGCTTCTTTCAATCAGCACTGTTTCTGGTCTGTCTCCATATTATAAATCAATGTAGGATTAGGAAATGCAGCAATAGATTAAACATAATTGGAAAAGTAAATCAGTTAGCATTCCAAAGTAAGAAATACGACTTTTGGATTATTCACTGTTATTTTTTATTTCTGCATTTAGTTACCCTTTTTAGTGCAGATAACTAGAAAGTTTGACTAATAAATTTGCTGTCCTTTGAGTATGGAATTAGGTCTGAGGGAGCAAAGCACTCACTGTTTTTGTAAACAATGGCTCTGTTTTAGAGTCAGTGTTTTTGTGCAAATATTGTAGATGTGTCTGGTGTGGGAGGGGGGTGAGGTGTATTCTGGAAAGTAGCTGGTGGTGACATCAGAATCCAGAAGATCATACTTAGTTCTTTTTTTTTTTTTAGAGTTTATTTATTTATTTTTAGAGAGAGAGAGAGAGAGAGTGGCGGAGGAGTGGGGGAGATGGAAAGAGGGAGAGAGAGAATCCCAAGCAAGCTCCATGCTCAGCACAGAGCCTGACACGGGGCTCAGTCTCACAAATGGTGAGATCATGACCTGAGCTGAAATCAAGAGTCAGGCACTTAACTGACCCAGGCATCCCCAGAACAGCATATTTGGTTTTAAAAAGCATATTTAATTGTATAATTACTTTGACGTATTCTTTTATTTTAAGTTTTTATTTTAATTACTCAGTGCTCACGAAGACAAGTGCACTCCTTAATCTCTATCACCTATTTCATCCATCTCCCATTCACCTTCCAGTTTGTTCTCTAGTGAAGCCCAGGAAACACTTCTCTGTTTTCTTGCGTAGGCAATCAATAGCCACCACCACCACTTCTATCTCCACCACAATTGCCACCAAGTGTTGGCTGTGTATAACAGGCCAGGTCCTGTGCTAGGCACTTTGTGATGTTTCTTCAAATCCTCACAAACACCTATGAGGCAGATATTATTGTTTCCATTTTACAAATAAGAAAACTAGGGCTTGACTACCCCAAAGTTAAACAATAAGTAGCAGAGCCAACATAAAAAATATAAATCTTGAGTCGCCTAGGTGGTTCAATTGGTTAAGCGACCAACTCTTGATTTCAGCTTAGGTCATGAGCTCAGGATCATGAGACCGAGCCTGCATTGGACTCCACGCTGGGTGTGGAGCCTGCTTAAGATTCTCTCTCTCCCTTGGGGTGCCTCGGTGACTCAGTTGGCTACGCTTTCAACTGTGGCTCAGGTCATGATCTCATGGTTTGTGAATTTGAGTCCCACATTGGGCTCTACTGTCAGCTCAGAGCCTGGAGCCTGCTTTGGATTCTGTGTCTCCCTCTCTCTCTGCCCATCCCCTGCTTGCACTCTCTCTCTCTCTCTCACAAAAAATAAGCATAAAAAAAAAAAGTTTCTCTCTCCCTCTTCCTCTGCCCGCCCCCCCACTTGCTCGCCCCCCTTCTCTCTCTCTCTCAAAAAAAAAAAATCTTAATGTATCCTAAAAATAGAAAGGCTTTGAAGTTAAAATCTGTAGCAAATATCTTGTCATCTGGGGAATAAAGAATCAGACTTACAAAAGTTCTTAGGGACTTTTGAGAATTTTTCAAAGAACAAAAACTATTATTCAAAACTTATCATATGTCTTTCTATTATGTTCAAACTTTAGCTGTCATTGAAGTGTTACAAAGTGCCCTTAATAGATCTTTTAATTTTTTATATTTTAAAAATATTTGTGCTTTTTATTTCCTCTGTAGTTATTTTTTATTTAAAATTTTTTATTTTTATTTATTTAATGTTTAATTTAAAAATTTTTAATGTTTGTCATTTATTTTTGAGAGAGAGACAGAGCACAAGTAAGGGAGGGGCAGAGAGAGAGGAAGATACAGAATCCAAAGCAGGCTCCAGGCTCTGAGTTGTCAGCACAGAACCTCATGCAGGGCTTGAACCCACAAACTATGAGATCATGACCTGAGCCAAAGTTGGATGCTTAACCAACTGAGCCATCCAGGTGCTTCCTTTAATTACTTAATTAGTTAATTAATTAATTAATTTGAGAGAGAGAGAGAGAGTGCGAGCATGAATGGGGAAGAGGGGCACAAGGAGACAGAGAGAGAGAGAGAGAGAGAGAGAGAGAGAGAGAGAAAGGATACCAAGCAGGCTCCATGCTCAGTATGGAGCCTGATGTGGGGCTCTATCCCACGACCTTGAGATCACAATCTGAGCCAAAATCAAGTTCAACACTCAGCTGACTGAGCCACCTAAGCATCCTCATAGTTATTTTTAACCAGTGGATTTGGAGACTATGTATAGAAAAAATATCCTTTTTAGCATAGTATATATAAAGTAAATGGCATATTTGGACAGTAAAAGGGAATAAAACACTAAAAAATATTTTTTTTTAAGAGAGAGAAGTAGTTCCCCAATCAGAAATAGATAACTGACAAAGAAATGAGATTTCATTTATTTCAGAAATAAGTATATTGATGCCAGAGTACTTAATCATGTTACTTGATTTTTTCCTGTTTATTCACTTATTATTATTAATTATGCAAAATCCATACACTTAATGAATTATTCTTTAAGGTTGAAAAGTATTTCATGCTGTATGCACCTTTCAGCTAAAAATCTGTATGTAGATCAGAGCTATCAGGGGAATTACTTTGATTAAGTTAATCCTTCTAATGTATACATAATATATGCTTGTGGTATGATCTGGAATCCATTTTTATCATAAAAATAGTATCTGAGATTTTAAAAATATTAAGACCATTAAAATACATTACTTATTTTTAAAACTTGGAAAATTGCATAAATCCTAGGTCTCACTTACAGACTGTCCACTTATTTGCATGGTATAAAGTTGCTTAACCAGAGAATGGGGTTTAGTCATGTGTGTTCTATGGTTCCATTCCAAATGTACAACTATTCCGAAAGTGAGTTATAGGTTTATGTTGCACAAAGTTACTTGGTTATTGCCTGAAACTTGATTTTGACCATCTGTTCAATACAAAAAAGTGGATATTTATAAAATATATAATAATTTAAGTGCAGTACAACTGGTTTCACTATTGATTCTTACTTTTTAAGTACATCTGAATAAATAATTCTGAACTTCAAATCCCAGATAGTAACTATATTTCTTGGTCCTGAAACGATTTCTCCCTTTTTTTCTCCCACCATCTCACTTTGTTACAGCCATTTTGCATAACATTTAATGACAATGTACTTATCCATTGGTAAATGTGGCATTTTCCCCTCCCTGTATTCTTTCCTTTCTTCCTCCCTTCCTTCTTTCCTTCTGTAATTAGTTATTGAGCACCTGCCATGAGGATATATACTTATATAAGATGAAATTCCCATTTTTCCAGAGGTCCAGGGTCAGTTCACCCGTAGGGAGGTTGTGAAGCTTCTGGATTTTAATCAAGATTTTAATCATTTTGTAGAACACTTCTTTCCAAAATCTTTTCCTCTATTTCTTTTTTTCCAGAATCCATGTAGAGTCTAAAGTATGTAATAATGGGGGAACCTTGTGGAAAGCACTGTTGGTGGAAAGGGCTTTCTATACCAACTGCTATTTGCAGCTCAAACTGCTTATAAGAGGGAAAAAACATGGACGCATTCATTCAACACATTTACTGATGTTTGCAGATCATGACATTAGGTACTTTAAACACTAAAACACATTCACTTGACTTGGTGTGAACACGTTATAAGTAATTAGGTTTTTATTGACCTCACTTTTGCAGTCCAGGTCTAAATTTCTAAATTAGATAATTTAGTGTTACATAGTGTTATTTGTGTGCCCCACAGCCACCTCCAACTTGGTAAGGTCTAACACTAAGCCACCCAGGCACTCCATTCATGATGGATATTGTGTTATTAAAACAATGTTTTAAAATTATAAGGAGGATTTAATGATTTTTATAATGTTAATTAAAAAATCATGAGACAAAATGTGATTATAACCTTTAAATCACTTAAGTGGAAAAAATGTATATTCAGCAAAATGTTAGAAAAGATATCTTGGGGTTGTATTTCTATTGCATTTTCTACATTTACATTTCTCAGATTATCCTTAAGAAGCATGTATCACTTTTATAATAGGAAAAAATAACATTCTAAAAATGATCATTCTGAATTTTTAAAATATCATGCTGGACATTTTATTTTTATCAAGCCAGTTAATTTCCTAATTTTTGCCAATAAATTTATAAATTTATTATTAAGGACATTAAAATGTTTATGGCATGGTCACTATCATAATAAGGTGGAAATATACAACTTACTTGGTACTCTTTTATGAAAGGCAGAAAAAAATAAAGGTCTCAGATTAGTGTTTCTTTATTATAGGTGGAAAGAAGAAATTCTCAAGCTAATTTATTTCTATAAATTTATTTTGCTTTAATAAAACCTTCAAGAGAAAAGTTCAGAGTTATAACAGATGAGTTCCTTAATGCAAATTAGACTTTTTGGAACTGACAAAAAATTCCTTGAAATGAATTGTCATTGCACATATGATCACATGGGAAGGTTGTATATACCCCCTTTAGGATATTGCATATTTAATTTTAAGTGAAAACTGCACAATACAAAACTGTATGCCCTGTATAATCCCAACTATGTGTAAAGTGTATGTTTGCCTAAGTGTGTATGTGCTGTGCATGTGTGGATGTGTGTGTGTGCATGTGTGTGTGTGTAATACAATAAATTAAAAAAATATATTGTTTATTTATTTTTGAGAGAGAGAGAGAGAGAGAGACAGAGGGTGAGTGGGGAAGGGCAGAGAGAGGGAGAGCCAGAATCTGAAGCGGGCTCCAGACTCTGAGCTGTCAGTACAGAGCCCGACGCGGGGCTCAAACTCATGAACTGAGATCATGACCTGAGCCAAAGTCAGACACTTAATGGACTGAGCCACCCAGATGCCCCTACAATAAATTATTAACAGAGATTATGTGTGCATGGTAAAACTGTTGTTGTTTCTTTCTATTTTTTCAAAACTCTTTGCAGTTCATTACTGGTATAATCATATAAGCATTCTTTAAAAATAGTCTTTAAAAATTCATGTAACTTTTCAAAATGTGCACATAACTTTTCTGGTATGCATGCGGTATGTAAGAGGAATCTATAATGTATTATGTAAAAAAATGAGCTTTTGTATTTTGTAAATAGGATGCAGAAAATAACACAGGTGGAACTCAAGGATTTTGTGGCAAGAACTAAGAATATTTGGTCATAACAACGCTTTTTAAAAATTTTTTTTAACATTTATTTATTTTTGAGACAGAGAGAGAGCATGAACAGGGGAGGGTAAGAGGGAGAGGGAGACACAGAATCTGAAACGGGCTCCAGGCTCTGAGCTGTCAGCACAGAGCCCGACGCGGGGCTCAAACTCACGGACCACAAGATCATGACCTGAGCCGAAGTCGGATGCTTAACCAACTGAGCTACCCAGGTGCCCCAACAATGCTTGTAGATAAGCATTCAATAAATGTTCAGTGAGTGAATGATGTCCACACGCCCCTGCCTGTGTCACATGCCACCTCCTTCCAATCCTATTGATTATTCTGCACTACCCTTTACCACTTCCTATCATCACACTCCTCTGTGTCCCCTCCTAGGCTGAAAACTTCTTATGGGCAGCAGCTGCTTCAGATACATCCATTGTTTCTGGTATCTAGCCCCAAACTTAGGGCATATGGTAGTCAGCAAAGGGTTGCTGAAATAAGCCATTATATTTATCATTGATAAAAATGGTACATATAAGAGAATGTCTATAAATATAAACATTCTTCCTTATGACTGCTTTTTTTGTTTGTTTTCAATATCAGGAACTCTTGTTTGTTGGAGTATTAGCAGGAACAGTGCAGAAAGGCAAGACCCATAGGACTAAACCATTATACTAGGAATTCTTTGAAAAGGTGTCTTTCTGATAGATTTTGTCCCCTCTTCATGCCAGCAGGAACATAATAAAGTCAATTTTCTATTTGGGAGTACATATGAAAAGAATTGTCTTTACAAATTTTCCTTGGGCCTGGAATTAATTTTTTTTGGTAACACTTTTTAAAAATATTTATTTTGAGAGAAAGCAAGAGAGGGAGAGAGAGAATCCCAAGCAGGCCCCGCACTGCCAGCTCAGAACCTGTGGCAGCGCCTGATCCCATGAACTGTGAGACCATTACCCAAGCTGAAACCAAGAGTCAGAAGTTCAACCGACTGAGCCACCCAGGTGCCCCTGGAATTAAATTTATAACACTTGCTTAGACTATTGAAGCAAAATTAAACTCATTCCTGGTTGTTAACTTAAAATTAAGAAAAAAATCAGAAAATTTTATCATGAATAAAAACAAAAATGATTGTATTTCTATGTTATGGGTTAGTTCCCGTCTTCATTTAGCTCAAGGTAAAGAAGACAAAGAACATCAAAACCCATTTTTCCTCCAACTTTCTGTTCAAAGAGGGGCAAGCAACCCCTTTAAAGAGAAAAAGACAGTAGGTCTCCCAGCTGGTAGTGTGGAGATGGGCTTCCATATTTCCTAAAGACTCACAACTTACAGTTTTCTCCTCTTTACTTACTTAGCAGGACTTCTATAGCTGAGCATCTTCACAAAGTTGGCTAAGTAAATTCTGGCCCAGTCTAAGACACTCTTTCCTTCAACTCTCTACAACCAAACATATTCTTGAATTAACACTGTTCTTTCTTGCTAAAGCTAGAAGGAAAAAAAAGAAAGAAAGGAAAAAAGTGCATATGAGTGGAAGTAATTAAGGCTCCTAATAGATTGTATACACATTTTTAGAAAAGGAATAACAGATTACCCTTTTAATCCTCTATCCATTCTTCATGGGTCTTTATTTCTTTATTTCCTTCCTTTCTTTCTCATACATTCATCCATCCATCCATTCATTCATTTATTCATTCAACTGTCAAATGTTTACTGAGTTCCTACTATATACCAAGCATACTTCCAGACTCTGGGGATCCAGGTAGGGACAGGAATAAAATATATCCCATTATGGAAAATACTTTGTAATGAAGGGCATGAACAGAAACATATGTAATATACAGAGCAATAAATACTGAGGATATAGGGATACAGACTGATAACATAGAGGGTTGTGGTCAGGGAAAGCGTTTCTGATGGGAGACTTGTATGAAATGAGGCAGCAAGACTTGTGAACATCTAGGGGAAGGACATTCTAGGAAGAGGGAACAGCAAGTATAAACACTCTGAGTTGGGATTGTGCACTGCGTATTCAGAGGAATAAAAAAGAGACTACTGAGGCTGGAGAGGGCTAAGGAGAGAGAGTGTTGCAGAAAAATGAGCTCAGAGAGGTGAAGATAGGGGAAGAGATCATGTGTTTGAATGTGTATGTTCTGAGGGTGCCTGGGTGGCTCAGTCAGTTAAGTGTCCAACTTCGGCTCAGGTCATGATCTCCCAGTTCGTGGGTTTGAGCCCTGCGTGGGGCTCTGTGCTGAGAGCTCAGAGCCTAGAGCCTGCTTCAGATTCTGTGCCTCCTTCTGTCTCTGCCCGTCCCCTGCTCATGCTCTGTCTCTGTCTCTCTCTCTCAAAAATAAATAAATATTAAAATAACTTTCTTGAATATTTATGTTGTGTACCTCATTGGGTTAAATGGAAGTTGAGAACTCAGTTGTTAGTTACGGTGACAGGCATTTAACCATGATGATCTGTTTATCTGAGAATAGTTTACAAGTGAACAACATATATATTTTTAAAGCTGAAGCACTATGATTAAATCTCAAGTGTAGGGCCAGATTTTGTACTTGCACAAAAGAGGGAATGCGAGTGGGAGAGAGGAGCCGAGGGAGAGAGAGTCTTAAGCAGGCTCCATGCTCAGCGTGGAACTTGACTCAAGGCTTGATCCCATGACCGTGGGATCATGACCTGAGCTGAAATCGAGGTGCATGCTCAACCAAGCCACCCAGGTGCCCCCCCCCCGCCAAACTTTTTTTTCTCTACTTGCACAATATTTATTTATTAAAATTTTTTTAAATAAAAAATTTATTTATCTGGAGACACAGAGTGTGTGCACATGAGCAGGGGAGGGGCAGAGAGGGAGGTAGACAGAGTCCTAAGCAGACTTAGTGCTGTAAGTGCAGAGCCCGATGTGGGGCTTGAACTCACGTATGGTGAAATCATGACCTGAGCTGAAATCAAGAGTCAGACCCTGAACCAACTGAGCCACCCAGGCACCCGACTTGCACAGTATTCTAAATGTAAGATACTTGAATTACAATTGAAAAATTGAATTAGGAGATGCTGTAGTAATAAGTAATATCTTATATCACAGATGAGTCAATTGTGATTTAGTAAGGATAATCATAATAATATAATCATAGCTATAGCATTCTGTGTCAAGCACTCTACTGAGCGCTTTATACATTTAATCCCCATGACAACCATGTGGGGTAGACATTATTACCCCCTATTTTAAAGATAAGGACACTGAGGTCAAGAGAACTAAAGAAACTTAGACAAGACCAGAGTCTCAATAAACAGCAGACACAGGATTCAGAGGTAGAGGCAATTTTCCTCTTGACTGGCAGTGAGATTGCTATAAAAAGACGCTTTCTGACAATTAATGTTTTTTGTTTAGATACTAAAAAAATTCCGGTATCCAAGCTTCTTGAGTTTTGGGACAAGGCTTTCTATTTTTCCTTTGCTTGATTTGAAAGCTGGGCTTTTGACCACCATACTCTACTGCTTCTAAATGACAATGTGTTCCAAGTTGATAGTTGGAGCAGTTGGGTCTTAAACCACAAACCAAAGCTGTTATATTCCCAGTTTGGTGTTCTTTGCAGGATGTCACTTCACTCTTTGATCACGTTCTTGCCCAACTCTTCCAACCAGCAAGCTCTGGACCACTCAGGGAGGTGAAGGTTGAAGCCTTTCTCTGTTAGTTCCTGCCATAGTTCTGCCTTCCAATCACCAGTTGCTCTGACAGAACCAACCAAGAGTGATTACTTGAATTTTGGTCAAGTCTGATTCACCTTTTCCACTTGTCCTAAATTATTTTGGATGTTGTTCTAGGACTATTTCCAAATTAAAACTACACAGAGATTACGGAAAATAATTCTATCAGTAAAAAAAAAAAAATTTTTTTTCTGGAGAGTTATTAAGTAGGGGAGAAACTGGAGGAAAGACAGAGCACATTTAATGGGGCAGATCATACTGTTCTGCCAGAAATTCTTCCTCGTTTTTAATTCTTTTCTTTTCTCCAGAGACAACATTTTGTAGAACATTTAGAAAGAAGACATAAAAGGCTAACATCTTTGGAGAAGAGAAATATGTGTTATCTGAGCAGAATAACCTGGACCATTATTTGCAAATGACATAATAATCATCAGAAATGCTGAAACCAAAGAATAGCAGGTTTTAGCTTTCCAAAGTTTTCTTTGAGATTTGCCGTGTCTTTGTTTTGTTTTCCTTGTGGGAGAAGACCATCATGCACACATCCCAAAGGATTCAGATTAGCTGGCTTGTTCTTTCTCTGTCCACACCTGGCTAAATACTCTTTGGCACTATGCAGCTTGGGTAATACTTGGATTTATTGACCAACAGGGTGGGGATGACTGTATTGAAATAATGCATTCAATCATTTTCCAGAAAGTCAAATGAACAAGAAGATTCCAAAGAGTTAGGAATCTTGAAAATTGGAAAAATGACTTAGCAATACCACATCTAGACATTTATAGTCAGGAAGTAATGCAGCAGGTAAACAAAGTTGTAAATACAAAGCTGCTCATTAAAGAGTTGTCTATAATAGCAAAAATAAGAAACAGCTTAAATGCATATGGAAATATTTAGGGGAATTAAAAAATATTTTAAAAATTACGGGGCGCCTGGGTGGCGCAGTCGGTTAAGCGTCCGACTTCAGCCAGGTCACGATCTCGAGGTCCGGGAGTTCGAGCCCCGCGTCAGGCCCTGGGCTGATGGCTCAGAGCCTGGAGCCTGTTTCCGATTCTGTGTCTCCCTCTCTCTCTGCACCTCCCCCGTTCATGCTCTGTCTCTCTCTGTCCTAAAAATAAATAAATGTTGGAAAAAAAATTAAAAAAAATATTTTAAAAATTAATTATGGGAGTGATGTAAGCCTCATAGTGGAATAGGATGGTTCAATATATGCAAATCAATAAACGTATGGGAATGCAAACTGGTGCAGCCACTCTGGAAAACAGTATGGAGGTTCCTCAAAAAACTAAAAATAGAACTACCCTATGACCCAGCAATTTCACTACTAGGCATTTATCCAAGGGATACAGGGGTGCTGTTTCGAAGGGACACATGCACCCCCATGTTTATAGCAGCACTATCAACAATAGCCAAAGTATGGAAAAAGCCCAAATGTCCATCAATGGATGAATGGATAAAGAAAAGGTGGTATATATATACACAATGGAGTATTACTCGGCAATCAAAAACAATGAAATCTTGCCATTTGCAACTGTGTGGATGGAACTGGAGGCTATTATGCTAAGTGAAATTAGTCAGTCAGAGAAAGACAAAAATCATATTACTTCACTCATATGAGGACTTTAAGAGACAAAACAGATGAACATAAGGGAAGGGAAAAAAATAATGTAAAAACAGGGAGGGGGACAAAACAGAAGGGACTCATAAATATGGAGCACAAACTGAGGGTTACTGGAGGGGTTGTGGGAGGGAGGATGGGTTAAATGGGTAAGGGGAACTAAGGAATCTACTCCTGAAATCATTGTTGCACTATATGCTAATTTGAATGTAAATTTTAAAAAATAAAAAATAAAATAAAAAAAATAAATGTGACACACCACATTAATAGAATGAGAGATCAAAATCACATAATCATCTCAATAGATACAGAAAAAAAACATTTGACAGAATATAACATACTTTCATGACAAAAACTCTCAGCAAGTTAGATATAGAAGAAACAACCCTCAACATAATAAAGCCCATATGTGACAAACCCATAGCAAACATCATGCTGTGTAGTGAGAGATTGAAAGCTTTTCCTTTAAGATCAGGAACAAGAAAAGGGTGCTCACTCTCACTACCCCTATTAATATAGCATTGGAAGTTTTAGCCAGAGCAATTAATCAGGAAAAAAAGGAAGGAGTAAAATGAATTAGAAAGGAAGAAGTAAAATTGTATTTGTTTGCAGATGATATGATCTTATATATAGAAAATCCTAAAGACTCTACCAAAAAAATGTTAGAACTAATCAACTAATTCAGTAAAGTTGCAGAATACAAAATCACAGAAATTAGTTTCATTTCTAGACACTACCAATAAACTATCAGAAAAATAAAGAAAACAGTCCCATTCATAATAGCATCAAAACCAATAAAATACTTAGGAATAAATTTAAATAAGGAAGTGAAAGATACGTACACTGAAAAACTTTAAGATGTTGATGAAAGAAATTGAAGAAGACACAAACAATAGTTTGTTCTGTTTATATATTCTGTGTTCTTGAATTGGGAGAATTAATATTGTTAAAATGTCCATACTACCCAAAGCCATTTGTATACTCAATACAATCTCTATTAAAATTCCAGTGGCATTTTCCACAGAAACAGATGAAACAATCCTAAAATTTGTATGGAGCCACAAAAGATCCTGAGTAAGTAATCCCAAGAAAGAAGAACAAAGCTGGAGGCATCGCACTTTGTGATTTCAAACTATGCTACAAAGCTATAGTAATCAAATCAATATGGTACTAGCATAAAACAGACACATAGACCAATGGAACATAATTGAACATAACAGAAATAAACCCTAACCTATATGGATAACTAATATTTGACAAGGAAGCCAGAATACTTAATGGAAAAAGGATAGTCCCTTCAATAAATGATATTGGGAAAACTGAAAAACCACATGCAGAGGCATGAAAAAGGATTGTTATCTTATAACACTCACAAAAATCAACCCAAATTGGATTAAAGTCTTAAACATGAAACCTGAAACCATAAAACTCCTAGAAAAAACCCACAGGGGAAAAGCTCCGTGACATTGGTCTTGATAATGTTGTTTTGGATATGACACTAAAAGCACAAATAACAAAAGCAAAAATTAGTAAGTGGTACTACATTAAACAAAAAAGCTACTGCACAGCAAAGGAAACTATCAACAAAATGAAAAGGCAACTTACCAAATAGAAAATATTTGCCAGTCATATATCTAATAAGGAGCTAACATCTAAAAGATATAAAGAACTCATACAACTCAAAAGCAAAAAAACCCAACAATCTCATTTAAAAATGGACAGAGGATCTTTATATATAGACATTTTCCCAAAGAATATACAGAGAAAGCCAAAAGGTACATGAAAAGATGCTCAATGTCATTTGTCATTAGGGAGATGCAAATAAAAATCACACTGAGATATCCCTCACACATGATACAATGACTATCATCAAAAAGGTGAGATTACAAATGTGGTGGTGATGAAGAAAAAAGTTAACCCTTATGCACTATATGTGGGAATTTAAATTGGAACAGCCACTGTGGAAAATAATATGAAGGCACCTAAAACAAAACAAAAACAAAAACAAAACAGAACCACCATATGAGCCAGTATTTTCACTTCTGTGTATATATCCAAAGGAATTGAAATCAGGATCTTGAAGAGATACCTGTACCTCCATGTTCACTGCAGCAGTACTTATAAATAGACAAGATATGGAAATAATTTAAATGTCTGTCAATAGATGAATAGAAGTGTATGATTATATATGTATGTATAATATATATCAGGATTATATATATATGTGATATAAATATTCACATATATAACCAGGATTGAATATTATTGAATATCATATAATCAGGAATATATATATATATATATATATATATATATATGATATAATTGAATATTATTCAGCATGGGAAAGAAATCCTGCCATTTGCAACAACATGGATGGCCCCTGAAGGTACCCTAAGTGAAATAAGCCAGTATGAAAATATAGTATATTATCATTTATATGTGGAATCTAAAATAGCTGAATTCATAGAAACAGAGAGTAGAATGGTTGTTACCAGGGTCTGCGGGGGGGGGGGGGGGGTAATGGGGAAATGTTGGTCAAAGTACACAAACTTTAAGTTATGAGTAAGTTTGGGGATCTGATGTACAATATGGCGATTATAGTTAATAATACTGTATTATATACTTGAAAATTGCTGAGAGTAGATCTGAAGTGTTCTCACCACAAAAAGGAAATGGCAATTATGTGAGAGGTGATGAAAGTGTTAGCTAACACTACAATGGTAATCATTTTCCAAAATATGTGTATCAAGTCAACACGTTGTATCCCTTAAACTTATATATCAATTATATCTCAATAAAGCTGGAAAAAGTAAATTATGGTCCAAGTATTTAGTGGAATATTACCTAGCCATAAAAAACAAATTTGGGTATATATTTGTTTGGATGGAAAATTTCATAGTGTATTATTAAGTGGAAAGCAGATTTTTTGTTTTTGTTTTGTTTTTATTCCTTTGCCCTCCTAAGTTTTTATTTAAATTTCAGTTCTGGGGCGCCTGGGTGGCGCAGTCGGTTAAGCGTCTGACTTCAGCCAGGTCACGATCTCGCGGTCCGTGAGTTCGAGCCCCGCGTCAGGCTCTGGGCTGATGACTCAGAGCCTGGAGCCTGTTTCCGATTCTGTGTCTCCCTCTCTCTCTGCCCCTCCCCCGTTCATGCTCTGTCTCTCTCTGTCCCCCAAAAAATAAATAAATGTTGAAAAAAAAAATAAATTTCAGTTCATTAACATACAGTGTAATATTAGTTTTAGGTGTAAAATTTAAAATTTAGTGATTCATCACTTACATACAACACCCAATGCTCATCACAACAAGTGCCCTCCTTAATACCCATCACCTATTTAATCCATCTCACTGCCCACCTCCCCTATAATACCCCTCACTTTGTTTTCTACAGTTAAGAGTCTCTTATGGCTTGTTTTCCTCTCTTTTTTCTTTTTTCCTCCCCTATTTTCATCTGTTTTGTTTCTTAAATTACATGTAAGAATTAAATCATATGGTATTTGTCTTTTTCTGACTTATTTTGCTTAGCGTAATACCCTAGCTCCATTCACATCATTGCAAATGGCAAGATTTCATTCTTTTATTTTTTTATGTTTTATTCACTTATTTTTTTTTTTGAGAGAGAGAGAGAGAGAGAGAACACAAGCAGGGGAGAGGCAGAGAGAGAGGGAGAAAGAGAATCCCAAGTAGGCTCTGCACTGCCAGTGTGGAGCCAAATGTGGGGCTCGAACTCCTGAACCTGAGATCATGACCTGAGCTGAAACCAAGAGCTGGATGCTCAACCGACTGAGCCACTCAGGTGCCCAAGATTTCATTCTTTTTTTTGTTTTAATTTTTTTTAATTTTTATTTAAAAACAATTTATTTTATGTTTATTCATTTTTGAAAGACAAAGAGACAGAGTCCAAGCAGGGGTGGGGCAGAGAGAGAGGGGGACACAGAATCTGAAGCAGGCTCCAGGCTCTGAGCTATCAGCACAGAGCCCAACATGGGGCTCGAACTCATGAACCATGAGATCATGACCTGAGCTGAAGTCGGATGCTCAACTGACTGAGCCACCCAGGAACCCCTGTTTTAATTTAAAAAAAAAAAGTTTTTTATTTTTGAGAGAGAGAGAGAGAGTGTGTGTGAGCATGGGATGGGCAGAGAGAGAGGGAGACACAGAATCCAAAGCAGGCTCCAGGCTCTGAGCTATCAGTACAGAGCCCGATGCAGGGCTTGAACTCATGAACTGTGAGATCATGAACTGAGGCAAAGTTAGAGACTTAACCCACTGAGCCACCCAGGCACCCCAAGATTTCATTCTTTTTGGTGGCAGAGCAATATTCCCTTGAATATATATGCTACAACTTCTTTATCCATTCATGGATAGATGAACATTGGGCCTTTTCCATTATTTGGCTATTGTTGATAATGCTGCTATAAACATCAGGAATTAGTAATGTTGTATTCTTTGGGTAAACGCTTAGTAGTGCAATAGCTGGATCATAGGGTAATTCTATTAACTTTTTGTGGAACCTCCATACTGTTTTCTAGAGTGGTTGCATCAGTTTGCATTCCCACCATCAGTGTAAGGGAGTTCCCCTTTCTCCACATCCTCTCCAACATCTGTTGTTTACTGTGTTGTTAATTTTAGGTATCTTGATAGATGTAAGGTGATATCTAATTGTAGTTTTGATTTATATTTCCCTGATAATTAGTGATACTGAGCATCTTTTCATGTGTCTTCTAGGCAGCAGATTTTTATATATTATATATTTACACATGGAGTAGTTAGGTAACAAGGGCATAATTTTTCATTCTGATCACCTATGCTTTTAACTTTTTTCTACCCAAAACTTAGATTAAGAAAGGCTTAGTTAGGGGCGCCTGGGTGGCGCAGTCGGTTGGGCGTCCGACTTCAGACAGGTCACGATCTCGCGGTCCGTGAGTTCGAGCCCCGCGTCAGGCTCTGGGCTGATGGCTCAGAGCCTGGAGCCTGTTTCCGATTCTGTGTCTCCCTCTCTCTCTGCCCCTCCCCCGTTCATGCTCTGTCTCTCTCTGTCCCCCCC